>NC_092707.1:221162990-221762990 GCF_047496885.1 Scyliorhinus torazame
CCGCGCATGCGCAGTTGCGCAAAGAGCGCAAAGTAAAGGAAAAGCGATCTGCACATGCGCGATCCATTCCTACATTCTACGTCACAAGCATCATGACGTCAGAGATGTATGGGAATTGTGATGCCTTCTGAAAGGGGAAATGTCCCAAAACAGTAAAAAAAAAATTTAAAGCTGGAAAACACAATTCTTTCACCTGGAACGACAGCACAATGCCTGAACTTCGACCAGTCGCTGAAAGTAATCTCCGCAGAACCCTGCAACAAGCAGTTAGCACCGCCGTAAGAGATGATTTAGTCCTTGACGACTACGATTCAGACATTGATTACTTCTTTTGACATTGTGGGCACAATGACAGCTCCGACACAAAAAGTGATGAAATAGTCCTTGAAGAATACGACTCGGAAGATGATTTCATCATTGGAAGTGGCGACCTCAGTACCAAATCCGAACCGAAACAAGGTGTGTTGTACAGTGAAGAATCCGACACAGACGCGGATGAGTCCAGACATGGATTTGAGGATTCTCAGCCCAGCACAGACGACATCCTAACCCAGAAGTACAGCTTTTTGCTGCGGCCTGTCGCCAAGAGTCAGAGAGCGGTACAAGCCCACAGAGAGCGGCCTGACGCCAAGAGACCGAGAGAGGTCCAAGCCCACAGAGGGCGGCCTGACGCCAAGAGTCAAAGAGCAGTACAAGCCCACAGAGAGCGGCCTGACGCCAAGAGTCAGAGAGCGGTACAAGCCCACAGAGAGCGGCCTGACGCCAAGAGTCAGAGAGCAGTACAAGCCCACAGAGAGCGGCCTGACGCCAAGAGTCAAAGAGCAGTACAAGCCCACAGAGAGCGGCCTGACGCCAAGAGTCAAAGAGCAGTACAAGCCCACAGAGGGCGGCCTGACGCCAAGAGTCAGAGAGCGGTACAAGCCCACAGAGAGCGGCCTGACGCCAAGAGTCAGAGAGCGGTACAAGCCCACAGAGAGCGGCCTGACGCCAAGAGACCGAGAGAGGTCCAAGCCCACAGAGAGCGGCCTGACGCCACACCAGTGGTCCACACACCACGAACAGTGCTCCACGCACCACAAAGAGTCCCTGACTCCACACGAAAGGTGGTCCACGCACCACGAAGAGTCCCTGATTCCGCACAGAAAGCGATGACAGACTCCACAGCAAGACCACTGCACGACTCTATTGAGAGCGCACAGATCGACTCCACAGCGAGACCACTGCATGACCCCACACAGGGAACGATGCCAGACTCCACAGAGAGAGCGGTACAAGCCTCCACAACGAGCTCGTTGACAGACTCCACGATGGAAGCAACGCAAGACTCCAGAGCGCAGTCGTTGCATGAACAAGACCATGAAGGTCTAACAACCTTACCTGAGCAACCAGCAGCAGACAATGCAAGTCTGCCATGCTCAAGTGCACAGAAAGACGACTATGTCAGTCTACCACGCTCACGTGAACAACAAAAAGACTGTGACAGTCTACCCAGATTACTTGAGCCACCAGAAAAAGACTCTGACAGTCTACCCAGCTCATTTAACCAGCAAGAAGACACTGAAGGTCTACATACTGTATATGCGACAAGTGACAAAGGCATCACAATTCCCATACAAGATGTGCAACATGACAGCGAGACTGACTGTTCTCCGCTAGTATGTCCAGAGGCACTCGACAATCAAAGTGAGGCTACCAGTGACTCCAGTGACACCACGTTAATTCAAACCTCATCCACTCGAGCCTCTCCACAAGAAACTGCATTCCTGAACGTTTTGACTCCGGACGGGGAGCATCAAGACACCTCAGATGATTCAAGTGACACCTCAGATGATTCAAGTGACACCTCAGATGATTCAAGTGTACCGGACATGACTCCAGACAGGGAGCGCCGAGGAATCCGAGACGGCACGCTCAATGAAACAGCAGATGCCACAAAGGACACTGACACAAGTAACTTTGTGAAGGACTCAACTTATCCACAGAGGGTGGTCATTGAGCGCAACAAACGCGACAACAAAACCTACAAAAACAACAACAAAGACAACAACAAGAAGCGTACCAAAGGCACAAATGTCAACAACAAGCACGGCAAAAACCACAACAATGGAACAACGACTGGTATGGCTTGGTACGACTCTGTAAATGCAGGACAATGTAACAGCACAGCTCCTAACACTGGCAAGAGTACAGCCATACCATGGTATGACAGCAAATCTCACCGATTCAAGTTTGCTCCACCACAATCAAGAAACCAGCTTTCAAGGCAGATGAGTTTGTTCCACTACGAACAAGCAAACCAGCTTTCAAGGTAGATGACATACTGCATCAATAGCGTAATCACAAGAAACAGTCCAGGTCGGACAACACATACTGACAAAGATTGAGTAAAATATCAATGCTCTTACAAACTGCATTGGACTCCTGCTGTTTTATGTATCTATTGAAGACCTGAATTTATGTGTGCTAAAATTCTCATATTTAAATGAGTATTTAAAACTAGGGCTTAATATTTATGCTTAAACAGCTATCTTTTACCTATACTAGTTGTATTCGAAATACCTGGCTTCTACACTGCTGCCCTTACTCGGTCCGTATCCCTCTAAAGACTTTGGAGTCCAGTAACATGAAGGTTCTGTCGGCAGTTAGGAAGGCAAATGCACTCATGTCAAGAGATGTGCAGGTTAGGCGGATTGGCCATTCTTAATTGCCCTTCGGCAAAATGTTAAGTGGGGTTACGGGGATAAAGGGTGAAAGGGTGGAGGTGTGGGGCTTATTTAGAGTGCTCTTTCCAAGGGCCTGTGCAGACTCGATGGGCTGAATGGCCTCCTTCTGCACTGTTAATTCTATGGTTCTATGAGAGGGTTGGAACATAAAAGCAGGGGTGTACATCTGAGGCTGTATAAGGCTCTGGTCAGACCCCATTGGAGTATTGTGACAGTCTTTGGGCCTGTATCTAAGGAAGGATGTGCTGGCCTTGGAAAGGAGGTTGACAGGAATGATTCCTGGAATGAAGAGCTTGTCGTATGAGGGGCGGTTGAGGACTCTGGGTCTGTACTCATTGGAGTTTAGAAGGATGAGATTATTGAAACTTACATGATACTGCGAGGCCTGGATAGAGTGGACGTGGAGAGGATGTTTCCACTCGTAGGAGAAACTAGAACCTGAGGCTACAGTCTCAGACTGAAGGGACAATCCTTTAAAACTGAGATGAGGAGGAATTTCTTCAGCCAGAGGGTGGTAAATCTGTGGAACTCATGGCCGCAGAAGGCTGTGGAGGCCAAATCACCGAGTGTCTTTCAGACAGAGAGAGATAGGTTCTTGATTAATAAAGGGATCAAGGGTTATGGGGAGAAGGCAGGAGAATGGGGATGAGAAACACAGCAGCCATGATTAAATGGTGGAGCTTATTTGATTGGCCAAATGGACTAATTCTGCTCCTATGTCAAATGGTTATACCCCCGCACCTACAAGGGACCCAGTAGCACCCCAAATCACTTGTAGAATTCGGCAGGAAATCCATCTGGGTCCGCTACCTTCCTGGGCTGCATCAACCCCACACACTCCATCGCCACTGGGGCCCCCAGCCCTTGCACTCTTATCTGTTCTACCCTCGGAAACACCAACCTATCCAGAAAACATCTTCTTCCCTCATTCTCCCCGGTGGAGGTTCCGACCCCGTATACTTTCCAGTAAAAGGCCTCAAAGACTCTGTTAATCCCCTCTGGTTCTGTTACCTCGTTACCTCTCTCATCCCACAACTTAGCGATCCCCCTCACCGCCACCTCCTGGCTTTTTCCCCATATGCATATATCACCTCCCTAGCTTTACGCAGTTGCAGCACCGCCTTTTCAGTAGGGACTAGTCTAAACTCCATGTGGCGCCTCTGTCAATCCTCGAGGGATGCTGAATATTTTCGATCAGCTGTCAGAATTGCCTCCATCAGCCTTGACTGCTCTGGCCGCTCCACCCTCACGTGAGCACGGATCAAGATGAGCTCTCCCCTAATCACAGCTTTCAGAGCCTTCTGCAACAACTCGTGTTGTTCTGATCAACAGAATTTCTAATAGCCCGCTCTATCCTCTTACAAATTCCTTTATCAAAAAGAAGTCCAACATCCATCCTCCACTGGGGCCTCTGTGGGGGGGTTCCCCTCTCTGCACGTAGATCCACCCAATGCGGCGCGTGAACTGACATCACAATCGCCGCGTATTGCAGCTCAGCTACTCTTGTCAGCAATGTCTTGTCTTTAACAAAAAAGTCTATCCGGGAATAGTCCTTGTGGTCATGCGAGAAAAAGGAGAATTCCCTCGCCCTTGGTCTTTAGAAGCGCCACGGATCCACCCCACCCATATGCTTCATTAACTCCAACAACTCCCTAGCCATCGCTGACAGCTTCCTGGGACTCGAACATGATCGGTCTAACTCAGAGTCCAGCAGTGTGTTGAGGTTCCCCCCCAAGCATCAACTGTGTATGCCCAAGTCCGGGATCTTTACCAGAATCCGCCTCATGAATTCCACACTGTCCCACTTTGGGGCATAGATGTTGCCCAACACCACCAGGGAACCTTCCAAGCTCCCAGTCACCAGCACAGATCTGCCTCCCGGGTCGGTCACAATCTTTCCCACTGCAAAGGCCACCTTCTTGCTAATCTACACAGCCACCCCTCTCATCTTCATGCCCAACCCGAATGAAAGACCTGACCCACGCAGTCCTTCCTTAGTCTCGTGTGGTCCGCCACTTTCAAGTGAGTTTCCTATAAGAATATTACATTTAGTCTCTTCAAATTTGCAAACACACGAAACCTCTTCACAGGTCCATTAGTCCCCGAACATGCTAAGTCACTAACTGGGTTTGGGAGCACCCACCGCCCCTTAAATCAGCCATGTTTCTGACTTAGCCAGCTTCCCTCGGTCATTGTTTTGCACCCAATCGGGCCTCCATAGGGTCTCCACAGCCATCGATTCTTATACATCAGCACCTGAACAGTACTCTCCACATCAGCCCTCCCCTGCCCTCTCAGCCTATCCCCCTCTCGCCACCAATCTAAGCGAAAGAAAGAAATTAAAACCATGTCTCCCTCTCTCCATCTCCATTTTGTCCCCACATCTTTACCGTTCACTAGCTTTCTCAGTAGTGTGGTACCCCCCACACAAAGCCCTCACCTTTCCCGGTTCCACCTTAACACCCCACACCCAACACATTATGAAACCTGTCTTGTCCTCCACATCTCTCCCTGTACGAACCCAAAACCAGAACAAACAACTTCCAACATTAGAGAATAACAGGAAGAAGAAAAGAAAAACATGAAGAAACATCAGGCAAATTGGCAACAATACAGTCCAAACCCAGTCAAACATATTTACAAACTCCTGATCGCATGGTCACGCAAAAATCTGCTATCCATCTCCAAGGGTCAAGCAAACGCACCTTCCCCAGCAGCTACTTGAACATGCGTGCCACGTATGTGCCTGCGTCCGATCCCTCGCTGCCCTCAGGGAGGCCAACAATCCTCGGGTTCTGCCAGCACGATCAGTTCTGCAAATCCTCCTCTTTGAATTGCAGCCTCTTCTGGTAGTCCTTCATGAAACCCCATCTCCGCCGCCATCGCAGCTAGCTGCTCATTGTGCTGAGCAACCGCCTCTTCCACCTTCTGGATCACCTGGTCCTGGGCTTCCAATCTCTGCTCCACAAGGTCAATCCCCGTCTTAATCGGATCCAGGTATTCCTTTCTTTGATGAGCAAAGTTCTCCTGGAGAAAGTCCACCAGTTGCTCCGTTGACCACTGGGCCGGCAGTTTTGGTCCCTGACCCTCCGCCATATTCTCCTGTGCTGCAGACTCCACTCCCGTCTTCAACCAACGACCTCTCCTTTTCAGGCCATTTCTGGTCCATGACTCCATAAACTGGTGAGGAAACCTCCTCCTCTACTTCATCAGTCTCCTGTTTTGTCGATCAAATCCACCGTAAATCGGGAAAAAAGGTCCCAAAGGTCCACCACTAGCGGGAGCTACCAAATAAGCGACCACTCACTCCATGTCCGCCACCGGAAGTCCTGTTTGGATTTTCTAATCGTCGTCGCGGAGTGATTGTTTTCTTCAATCTTCTTATCGCTAACTTGTCTAATCTAACTGATTATTAATTGTGGAAATAAACTCAGTATGCTTTGTGTTGCTAAATTCAGAATGGTTGGCGTAGTGTTCACAAAGACCACAAAATAGCTTCAACTTGAAAAAAGCTATAAACTTATTAACACTAATTTGGATTCAACACTTACTCCGAGATAATACACAGTTGATAATAAACATATAATCTACACTCATCTACTACTAATCTCTACACTATAACGTTAACTATATCTGCTCTCACTCACACTACCTTTCCTTCAGTCTGCTCTCTAGCCTTCTCCTCAACCTCTCACCCATAAGGCTTTGCATCAATGTCTTATGTACTTGTACATCTAGCTCCCTCTAGTGGTTGAGTTATATCTTTCATTAACCCTTGCAGTTCTTACATTTATGATATCACAATCTTCCCTTGACATTCAAAGGCATTACCATTGTTGAATTCCCCACCAACAACATTTTAGAGGTTACCATTCACCAGAAACTGAATTGTGATAAAAAAAAATTAAATTAACATAGGCAGAGAGGAGGATCTGAGTGGTCTGGCAGGCTTAAAAGTAGATAAATTTCCAGGGTCAGCTGAAATGTATCCCAGGCTGTTGAGAGAGGCAAGGGATGAAATAGAGGGGGCGCTGGCAATAATTTTCAATTCCTCGCTTGCCACAGGAGAGGTGCCAGAGGACTGGAGGATAACCAACATGGTACGATTATTCAAGAAGGGAGGAAGGCATAAACCAGGAAACTATAAACCAGTCACTCTAACCTCAAGTGGTAGGAAACTATTAGAAGCAATTCTGAGACAGAATAAATCTGCATTTGGAGAGGCAGGGGTCAATCAAGAACATTCAGCATGGTTTTATTCAGGGGAAGTCATGTCCTACCAACTTGATTGAGTTTTTCGAAGAGGTGACCAGGTGTGTAGATGATGGAAATGCATTTAATGTAATCTACTTGGACTTCAGCAAGGCTTTTTTGATAATATAATAATAATCGCTTATTGTCACAAGTAGGCTTCAGTGAAGTTACTGTGAAAAGCCCCGAGTCGCCACATTCCGGCACCTGTTCGGGGAGGTTGGTACGGGAATTGAACCCATGCTGCTGCCTTGTTCTGCATTACAAGCCAGCTGTTGAGCCCACTGTGTACCATCGACAAAGAACAATACAGCACAGGAACAGGCCAAGCCTGCGCCGATCACGTGTCCTATCTAGACTAACTGGCTGTATCCTTCTATACCCTGTCTGTTCATGTGCCTATCCAGATAAGTCTTAAAGGTCGCTAATGTATCTGCCTCAACCACCTCACTTGGCAGTGCAAGCCACCACCATCCTCTGTGTAAAAACACTTGCCCCGCACATCTCCACTGAACATTTCCCCCCTCACCTTGAACTTGTAATTGTCATTTCCGCCCTGGGAAAAGCTTCCAACTGTTCATTATTCCTATACCCCTTAATAATTTTATAAACTTCTTTCAGGTCGGCCCTCCGCCTCCGTCTCTCTCGGGAGAACAATCCCAGTTTATTCAATCTCTCCTCATAGCTATACCCTCCATACCAGGCAACATCCTGGTAAACCTTGTCCATACTCTCTCCAAAGCCACGTTCTTCTGGTAGTGCGATGACCGGAATTGTGCACAGTATTCCAAATGTGGTCCAACCAACGTTCTATATAATTGTAACATAATTTTCGAGCTTTTATACTCGATACCCTGTCCTATGAAGGCAAGCATGCCATATGCTTTCTTTACCGCCACTTCCACCTGTGCTGCCACTTTTAAGGATCTGTGGACCTGCACGCCCAGATGTCTCTGTGTCTCTATGCTATTGATGGTTCTGCTGTTTATTTATAGCTCCAACCTGAATTGGATCTACCAAAATGCATCACCCGCATTTGTCCAGGTTAAATTCCATCTGCCATTCCTCTGTCTAATTTTGCAGTCTATCTATGTTGTATTCTCTGACAATCTTCATCACGATCCGTAACTCCTGCAATCTTAGTATCATCCACAAACTTGCTAATCAGGCCCGCTACGTTTCCTTCCAAGTCATTTATATATATTACAAAGAGCAGAGGTCCCAGAACTGATCACTGTGGAACACCACTAGTTACAGACCTCCATTCGGAAAAACACCCTTTCACTGCTACCCTCTGTCTTCTATGGCCAAGCCAGTTCTGGATCCGTCCAGCTAGTTCACCCCTGACCCAATGTGATCTAATCTTTTGTACCAAGCTGCCATGAAGGACCATATCAAATGCTTTACTAAAGTCCATGTAGACAACATCCACAGCCCTTCCCTCGTCAATCATTTTTGCCACCTCCTCAAAAAATTGAATCAAATTAGTGAGACATGACCTCCCTCGTACAAAACCATACTGTCTGTCGTTAATAAGACCATTCACTTCCAAATGTGCATAGATCATATCTCTGAGAATCGTTTCCAACAATTTCACTATCACTGACGTCAAGCTCACTGGCCTATAATTGTCCGAATTATCCTTGCAATCCTTAAATAATGGTACACTGTTGGCTATCCTTCAATCCTCTGGGATCTCACTTGTGGCCAATGAGGACAAAACAATTTCTGTCAGAGGCCCAGCGATTTCATCTCTTGTCTCCCTCAGTAATTTGGGATAGATGCCATCTGCCCGTGGGGATTTGTCTACCTTAATGCTTTTTAACACACCTAACACTTCCTCCCTCGTAATAGCAACCTGTTCTAAAGTGTTTACACATCCCTCTGAGACACCACCAATCAACGTGCCCCTCCTTTGTGAATACCGATGCAAAATACTCATTAAGGACCTCACCTACTTCCACTGGTTCTACACATAATTTCCCTCCTTTGTCCTTGAGTGGGCAAACTCTTTCTCGAGCTATCCTCTTGTTCCTAATATACGTATAAAATGCCTTGGGTCCCCTTTATCCTGTCTGTCAAGGACATTTCGTTACCCCTTTTTGCCCTCCTACTCACAGTTTGAGCTCTTTTCTACTTTCCTTGTATTCCTCAACTGCTTTATCTTTTTTTAGTTGCTTGTACCACACATATGCATCTTTTTTCTTTTTGGCAATATTCTCAATTTCCCTGGTCATTCATGGTTCCTGAATCCTGCCTTTCCTGTCGTTCCTTTTTACCGGCAGATGCCTGTCTTGCACTCCCATCAACTGCTCCTTAAAAGACTCCCACATGGCAAATGTGGAGTTACCCTCAAACAGCCTCTCCCAAACAACAGCCTCCAAATCCTGCCTAATCTGGTTGTAGTTAGCCTTCCCCCAATTTAGCACCTTAACCCGAAGTAAACATTCGTCCTTTTCCAGAATATCCGAAAGCTTACGGAATTCTCGTCACTGTTCGCTAAATGTTCCCCCACTGCAAATTTGATGACCTGGCCGGGCACGTTCCCCAGTACTAGGTCCAATATAGCCCCCTCTCTCGTCGGACTTACCATATATTGTTCCAAAAAACCTTCTTGGAAACACTTAACAAATTCCTCATCATCCAGACCCCTAGCCCTCGGGATTTCCAGTCAGTAAGAGGAAAATCAAAGTCTCCCACTACAACAACCCTATTATTTCTACATCTATCCAGAATCTGCTCATATATCTGTTCTTCAACTTTCCGTGGGCTGTTGGGAGGCCTGTAGTACACCCCCATCATAGTGACTGCCTTTCCTATTTCTTTTTTTAAAATAAATTTAGAGTACCCAATTAATTTTTTTCGATTAAGGGGCAATTTAGCATGGCCAATCCACCTACCCTGCACATCTTTTGGGTTGTGGGGGAGAGCCTTAACCCTAAGACAACACTCGTCCTTTTCCATGAATTCTCCATGCAAACGCTGGGAGAATGTGCAAACTCCACACGGACAGTGTCCCAGAGCCGGGATCGAACCTGTGACCTCGGCGCCGTGAGGCAGCAATGCTAGCCACTGTGCCACCATGCTGCCCTGCCCTTCCTATTTCTGAGCTCTACCCACAGTGCCTCGTTACTTGATTTTGCCATGGTGACCTCCCTCTGTACAGCTGTGATATGTTCCCTTACCAGAATCGCAATTCCCCCACTTCTTTTATCAGTGAAAACAGCGAGGAGACAGCCGGCACAGTGAAAACAGGGAGGAGAGACAGCCGGGACATTGAAAACAGCGCGGGAGGAGAGACAGCCGGCACAGTGAAAACAGCGCGGGAGGAGAGACAGCCGGGACAGTGAAAACAGCGCGAGAGGAGAGACAGCCGGCACAGTGAAAACAGCGCGGGAGGAGAGACAGCCGGCACAGTGAAAACAGCGCGGGAGGAGAGACAGCCGGGACATTGAAAACAGCGCGGGAGGAGAGACAGCCGGCACAGTGAAAACAGGGAGGAGAGACAGCCGGGACATTGAAAACAGCGCGGGAGGAGAGACAGCCGGCACAGTGAAAACAGCGCGGGAGGAGAGACAGCCGGGACAGTGAAAACAGCGCGGGAGGAGAGACAGCCGGGACAGTGAAAACAGCGCGGGAGGAGAGACAGCCGGGACAGTGAAAACAGCGCGGGAGGAGAGACAGCCGGCACAGTGAAAACAGCGCGGGAGGAGAGACAGCCGGGACATTGAAAACAGCGCGGGAGGAGAGACAGCCGGGACAGTGAAAACAGCGCGGGAGGAGAGACAGCCGGGACAGTGAAAACAGGGAGGAGAGACAGCCGGGACAGTGAAAACAGGGAGGAGAGACAGCCGGGACAGTGAAGACAGGGAGGAGAGACAGCCGGCACAGTGAAAACAGGGAGGAGAGACAGCCGGGACAGTGAAAACAGTGCGGGAGGAGAGACAGCCGGGACAGTGAAAACAGTGCGGGAGGAGAGACAGCCGGGACAGTGAAAACAGTGCGGGAGGAGAGACAGCAGGCACCGTGAAAACAGCGCGGGAGGAGAGACAGCCGGCACAGTGAAAACAGCGTGAGAGGAGAGACAGCCGGCACAGTGAACAGCGCGGGAGGAAAGACAGCCGGGAGAGTGAAACCAGCGCGAGAGGAGAGACAGCCGGGACAGTGAAACCAGCGCGAGAGGAGAGAAAGCCGGCACAGTGAAAACAGCGCGGGAAGAGAGACAGCCGGGACAGTGAAAACAGCGCGGGAGGAGAGACAGCCGGCACATTGAAACCAGCGCTGGAGGAGAGACAGCCGGCACAGTGAAAACAGCACGGGAGGCGAGACAGCCGGGACAGTGAAAACAGCGCGGGAAGAGAGACAGCCGGCACATTGAAAACAGGGCGATAAGAGAGACAGCAGGCACAGTGAAAACAGCGCAGGAGGAGAGACAGCCGGGACAGTGAAAACAGGGAGGAGAGACAGCCGGCACAGTGAAAAAAGCCGAGAGGAGAGACAGCCGGGAGAGTGAAAACAGCGCGAGAGGAGAGACAGCCGGCACAGTGAAAACAGCGCGGGAGGAGAGACAGCCGGGACAGTGAAAACAGGGAGGCGAGACAGCCGGCACAGTGAAAAAAGCCGAGAGGAGAGACAGCCGGCACATTGAAAACAGGGCGATAAGAGAGACAGCCGGCACAGTGAAAACAGCGCGGGAGGAGAGACAGCCGGGACAGTGAAAACAGGGAGGAGAGACAGCCGGGACAGTGAAAACAGCGCGGGAGGAGAGACAGCCGGCACAGTGAAAAAAGCCGAGAGGAGAGACAGCCGGGAGAGTGAAAACAGCGCGGGAGGAGAGACAGCCGGCACAGTGAAAACAGCGCGGGAGGAGAGAAAGCCGGCACAGTGAAAACAGCGCGGGAGGAGAGACAGCCGGCACAGTGAAAACAGCGCGAGAGGAGAGACAGCCGGGACAGTGAAAACAGCGCGGGAGGAGAGACAGCCGCGATAGTGAAAACAGCGCGGGAGGAGAGACAGCCGGCACAGTGAAAACAGCGCGAGAGGAGAGAAAGCCGGCACAGTGAAAACAGCGCGAGAGGAGAGACAGCCGGGACAGTGAAAACAGCGCGGGAGGAGAGTAAGCCGGCACAGTGAAAACAGCGCGAGAGGAGAGACAGCCGGCACAGTGAAAACAGCGCGGGAGGAGAGACAGCCGGGACAGTGAAAACAGCGCGGGAGGAGAGACAGCCGGGGCAGTGAAAACAGCGCGGGAGTAGAGACAGCCGGCACAGTGAAAACAGCGCGGGAGGAGAGACAGCCGGGACAGTGAAAACAGCGCGGGAGGAGAGACAGCCGGCACAGTGAAAACAGGGCGGGAGGAGAGACAGCCGGGACAGTGAAAACAGCGCGGGAGGAGAGACAGCCGGCACAGTGAAAACAGCGCGGGAGGAGAGACAGCCGGGACAGTGAAACCAGCGCGAGAGGAGAGACAGCCGGCACAGTGAAAACAGCGCGGGAGGAGAGACAGCCGGGACAGTGAAAACAGCGCGAGAGGAGAGACAGCCGGCACAGTGAAAACAGTGCGGGAGGAGAGACAGCCGGCACAGTGAAGACAGCGCGGGAGGAGAGACAGCCGGGACAGTGAAAACAGCGCGGGAGGAGAGACAGCCGGCACAGTGAAGACAGCGCGGGAGGAGAGACAGCCGGGACAGTGAAACCAGCGCGGGAGGAGAGACAGCCGGCACAGTGAAAACAGCGCGAGAGGAGAGAAAGCCGGCACATTGAAAACAGCGCGGGAGTTGAGACAGCCGGCACAGTGAACAGCGCGGGAGGAGAGACAGCCGGGACAGTGAAAACAGCGCGGGAGGAGAGACAGCCGGGACAGTGAACAGCGCGGGAGGAGAGACAGCCGGGACAGTGAACAGCGCGGGAGGAGAGACAGCCGGGACAGTGAAAACAGCGCGGGAGGAGAGACAGCCGGGACAGTGAACAGCGCGGGAGGAGAGACAGCCGGCACAGTGAACAGCGCGGGAGGAGAGACAGCCGGGACAGTGAAAACAGCGCGAGAGGAGAGACAGCCGGCACAGTGAACAGCGCGGGAGGAGAGACAGCCGGGACAGTGAAAACAGCGCGGGAGGAGAGAAAGCCGGCACATTGAAAACAGCGCAGGAGGAGAGACAGCCGGGACAGTGAAAACAGGGCAGGAGGAGAGACTGCCGGGACAGTGAAACCAGCGCGAGAGGAGAGACAGCCGGGACAGTGAAAACAGCGCGGGAGGAGAGACAGCCGGGATAGTGAAAACAGCGCGAGAGGAGAGACAGCCGGCACATTGAAAACAGCGCAGGAGGAGAGACAGCCGGGACAGTGAAAACAGCGCGGGAGGAGAGACAGCCGGGATAGTGAAAACAGCGCGAGAGGAGAGACAGCCGGCACATTGAAAACAGCGCGGGAGGAGAGACAGCCGGGACAGTGAAAACAGCGCGGGAGGAGAGACAGCCGGGGCAGTGAAAACAGCGCGGGAGTAGAGACAGCCGGCACAGTGAAAACAGCGCGGGAGGAGAGACAGCCGGGACAGTGAAAACAGCGCGGGAGGAGAGACAGCCGGCACAGTGAAAACAGGGCGGGAGGAGAGACAGCCGGGACAGTGAAAACAGCGCGGGAGGAGAGACAGCCGGCACAGTGAAAACAGCGCGGGAGGAGAGACAGCCGGGACAGTGAAACCAGCGCGAGAGGAGAGACAGACGGCACAGTGAAAACAGCGCGAGAGGAGAGACAGCCGGGACAGTGAAAACAGCGCGAGAGGAGAGACAGCCGGCACAGTGAAAACAGTGCGGGAGGAGAGACAGCCGGCACAGTGAAGACAGCGCGGGAGGAGAGACAGCCGGGACAGTGAAAAGAGCGCGGGAGGAGAGACAGCCGGCACAGTGAAGACAGCGCGGGAGGAGAGACAGCCGGGACAGTGAAACCAGCGCGGGAGGAGAGACAGCCGGCACAGTGAAAACAGCGCGAGAGGAGAGAAAGCCGGCACATTGAAAACAGCGCGGGAGTTGAGACAGCCGGCACAGTGAACAGCGCGGGAGGAGAGACAGCCGGGACAGTGAAAACAGCGCGGGAGGAGAGACAGCCGGGACAGTGAACAGCGCGGGAGGAGAGACAGCCGGGACAGTGAACAGCGCGGGAGGAGAGACAGCCGGGACAGTGAAAACAGCGCGGGAGGAGAGACAGCCGGGACAGTGAACAGCGCGGGAGGAGAGACAGCCGGCACAGTGAACAGCGCGGGAGGAGAGACAGCCGGGACAGTGAAAACAGCGCGAGAGGAGAGACAGCCGGCACAGTGAACAGCGCGGGAGGAGAGACAGCCGGGACAGTGAAAACAGCGCGGGAGGAGAGAAAGCCGGCACATTGAAAACAGCGCAGGAGGAGAGACAGCCGGGACAGTGAAAACAGGGCAGGAGGAGAGACTGCCGGGACAGTGAAACCAGCGCGAGAGGAGAGACAGCCGGGACAGTGAAAACAGCGCGGGAGGAGAGACAGCCGGGATAGTGAAAACAGCGCGAGAGGAGAGACAGCCGGCACATTGAAAACAGCGCAGGAGGAGAGACAGCCGGGACAGTGAAAACAGGGCAGGAGGAGAGACTGCCGGGACAGTGAAAACAGCGCGAGAGGAGAGAAAGCCGGCACATTGAAAACAGCGCAGGAGGAGAGACAGCCGGGACAGTGAAAACAGGGCAGGAGGAGAGACTGCCGGGACAGTGAAACCAGCGCGAGAGGAGAGACAGCCGGGACAGTGAAAACAGCGCGGGAGGAGAGACAGCCGGGATAGTGAAAACAGCGCGGGAGGAGAGACAGCCGGGACAGTGAAAACAGCGCGAGAGGAGAGACAGCCGGCACAGTGAAAACAGCGCGGGAGGAGAGACAGCCGGGACAGTGAAAACAGCGCGGGAGGAGAGACAGCCGGGACAGTGAAAACAGCGCAAGAGGAGAGACAGCCGCCACATTGAAAACAGCGCGGGAGGAAAGACAGCCGGGACAGTGAAAACAGGGCAGGAGGAGAGACAGCCGGCACAGTGAAAACCGCGCGGGAGGAGAGACAGCCGGGACAGTGAAAACAGCGTGAGAGGAGAGAAAGCCGGCACATTGAAAACAGCGCGGGAGGAAAGACAGCCGGGACAGTGAAAACAGCGCGGGAGGAGAGACAGCCGGGACAGTGAAAACAGGGCAGGAGGAGAGACAGCCGGGACAGTGAAAACAGGGCAGGAGGAGAGACAGCCGGGGCAGTGAAAACAGCGCGAGAGGAGAGACAGCCGGGACAGTGAAAACAGCGCGAGAGGAGAGACAGCCGGGATAGTGAAAACAGCGCGGGAGGAGAGACAGCCGGCACAGTGAAAACAGCGCGAGAGGTGAGAGAGCCGGCACAGTGAAAACAGCACGGGAGGAGAGACAGCCGGGACAGTGAAAACAGGGCAGGAGGAGAGACAGCCGGGACAGTGAAAACAGCGCGGGAGGAGAGACAGCCGGGACAGTGAAAACAGCGCGGGGGGAGAGACAGCCGGGACAGTGAAAACAGCGCGGGAGGAGAGACAGCCGGGACATTGAAAACAGCGTGGAAGGAGAGACAGCCGGGACAGTGAAAACAGGGAGGAGAGACAGCCGGGACAGTGAAAACAGGTAGGAGAGACAGCCGGGACAGTGAAAACAGGGAGGAGAGACAGCCGGCACAGTGAAAACAGGGAGGAGAGACAGCCGGGACAGTGAAAACAGCGCGGGAGGAGAGACAGCCGGGACAGTGAAAACAGGGAGGAGAGACAGCCGGCACAGTGAAAACAGCGCGAGAGGAGAGAAAGCCGGCACATTGAAAACAGCACGGGAGGAGAGACAGCCGGCACAGTGAAAACAGCGCGGGAGGAGAGACAGCCGGCACAGTGAAAACAGCGCGAGAGGAGAGACAGCCGGGACAGTGAAAACAGCGCGGGAGGAGAGACAGCCGGGACAGTGAAAACAGCGCGGGAGGAGAGACAGCCGGCACAGTGAAAACAGCGCGAGAGGAGAGACAGCCGGGACAGTGCAAACAGCGCGGGAGGAGAGACAGCCGGGACAGTGAAAACAGCGCGGGAGGAGAGACAGCCGGGACAGTGAAAACAGCGCGGGAGGAGAGACAGCCGGGATAGTGAAAACAGCGCGAGAGGAGAGACAGCCGGCACAGTGAAAACAGCGCGGGAAGAGAGACAGCCGGGACAGTGAAAACAGCGCGGGAGGAGAGACAGCCGGGACAGTGAAAACAGCGCGGGAAGAGAGACAGCCGGGTCAGTGAAAACAGCGCGGGAGGAGAGACAGCCGGGACAGTGAAAACAGCGCGGGAGGAGAGACAGCCGGGACAGTGAAAACAGCGCGGGAGGAGAGACAGCCGGGACAGTGAAAACAGCGTGAGAGGAGAGACAGCCGGCACAGTGAAAACAGCGCGGGAGGAGAGACAGCCGGCATAGTGAAAACAGCGCGGGAGGAGAGACAGCCGCGACAGTGAAAACAGCGCGAGAGGAGAGACAGCCGGCACATTGAAAACAGCACGGGAGGCGAGACAGCCGGGACAGTGAAAACAGCGCGAGAGGAGAGACAGCCGGCACAGTGAAAACAGCGCGGGAGGAGAGACAGCCGGCACAGTGAAAACAGCGCGGGAAGAGAGACAGCCGGGACAGTGAAAACAGCGCGGGAGGAGAGACAGCCGGCACAGTGAAGACAGCGCGGGAGGAGAGACAGCCGGGACAGTGAAAACAGCGCGGGAGGAGAGACAGCCGGGACAGTGAAACCAGCGCGAGAGGAGAGACAGCCGGCACAGTGAAAACAGCGCGGGAGGAGAGACAGCCGGCACAGTGAAAACAGCGCGAGAGGAGAGACAGCCGGCACAGTGAAAACAGTGCGGGAGGAGAGACAGCCGGGACAGTGAAACCAGCGCGGGAGGAGAGACAGCCGGCACAGTGAACAGCGCGGGAGGAGAGACAGCCGGGACAGTGAAAACAGCGCGAGAGGAGAGAAAGCCGGCACAGTGAACAGCGCGGGAGGAGAGACAGCCGGGACATTGAAAACAGCGTGAGAGGAGAGACAGCCGGCACAGTGAACAGCGCGGGAGGAGAGACAGCCGGGACAGTGAAAACAGCGCGGGAGGAGAGACAGCCGGCACAGTGAAAACAGCGCGAGAGGAGAGACAGCCGGCACAGTGAAAACAGTGCGGGAGGAGAGACAGCCGGGACAGTGAAACCAGCGCGGGAGGAGAGACAGCCGGGACAGTGAACAGCGCGGGAGGAGAGACAGCCGGGACAGTGAAAACAGCGCGAGAGGAGAGAAAGCCGGCACATTGAAAACAGCGCGGGAGTTGAGACAGCCGGCACAGTGAACAGCGCGGGAGGAGAGACAGCCGGGACAGTGAAAACAGCGCGGGAGGAGAGACAGCCGGCACAGTGAACAGCGCGGGAGGAGAGACAGCCGGGACAGTGAAAACAGCGTGAGAGGAGAGAAAGCCGGCACATTGAAAACAGCGCAGGAGGAGAGACTGCCGGGACAGTGAAACCAGCGCGAGAGGAGAGACTGCCGGGACAGTGAAACCAGCGCGAGAGGAGAGACAGCCGGGACAGTGAAAACAGCGCGGGAGGAGATACAGCCGGCACAGTGAACAGCGCGGGAGGAGAGACAGCCGGGACAGTGAAACCAGCGCGAGAGGAGAGACAGCCGGGACAGTGAAAACAGCGCGAGAGGAGAGAAAGCCGGCACATTGAAAACAGCGCGGGAGGAGAGACAGCCGGGACAGTGAAACCAGCGCGAGAGGAGAGACAGCCGGGACAGTGAACAGCGCGGGAGGAGAGACAGCCGGCACAGTGAAAACAGCGCGAGAGGAGAGACAGCCGGGACAGTGAACAGCGCGGGAGGAGAGACAGCCGGGACAGTGAAACCAGCGCGAGAGGAGAGACAGCCGGGACAGTGAAAACAGCGCGAGAGGAGAGACAGCCGGCACAGTGAAAACAGCGCGAGAGGAGAGAAAGCCGGCACATTGAAAACAGCGCAGGAGGAGAGACAGCCGGGACAGTGAAAACAGGGCAGGAGGAGAGACTGCCGGGACAGTGAAACCAGCGCGAGAGGAGAGACAGCCGGGACAGTGAAAACAGCGCGGGAGGAGAGACAGCCGGGATAGTGAAAACAGCGCGGGAGGAGAGACAGCCGGGACAGTGAAAACAGCGCGAGAGGAGAGACAGCCGGCACAGTGAAAACAGCGCGGGAGGAGAGACAGCCGGGACAGTGAAAACAGCGCGGGAGGAGAGACAGCCGGGACAGTGAAAACAGCGCGAGAGGAGAGACAGCCGCCACATTGAAAACAGCGCGGGAGGAAAGACAGCCGGGACAGTGAAAACAGGGCAGGAGGAGAGACAGCCGGCACAGTGAAAACAGCGCGGGAGGAGAGACAGCCGGGACAGTGAAAACAGCGTGAGAGGAGAGAAAGCCGGCACATTGAAAACAGCGCGGGAGGAAAGACAGCTGGGACAGTGAAAACAGCGCGGGAGGAGAGACAGCCGGGACAGTGAAAACAGCGCGGGAGGAGAGACAGCCGGGACAGTGAAAACAGCGCGGGAGGAGAGACAGCCGGGATAGTGAAAACAGCGCGAGAGGAGAGACAGCCGGCACAGTGAAAACAGCGCGGGAAGAGAGACAGCCGGGACAGTGAAAACAGCGCGGGAGGAGAGACAGCCGGGACAGTGAAAACAGCGCGGGAAGAGAGACAGCCGGGTCAGTGAAAACAGCGCGGGAGGAGAGACAGCCGGGACAGTGAAAACAGCGCGGGAGGAGAGACAGCCGGGACAGTGAAAACAGCGCGGGAGGAGAGACAGCCGGGACAGTGAAAACAGCGTGAGAGGAGAGACAGCCGGCACAGTGAAAACAGCGCGGGAGGAGAGACAGCCGGCATAGTGAAAACAGCGCGGGAGGAGAGACAGCCGCGACAGTGAAAACAGCGCGAGAGGAGAGACAGCCGGCACATTGAAAACAGCACGGGAGGCGAGACAGCCGGGACAGTGAAAACAGCGCGAGAGGAGAGACAGCCGGCACAGTGAAAACAGCGCGGGAGGAGAGACAGCCGGCACAGTGAAAACAGCGCGAGAGGAGAGACAGCCGGGACAGTGAAAACAGCGCGGGAGGAGAGACAGCCGGCACAGTGAAAACAGCGCGAGAGGAGAGACAGCCGGCACAGTGAAAACAGCGCGGGAGGAGAGACAGCCGGGACAGTGAAAACAGCGCGGGAGGAGAGACAGCCGGGACAGTGAAAACAGCGCGGGAGGAGAGACAGCCGGCACAGTGAAAACAGCGCGGGAGGAGAGACAGCCGGGACAGTGAAAACAGCGTGAGAGGAGAGAAAGCCGGCACATTGAAAACAGCGCAGGAGGAGAGACCGCCGGGACAGTGAAAACAGGGCAGGAGGAGAGACAGCCGGGACAGTGAAAACAGGGCAGGAGGAGAGACAGCCGGGACAGTGAAAACAGCGCGGGAGGAGAGACAGCCGGGACAGTGAAACCAGCGCGAGAGGAGAGACAGCCGGGACAGTGAAAACAGCGCGAGAGGAGAGACAGCCGGGACAGTGAAAACAGCGCGGGAGGAGAGACAGCCGGGATAGTGAAAACAGCGCAGGAGGAGAGACAGCCGGCACAGTGAAAACAGCGCGGGAGGCGAGACAGCCGGCACAGTGAAAACAGCGCGGGAGGAGAGACAGCCGGCACAGTGAAAACAGCGCGGGAGGAGAGACAGCCGGCACAGTGAAAACAGCGCGAGAGGAGAGACAGCCGGGACAGTGAAAACAGTGCGGGAGGAGAGACAGCCGGGACAGTGAAGACAGCGCGGGAGGAGAGACTGCCGGGACAGTGAAAACAGCGCGGGAGTTGAGACAGCCGGGACAGTGAAACCAGCGCGGGAGGAGAGACAGCCGGCACAGTGAAAACAGCGCGGGAGTTGAGACAGCCGGGACAGTGAAACCAGCGCGGGAGGAGAGACAGCCGGCACAGTGAACAGCGCGGGAGGAGAGACAGCCGGGACAGTGAAAACAGCGCGGGAGGAGAGACAGCCGGCACAGTGAACAGCGCGGGAGGAGAGACAGCCGGGACAGTGAAAACAGCGTGAGAGGAGAGAAAGCCGGCACATTGAAAACAGCGCGGGAGTTGAGACAGCCGGGACAGTGAAACCAGCGCGGGAGGAGAGACTGCTGGGACAGTGAAACCAGCGCGAGAGGAGAGACAGCCGGGACAGTGAAAACAGCGCGGGAGGCGATACAGCCGGCACAGTGAACAGCGCGGGAGGAGAGACAGCCGGGACAGTGAAACCAGCGCGAGAGGAGAGACAGCCGGGACAGTGAAAACAGCGCGAGAGGAGAGAAAGCCGGCACATTGAAAACAGCGCGGGAGTTGAGACAGCCGGCACAGTGAACAGCGCGGGAGGAGAGACAGCCGGCACAGTGAAAACAGCGCGAGAGGAGAGACAGCCGGGACAGTGAACAGCGCGGGAGGAGAGACAGCCGGCACAGTGAAAACAGCGCGGGAGGATAGACAGCCGGGACAGTGAAACCAGCGCGAGAGGAGAGACAGCCGGGACAGTGAAACCAGCGCGAGAGGAGAGACAGCCGGGACAGTGAAAACCGCGCGAGAGGAGAGACAGCCGGGACAGTGAAAACAGCACGGGAGGAGAGACAGCCGGCACAGTGAACAGCGCGGGAGGAGAGACAGCCGGCACAGTGAACAGCGCGGGAGGAGAGACAGCCGGGATAGTGAAAACAGCGCGAGAGGAGAGACAGCCGGGACAGTGAAACCAGCGCGAGAGGAGAGACAGCCGGGACAGTGAAAACAGCGCGAGAGGAGAGACAGCCGGGACAGTGAAAACAGCGCGGGAGGATAGACAGCCGGGACAGTGAAAACAGCGCGGGAGGAGAGACAGCCGGCACAGTGAACAGCGCGGGAGGAGAGACAGCCGGCACAGTGAACAGCGCGGGAGGAGAGACAGCCGGGATAGTGAAAACAGCGCGAGAGGAGAGACAGCCGGGACAGTGAAACCAGCGCGAGAGGAGAGACAGCCGGGACAGTGAAAACAGCGCGAGAGGAGAGACAGCCGGGACAGTGAAAACAGCGCGAGGGGAGAGACAGCCGGGACAGTGAAACCAGCGCGAGAGGAGAGACAGCCGGGACAGTGAAAACAGCGCGGGAGGAGAGACAGCCGGGACAGTGAAAACAGCGCGGGAGGAGAGACAGCCGGGATAGTGAAAACAGTGCAGGAGGAGAGGCAGCCGGCACAGTGAAAACAGCGCGGGAGGAGAGACAGCCGGCACAGTGAAAACAGCGCCAGAGGAGAGACAGCCGGGACAGTGAAAACAGCGCGGGAGGAGAGACAGCCGGCACAGTGAAAACAGCGCGAGAGGAGAGACAGCCGGCACAGTGAAAACAGCGCGAGAGGAGAGACAGCCGGCACAGTGAAAACAGCGCGAGAGGAGAGACAGCCGGCACATTGAAAACAGCGCAGGAGGAGAGACAGCCGGGACAGTGAAAACAGGGCAGGAGGAGAGACAGCCGGGACAGTGAAAACAGCGCGGGAGGAGAGACAGCCGGGACAGTGAAAACAGCGCGAGAGGAGAGACAGCTGGGACAGTGAAAACAGCGCGGGAGGAGAGACAGCCGGGACAGTGAAAACAGCGCGAGAGGAGAGAAAGCCGGGACAGTGAAAACAGCACAGGAGGAGAGACAGCCGGGACAGTGAAAACAGCACGGGAGGAGAGACAGCCGGGACAGTGAAAACAGTGCGGGAGGAGAGACAGCCGGGACAGTGAAAACAGCACGGGAGGAGAGACAGCCGGGACAGTGAAAACAGTGCGGGAGGAGACACAGCCGGCACAGTGAAAACAGCGCGAGAGGAGAGAAAGCCGGCACATTGAAAACAGCGCAGGAGGAGAGACAGCCGGGACAGTGAAAACAGCGTGAGAGGAGAGACAGCCGGGACAGTGAAAACAGCACGGGAGGCGAGACAGCCGGGACAGTGAAAACAGCGCGGGAGGAGAGACGGCCGGGACAGTGAAAACAGCATGGGAGGAGAGAAAGCCGGCACATTGAAAACAGCGCAGGAGGAGAGACGGCCGGGACAGTGAAAACAGCGCGGGAGGAGAGACAGCCGGGACAGTGAAAACAGCGCGAGAGGAGAGACAGCCGGGACAGTGAAAACAGCGCGGGAGGAGAGACAGCCGGGACAGTGAAAACAGCGCGGGAGGAGAGACAGCCGGGATAGTGAAACCAGCGCGAGAGGAGAGACAGCCGGGACAGTGAAAACAGCGCGGGAGGAGAGACAGCCGGGATAGTGAAAACAGCGCGAGAGGAGAGACAGCCGGGACGGTGAAAACAGCGCGAGAGGAGAGACAGCCGGCACAGTGAACAGCGCGGGAGGAGAGACAGCCGGCACAGTGAAAACAGCGCGAGAGGAGAGACAGCCGGCACAGTGAAAACAGCGCGGGAGGAAAGACAGCCGGGACAGTGAACAGCGCGGGAGGAGAGACAGCCGGCACAGTGAAAACAGCGCGAGAGGAGAGACAGCCGGGATAGTGAAAACAGCGCGAGAGGAGAGACAGCCGGGACAGTGAAAACAGCGTGAGAGGACAGACAGCCATTTCTTGGGTATCTGACAGAACAAAAGCATATTGGTAAGGTTGTATTGGGATAAAAATTGTGCACTTCGATCTGCAGCATCCAAATCGGAAGAGACTGAGGGATTACAGAAAAGGATGATTAAGTAAAAAAAAAATTCCCACCACTTCTGGCAAACATCAATCACTTAAATCACACCACTGGCAACAGCCAACGACAGCTGACATTGGCCGAATTCTCCATTTGGGAGAGTAAGTGTTCCTAGTGTTCCTGCTGGGACTGAATAGTGTGTGATTCATGTTTCTGTTAGGGGCGCTATTTGGTAAGCGAGTCAGGACATTCAAATGAGCCAGCACTCTGCTGGCACATATTGAAAGCAAATCCCAGCCCAGCGGGCGTTGTAACCGCTGGGGCCAGAATTAGAACTAAAGATCCTGACAGCTGGTGCTGTTTCCAAGTGCTCCATTTACCACACAGTTATTGCTCAGAGAAGACCTGCCCCCCACCCCCTTACCCTGAGTTCGAGAGTCCGAGGTGGGCCCACAGCTCCATGCCAGTGGGGCGAGGAGATACGCCCTCTAGGGGCTAGTTTAGCAGAGTGGGCTAATGAGCTGGCTTGTAAAGCAGACCAAGGCCAGCAGCGCGGGTTCAATTCCCGTACCAACCCCCCCGAACAGGCGCCGGAATGTGGCGACTAGGGGCTTTTCACAGTAACCTGATTTGAAGCCTACTTGTGACAATAAGTGATTTTCATTTCATTTCTTCCCCAGGGTGGGCGGCAGACTCAAATCTGCCATCCTGAACAGCGTATGGGAGGTGTGGCAGAGGCAGTCAGCACTGCCAGCCTCTCCAGGAGGAGACAGCTAGTGATCCTGAGGGTTGGGGGTCACCGGTGAGGCCTCTGCCCTAAGAGTGTCGGAGAACCAGGGAAAGTTCCAAAGGCCACGGTTGGTGGGATGAGCTCTGCTAAACTCCTGCTTCCTCTGCAGTGGAGCAGTGCTTTTGAGGAGTACCAACACCTGGTGGGCTGGTGATTGAGCTTGGCCATACCTGCCCCTTGCAATACAGCTGGGGTATGAGGGTGTCCAGAGGGGCGGGCTGGGTGGGCTCTCAGATGACCAGAGACTCTCTGAGCATTCACAGAACACAGTGAGCAGTCAGCAGTGTGAGCAACCAGGAGCCTGTAAGTAGCATCAAAGGCATGTGTTTAAGTCATATATTGAGGCAATGTGGTCTGAGCCAGGCCACCCTGATCACTATGGGACACCCTGAGTCCATGGACATGGCACCAAGTTGTTCCTCGCTGCTATCCCCAGACAGGGCAACCACCCCCCAGCAAGCCCAACAATCATTGAGGCTTTTTCAGAGCTTTTTAGCCTACTGCTCCCCCTCAGCAGCCATGATGCTTAGTCCCCGCTTGTAAATACTGGCATCAATATGTGCCTGTGAGATCTCCGCCTAGGAGGGTGGAGCATCACAGGGGGTGCAGCATGAAGTGTCCAAGCCGCTAATGGTGTATAAATCCTTGAAAATGACAGTTTTGGACCCATCGGCAGGAGACGCAAACTTGGATAACATCGCCAGAGAGGGACCAGTGCATGATGTCGGAGTCAGCATTGAGTGTAAAGCTGATTTTCTTTCCATCTCACACGATTCTCTGCCAGTTGCAATTCTCACTGCCAGTGTCACCAAGTGGAGAATTAGCCCATTGTCTCCTCAATGGGGGTTAAACTATTCAGAGACACTTATGCTCCTTCAGTTTTTTGCAGCTGCTGACTTTTGTGTGTTAACCTTTTCTGCAATAAAGAGGAACTAGGTCAACATGTGTTCTTTAATGTGTTATGGTGATATGGCAGGCATGATTGAATAGCTGTGTGTCATTTGCAAGTTATGGGCGTGGATGAGATAAGGCACATGAATGTTAGGGTTCAGTCCTGATTGATTGAGATTGTTGGGTGATGATTCATGGGGAGGACTGCAGGAAATTGAGCAGTGGATGAGACCAATGGTGCAGTTGGGAGAATAACCATTTAAAGATGAACATGCTCACCTTGAAAATTCATGTGAGATCATTAAACCTCTTACTGCACTACATCCAAGTTCTAGGAAGAACACTCCCAGCATTGACATTCATAGAATCATAGAATTTACAGTGCAGAAGGAGGCCATTCGGCCCATCGAGTCTGCACCGGCCCTTGGAAAGAGCACCCTACCTAAGCCCACACCTCCACCTTATCCCCGTAACCCAGTAACTCCACTCAACCTTTTTGGACACTAAGGGTAATTTAGCTTGGCCAATCCACCTAACCTTCACATCTTTGGACCGTGGGAGGAAACCGGAGCACCCGGAGGAAACCCACGCAGACAGGCCGGGAATTGAACCTGGGACCCTGGAGCTGTGAAGCAACTGTGCTAACGTGCTGCCCATTCGGCACCATTATTTCACACTGCCTCCCGTGCATGTGTGTGCAGGGCCTTCTATCCCTCTGTAGAATGAGGGCATCCCTCTTTCTTTCTACCTCTTGCCTCTAGCCCTCTAATGTAGTGACCAAAAACCTTGGTTGCACAGTCTCTCTCACAGCCATTGCTCAAAATATGAGCACAGAAATGGTTTTCAAAACCTTTCTCACTGCTTCTTGCAACCACAATGTGGTGATGGCTATATCTAAGAATGTAGAGAACCATAAACTATTAAAATAATGTCTGACTACATTTCTTGATTATTTCTCCTTTTGAAATCCTAACCAAAGCAGATCTTTCCAAAATTGGTTTGTTGAAATGTTACTATCACTATTTTAGAGACTAATTTCACTTTCACCTGCAGTTATTGCAGCTGCACCTCATTTTCTTAGCACTACTTAAAAAATGTAACATGTTCTTTCTTTTCTTGATAATTATTTTTGTCTCTAATTAATTTTATTTCAGCATTGTAATATTATACTTGAGGTTTGGAGCGAAGGTCCTGCAAGATAACTTTGTAGCTGAGCTTTCAACTCATTATCAGAATTATATCCTTTTGTGTGCTTCAATTTGATTTCTGCTGGTGATCAATTTTCAGACTGCATTAAAAAATTTTGATTGTGATATAACACATGCGAACGCAGTTGTATAAAGGTGCTAAGTCCGTACGTGTTTAGTATGTACTTTGAGTAATTCCATTTAGTAAGTGAAATAGGACAATATTTACTCACTCGCAATTGTTTGTGGGGGTGGGGGGGCGGTGGCTGATAGGTTCAGACAAATGATTTACCATCTATAAGTAACCCCTTGCAGAAGGATAGTTTGACAGGGAGTACTTGTATACAAATTCAGTTACCACCCCCTGGTATTTCGGACAAGGTGTGAAAGGACACGCAAGTACAGTATTTTTAACTTTTCAAATGTATTTATGAATATTTAATTGTTCTTAAAATTGTCTTGTGTCAGTTTTCTTGTTTTGAACCAATGCTTATTGTCACAGGGCTAGTAGTTTGACACTTTAAGAAGTTATTTTTAATATTCTAGCCCTTTGTGTTTGATTCACTTCCTTTACTAAGGCTACCAGCTGAATTTTTATCTTTCTATGGCCTGCTGAACTACTACCTGTATACGTTGGCGTATGTTTATTCTCCTTCGAAGAATGCAGTGTACGGTATGTGAAACTTTATGCATTTTGGGTGTTTGGCTAATTTTTGAATAAGCATTGCCGCAGATGTGATGCTGAGAATTTTCCAAATTGCAATATAGACGTTATGTCCAAATGAAACAAAACCAAACAGCTGTCTTTCAGTTGAAGTTAACAATTGATTGGGTTGGTTTGGATTGATAAAATTTTATTAACATGGTAGTCGCTTTTTGAGACTGTTGTTAAATTTCTGATTTAAAGAAAGAAAAAGAGCTTGCATTTTATACAGTTCAATGCACGTACTTCACAGCCAATTTAAATGCATTTGAAGTGTAATCACCATTATAATATAGAGAAGGACAGCACATACCACAAAAGCAATGAGGAAAAAAGCTTAGCTTGTATTGCATTTAGACAGTGAACAAATTGAGCTGTTTAATATAATGAGGGTATTCAGTCAGGTAAATACAGTTTTTTAGGTGGGGATTACATAAGTGGCGGCATAATATTAGAACAAGGTATTCGTGTTCAAGCACTTTTTTCACACACAAACTATAGTCCTTTATCCCTCACAAAACTGTCCGTGCTAACAAAATTAAACATTTTAAGACTGAGATCAATAAGTTTTTGTTCGGAACAGATCAAAGGAGGGCAAATGAAATTGGGATACAAACCAGCCATGATCTAAATAAGAGAACTTTGGGTCAGAGCAGCAGTATGGTGGAGATAATGGGTCCCTGAGACTAGGCCTCAGTCGGAGAGCCCGAAGGTAAGGGAATGTGACTGTCGGGGAGCAAGTTAGGTGACATTAGCACAGGGAAGAAGCTGATTGATGAATAGCTGGTGAGACTTTTTGGATCAGAGAAGGAACAAGTCTTCAGTTTATTTCTAGTCGGTTTGAACAGTGGTCTACCAAAGACGTTTTTTCATCTGCTGAATGCACAGAAGTCAACCTCAGAAGTTAGATCGGCCTTCTCGAAAGTGATTCCACGGAAAACAGGGGTCCTGATGGAGTTCCCGGTCGTGCACTCAGATCCTGTGTGGACCAGCTGGCGGGTGTGTTCGCAGGCATCTTTAACCTCTCCCTTCCACATTCCGAGGTTTCCACCTGCTTCATGAAGACCACTATCATATCGATGCTAAAGAAGAACCAGGCAGCGTGCCTCAACGACTACCGCCCGGTGGCCCTGACATCTATTATTATGAAGTGCTTTGAGAGGTTAGTCATGAGACACAACATCTCCAACTTTCCAGATTGCCTAGATCCACTGCTATTCGCATACCGCCACAACCGCTCCACAGCAGAAGTCTTCTCTCTGGCCCTGCACTCATCCCTGGAGCATCTCGACAACAAGAATACTTACGTGAGACTCCTGTTGGAATCATCAAATTTACAGTGCAAAAGGAGGCCATTCGGCCCATCGAGTCTGCACCGGCTCTTGGAAAGAGCACCCGACCCAAGGTCCACACCCCCACCCTATCCACATAACCCAGTAATCCCACCCTACACTAAGGGCAATTTTGGACACTAAGGGTAATTTAGCATGGCCAATCCACTTGACCTGCACATCTTTAGACTGTGGGAGGAAACTGGAGCACCCGGAGGAAACCCACGCACACACGGGGAGAATGTGCAGACTCCGCACAGACAGTGACCCAAGCCGGGAATTGAACCTGGGACCCTGGAGCTGTGAAGCAATTGTGCTAACCACAATGCTACCATGCTGCCCTGTTCATTGACTACAGCTTCACCTACAACATCATAATCCCAGCCAAGCTCATATCCAATCTCGAAAATCTAGGACTCCTCCCTCTGCAACTGGATCCTTGGCTAACTGACCAACAGACTGCAATCAGTAAGGATAAAAAGTTACACCTCCTGTAGCCATCTGGGATGGCCACGTCCCGATTACAAAATGGACACTTGCAAAGAATGCAGGGAAAATTGGACAATACTAAGAAACAAGCAGGTACAAGGTCTGTCTATTGATTAGAACCTTAAGCTCTCAGACAGGACAGAAACTGCTAAGCCATCTACATACTAATGAGCCATCTCCGGGGACAAAAGGGAAACATTTAGATACACAATGTTAAGGCAGACACCCCGGCGCCAGAAGAGACTAAAACAAAGCAGACCAACGGTCACCTAGGACACGCCCAGCAATCAGGGAACCACCCCTCTATTGGAGGAAGATCGATATGAATGATTGGGAAAGGCCCAATTAATTGAGGCCAAGTTCAAGGCCCGCCCAAAAGCGCGCGAAGCCCTTTTAGTATAAAAGGTATTCCCCAAAGGAGAATCTTTCTTCTTTGGCTTTGGCTCTCAGCGAAGAGAGAGACCTGCCTCGCAGCTACACCAGACCAAGTAAGTTCCAAGTCAATGCATGCTATGAGATAGACGCTCCTAGTTGCTACCCTGTAAACAGCTCAACCCAGCAGCCTCAGAACCGAGCAACAGCCATTGTTCATCTGACTGAGTGGGCACCCGAAGTTAAGTATAGGCTTTAGTAATAGTGATAGTTTAGTTTGTAGAGTTTATGCATGAGTAGATTTGACTATGTGTAATTCAATGAGCATTGCTTTTGAACTTACTAACTGGTGTATCAAGTCTTTGATCAGTATTCGGTTCTGAACCTTGTGGTGGTGTCGAAAGATACCTGGCGATTCTTGAGCAAACGTAATTAAACAGAGCCAAATTAAGAGACAACAGCCAATTAGAAACACTCCTCCACGATAGTCCTCATGACCGGGGCCCCGCAAGGCTGCGTACTTAGCCCCCTACTATACTCCTTATACACACATGAGTGCGTGGCAACATTCGGCTCCAATTCCATCTACAGATTTGCTGGTGACTTGACCGTAGTAGAACATAGAACAATACAGCGCAGTACAGGCCCTTCGGCCCACGATGTTGCACCGAAACAAAAGCCATCTAACCTACATTATACCATTATCATCCATATGTTTATCCAATAAACTTTTAAATGTAGTGGGTCAGATCTCAAAAAACAATGGGTCACTGTACAGGAGGGAGATAGAGAACGTAGTGGCAGCAAAACTAAGGAGCTGGTCATCAACTTCAGGCAGCAAAGTGTCCTAAGTGACTGTCTGTGTCAATGGTGCTGAAGTGGAGATGTGTGATAGCTTCAAGTTCCTAGGTGTAAACATCACCAACAATCTGTCCTGGTTCTCCCACGTCAACACCAGGACCACAAAAGTGTGGGATGTCCGGTGTTGGCCATGTTGTGAGTGGTCACACACAGGCTTGATGGCACAAAATATAGCTCTTTTTACCCGATACTCGAATGAATTTTAATGAAAAGGCGTAGGTGAATGTTGGAGGATTAGCTTCCCCCGGGAGTGGTATGTCTGCTGGTTATCAGACCTGGCAGAAAACAGTGAGAGATTTGGCTGAAACGTTGGAACAGGATTGTGCTGCAACAGCCACTGTAAACAGGCCGGGCAAGGTTTGATGCAAGCTGGAAGGCTTCAGCTTGAATTGATGGCCTTTATTAAAGCGGAATTCCAGCAGCAGAGGGAAGAAACTGGGGGGCCTATAGAAAACTCCTAACAAGGTGACTGCTCCTTTCCTATTTCTGACTTCAACCCATACTACCTCAGTAGGCTGATACTCCTCAAACTGCCTTTCTTCAGTTGTTATACTATCTCTAATTAACAATGCCCCCCCCCCACCTCTTTTACCACCCTCCCTAATCTTATTGGAACATCTATAACCAGGGACCTCCAACAACCATTTCTGCCCCTCTTCTATCCAAGTTTCCGTGATGGCCACCACATCGTAGTCCCAAGTACGCCCACCTTATTCCTGATGCTTCTTGCGTTGAGCATGCAACTAGCATAGCCTCCATCCCCTCTTACCTTACAGAATATAGCTGCCCTGTGGACCAACTGGATCTCCGCCCCCCGACTCTGCTCCCAGTCAGCTGCACTCTCTGTAAACTCCTGGCTCTCTTCTCACTCTTTGTGGAAATGTAGGAAACAAAATGAAAGGAGCACCTTACTCCCTCTCACCTAACTCCCTCAGTCACCAAACTCTCACTGTAGCACTCAAATGTACCAAATTCAGCACTCAGTGCAAAAACCCAGTTTTTGCTTAACCAGCCGAATTTCAAGGCGGCCAGTTTTATAAAGTTTCATCCCAGGGGCACAGGGTAAATAGCTTATGGGAGTGAACGATCGAAGGGGTCTAGAGAAAGGTGGAAGAGAGAAGGGTTTAGAGTGCAGAGCGTTGTGGAACACATTCTTTATCCCACAGCCAAACAGAGGGGATAGAGTCAGATTGGAAATGAAGATTAAGACCTGTCCAAGGCAATGAAGTGTGCAGAAAACCATCCCAGCGAATTTGAATGTGACATGGGGTGCGTATGGGCCGCTACAGGTAACAAATGTGTGGGATCCCCAGGTAGGGTGGGGGAAATGCCATTTCTCCACTACCCGAGCTTTACTTGGCCAGTTTTTGGAGTCTTCAGGTAGGGCGGGGATCATGTCGTCCTACTTGGGTAACTGTGACGAACGGGAAGAGTTTGTATTCATGTGAAATCTTTCTCCATGGGGATAGCACATCTAAAAGGCGGGAAGTTCACCAACTACTTGCACTGGAAAACGAAAAAATCTCTCATCTTATGAATTTGATGAGGTGTGTGTGGTCGGAGGGGGCCAAAAGATTGTGTCTTCGACTGCCATTGGTCAGTAAACTGTGGGCGCGATTCTCCGAAATGGAGACAAAGTCACAACGCCGGAGTGAAAACCGGAGTGTTTCACACTGGCTTCGGAACCCGCTCCCAGCCCCCTATTCTCCCGTCCCCGGGGGGCTAGGAGCAGCGTCGCGTATTTTACGCGCGCTGGGTACGCGGCGCCACATCAATGACGCGGCCGGCCTCGCGTAAATGACGTCACCCGCGCATGCACGGTTGCCGTCCTCCCCGAGGCCACCCCGCAAGAAGATGGCAGATGGATCTTGCGGGGTGGCGGAGGAAAGGAGGTGCTCCTTTAGCGAGGCCGGCCCGCCGATTGGTGGGCACCGATCGTGGGCTAGACCCCATCAGAGGCCCCCCCCCCCCCCCCCCGGTGCAAGAACCCCCCTCCCCACAGGCCGCCCCCCCAGCGTTCCCGCCGGCAGCAACCAGGTGTGGATGGCGCCGGCGGGAACCTGTCGTGTTGGGGCGGCCGCTCGGCCCATCTGGGCCGGAGAATTGCCGCTCGCCTTTTGCAAACGACAAGCGCCGATTCTCCAAGCGGCCAGGCGTGATTCTGGTTTGGGGGGGTGGGAGAATCGCATGCGGGTGTCGGGGCGGCGTGGCGGGACTCGCGCGACGACCCGGCGATTCTCCCACCAAGCGTGAGGGGGGAGAATTCCGCCCTGTGTCTTTGACTGTATAGAGATCTTCTTGTACGATGTGGTGTCGGTCTGACATGAATTAAACCATGTGTTAAAAAAGAGGTGAAGAAGAAGAGGAAGAGGGCGGGCAGGCTCCATCAGAAATTGGACACCATAATTCTTAGTAGGCATCCGCTTGTCATCATCAGGACACCTCAGATATTTGCGTAAACAATTGTTCCGTTAAATCATTTTCCGGAAGAGGCTCATTGTCTGAATCATCTTCCCCTCCTGGCTGCCAGACTCGCGTCTGCAGGTTCATAAAGTTACTCTGGGCATTTGCCGCGTGGGCCTGTGAATAATCTGATCCATCATGCCCTACCAATCTGCGAGAAGGGTCACGGTGCCATAGTGGAGGATCGGGGTTGTGTCGTGGCGGAGGGTAGTCAGGGTCTGGGATCCTAGAAGTGGAAGCAATGATGCGAGGGAGGGCGGATAAGTCGGTGGGGGGCGCCAGTCAGGCATGGGGCCTATTTGAATCAAGTCGTTGCTCTGGGGGCTAGGATAGCTGACGTCAGAGAGATCAAGCAAGTTGCTAGGGTTACTAGTCAAATTCAGGAGGTCATCATCCGAGTCAAGTTCAAGTGCGAAGCCTGCATGTATGGGCGGAGTTAAGGGTAGGGTGTCATGATGAGGGGGGAGTGGTTGGATCGGGGCGGAGTGTAAGCTTCAGTGGGTGAGGTGTCGTCATCTCCCATTGCCAAGGTGATGTGGTGGGAATATTGATTCCCACTTTTCGTTTTAGGAAGCGGTCCTGCACAATCAATTTGGATGCTTGTAAAAGGTTCCTCAAATGCTGGAATGGGTATTAAGGGCGCTGATTTCCTCACTGCTTGAGATTTCCCTATCACTTGACATGCGTGACATGATCAACAAAATTTAACTACATCTGTATGTGTAGTCCAGGCCAATAAAAATGTTTTTGGATTTTAGCTTGAGTTTTCCTTACTCACAAATGACCGTCTGCCCACTTTTCATCCGCCTGCATATGTAAAGGTCTCTACTTTTTGATCAAGGCATCAATTTTACGGTGATTACACTCTGATATACACTCAGATCCCTCTTCCATGTATGCTTTCTGCTACGTCCGGTTTATTTCTCCATCTTTCTGTTGTAACTCCGCCAATTTTCCTAAACTAAAAATATCTGCCTCATCCTCCGCCTGTTCTTTTCCAACCATCTGATCAAAAATCGTTTCTGATAATGGCACCTGAACTTTATCTTCACTCTCTGATTTCTCCTCTTGCCTTAACCTGTGACTTTGCGACCTTGTTACTACTCAATCCGGAAAAATCCCAGGATATTCGTCTTTCAACACTTCAGTTGTCTGATTTTCCACTGGCTTATCAACCACAGTAGGCATCACTCCCACCTGCGATCCAGCTATATCATTACCCAAGATAAACTGTATTTCTGGACAAGATAGTTTCTCTATTACTTCTACTACCACTTCACCACTCTTCACTGGACTTTCTAACCTCACTTATATAATGGAACACTACTCTTCTCACCCTAAATTCCACATATTACCACCTTTTCTGGCAATATTCTCCCCAAACTAAATAACTCCTCATCTCTTACCATTAAAGATTGACTAGCTCCCATATATATTAAAATTGTGACTTCTTTACCTGCTCCTTCTGGTACACATGAGTAAACTTTACCCACACAAGTAAATTATTTAAATCAGACCTGGCACCTTCTTATCAATCACCTCTTGATCAGGCTGTACAATCTTTTGCACCTCCTTCGCTTCACTTGGGCTTTTCCTTACCACTTTAACAAGTCTTATCCTGTTTTACCATATCAGCCTTCCCAGTGCTTTTCTTCAACCGCCAACACTGTGACTTTTCATGGCCTAGTTTATGACAGTGAAAACATTTGAAACTTTTCATTTCTCTTCCACCCTCCTGGATTTCTTTTTTAATCTGAGGTACACTCACCTTATTATCTCCCATCAGATCTCCTTTACCTCTACCACTTGAGCATTTCTCTTTTCCCCAGTTTCTATCCTCACAGGTTGAAACTGATGTCGAAAACCAAGCTTTGATTTATGAACTAATTCATAATCATCTGCCACAGCTGCTGCTCATCTCCCAGTTTTAACCCTCTGCTCTTCCACATGAGTTCTCACTACATCAGGAATTGAATTTTTAAACTCCTCCAAAAGTATAATTTCTCTTAGAGCTTCATACGTTTGGTCTATTTTCAAAGCCCTTATCCACCTATCAAAGTTACTCTGTTTGATCCTTTTCAAACTCCATGTATGTTTGACCAGGTTCTTTCCTTAAATTTCTAAACCTTTGTCTGTAGGCATCAGGCTCATATGCACCTAAGATGGATTTTTTCACCTCCTCATATGTCCCAGATACCTCCTCTGATGGAGAATCAAACACTTCACTAGCTCTACCTACCAACTTTGTTTGAATCAGTAATACCCAGATGTCCTGTGGCCATTTCATTTGTTTAGCTACCTTATCAAATGAAATGAAAAAGGCTTCCACCTCCTTCTCATCAAACCTTGGCAATGCTTGGACATATTTAAATGGATCCCCACCAAGCCTTCAACAATGCGCTCTTTCTCTTGATCCTCATCACTATCCTCCAATTGTACGTTTCCCTTCACATCCGCCAACTGACTGTCATGTTTCATGGCCATTTCCTGAAGTTCAAACTCTCTCTCTTTTTCCCTTTCCTCCCTTTCTCTTTCTTTGGTTCTTTCTTCTCTCTCCTTTTCTTTTTCCTTGATCTGTATCTCCCTTTCTCTTTTTCTCTTTCCTCTCTCTCTTTTTCTTTTTGTTCTGCTAGGGCTATTCGTTCTTTGTCCCTCATTGCATATTCCAGCTGCTTTAATTCTTTCTCATGTTCCAGTTGTTTAATCTGTAACTGAATTTTAGCCAATTCTAATGAGTCAGACTGTATGTCGGGCAATTTTAAATGCTCAGCTAGCGACGTAAGTACCTCGTCTTTCTGTATTCTGTCAGGTATTCATAACCGCAATGTTTTTGCCAAATCTAAAAGCCTGTTTTTAGTCTCTGTCCGTAAGGTACTGCGGGTGACCGCCTCCACCCCCAAAAACGTCAGAACCTTTGAATGAGCCATTGTCCACAACACACTCCCTAAAAAGCAACCTCATTATGCTCACCCCTCACTGTCTTTAAGTTCACTAAGCCAATCCAATAGATAGACTTTTATCCCCCTCGAGCCCCCAAATTGTTATGAGCCAGGGTTTAGAAAACTCCAAAGTATATCATGGAGTTCACCTGACCCACGACTTTTAATAGATTGTGGTTATGGGGAGCACAAGGGCCTACTTTACAGGTGTGATGCAACAGAGATCTAAAGTGCTTTTAAAACAAAACCATGTTTATTTGTGAATCCAGTTAACATTTTATAAACCCATAGTAAACATCTTAACAACTATCAACACCAATAATCCCCTCAGATACGATATTCTATAAATAACCCTTCATAACTTTCCTAACAACATCCATAAGACCAAAAGACCCTTTTTTACAGAAAAACAGCAGGTTTAAATTCTCTGCAGAAACAGGTATTACTTTGAAATCCTCAAATGATCTGGAGTCAGTCTTTAGATTGCAGAGAGAGATCATTGCACCTTCTTGCTGTGACTGCAGCTTCTTCAACTCCAAAACGAATCTAAAACACACGACACACACCAGCTTTTATTGCTCAAAGCGAAAGTAAAAGCAGAGTCACAGCTCAGCTCCACCGACACGCTGACATCACTGCAGCTATTTGACAAACACCCATTTCTTAAAGATCCATCCACCGCAGCTATTTGATAAACATCCATTTCTTCAAGGTACTCTCACATGACACCACAAAAAAAGATGTGTATGCTAGGTAAAGGGGTTATTGGGACAGGGTGGGGGACTGAGCTTGGTGGAGTGTTCTTTCAGAGGGTCGGTGCAAACTCGATATACTGAATGGCCTCCTTCTGCACTGTAAGGATTCTGTGATTCTATGATTGGCAGTGGACTAGTATTCCAGAGACCATGGGGACCTGGGTTCAAATCATGGCAGATGGTGAAATTCAAATTCAATGAAAATTTGGAATTAATAGTCTAATGAAGACCATTGTTGCTAAATCCTTCACTGATGTCCATTAGGGAAGGAAATCTGTTGTCCTTACCTGGTTTGGCCTATATGTGACTCTTAAATGTTCTGAGGGATGGGCAATAAACGCTGGCTCAGCAAATGACATCCACATCCCATGAATGAATATTTTTTTTAAATTTAGAAGTTCCCAAAAAATTGCAGTTCCTTTTGCTCCCTCACTCACTTATTCCTTTTCAACACCCTTAACCGATCCTCCACTCATACCGAATTTTGACAGAGAGCGGCAGCAAGTGAAAGAAGCAGTGAACATGCGAGTCAGGGAAGGAACCAACAAGTGGGAGTGTTAGGGAGTGAGAGAGGCAGCAAGTGGGAGGGTTAGGGACTGGACGTCGCGGCGAGTGGGAGGGTTTGGGAGGGTTTAGGGAGTGGGCGAGGTGGCGAGTGGGAGGGTTAGGGAGTGAGAGGGGCGGTGAGTGCTTGCGTTACGGAGTGAGAGAGGCAGAGAGTGCCAGGGTTAGGGAGTGAGAGAGGCAGCGAGTGGGAGGTTTAGAGAATGGGCAGGTAGGCGAGTAGGAGGGTTAGCGAGTGAGAGGTGGCAGCGTGTGTGAGGGTTGGGGAGTGAGAGAGGTGGTGAGTGCCAGAGTTAGGGAGTGAGAATAAGGGAGACGGCGAGTGGGAGGGTTAGAGAATGGGCAAGTTGGTGAGTGGGAGGGTTAGGGAGTGGACGAGGCGCCAAGTGGGAGGGTTAGGGAGTGGACGAGGCGCCGAGTGACAGGGTTAAGGAGTGGACGAGGTGCCGAGTGGGAGGGTTAGGGAGCAGGTGAGGCGGCGAGTGGGAGGGTTAGGGAGTGGACGAGGCGCCGAGTGGGAGGGTTAGGGAGTGGACGAGGCGCCGAGTGACAGGGTTAAGGAGTGGACGAGGTGCCGAGTGGGAGGGTTAGGGAGCAGGTGAGGCGGCGAGTGGGAGGGTTAGGGAGTGGACGAGGCGCCGAGTGGGAGGGTTAGGGAGTGGACGAGGTGCCAAGTGGGAGGGTTAGGGAGTGGACGAGGTGCCGAGTGGGAGGGTTAGGGAGTGGACGAGGCGCCAAGTGGGAGGGTTAGGGAGTGGACGAGGCGCCGAGTGACAGGGTTAAGGAGTGGACGAGTTGCCGAGTGGGAGGGTTAGGGAGTGGACGAGGTGCCACGTGGGAGGGTTAGGGAGTAGGTGAGGCGGCGAGTGGGAGGGTTAGGGAGTGGACGAGGCGCCGAGTGGGAGGGTTAGGGAGTGGACGAGGCATTAAGTGGGAGGGTTAGGACGTGGGCGTGGCGCCGAGTGGGAGGGTTAGGGCATGGTTCGTCCATGCTGCTGGCCCTGTTCTAAACATTGCGCCAAGTTGGAGGGTTAGGGAGTGGACGAGGCACCGGGTGGGAGGATTAGGGAGTGGATGAGGCGCTGAGTGGGTGGGTTAGGAAATGGATGAGGCGATGGGTGGAAGGGTTAGGGAGTGGACGAGGCTGCGAGTGTGAGGGTTAGGGAGTGAGATAGACAGTGAGTGCAATGATTAGGGAGAGAGGCGGTGTGTGCCGGGGCTATGGAATGAGAGAGTTGGCCAGTGCGAGGGTTAGAGAGTGGGCAAGGTGGCGAGTGGGAGGGTGAGGGGATGAGAGGCAGCAAAGTGGGAGGGTTAGGGAGTGGACGAGGTGCCGAGTGGGAGGTAAGTGTAAACAGTTAGCATATTTCTTCTACATTTTAAAATTTATTTTATCCAAAAACGTATTTCAGTTATGAATATTGGATTTATGGTTGTACAGTATTTCAACTCAATATTTTTCTGACAAGAAAGGTCTTACACAACCTAACTGCAGTTTTTACATTGGTTGTAATTGGAAATTATGATTTATTGAATGTTGTTTCTTTAAAGTTGCACTCTTCAGTCACACTGCTGCAATGTTTAGAACAAGGCCAGAGCACGGGTTCAATTCCCATACTGGCTGAGAATTCTCCAATGGCATTAAATATAACTTTTCTCTTGATACGTCACAAAGAGTAGTGAATCTTGAGTACATGGACAGCATGGTAGCACAGTGGGTAGCACTGTTGCATCACAGCGCCAGGAACCCAGGTTCGATTCCCAGGGTCACTGTCTGTGCGGAGTCTGCACCTTTTCCCCGTGCCAGCGTGGGTTTCCTCCGGGCGTACCGGTTTTCTCCCACAATTATGAAAGATGTGCTGTTAGGTGAATTGGACATTCTGAATTCTCCCTCTGTGTCCCCGAACAGGCGCCGGGATGTGGCGACTAGGAGATTTTCACAGTAACATTCTTTTTCTTTTTTTTATAAATTAGAGTCCCCAATTATTTTTTTTCCAATTAAGGGGCAATTTAGCGTGCGTTGTGGGGGTGAAACCCACGCAGACACGGGGAGAATGTAAAAACTCCACACGGACAGTGACCCAGGGCCGGGATTCGAACGCGGGTCCTCAATGCCGTAGGCTGCAGTGCTAATCACCGTGCTACGTGCCGCCGTTTTAACAGTAACTTCATTGCCGTGTTAATGTAAGCCTACTTGTGACAATAAGGATTATTATTATAAGCTTGCTATAAATTATCTTTGTGTATTTAATTTTTGAGACAATACTTTGACTGGAGAGAAGTTGTGATAGTTAAAGCAGACACATAATTTCTTCTTGTGGGCATCGCTGGCTGGGCCGTCAGTTATAGCCCATCCCTGAGGGCAATTAAGAGTCAACTGCATGTTGCAATGCACCTCGAGTCACATGTAGGCCAGACCAGGTAAGGGTGACCGATTTTCTTCCCTAAAGGACATTAGTGAACCAGATGCATTTTTACGATAATGATTAGACTTTTAATTCCAGCTTTATATTGAATTCACATTTCACCAACTGCCATGGTGGGATTTGAGCCCGGGTCCCCAGAGCTTTCACAAAAGCAGGAAACACTGGACAATCTCAGCAGGTCGGACAATATCTGTGGAGAGAGAAGCTCCCTCAATATTTTCTGCGGGTTCTCTGTTGCGGGATCCTCCGCCTCGCCGGCAACGCATTTTCCGGCGGTGTGGGGTGGCCCACAATGGAGAATCTCACTGCATCAGAAAACGGGGCTGGTCGGACGGAGAAGCCCATCCTTTCAGTTTTTGTTTCAGATTCCAACATCCGCAGTAATTTGCTTTTATCCCCAGACCACTATGCTGGGTCTCTGGATTACTCATCCAGCGACAATACCACTACTCCCATATAGAAGGGAATGCAGGCAGTGTTTCAGTTACAGCACAATTAGCTATTTTGGTGTGTTATGGAAATGTTGCTATTTTCATGTCAGAGTATCGCAAGAAGCTGAAGATCCTTAATGCACTGGGACCTGTGCCAAGTTGGAAATGCTGGTCTCTAAATTTAAGAACTGTTAAATTCATTTTCAGATGAGCCTTTGTAGAGAAAGTTGTTTTATTCATATTCTCTCTCTTTAGAATCCCAGCTAAAGGATAACCCAGCCTTTTCCATGTTAAATGATTCTGATGATGATGTGATTTATGGGTGAGTAAAATGCTGCCAAGGTTTAAGACCATAACTGGTTTTATTGTTAACAACTGGATCATTTTTGCCAATTTAATCATCTGTTGTTTTCTGAGAAAACTTTGTTCCTTTTAGGATTGAAAATTTTAGTTTTGAAAGCTTTCAACTACTGATTGGAATATTATCAATTTCCTGTTCAACCTCTTCAAACATTGTAATGAAAATTGTGCAGTGCCTCTTGAGGGACTGTTTCCCAGGCAGAGTTTCTTTTGTATATGTGATGTTTTTATTATTTATGTGATATTATTATTATTGACCAGCTGGCCTGGGGATTCTCTGCACATTGAGCAACGGGCCAGCCTAAGAAATAAAGAAGTGTGTTATGAATAAAGAAGAGAACAGCATTTCTCAAACAGTGGCATGGTGGTTAGCATTGCTGCCTTACAGGGCTAGGGACCTGGGACTGTTCGATTCTGTCCTGAGGCAACTGTCAGTGTGGAGTTTGGACGTTCTCCCCGTCCCCGTGCCTACATGGGTTTCCTCCAGGTGCTCCGGTTTCCCTCCACAATCCAAAGATGTGGATCCAACGCTGCTACAACGAATGAACGGACATCGCGCAACAATCACCGGCAGGAATGTTCCCTTCCAGTCGGGGAACACTTCAGCAGTCAAGGGCATTCAGCCTCTGATCTCCGGGTAAGCGTTCTCCAAGGCGGCCTTCAGGACGGGCGACAACGCAGAATCGCCGAGCAGAAACTTATAGCCAAGTTCCGCACACATGAGTGCGGCCTCAACCGGGACCTGGGATTCATGTCGCATTACATTCATCCCCCACCATCTGGCCTGCAAAATCCTACCAACTGTCCTGGCTTGATGCAATTCACACCTCTTTAACCTGGGGTCACCCCATCTCTGGATCTGTAAAGATTTAATCACCTGCTAATGGTCGCATTCCAAGCATTGTTTGGCATCTTTGAATTTGTCTATATATGTGTTTCATTCACCTGAGGAAGGAGCAGCGCTCCGAAAGCTAGTGACATCGAAACAAACCTGTTGGACTTTAACCTGGTGTTGTAAGACTTCTTACTGTGCTCACCCCAGTCCAACGCCGGCATCTCCACATCATCCAAAGATGTGCATGTTAGGTGGATTGGCCATGCTGATGTTAGGATCAAAAGCGAGAACCCAATTATTTTCAATTTGTAAAACTGTGAGGAGTCTGGGCACTGACAAACTTTAATTTATCACAAAATTAACCACATTAGCAACAAAAAAATAGCTTTATAGTTAAGGAAAAGAAGAAACCTTAACTTGGTTCCTAAACCTGCCAGTATATTCCAATTCAATGGAAAGGAGGAATAGGAGGAAACCGGATCACACGGAGGAAACCCATGCAGACATGGGGAGAACGTGCAGACTCTGCACAGATAGTGACCCAGCAGGGAATCGAACCTGGGACCCTGGCGCTGTGAAGCCACAGTGCTATCCACTTGTGCTACCGTGCTGCCCATAATTTTGATTGAGTAAACAATGCCGACATGATTTATGGCCAATTCAATTGTTTAGCTACTTTCTCAAATGAGAAAGAAAATGCTTTCACATCTTTGTCCTCAAACCTGGGCAGCATTTGAACATATTTAAACATATCCCCACTAGGATTTGGACGAGGTATCATTGCTCCTCCCTCTGGACTTCAATCAACTTCTGCCTTGAACTCCAACCTTTTAAGTAGATATGCTCTATGCCCGGGATAGTGAAAACAGCGCGGGAGGAGAGACAGCCGGGACAGTGAAAACAGCGCGAGAGGAGAGACAGCCGGCACAGTGAAAACAGCGCGGGAGGAGAGACAGCCGGGACAGTGAAAACAGCGCGGGAGGAGAGACAGCCGGGACAGTGAAAACAGCGCGAGAGGAGAGACAGCCGCCACATTGAAAACAGCGCGGGAGGAAAGACAGCCGGGACAGTGAAAACAGGGCAGGAGGAGAGACAGCCGGCACAGTGAAAACAGCGCGGGAGGAGAGACAGCCGGGACAGTGAAAACAGCGTGAGAGGAGAGAAAGCCGGCACATTGAAAACAGCGCGGGAGGAAAGACAGCCGGGACAGTGAAAACAGCGCGGGAGGAGAGACAGCCGGCACAGTGAAAACAGGGCAGGAGGAGAGACAGCCGGGACAGTGAAAACAGGGCAGGAGGAGAGACAGCCGGGACAGTGAAAACAGCGCGAGAGGAGAGACAGCCGGGACAGTGAAAACAGCGCGAGAGGAGAGACAGCCGGGATAGTGAAAACAGCGCGGGAGGAGAGACAGCCGGCACAGTGAAAACAGCGCGAGAGGTGAGAGAGCCGGCACAGTGAAAACAGCACGGGAGGAGAGACAGCCGGGACAGTGAAAACAGGGCAGGAGGAGAGACAGCCGGGACAGTGAAAACAGCGCGGGAGGAGAGACAGCCGGGACAGTGAAAACAGCACGGGGGGAGAGACAGCCGGGACAGTGAAAACAGCGCGGGAGGAGAGACAGCCGGGACATTGAAAACAGCGTGGAAGGAGAGACAGCCGGGACCGTGAAAACAGGGAGGAGAGACAGCCGGGACAGTGAAAACAGGGAGGAGAGACAGCCGGGACAGTGAAAACAGGGAGGAGAGACAGCCGGCACAGTGAAAACAGGGAGGAGAGACAGCCGGGACAGTGAAAACAGCGCGGGAGGAGAGACAGCCGGGACAGTGAAAACAGGGAGGAGAGACAGCCGGCACAGTGAAAACAGCGCGAGAGGAGAGAAAGCCGGCACATTGAAAACAGCACGGGAGGAGAGACAGCCGGCACAGTGAAAACAGCGCGGGAGGAGAGACAGCCGGCACAGTGAAAACAGCGCGAGAGGAGAGACAGCCGGGACAGTGAAAACAGCGCGGGAGGAGAGACAGCCGGGACAGTGAAAACAGCGCGGGAGGAGAGACAGCCGGCACAGTGAAAACAGCGCGAGAGGAGAGACAGCCGGGACAGTGAAAACAGCGCGGGAGGAGAGACAGCCGGGACAGTGAAAACAGCGCGGGAGGAGAGACAGCCGGGACAGTGAAAACAGCGCGGGAGGAGAGACAGCCGGGATAGTGAAAACAGCGCGAGAGGAGAGACAGCCGGCACAGTGAAAACAGCGCGGGAAGAGAGACAGCCGGGACAGTGAAAACAGCGCGGGAGGAGAGACAGCCGGGACAGTGAAAACAGCGCGGGAAGAGAGACAGCCGGGTCAGTGAAAACAGCACGGGAGGAGAGACAGCCGGGACAGTGAAAACAGCGCGGGAGGAGAGACAGCCGGGACAGTGAAAACAGCGCGGGAGGAGAGACAGCCGGGACAGTGAAAACAGCGTGAGAGGAGAGACAGCCGGCACAGTGAAAACAGCGCGGGAGGAGAGACAGCCGGCATAGTGAAAACAGCGCGGGAGGAGAGACAGCCGCGACAGTGAAAACAGCGCGAGAGGAGAGACAGCCGGCACATTGAAAACAGCACGGGAGGCGAGACAGCCGGGACAGTGAAAACAGCGCGAGAGGAGAGACAGCCGGCACAGTGAAAACAGCGCGGGAGGAGAGACAGCCGGCACAGTGAAAACAGCGCGGGAAGAGAGACAGCCGGGACAGTGAAAACAGCGCGGGAGGAGAGACAGCCGGCACAGTGAAGACAGCGCGGGAGGAGAGACAGCCGGGACAGTGAAAACAGCGCGGGAGGAGAGACAGCCGGGACAGTGAAACCAGCGCGAGAGGAGAGACAGCCGGCACAGTGAAAACAGCGCGGGAGGAGAGACAGCCGGCACAGTGAAAACAGCGCGAGAGGAGAGACAGCCGGCACAGTGAAAACAGTGCGGGAGGAGAGACAGCCGGGACAGTGAAGACAGCGCGGGAGGAGAGACAGCCGGGACAGTGAAACCAGCGCGAGAGGAGAGACAGCCGGCACAGTGAAAACAGCGCGGGAGTTGAGACAGCCGGGACAGTGAAACCAGCGCGGGAGGAGAGACAGCCGGCACAGTGAACAGCGCGGGAGGAGAGACAGCCGGGACAGTGAAAACAGCGCGAGAGGAGAGAAAGCCGGCACAGTGAACAGCGCGGGAGGAGAGACAGCCGGGACAGTGAAAACAGCGTGAGAGGAGAGACAGCCGGCACAGTGAACAGCGCGGGAGGAGAGACAGCCGGGACAGTGAAAACAGCGCGGGAGGAGAGACAGCCGGGACAGTGAAAACAGCGCGGGAGGAGAGACAGCCGGCACAGTGAAAACAGCGCGAGAGGAGAGACAGCCGGCACAGTGAAAACAGTGCGGGAGGAGAGACAGCCGGGACAGTGAAGACAGCGCGGGAGGAGAGACAGCCGGGACAGTGAAAACAGCGCGGGAGTTGAGACAGCCGGGACAGTGAAACCAGCGCGGGAGGAGAGACAGCCGGGACAGTGAACAGCGCGGGAGGAGAGACAGCCGGGACAGTGAAAACAGCGCGAGAGGAGAGAAAGCCGGCACATTGAAAACAGCGCGGGAGTTGAGACAGCCGGCACAGTGAACAGCGCGGGAGGAGAGACAGCCGGGACAGTGAAAACAGCGCGGGAGGAGAGACAGCCGGCACAGTGAACAGCGCGGGAGGAGAGACAGCCGGGACAGTGAAAACAGCGTGAGAGGAGAGAAAGCCGGCACATTGAAAACAGCGCAGGAGGAGAGACTGCCGGGACAGTGAAACCAGCGCGAGAGGAGAGACTGCCGGGACAGTGAAACCAGCGCGAGAGGAGAGACAGCCGGGACAGTGAAAACAGCGCGGGAGGAGATACAGCCGGCACAGTGAACAGCGCGGGAGGAGAGACAGCCGGGACAGTGAAACCAGCGCGAGAGGAGAGACAGCCGGGACAGTGAAAACAGCGCGAGAGGAGAGAAAGCCGGCACATTGAAAACAGCGCGGGAGGAGAGACAGCCGGGACAGTGAAACCAGCGCGAGAGGAGAGACAGCCGGGACAGTGAACAGCGCGGGAGGAGAGACAGCCGGCACAGTGAAAACAGCGCGAGAGGAGAGACAGCCGGGACAGTGAACAGCGCGGGAGGAGAGACAGCCGGGACAGTGAAACCAGCGCGAGAGGAGAGACAGCCGGGACAGTGAAAACAGCGCGAGAGGAGAGACAGCCGGGACAGTGAAAACAGCGCGGGAGGAGAGACAGCCGGCACAGTGAACAGCGCGGGAGGAGAGACAGCCGGGACAGTGAAACCAGCGCGAGAGGAGAGACAGCCGGGACAGTGAAAACAGCGCGGGAGGAGAGACAGCCGGGATAGTGAAAACAGCGCAGGAGGAGAGGCAGCCGGCACAGTGAAAACAGCGCGGGAGGAGAGACAGCCGGCACAGTGAAAACAGCGCGAGAGGAGAGACAGCCGGGACAGTGAAAACAGCGCGGGAGGAGAGACAGCCGGCACAGTGAAAACAGCGCGAGAGGAGAGACAGCCGGCACAGTGAAAACAGCGCGGGAGGAGAGACAGCCGGGACAGTGAAAACAGCGCGGGAGGAGAGACAGCCGGGACAGTGAAAACAGCGCGGGAGGAGAGACAGCCGGCACAGTGAAAACAGCGCGGGAGGAGAGACAGCCGGGACAGTGAAAACAGCGTGAGAGGAGAGAAAGCCGGCACATTGAAAACAGCGCAGGAGGAGAGACAGCCGGGACAGTGAAAACAGGGCAGGAGGAGAGACAGCCGGGACAGTGAAAACAGGGCAGGAGGAGAGACAGCCGGGACAGTGAAAACAGCGCGGGAGGAGAGACAGCCGGGACAGTTAAGCAACCCAATACAGTTCAAATGCCACTTATAAATAAAGTTAACAAATCAGGTTACTTGCTTAGCTGTGTAGAGACCTTTGGAGAGAGATCCTTTCAAGAGCAGATCCAGTACACTTTTGCCTTGTCAGACTCAAATCCTATGGCAAACTGCTGTTCATTTTAAAATCCTATAACAGACTGCAAAAAGACAGACAGATCTGTCTTCTCCCATTAATTATATCATCTGTATCCCATGATATAGTGTAGATTTATTTGTTCTTAAGGGCAGCACGGTAGCATTGTGGATAGCACAATTGCTTCACAGCTCCAGGGTCCCAGGTTCGATTCCGGCTTGGGTCACTGTCTGTGCGGAGTCTGCACGTCCTCCCCGTGTCTGGTGGGTTTCCTTCGGGTGCTCCGGTTTCCTCCCACAGTCCAAAGATGTGCAGGTTAGGTGAATTGGCCAATGATAAATTGCTCTTAATGTCCAAAATTGCCCTTGGTGTTGGGTGGAGGTGTTGAGTTTGGGTAGGGTGCTCTTTCCAGGAGCCGGTGCAGACTCAAAGGGCCGAATGGCCTCCTTCTGCACTGTAAATTCAATGATAATCTATGATTAATCTAGGACAAAGGTTCGGCACAACATCGTGGGCCGAACGGCCTGTTCTGTGCTGTATTTTCTATGTTCTGAGTTCCATGACTTGGTGGGATGAAATACCATCTCATTATTATCCACTCTCCATGGAATCTCCAGTAGTCATAACAATATCCCGTTCGCCCTTTATTTATAACGAAGTAAGTACTTGAAATGGCTGATTTCCTTACCAAATAGCCGCGTTCTACACGGTAGAGATTCTATGGATTTGACAATATTTTGACTCTGCATCACTCGAGGAAATGGACGGTATTGATTTGAAGATACAAAGGAAAATGCTCAATTTTTGGTTTGCATTCCCACCATTTCTGGTGCATGCCAATTCTGGTCCATGCTTGGACACAATTCTTGGGTTCGCAAAGAGAAAAGGTGAAAGCTGCATTGGTCGATTTTGCTTTTTCTTCAGTAACAGGTTTCATTCGCTTTTTGAGAATGTGAGATGCATCATGATTTAAAAGTTTGACAGAAGAGTGTTTCATTGGTTCCATGTGAAACATCCAGGACCCAGCTTAGGCAGGGACATCAGGCAACCTCTGATGATTGACATAGAAACATAGATAATAGGAGCAGAGGTAGACCATTCAACCCTTCCAGTCTGCTCCGCCTTTCATTTAAAAAAACATTTTATTAGGGTATTTATAGTTTTTATAATAATAACAACATAAACATAGTACATAAAACATTTCCACCCCTGACACGTTCCTCACACCCCCAACAAAGAAATAATAGCCTAAAACCCCCGTAGATTTCTGTCTCTGCTGACATTTCATTTTCCCCGCGAAAGTCGACAAACGGCTGCCACTTCCGGACGAACCCTAACATTGACCGTCTTGGGGCGAACTTTATTTTCTCAAGACTGAGAAACCCAGCCATGTCGCTAACCCAGGTCTCTGATTTCAGGGGCTTCGAGTCCCTCCACATTAACAGTATCCGTCTCCGGGCTACCAGGGAGGCAAAGGCCAAAACATCAGCCTCTCTCACCACTTGGACTCTCGACTTTTCTGACACGCCAAAGATTGCCACCTCTGGACCCGGCACCACCCGTGTTTTAAGTACCGTGGACATGACATCGGCGAAACCTTGCTAAAATCCTCTATGCTTCGGGCATGCCCAAAACATGTGGACAAGATTTGCTGGCCCTCCCGCACACCTTGCACACCTGCCCTCTATCCCATAAAACTGCTCATCCGGGCCACCGTCATGTGTGCCCGGTGGACAACCTTTTTTTAAAAATTTAGAGTACCCAATTCTAATTTTTTCCATTTAAGGGGCAATTGAGGGGCTGGTTTAGCACACTGGGCTAAATCGCTGGCTTTGCAAGCAGGCCAGCAGCACGGTTCAATTCCCGTACCAGTCTCCCCGAACAGGCACCAGAATGTGGCGACTAGGGGCTTTTCACAGTAACTTCATTGAAGCCTACTTGTGACAATAAGCGATTTTAATTTCATTTCATTTCATTTAGCGTGGCCAATCCACCTAACCTGCACATCTTTGGGTTGTGGGGGTGAAACCCACACAGGCATGGGGAGAATGTGCAAACTCCACACGGCGGTGACCCAGGGCCAGAATTCAAACCCAGGTCCTCAGCGCCGCAGTCCCGGTGAAATCCACTGCGCCACATGCCGCCCTACCCGGTGGACTACCTTAAATTTATCTGGCTGAGCCTGGCACATGATGAGGATGCCTTAGGCATCCACCGACAAACCCGCCTCTATCTCTCCCCCTAGCTCATCTTCCCACTTGCCCTTTAGCTCCTCTATCTGAGTTTCCTCTGACTCCATATCCTCTTTGTAGATATCCGATACCTCTCACACCCCCGTTCTGGAAACTACCCTGTCCTGTATCCCCGGTGGTGGCAGGAGCGGGAAAGCCGGTACCTGCCTTCTCAAAATATCCCGTACCTGCAGATATCTAAACCCATTCCCTACTGGCAGTTCAAATTTCTCCTCCAGATCTTTCAAACAGGAGAAGCTCCCATCTATAAATAAATCTCCCATCCGCTTGATCCCTGCTCTCAGCCATCTCCGAAACCTTCCATCCAGCCTACCCTATATTTCCTCCACTGCCCCCAGACCCTCAGGGCCGCCACCACCACTGGGCTTGTGGAGTACCGGACCGGCGAGATCAGCAAAGGTGCCGTTATCAATGCCCCCAGACTTGTGTCCTTGCATGATGCCGCCTCTACATGCTTCCACACTGGACCCCCCCAACTACCCACTTCCTAATCATGGCTATATTTGCCGCCTAGTATTAGTCACAAATGTTCGGCAGCGCCAACACACCCTCCCCCCGGCTACGCTCCAGCAACACTTTCTTCACTCGCGAGGTTTAACCCGCCCACACAAAGCCCAAAATCACCCGATTTACCTGTGAAAAAAGGCCCTCGGGATAAAGATGGGGAGGCACTGAAAAACTAACAGAAATCTGGGGAGGACCGTCATTTTAACAGTTTGTACCCTCCCCACCAGTGACAGCGGTCCCATCTCCTAAAGTCCTCCTTCATTTGCTCTACAAGCCGGGACAAGTTTAGCTTGTGCAATGTCACCCACTCCCGTGCCACCAGGATTCCCATATAGCGGAAGCTCCCTCTCACCACTCTAAATGGCAGCTCTCCCATTCTCCTCTCCTGCCCCCTTAACTGGATCGCAAACATCTCACTTTTCCCCATATTCAATTTATACCCTGAAAACTGACCAAATTCCCGTAAGATCCGCATAATCTCCCCCATCCCCCCCCTAACGGGTCAGAAATATACAGGAGCAGGTCGTCCGAGTGAAGCGAGACCCGGTCCCCCCACCACCACCACCCCGGACTAGCCCGTTCCAGTTTCTAGAAGCACTTAAAGCCATCGCCAATGGCTCTATGGCCAGAGCAAACAAAAGCAGGGAGAGGGGACACCCTTGCCTTGTCCCTCGGTGCAGCTTAAAATAACCCGACATCAGCCGATTCATTCGCACGCTTGCTACTGGTGAGTGATACAGCAACCGCACCTAATCAATGAAGCCCTGTCCAAGCCCATACCTTCCTAACACCTCCCGCAAATAATTCCTCTCCACCCGGTCAAAGGCCTTTTCCACGCCCATTGCAACCACCACCTCCATATCTCTCTCTCTCTTCCTCCTCCTCCCCCCCCCCCCCCCCCCCCCCCCCCCCCGACAGCATCATTATAACGTTTGGCCTTCTGACATTGGCCATAAGTGTCCTGCCCTTCACAAATCCCGTCTGGTCCTCCCTATCACCTCCGGAACACAGTCCTCTATCCTTGAGGTCAATATTTTCGCCAGCAGATTGGTGTCCACATTCAATAAGGAGGATTGCCCTATATGACCCGCATTGCTCAGGGTCCTTCTCCCGCTTCAGAATCAATGAGATCGAGGCCTGCAACATTGTTGGGGGAAGGACACCCCGCTCCCTTGCCTCATTTAATGTCCTCACTAGCAGCGGGCCCAACATCTCCGAGAACTCCTTGTAAAATTCCACTGGGTAGCCGTCCGGTCTCGGGGCCGGACCCGACTGCATGGCCTCCAGCCCCTCCATTATTTCCTCAATTTCAATTAGGGCCCCCAACCCTTCCACCAGCCCTTCCTCCACCTTCGGGAACTTCACTTCACCCAGGTACTGCCTCATCCTCTCCAACCCAACCGGGGGTTCCGACTCACATAGCCTGCTGTAAAACTCCTTGAACACCCCATTCACCCCTACTGGGTCCAAGACTCAGTTCCCACTTCTCTCCTTTACTCTCCCTATCTCCATGGCCGCCTCCCTTTTCCTCAGCTGATGTGCCTTCTCCCCATACTCATATACCGCCCCCCTCGTCTTCCTCAATTGCTCCACCGCATTCCCTTTAGATAACAGACCAAATTCCATCTGTAGCCTCCGCCGCTCCTTCGGGGCCTCCGAATATCTCCTGTGCACCTGGAGTATCTCCCCAACCAGCCTATCCATCTCTGCTCGTTCCATCTTTTCTCTCTGGGCCCGTATTGAGATTAACTCCCCCCTAACCACTGCCTTCAGAGCTTCCCACATCGTTGCTGCCGAGACTTTCCCCATGTCATTTATTTCCAAATAGTTCTGGATGGATTTGCTCACCCACCCGCACACCCCCTCATTTGCTAATAGTCCCACATCCAACCTCCATAGCGGGCTCTCTTCTTACTCACCCGTAAATCCACCCAATGTGAGGCATGGTCCGACACAGCGATCGCTGAATACTCGGTCTCAACCACCCCCGCCAGTAACACCCTGCTCAGGATAAAAAAGTTGATCCGAGAATATACTTTGTGCACATGGGAGAATTAAAAAAACTTCTTCATTCTTGGCCGTCCAAACCTCCATGGATCTACCCCCCCGCCACATCTGCTCCATGAACCCCTTTAGTTCCTTCGCTACGGCTGGCACCCTCCCTGTCATAGATTTTGACCGGTCCAACCCTGGGTCAATGACCGTATTAAAATCTCCCCCCATGATCAGCCTATGTGACTCTTGGTCTGGGATCTTACCTGACACCCGCCTCATAAATTCCACATCGTCCCAATTTGGTGCATATATATTCACAAGTACCACCCGCACCCCCTCAAGCTTCCCACTCACCATAATGCACCTGCCTTCTGTGTCCGACACAATTCTCCCTGCCTCAAATGCCACCCGTTTGTTGATCAGGATCGCGACTCCCCTGGTCTTAAAGTCCAGCCCTGAATGAAATTCTTGGCCGACCCACCCCTTCCTCAGTCTGGTCTGGTCTATAACCTTCAGGTGTGTCTGTTGTAACATTGCCGTGTCCGCCTTCAGTCCCCTCAGATGCGTGAACACGCGAGCCCTCTTAACCGGCCCATTTAGCCCTCTGACGTTTCAAGTGATCAGCCTCGTTGGGGGGCTCCCTGCACCCCCCCTCCCTGCCAATCAGCCATCACCCTTCCTTTACCAGCCAACAGCTCGCGTCCCTCGCCTCCTTGGGCCCGCCCTCAGGCATCCGCTGTCCTTGACCTTCCTTTTGTCTCCGAACAACAGTTCCTCCCCGTCAACAGAGCAGCTATCCCACCCTCATCCCCCCTATTAGCAGCACCAGAATCTCAACACCCCATAACAAGCTTATCACCTGCTCCCCCCCCCCCACTGCGCTTCCGTGAACTGGCTCATCTAGCTAGCCTGGTAGCGCCCGCCTATGGTGCCAGACACCCTATCTCCCTATTGTTCTTTCCCCCCCCCCCCCAGCTCATACATACATATTCAGAGCATCACAGTGCCCAGTAAACAAACAGTAGAAAAAATCCCTCCACCCATCACCCACCAGAACAGAGTTATATTATATTTCTGAGCAACTGCTCAAACATCTTAACAAAACGATAAACAAAGAAAAAGGAAAGGGCAAAAAACAACAATACTCCCTTGTTGCAGAGAGCACTGATATCCAGAACCTCACATAAATAACTTTAAGCCAAATTGACCCTGCAATGCCCTCCCCCAAGGTTCAGTGTCCTTAGATCTCTGCCAGCCTTTTGTCCTAGATAAAGTTCATCGCTTCGTCTGGCGATTCAAAGTAAAGTTCCTGGCATTCAAAATCATATCTGATCTTAGTAAAATTGTCCTCCCCCCAGTTTAGAATTTCAGACCCATCCTTGCCCTTTTCCATAACAATCTTTAATCTAGCAGAGTTATGATTGCTGTTTGCAAAATGCTCCCCCACTGATACTTCAACCACTTGCCCGGCCTCATTACCTAAAATTAAGTCCAGGACTGCCCCCTCTCTTGTAAGAACTTCTACGTACTAGCTTAAAAAGTTTCCTGGACACATTTAAGAATTCCTCTTCCTCAAAATCTTTTATAATATGACTACCCAGTTAATGTTGGGGAAGTTGAAATCCCCCACTTTCACTAGACACTTCATTTCTCTGAAACTTGAAATGAAATGAAAATCGCTTATTGTCACAAGTAGGCTTCAAATGAAGTTACTGTGAAAAGCCCCTAGTCGCCACATTCCGGCGCCTGTTTGGAAAAGCTGGTATGGGGATTCAACCGTGCTGCTGGCCTGCCTTGGTCTGCTTTAAAAGCCAGCTCTTTAGCCTTGTGCTAAACCAGCCCCAGTTACTTGCATTCATATCTACTCTTATGTTTCTCTTGGACTGTTAGTGGGCCTATAGAACACACCAAGCAATGTGATTGCTCCTTTTTGGGTTTTCAGTTCTACCCATATGGCTTCATTTGAAGAGCCTTCTGAGATGTCATCCCTCCTTACTGCTGTAATTGATTCCCTGAACAAAATTGCGATGCCCTCGCCTATTTTATCTTCTACCCTATCTCACCTGAAAATCCTATATCCTGGAATATTGAGCTGCACCTCTGTCAACCATGTCTCAGTGACAGCATTAACATCATACCCCCATGCTTTAATTTGTGCCCTAAACTCATCTGCCTTGTTCGTCAGACTCCTTGCATTAAAATAGATACCATCCAATCTTGTCAAACTCTGTTGCAACTTAACTGACCTATAATTCTATGCCTTCCTGGCTCACTTGCCGTCTCTTCTAATTTTGGATGTGCATCTCCCCCTGCTGAACCTTCTCTCAGGATCCCAGATCCCTGCCAAGCTCCACAGCAGCACCAGAAAACCTCTCTGCAAGGACGCTGATCCCATTTTGGTTCAGGTGCAAACCGTCCACCTTGGACAGGTCCCACAGCCCCCAACAACAATCCCAACATCCCAGAAATCTAAAGCCCTCCCACCTGCACCATCTTTTCAACTACGCATTCATCTGGAATAACCTATTTCTATATGCACTTGCATGTATAACCAGAGGTTGAATAAAGAAAAGTACAGTACAGGAACAAGCCCTTTGGCCCTTCAAGCCTGTGCCAAATCCAGAGTTTATTACCTTCTGAGATCTGTTTTTTAATCTACTTCCTAGTTCCCTAAATTCTGCTTGAAGAACCCCATTCATTTTTCTTCTTACCATTTTTCTATTTATATTGTTTTACCTATATCGTTGGTACCTTGACAAGGAGGCATCCAGACTCGAAAGTTTAGCTCCCTTCTCTTTCCACAGATGCTGTCAGCCCTGCTGTGATTGTCCACTATTTTCTGTTTTTGTTTCAGATTCCAGCATCCACATTTACTTATATTGTTGATACCAATATGTACAACAAAATCTGTCTATTTGTCTTCCCCTTCTGAATGCCCTACAGCCGTTCAGTGACATCCCTGACCCTAGCACCAGGGAGGCAACATACCATCCTAGAGTGCGGCCACAGAAATGCCCTTACAATTGAATCCCCTACCACTATAGCCATGCCGTTCTTCCTGCTCCCCTCTTGTGCAACAGACCTACCCATGAAGTTGGCTGCCATTCCTTTCCCTTGCACAGTGATCTCCCTCAACAATATCCACAACGGTATATCTGCTGGAAAGGGATGGCTACAGGGGGCTCCTTCTCTATTTGCAATCCTCTACTTAATCATCCATGCCTTTTCTGCCTGTTCAATTTTCACCTGTGGTGTGACCTTTTCACTGAGCGTGCTATCCATTACTCGCTCAGCATCACGGATGCTCCACAGTGAATGCACCCTCAGCTCCAGCTCTGAAATGCGGTTAATCAGAAGCTGCAGTTGGGCACACTTCCTGCACGTGTAGTTATCAGGGACATATGGATACATAGAAGATTGGAGTAGGAGGAGGCCTTTTGGACCTTCGAGTCTGTTCCGCCATTTATCACGATCATGCCTGATCATCCAACTCAATAGCCTAATCCTGATTTCCTTTGATCCCATTCGCCCCAAGTGCTATATCTCGCCGCCTCTCGAATATATTCAAAGTTTTAGCATCAACTACTTCCTGTGGTAATGAATTCCACAGACTCACCACTCTTTGGGTCTCCTTATCTCTGTTCGAATTGGTTTACCCTGAATCCTCAGACTGTGACCCCTGGTTCTGGACACACCCACCATCGTGAACATCTCCCCTGCATCTACCCTGTCTAGTCCTGTTAGAATTTTATAAGTCTCTATGAGATCCCCTTTCATTCTTCTGAACTCCAGCGAGACAATCCTAACCTAGGATCAGTCTCTCCTCTTATGACAGTCCCGCCATCCCAGGAATCAGTCTGGTAAACCTTTGCTGCACTCCCTCGAGAGTAAGAACATCCTTCCTCAGAAAAGGAGACCAAAACTGCACACAATATTCTAGGTGTGGCCTCACCAAAGCCCTGTATAATTGCAACAATACATGATTTGCCATATAGCACAGAAGGAGCATATCATGGTGTGAGAACTCCTGCCATGGCTACCCTTAAAACCCTTATTTACCCTTTTTTTAAACAAAAAGTTCTACTTTTATAAGAATACTCTTAACTTGCTTCACTTGCGGTAACATTATTCCCTCGGGACGACACGGCGGCACAGTGCTGCCTCATGGCGATGAGGACCCAGGTTCAATCTCAGCCTTGTGTCACTGTCTGTGTGGAGTTTGCACATTCTTCCCGTATCTCATGTGTTTCACCCCCAGAACCCAAAGATGTGCAGGTTAGGTGGAATGGCCACGTTAAATTGCCCTTTAATTGGAAAAGATAACTTCCCTTGCCCTACTTTGCTCGATGATGTTTCTTTATTATAAGACCCTGACTTTCACTTGTTTCTCAATTAATCCCTTCTTCGAATGACTTGGCCTTCATAGCCAACTGTGGCAGAGAATTCCACAGGTTCACCATCCTCGGAGTGAAGATGTTTCTCCTCATCTGTTTAGGGCAGCATGTACAGGTTAGATTTGGCCATGCACAATGCTCCTTAGTGTTCAAAAGGTTAGGTGAGGTTACTGGGTTATGGGAATAGGGTGGGGGAGTGGGCCTAGGTAGGGTGATTTTCAGAGGGTCGGTGCAGACTTGATGGACCGAATGGTCTCCTTCTACATTATAGGGATTTTATGACCTCAGTCCCAGACCTCCCAGCCTGAGGAAACAACATCCCTCCATCCAGTCACAGAAAATACAGTGCAGAAGAGGCCATTCGGCCCATCGAGTCTGCACCGATGCATGAAGGACACCTGACCTGCCTATCTAATTCACATTGCCAGTACTTGGTCCACTGCCTTGAATGTTATGAAATGCCAAATGCTCATCCAGGTACTTTTTAAAGGATGTGAGGCAACCCGCCTCCACCACCCTCCCAGGCAGTGCAATCCAGACTATCATGATCCTCAGGGTAAAAGATTTTTCCTCAAAACCCTCTTAAACCTCCTGCCCCACACCTTGAACTTGTGTCCCCTCGTAACTGGCTCTTCAACTATGGGGACCAGCTGCCCCCTATCCACACCCCTCATAATCTTCTACACCTCACCCCTCAGACTTTTCTGCTCCAGCGGAAACAACCCAAGCCTATCCAACCTCACTTCATAACTCAAACCTTCCATCCCAGGCAACATCCTGGTGATTCACCGCTGCACCCCTTCCAATGCAATCACATCCTTCCTATAATGTGGCTACCAGAATTCATAGACATCATAGAACATGCAGTGCAGAAGGAGGCCATTTGGCTCATCGAGTCTGCACCAACCCACTTAAGCCCTCACTTCCACCCTATCCCCGTAACCCAATAACCCCTCCGAACCCATTTGGACACTAAAGGCAATTTAGTATGGCCAATCCACCTAACCTGCACGTCTTTGGACTGTGGGAGGAAACCAGAGCACCTGAAGGAAACGGGGAGAACGTGCAGACTCCGCACAGACAGTTGACCCAGCGGGGAATCGAACCTGGGACCCTGGCACTGTGAAGCCAAAGTACACACACAATTGCACACAGTACTCCAGCTGTGTCCCATATGCCTTTTTCATCACCTTATTAACCTGCCCTTCTGCCTTCAGAGATCGATGGACAAACATGCCAAGGTCTCTTTGTTCCTCGGAACTTCCAAGTGTCAGGCCATTCATTGAATACTTCCTTGTCACATTACTCCTTCCAAAGTGTATCACCTCACACTTTTCAGGATTATGTTCCATCTGCCACTTTTCTGCCCATTTGACCATCACGTCAATATCTTCCTGTAACTTAAGACACTCCACTTCACTGTTAACCACCTGGCTAATCTTTGTGTCACCCGCAAAACTGCTAATCCTACCCCCCATAGTCATCTGTGCCATTTGTCTAAATGGCAAACAATAGGGGACCCAGCACAGATCCCTGTGGTACACCATTGGACACTGGTTTCCAGTCACTAAACCTGCTGTCTGTCACCACCCTCTCTCCTACAGCGAAGCCAATTTTGAATCCACCTTATCAAGTTACCCTGTATCCCACATGCAATTGTCTTCTTTACAAGTCTCCCATGTGGGACCTTGTCAAAGGAGTTGCTGAAATCCATGTAAACTACATCAACTACTCTAGCCTCATCTATACACGCTTAAAAAATCCAATCAAATTTGTTACGCATAACTTCCCTCTGACAAAGCATGCTGACTATTACTGATCAAACCTTGCCTCTCCAACAGAGATAGTTTCCCTCCTTCAGAATTTTCTACAATAGTTTCCCTCCCACTGACACGAAACTCACTGGTCTGTAGTTCCCTGGCTTATCTCTGCAACCGTTCTTAAATAGTGGGACCACATTAGAATCATAGAATTTACAGTGCAGAAGGAGGCCATTCGGCCCATTGAGTCTGCACCGACTCTTGGAAAGAGCACCCCACTTAACCCCATACGTCCACCCTATCCCCGTAACCCCGTAAGGCCATCTGGAGCTTCTGCCGCTCCTTCAACAAGCCTGCCTCCGTGGCTTTGGAGTATCTCCGATCTCCCTGCAGGATCTCCTCCACCAGCCTTGCCATCTTTGCCCGCTCCATCCTGTCCCTGTGCGCCTGAATCGATATCAACTCCCCCCTGACCACTGCCTTAAGCACCTCCCAAAGTGTGGCAGCCGATACCTCACCCGAGTCATTCAGCAAACCCCGCCCCACCCCTCGCCCGCTTGCATACCTCCTTGTCTGCTAACAATCTCACATTTAATCTCCGGTGCGGCCGCTGCCCCTCCCCCTGGTCCACCTGCAAGTCCACCCAGTGCGGCACGTGATCAGAAACCATAATCGCTAAGTACCCTGAGTCAACCACCCCTGCCAGCAAAGTCTTATCCACCACAATGTAATCGATCCGTCAGTACACCCTGTGCACATGGAAGAAATACAAAGGTTCCTTTGCCTCGGCCTCCCAAACCTCCATGGGTCGACCCCCCCCAATACGCTCCATGTACTCCATTAGCTATTCCGCCACTGCCGACACCCTCCCCGATCGCGGACTCGACTGGTCCAATCTCACCTCGATGACCGTATTAAAGTCCCCCCCATAATCAACCCGTGAGAGTCCAGGTCCGGGATCTTCCCCAAGCCCCGCCTCATGAATTTGACATCATTGCAATTTGGGCATAAACATTCACCAAGACCACTGGCAACCCCTTCCAATTTCCCACTCACCATCAAAGAACAAAGAAATGTACAGCACAGGAACAGGCCCTTCGGCCCTCCAAGCCCGCCCCGACCATGCTGCCCGACTAAACTACAATCTTCTACACTTCCTGGGTCCGTATCCCTCTATTCCCATCCTATTCATGTATTTGTCAAGATGCCCCTTGAATGTCACTATCGTCCCTGCTTCCACCACCTTCACCGGTAGCGAGTTCCAGGCACCCACTACTCTCTGCGTAAAAAACTTGCCTCGTACATCGACTCTAAACCTTGCCCCTCTCACCTTAAACCTATGCCCCCTAGTTAATTGACCCCTCTACCCCGGGGAAAAGCCTCTGACTATCCACTCTGTCTATGCCCCTCATAATTTTGTAGACCTCTATCAGGTCGCCCCTCAACCTCCTTCGTTCCAGTGAGAACAAACCGAGTTTATTCAACCGCTCCTCATAGCTAATGCCCTCCATACCAGGCAACATTCTGGTAAATCTCTTCTGCACCCTCTCTAAAGCCTCCACATCCTTCTGGTAGTGTGGCGACCACAATTGAACACTATCCTCCAAGTGTGGCCTAACTAAGGTTCTATACAGCTGCAACATGACTTGCCAATTCTTATACTCAATGCCCCGGCCAATGAAGCAAGCATGCCGTATGCCTTCTTGACTACCTTCTCCACCTGTGTTGCCCCTTTCAGTGACCTGTGGACCTGTACTCCTCGATCTCTTTGACTTTCAATACTCTTGAGGGTTCTACCATTCACTGTATGTTCCCTACCTGCATTAGACCTTCCAAAATGCATTAGCTCACATTTGTCCGGATTAAACTCCATCTGCCATCTCTCCGCCCAAGTCTCCAAACAATCTAAATCCTGCTGTATCCTCTGACAGTCCTCATCGCTATCCGCAATTCCACCAACCTTTGTGTCGCCTGCAAACTTACTAATCAGACCAGTTACATTTTCCTCCAAATCATTTATATATACTACAAACAGCAAAGGTCCCAGCACTGATCCCTGTGGAACACCACTGGTCACAGCCCTCCAATTAGAAAAGCATCCTTCCATTGCTACTCTCTGCCTTCTATGACCTAGCCAGTTCTGTATCCACCTTGCCAGCTCACCCCTGCTCCCGTGTGACTTCACATTTTGTACTAGTCTACCATGAGGGACCTTGTCAAAGGCCTTACTGAAGTCCATATAGACAACATCCACTGCCCTACCTGCATCAATCATCTTAGTGACCTCCTCGAAAAACTCTGTCAAGTTAGTGAGACACGACCTCCCCTTCACAAAAGCATGCTGCCTCTCACTAATACGTCCATTTGCTTCCAAATGGGAGTACATCCTGTCTCGAAGAATTCTCTCCAGTAATTTCCCTACCACTGAAGTAAGGCTCACCGGCCTGTAGTTCCCTGGATTATCCTTGCTACCCTTCTTAAACAGAGGAACAACATTGGCTATTCTCCAGTCCTCCGGGACATCACCTGAAGACAGTGAGGAGCCAAAGATTTCTGTCAAGGCCTCAGCAATTTCCTCTCCAGCATCCTTCAGTATTCTGGGGTAGATCCCATCAGGTCCTGGGGGCTTATCTACCTTAATATTTTTTAAGACACCCAACACCTCGTCTTTTTGGATCTCAATGTGACCCAGGCTATCTACACACCCTTCTCCAGACTCAACATCTACCAATTTCTTCTCTTTGGTGAATAATGATGCAAAGTATTCATTTAGTACCTCGCCCATTTCCTCTGGCTCCACACATAGATTCCCTTGCCTATCCTTCAGTGGGCCAACCCATTCCCTGGCTACCCTCTTGCTTTTTATGTACGTGTAAAAAGCCTTGGGATTTTCCTTAACCCTATTTGCCAATTACATTTCGTGACCCCTTCTAGCCCTCCTGACTCCTTTCCTTATATTCCACACAGGCTTCGTCTGCTCCCAGCCTTTAGCCCTGACAAATGCCTCCTTTTTCTTTTTGACGAGGCCTACAATATCTCTCGTTATCCAAGGTTCCCGAAAATTGCCGTATTTATCCTTCTTCCTCACAGGAACATGCCGGTCCTGAATTCCTTTCAACTGACACTTGAAAGCCTCCCACATGTCAGATATTGATTTGCCCTCAAACATCCGCCCCCAATCTATGTTTTTCAGTTCCCGCCTAATATTGTTATAATTAGCCTTCCCCCAATTTAGCACATTCATCCTAGGACCACTCTTATCCTTGTCCACCAGTACTTTAAAACTTACTGAATTGTGGTCACTGTTCCCGAAATGCTCCCCTACTGAAACATCTACCACCTGGCCGGGCTCATTCCCCAATACCAGGTCCAGTACCGCCCTTCCCTAGTTGAACTGTCCACATATTGTTTTAAGAAGCCCTCCTGGATGCTCCTTACAAATTCCGCCCCGTCTAAGCCCCTGGCACTAAGTGAGTCCCAGTCAATATTGGGGAAGTTGAAGTCTCCCATCACCACAACCCTCTTGTTTTTACTCTTTTCCAAAATCTGTCTATCTATCTGCTCCTCTATCTCCCGCTGGCTGTTGGGAGGCCTGTCGTGAACCCCCAACATTGTGACTGCACCCTTCTTATTCCTGATCTCTACCCATATAGCCTCACTGCCCACTGAGGTGTCCTCCCGCAGTACAGCTGTGATATTCTCCCTAACCAGTAGCGCAACTCCGCCACCCCTTTTACATCCCCCTCTATCCTGCCTGAAACATCTAAATCGTGGAACGTTTAGCTGCTCATCCTGCCCTTCCCTCAACCAGGTCTCTGTAATGGCAACAACATCATAGTTCCAAGTACTAATCCAAGTTCTAAGTTCATCTGCCTTACCCGTAATACTTCTTGCATTAAAACATATGCACTTCAGGCCACCAGACCCGCTGTGTTCAGCAACTTCTCCCTGTCTGCTCTGCCTCAGAGACCCACTGTCCCTATTCTCTAGTTCTCCCTCAATGCTCTCACCTTCTGACCTATTGCTCCCGTGCCCACCCCCCTGCCATACTAGTTTAAACCCTCCCGTGTGACACTAGCAAACCTCGCGGCCAGGATATTTATGCCTCTCCAGTTTAGATGCAGCCTGTCCTTATATAGGTCACACCTGCCCCGGAAGAGCTCCCTGTGGTCCAGATAACGGAAACCCTCCCTCCTACACCAGCTGTTTAGCCACGTGTTTAGCTGCTCTATCTTCCTATTTCTAGTCTCACTGGCACCTGGCACAGGGAGTAATCCTGTGGATTACAACCCTAGAGGTCCTGTCTTTTAACTTTCTGCCTAGCTCCCTGAACCCCTGCTGCAGGACCTCATGCCCCTTCCTGCCTATGTCGTTAGTACCAATATGTGCAACGACCTCTGCCTGTTTGCCCTCCCCCTTCAGGATGCCCTCTACCCGTTCGGAGACATCCTGGACCCTGGCATCAGGGAGGCAACATACCATCCTGGAGTCTCTTTCACGTCCACAGAAGCGCCTATCTGTGCCCCTGACTATAGAGTACCCTATGACTATTGGTCTTCTGCGCTTTAACCCTCCATTCTGAACATCAGAGCCAGCCGTGGTGCCACTGCTCTGGCTGCTGCTGTTTTCCCCTGATAGGCTATCCCCCCAACAGTATCCAAAGGGGTATACCTGTTCGAGAGGGGGACAACCACAGGGGATTCCTGCACTGACTGCCTGCCCTTTCTGGTGGTCACCCATTTCTCTGCCTGCACCTTGGTTGTGACCACATTTATATAACTGTGATCTATGACGCTTTCTGCCACCTGTATGCTCCTAAGTACACCCAATTGCTGCTCCAACCGAACCATGCAGTCTGTGAGGAGCTCCAGTTGGGTGCACTTTCTGCAGATGAAGCCATCCGGGAAGCTGGAAGCCTCCCGGACCTGCCACATCTCACAGTCAGAGCACTGCACCCCTCTAACTGACATTGCGTCAATTAATTAAAATTAAAAGTTTTTTTTAAAATGTATATATATTTTTTTTAAAGTTACTGTTAACTGTCTGTTTCCTAGCACTAGATTTCTAATATAAATGCGAAAGCTAAATATAGTACTCTCCGATCTCTGGCTTAGATACCCCTCTAAATTATAATTAAGTAATTATGTTTAATTAGTTACCAATGCTTAATTTTTTTAATTTAGTGTAGATTCCCAACCAGCCACTCAGGTCACAGCTTTTCTGTTTCCCCCCGACACACAATTTGAAAAAGGTATAAAAGTAAAAATGAGTAAAAATCACTTACTTACCTTCTTCCCTTCTGAGTGTCTTAGATGTTCTCAGGTTCTCTCCCTGACAGAGACTGCTCCTCCTCTTCCACACCCTCTTCCAACTCTTCCTCCCATTTTGCCTGGATGCCTTCTCCTCTTCCAAAATAGCCCCGTAAACTGCCGATACTACCCCTTCTCCAGTCCCCCTGTCGTCAGCACCTCCTCCAGCAATGAGGAAGCCGGCCACTGGGAAGCTCTGTATCTCCTTTCTGGCAAAGTCTCGAACCTGAATGTATTTAAATATCTCTTCCTGCTTGTGGGAATAATTCACTTCCAGCTCCTTCAATCCTGCAAACTGACCCCCAAGAAACAAATCTTTTAGTGTCCTAATTCCTTTCTCCTCCCATTTCCGAAAATTTCCATCCCACGTCCCTGGCTCAAATCTATGGTTCCCCTGAATCGGCCTTTCACTTGACCCTGCCCCAACCCGAAGTGCTGGTAAAACTGCCTCCAAATTCTCAGCGAAGCTATTACTATCAGACTCCCTGAGTATCTCCCCGGGGCCGTCGGGAACGACACTGTTGCGAGCGCCTTCAATCCCGACCCTCTACACAAACTCTCCTCCATTCTGACCCATTGGGAGTCAACCCCTCTGATCCAGCTCTGTACCTTCTCTGCATTCGCCGCCCAGTAATAATACATCAGGTTCGGAAGACCCAAACCGCCTGCCTTCCTTCCTCTCTGTAGTAGCACCTTTCTAACTCTGGCCACCTTCCCTCCCCATATGAACAAGGTAATCATCCCTTCAATATCTCTTAAAATGCCTTTGGCAGGAAAATCGGCAGGCATTGGAAAATAGACAGGAATCGCGGCAACACATTCATTTTAACCGCCTGTACCCGGCCTGCCAGTGACAGAAGGAGACCATCCCACCTTGCCAGATCAGCTTCCACCCTCCCCACCAATCTAAAAATGTTGCACCTAAGGAGCCCCTCCGAATCTTGAGCAATACCCGAACAATCTTGAACATCTTCTGGCATCTAATCTGTCTGGTCCTGTTGCAATTTTATAGGTTTTTATGAAATTCCCGTCATTCATCTGAACTCCAGTGAATATAATCCTAACTAGCTCAATCGCTCCTCACATTTTAAAAAAATGTATTTACAAGATGTGGGCATCGCAGGTTAGGCCAGCATTTATTGCCCGTCTCCAGTTGCCCTTCAGAAATGGTGGTGAGCTGCCTTGAAGTGTTGCAGTCCCTAAGGTATAGGTATACCCACAGTGTGTACGCAGGGTATTCCAGGATTCTGACCCAGCGACAGGGAAGGAACGGCAATATATTTCCAAGTCGGGGTGGTGAGTGACTTGCAGGGGAACCTCCAGGTGGGGGAGTTCCCAAGTAGCTGTTGCTCTTGTCATATGTAGGTCCTGCCATCCCAGGAATCAATTTGGTCAACCTTAGAATCATAGATTTACAGTGCAGAAGGAGGCCATTCGGCCCATCAAGTCTGCACCGGCCCTTGGAAAGAGCATCCGACTTAAACCCATGCCTCCACCCTATCCCTCCAATGCAGTAACCCCACCGAACCTTTTTGGACACTAAGGACGATTTATCATGGCCAATCCACCTAACCTACACATATTTGGACTGTGGGAGGAAACTGGAGGACCCAGAGGAAACCCACCCAAACACGGGGAGAACACGCACAGACAGTGACCCAAGCCAGGAATCGAACCTGGGACCCTGGAGTTTGAAGCACCTGTGCTAACCACTGTGCTATCGTGCTGCCCTTCTCAGCACTCCCTCCAGGGCAAGAACATCTTTGCTCAGAATCCCACACGGGGAGAATGTGCAATTCCACGCAGCCACCCAAAGCCGGAATTGAACCCAGGTCACTGGCACTGTGAGGCAGCAGTGTTAAATACTGTGCCACCGTGCCAACCAATACTTACCTTCAACGACTGGTGTACATAGGCACCCAGGTCTCGTTGCATATTCTCCTCCCTTAACTTATGGCCATTCAGATAATAATCGGCCTTCCCGTTTCTGCTACTTAAGTGGATTACCTCCCATTTATCCATATTATACTGCATCTGCTATTCATTTGCCCGCTGACTCAACTTGTCCAAATCACGCTGAATGATCTCCGCATCCTCCTCACAGCTCACTCCCCCACCCAGCTTTGTGTCCTCTGCAAATTTGGAAATATTACATTTAGTATCCTCATCTAAATCATTGTGATATATATAAAAAGTGAATAACTAGGGTCCCAGCACTGATCCCCCACTAGTCACCACCTGCCATTTGGAAAAAGACCCGTTTATTCCGACTCTTTGTTTCCTGTCTGCCAACGAGTTATTTTTTAAATTTAGAGTGCCCAATTCATTTTTTCCAATTAAGGGGCAATTTAGCGTGGCCAATCAACCTACCCTGCACATCTTTTGAGTTGTGGGGGTGAAACCCATGCAAACACGGGGAGAATGTGCAAACCCCACACGAACAGTGACACAGAGCCGGGATTGAACCTGGGACCTTGGCGCCGTGAGGCACCAGTGCCAACCAGTTTTTTATCCGTTATAATGCACTGCCCCTAATCTCATCCGCGTTAATTTTATACACTAATCTCTTATGTTGAATTTTGTCGAAAGCCTTCTGAAAGTCCAAATAAACCACATCCACTGGCTCCCCCTCTACTCTACTAGTAACATCCGAAAAGAATCCAGTAGATTTGTCAAGCATGATTTCCCTTTCATAAATCCATGCTGACTCTGCTCGATCCTGCCACTATTTCCCAAGTGCTTTGCTATAGAATATTTGATGATGGATTCTAGAATTTTCCCCACGACTATAAGACCATAAGACACAGGAGCAGAATTAGGCTGATGTCATGCTTACAGGTCTATAATTCCCTGTTTTCTCTCTGCCTCCCTTTTTAAGTAGTGGGGTTACATTAGCTACCCTCCAGTCTGTTGGAACTGTTCCAGATTCTATGGAATCTTGGGAAGATGACCACCAATGCATCCACTATTTCTCACGCCTTAGGTATTCTGGGATGTAAATGATCAAGCCCTGGGGATTCATCAACCTTCAATCCCATCAATTTTCCCAATACCATTTCTTTATTAATACTGATCTCCTTCAGTTCTTCCCTCTCACTCAACCATGTGTTCCCCAACATTTCTGGTATCTTATTTGCTTACTCTTTTGTGAAGACAGAATAAAAGTATGTAATTAATTGGTCAGCCATTTTTTGTTCCCAATTATAAATTCCCCTTTTCTGATGGTAAAAGACCTACATTTGTCTTCACCAATCTTTTTCTCTTCACATACCTATAGAAACTCATACAGATTCTTGTTCCTCAAGCTTGCTCTCGTACTGTATTTCCTCCTCCATCAATCCTTTGGTCCTCCTTTGCTGAATTTTAATCTGTTCCCAGGCCTCATGCCTGTTGTTTTTCTTAGCTAATTTGTATGCTTCTTCCTTGGATCTAATACAATATCCAATTTCCCTTGTAAGCCATGGTTTTGCCAACTTTCCCGTTTTACTTTTGTGCCTGACAGGAATAAACAATTATTGCAGTTCCCCCATGCGCTCCTTGAATGTTTGCCATTGCCTATGCACCACCTTTCCTTTATGTGAAGTTCCCCAATTCATCATAGCCAACTTACGCCACATGCCATCATAGTTTCCTTTATTAAGATTCAGGACCCAAGACTCAGAATCAACTGCGTCACTCTCTATCTTGATGAAACATGTTCTGGTCGCTCATCCCCAAGGGGTCTCAAACAATTAGACTGTCAGTGATTCCTTTCTGATTACACAATACCCAGTCTAGGATGGCCTTCTCTCTAGTTGGTTCCTCAACGTATTGGTCCAGAAAACCATCCCGTGTACACTCCAGGAATTCCACCTCAATGGTATAGTGACAAATTTGATTTGCCCAATTTATATGCTGATTAAAATCACTCGTAATTATAGATGTTCCTTTATTGCATGCATCTCGAATTACCTGTTTAATGCCATTCCCAACTTAACCACTTTAGTTTGGGGGTCTATATACAGCCCGATATAATGTTTTTTACCTCTTGGTAAAGCTGTCCTCATACAGATTCCCATTTAGTTGGTTCACTTTTGGATCGTAAATGCGAGACTTGCAGAGGCTAGTATTCTTTCCACTAAAAACAAGAAAGAACAAAGAAAAGTACAACACAGGAACAGGCCCTTCGGCCTTCCAAGCCTGTGCCGACATGCTGCCCGTCTAACCGAAAACCTTCACATTTCTGGTATCCATATCCCTCTATTCCCATCCTATTCATATATTTGTCAAGACGCCCCTTAAACGTCACTGTCACCTGCTTCCACCACCTCCTCGGGCAGCGAGTTCCAGTACCCACTAGCCTCTGTAAAAATCCTGGAGGGTCAAAGGGCCTGTTCCTGTGCTGTACTTTTCTTTGTTGTTCTTTGTATCTCCTCTAAACATTGCCCCTCGCACCTTAAACCGATGACCCCTTAGTAATTGACTCTTCCACTCAGGGAAAAAGCTTCTGATTATCCACTCTGTCCATGCCCTTTTATTGATTGTATGTGCTTTTATGTGTTTTTATGTGCTTCAGGAATGAGGTATCAAAATATTTCATGGATCTTTCACAAGGTTAATCAGGATATGACAGTACAGTGGTTATATTACTGGACTAGTAATCCAGAGTCTGGAGTAATGATCTGGAGACAAAGTCCCACCACCACAGCTGGGAAAATTTAAATTTGGTTAATTAAAGAAAAAGAACCATAGAAATTATGCAGCATAAAAGGGGGCCATTCGGCCCATCTTGTCCATGCTGACTAGAATCTACAATAAAACAGAAGCAGTTGTAATGGTAACCATGAAACTACTAACGTTCTGTAAAAAAAATCTATGTGGTTAATTAATGTCCTTGAAGGAGGGAAATGTACCATCCTTACCCGGTCTGGACAATATGTGAATCCAGCAATCTGGTTGACTCTAAGCTGCATTTTAAATGGCCAAGCAAACTCAGTTGTGTTCAAGAGGTGGCTCACTGTGACCTTGGGCAGCACAGTGGTTAGCACAGTTGCTTCACAGCTCCAGGATCCCAGGTTCGATTCCCGGCTTGGGTCACTGTCTGTGCGGAGTCTGCACGTTCTCCCCGTGTCTGCGTGGGTTTCCTCTGGGTGCTCCTGTCTCCTCCCACAGTCCAAAGATATGCCGGTTAGGTGGATTGGCCATGATAATTTGCCCTAAATGTCCAAAAAGGTTAGGTGGGGTTACTAGGTTATGGGGGGATAGAGTGGAGGCGTGGGTTTAAGTGGGGTACTCTTTCCTAAGGGCCAATGAAGACTCGATGGGCCAAATGGCCTCCTTCTGCACTGTAAATTCTATGTTTCTTCTCGGGCAGTCAGTGTTGGCCTTGCTACTGTGAATGAATTGAATAAAATTGAAAGAGTCCATTAACCTGATTCATGCATTGAAGTAACCTTTTATGAAAATTAAAGTTTTTCTCCAATAACTTTGAACCTTTCCATGTTAGGAGTGATTATGAAGAAATGCCTCTACAAAATGGCCGTGCCATTAAATCAAAGTACAAGGACGAATCTGACAGTGACTGAAATCCATCTTCAAAGGACCAATCATTACCAAGAGTGCATACAGTATGCTGAATGCTGTAAATGAATGGAACTGAATTTTTTTCAAAATATTTTTCATGCCATAACCTCTTATCTAGCTCAATTCCTGTAGCTAAAATCATCTTATTGTGACTTCACAAGTAAATATTTAACTGTTTCATTTTCCGAGCAACTCGTCTTGCAGTTCATCTCTCATTTATTGCCTTCTGATTTGTGAGCAAAGAAGCAACTGTACATGTTGAAGATGAGGATTGTTCTTCCTTCCACGGGGAAAAGGGGAGTATAGTTTTTTTTATCAGAAACCAACCCATTAAGTCTCTCAAACTATTTGTACCTTGCGAACAAATGTAGTGTCATGAATGTTTGTGTTGTGAACCTGTTTTTAAACAAGAAACTGATATACAAGATATTCATAGCTCTGCAGCAGGGTTTAGGTGTAATGTTTTTAAAGCAAAAAATAGAACACTGCTTGTGAACAAGTTTATTTCTTGCATTTTTAAAATCAAAGACATATTACAGAAATTAAATTAAGTGGCAGATATTGACAATATTGAATTCTTTACCCGTCAGTCTGGCCTCAATAAAACTCGAGATGGATTTGTAGGTATAGTATTATTTATTTTAACCAACTTGCAAGGCTGACTCGCTCCACAGAGATTCAGAACACAGAAGCTGTCTCCTGGAACCCTAGAACCGAGTGAGGTCGGAGACAAAGAAATCTCTGCAAATACATTCAAATGGCATCAATTTTCACATGCAAGATTCCCATAGGTCATCCTATACACCTCCTGACCTGGCCATATAGCCTGATTGGCTCACTTCGCATTACTTAACACTGGGCCTCTTGTTACCCAGCATCCTTTTCCCCATCCTCCTTGCCATGCTTTCTGAATTCCTTTGTCATTTGTGAACTCACTACTATCTACATTACTGTATCTAATATTTGAACTAACTATTTTATAGCACATTCGTTTGTTCGTTTCCTCATTCCCTCCTTTTATCATTTCATGATAACCTATCTGTCCAACCCGTAGCTACGGCCCCTCATCTAAGAAGATTTGTCGCTGCATTTCCAATTACTGTTGCAGCACCCCGTCATCCGCTGCACCCTCGTGGATCCTAAAAGCCAAGATTCTAGGGGCGTCTATCTGTTCCAGTGCACCCTGCATTTTATCCAGGTTTCCCTCAGTCCTAAATGAATTAAGTATATCTCCTGATAACCTACGTTCTAGTTGTACTCCCCTTCTCACACGCTCCGTCCTCTCTCTAGTCCCCCTCTCTCTCTCACAACCGCTTCCTACCCTCTTCTCACGGTCTGACTTTACCTTTATGGCACCAATCTTAACGCATCCAAAATCAAATTTACATGTACTCCAAAAACAAGGCAATGTCCATGCAATGTTCCCTTCCCATCGCCGGGACCGGTGCAATTGCTTCATGAGTCCTGCATTGTCCGTTAACCTGATGACCTTCCATGAGTCGATACCATGTACTCGTATATGGGGACGTCACCTCTGCATAAGTGAAATGTCCTTGTAGTTTGGTTGGGGTTACAGATGTAGATGATATTTCCCTTTTCCATTTCCGTCGCCGATGTCACTCCCAAGCGAGGCGAGGCCGAAGATTACACAGGCGGTGAGTAGCCACCCCATCATGCTCCACACCTGTAAAACAGCGCTGGGGAAGGGAGGCAGGTTAATCTGTCCAATAAAATGAGGCCCATTATCAGAACTTAACTGAGCTGGTATGCTGTTCCGGGGAATGATTTCCCGCATCAGAACTTTAACCACAGTAGCAGCTTTATTATCATCCACAATGACCAAAACATATTTATAACGTTGACACCTTTCCAACTCAATGTAATCCATTTAGAGCATCTGAAAGGGACCACTGGGCAACGGGGTTTGCCCCATACCACAAGGGATACATTTGCCGGTGTTATATTGCTGACTAATCAAACACTGATTATTGATACTCTGGGCCAGCCCCTGCATGTTAGGGTGCCACCAAGAGTCCAGCAACAAATCACTACTCCCCCGAGCCCCACACTGAGTTGCAAAGTGTACACATTTGATGATCCATAAAGCCAGTACATCAGACATACAAGCTTGATGTACTGGCATGGTCCATAAAGAAGAAGCAGAATCATATGTACAACCTAACCGTTTCCACATTTGTTTATTATCATAGAATTTACAGTGCAGAAGGAGGCCATTCGGCCCATCGAGTCTGCACCGGCTCTTGGAAAGAGCACCCGACCCAAGATCAACACCTCCACCCTATCCCCATAATCCAGTAACCCCACCCAACACTAAGGGCAATTTTGGACACTAAGAGCAATTTATCATGGCCAATCCACCTAACCTGCACATATTTGGGCTGTGGGAGGAACAGGAGCACCCGGAGGAAACCCACGCACACACAGGGAGGATGTGCAGACTCCACACAGACAGTGACCCAAGCCGGAATTGAACCCAGGACCCTGGAGCTGTGAAGCAATTGCGCTAACCACCATGCTACCGTGCTGCCCGTTATCACTCTCAGGAGTGTCCTCCTGTAACCTTATGACGTCTTGGATGGTTGGCATTGGCTTGTCAGAGGCAGACCTATTTATTGCAGAACGTTTAGTCTGACTTAACATTTGAGGCACCATCACTTGCTGAATTTGCGCAGCTGTCCGCGCTGCACAATCTGCTCGTTCATTACCAACGTCAACTGGGGTCTTACCGTTTGTATGGGCAGCGCATTTAATGATGGAAATCTGCGCGGGCATAAGGAGGGCCTGCAGTAGGTCATTAACTAAACCCCGGTGGGTTATTTCCGTGCCGGCCGAGGTAAGGAATCCCCTATTCTTCCAGAGCTGTGGGTTGACATATCCCAAAACGTCACGTCCCAGGTGATGCTGAAGTCGAGTGTTAATCGTTTCAGGGACCTCAAAATATTTCATGGAAGTGCCGTCTGGCATAACTTGAAGTGCGTACTCTGTTGGGTCTGAATGATCCACTGCCCTCCTTACCATAGGCCCCAGATCCTTGGCACGGTACTGGCCATGGACCTGACGCGTAATATGAGGGCCTACAGAAGCTGACTGGCCATAAATGTGGTGGTATTGTAACAAAATCGGCTGTACCTTTTCCCGTGACTGTGGCTGTAATCTTGACTGGCCATTCGGTCCCAATTAACGGTCGGTATTTATCCTCCAACTCCCTGTTCTGTCCGGTTCTGTCATAGGCCAGGGTAACGTGGTGCAGTGAATGTTCAATGCCTAACGTCCACCACTGGGGGGTGATAGAAATATAGCACTGTTGTCTCATCCTCCATGATTGAACCGTTACCCCTTCGTCTCTGTGCTGTAGCTGGAAGATACACAGTAAATCTCGGGCCAACAAGTTACAGTCCAATCCAGTAGTCGCCACAAACTGATGATCGGTAGACTTATTCTCATAAGTGACTGTCACAGGTTCAGAAATAGGATACTCACACACCTGTCCTTGGAACCCCGACAAATGCTGGGTGTAGTCGGATAGTGGTAGTCGAAGTTCTGACTGCACCGAAGACATGGCTGCTCCAGTGTCGATTACAAATGGGTAATGTTGATCTCCTATCTGCAAAGAGATAATAGGTGCCCTGTCCGATTGGAGAGTCCTTATGACTAAATTAGCTAGTCAATCTTGTGTTGGGAAAGGGTTTGCCTGGGAGAGGTCGGTGTACCTCGTCTGTCCTGCCCTTGGTGGGTACCCCCTCCTTTGGGTCGGGTAGTCTCCTTCTGCTGCCCGTCTTTAAAAGGGGCATTCCTGATGCCAGTGATCCATATGGCCACAATTAAAACATGCATTGTTCCCTTTATATCTGCCCCATCCTCTTTTCCCAGTAGACCAATGGCACCTCAGAGGGGGTGACAGTTGTAAAGCTGTTGGTGCATACAGTGGGCCATAAAGAGGGGCTGAGGATCCATTTGGGTGGGTTTGATATCCTCCCCTGTGTTGATCCACCCACCCAAGGTCACAATATTGGGGTTCCAGCTGGTAAGCCACTGTATCTGCCGCTGGTTGGGGTCTCAGATCATCCTTTTTCATTACATACTCTGTCTTAATCTTTATAACTGAGCCTCCTTCCTGGCCTACACCCTCCTTCCAATAAAATCTGACTGCCCGGGCCATCTGGGAGGATCATTCTCTGTCCAATTCATGTTATTACATTTCACAGCAGTAGCCACGGAAGGTGGTAGGCAATGCATTAACACAGCACAATATTGAGGGGAATTCTGACCATTTTGGTACATCAAGTCGCCTGACTGCCCAGATTTCATTAAAACGTTCCAGAAATTCCTCTGCCTCCACAGTCTTTTTAGGTTTGAGGTGTAAGATAGCAGAGATGTTTATGGGCTTTTGAAATGTGGCATTCAGCGCATTCAGGATTTGTGCCCGTCTATCATCGTCCAAGGTATGGGCTTGCTGAAGTGCGGCATAGCTAGCATAATTCAAGTGGTTGAGGTGTCTGCGGTACTCTGCTGGGGTTAAAAGCTGCTGGACTAGGGCCCAGAGGTCCCTAGAATCAGCTTGATAAACTAAGATGGTAGTTCTCAGATAGTCCACGAAAGCAGCAGGAGATTTCTTCCTGTCTGGGATTGCAGCCAGAATAGCCATCATCTCACTGGGTCTCCATGGGAAATAAACGTCTATCACTTTTCTTCCAAAACGAAGGCTTGGCAGAACATAGTTAATTTTGATGCAAGCCGTTCTGAAACCAGCCAACAAATCACTCAGAATGCTGAACTCGCCGTGAAAATCACTTTTCTTCTAAAATAAAGGCTTGGCAAAAAATAGTTAAATTTTGATGTAAGCTGCTCTGAAACCAACCGGCAAATCACTCAGAATGCTTAACTCGCCGAGAAAATCACTTCTGTTCCAAATTGAATGTTTGGCAATAAATAGTTATTTAGATGCAAGCTGCTCTGAAACCAACCGGCAAATCACTCAGAATGCTTAACTCGCCGTGAAAATCACTTTTCTTCCAAAATAAAGGCTTGTCAAAAAATAGTTAATTTCGATGCAACCTGCTCTGAAACCAAAAGGCAAATTACTCAGAATGCTTAACTCACCGAGAAAATCACGTTAGTTCCAAATTGAATATTTGGCAAAAAATAGTTAATTTTGATGCAAGCTGGTCTGAAACCAACCGGCAAATTACTCAGAATGCTTAACTCGCCGAGAAAATCACTTTTTTCCCCAAAATGAATGTGTGGCAAAAACTAGTTAATTTTGATGCAGCCGTTCTGAAACCAGCCGGCAAATCACTCAGAATGCTTAACTCGCCGAGAAAATCACTTTTCTTCCAAAAGAAAGGCTTGGCAAACAATAGTTAATTTTGATGCAAGCCGTTCTGAAACCAACCGGCAAATTACTCAGAATGCTGAACTCGCCGAGAAAATCACTTTTCTTCCAAAATAAAGGCTTGGCAAAAAACAGTTAATTTTGATGTAAGCTGCACTGAAACCAATCGGCAAATCACTCAGAATGCTTAACTCGCCGTGAAAATCACTTTTCTTCCAAAATAAAGGCTTGGCACAAAATAGTTAATTATGATGCAAGCCGTTCTGAAACCTACCGGCAAATAACCCAGAACGCTTAACTCGCCGAGAAAATCACTTTTGTTCTAATTTGAATGTTTGGCAAAAAATAGTTAATTTTGATGCAAGCTGCTCTGAAACGAACAGGCAAATTACTCAGAATGCTTAACTCGCCGAGAAAATCACTTTTCTTCCAAAATAAAGGCTTGGCAAAAAATAGTTAATTTTGATGCAAGCCGTTCTGAAACCAACCGGCAAATTACTCAGAATGCTGAACTCGCCGAGAAAATCACTTTTGTCGCAAATTGAATGTTTGGCAAAAAAAAGTTAATTTTGATGCAAGCCGTTCTGAAACCTACCGGCAAATAACCCAGAACGCTTAACTCGCCGAGAAAATCACTTTTGTTCCAATTTGAATGTTTGCAAAAGATAGTTAATTTTGATGCAAGCTGCTCTGAAACCAACCGGCAAATTACTCAGAATGCTTAACTCGCCGAGAAAATCACTTTTTTCCCAAAATGAATGTGTGGCAAAAAATAGTTAATTTTGATGCAGCCGTTCTGAAACCAGCCGGCAAATCACACAGAATGCTTAACTCGCCGTGAAAATCACTTTTCTTCCAAAACAAAGGCTTGGCAAAAAATAGTTAATTTCGATGCAAGCCGCTCTGAAACCAACCGGCAAATTACTCAAAGTGCTTACCTCTCCGAGAAAATAACTCTCCGAAATAATCACTTTTCTTCCAAAACTAAGGCTTGACAGAACATAGTTAATTTTGATGCAAGCCGTTCTGAAACCAACCGGCAAATTACTCAGAATGCTGAACTCGCCGAGAAAATCACTTTTCTTCCAAAATAAAGGCTTGGCAAAAAATAGTTAATTTCGATGCAAGCCGCTCTGAAACCAACCGGCAAATTACTCAAAGTGCTTACCTCTCCGAGAAAATAACTCTCCGAAATAATCACTTTTCTTCCAAAACTAAGGCTTGACAGAACATAGTTAATTTTGATGCAGCCGTTCTGAAACCAATCGGCAAATCACTCAGAATGCTTAACTCGCCGTGAAAATCACTTTTCTTCCAAAATAAAGGCTTGGCAAAAAATAGTTAATTTTGATGCAAGCCGTTCTGAAGCCTACCGGCAAATAACCCAGAACGCTTAACTCGCCGAGAAAATCACTTTTGTTCCAATTTGAATGTTTGGCAAAAAATAGTTAATTTTGATGCAAGCTGGTCTGAAACCAACCGGCAAATTACTCAGAATGCTTAACTCGCCGAGAAAATCACTTTTTTCCCAAAATGAATGTGTGGCAAAAAACTAGTTAATTTTGATGCAAGCCGTTCTGAAACCAGCCGGCAAATCACTCAGAATGCTTAACTCGCCGAGAAAATCACCTTTTCTTCCAAAATCAATGATTGGCAAGAAATAGTTAATTTTGATGCAAGCCGTTCTGAAATCAACCGGCAAATCACTCAGAATGTTTAACTCGCCGAGAAAATCACTTTTGTTCCAAATTGAATGTTTGGCAAAAAATAGTTAATTTTGATGCAAGCTGCTCTGAAACCAACCGGCAAATTACTCAGAATGCTGAACTCGCCGAGAAAATCTCTTTTCTTCCAAAATAAAGGCTTGGCAAAAAATAGTTAATTTTGATGTAAGCTGCACTGAAACCAATCGGCAAATCACTCAGAATGCTCAACTCGCCGTGAAAATCACTTTTCTTCCAAAATAAAGACTTGGCAAAAAATAGTTAATTTTGATGCAAGCCGTTCTGAAACCTACCGGCAAATAACCCAGAACGCTTAACTCGCCGAGAAAATCACTTTTGTTCCAATTTGAATGTTTAGCAAAAAATAGTTAATTTTGATGCAAGCTGGTCTGAAACCAACCGGCAAATTACTCAGAATGCTTACCTCGCCGAGAAAATCACTTTTTTCCCAAAATGAATGTGTGGCAAAAACTAGTTAATGTTGATGCAGCCGTTCTGAAACCAGCCGGCAAATCACTCAGAATGCTTAACTCGCCGAGAAAATCACTTTTCTTCCAAAAGAAAGGCTTGGCAAACAATAGTTAATTTCGATGCAAGCCGTTCTGAAACCAACCGGCATATTACTCAAAATGCTTAACTCGCCGAGAAAATAACTCGCCGAGATAATCACTTTTCTTCCAAAACGAAGGCTTGACAGAACATAGTTCATTTTGATGCAAGCCGTTCTGAACCCAACCGGCAAATTACTCAGAATGCTTAACTCGCCGTGAAAATCACTTTTCTTCCAAAATAAAGGCTTGGCAAAAAATGGTTAATTTCGATGCAAGCCGTTCTGAAACCAACCGGCATATTACTCAAAATGCTTAACTCGCCGAGAAAATAACTCGCCGAGATAATCACTTTTCTTCCAAAACGAAGGCTTGGCAGAACATAGTTAATTTTGATGCAAGCCGTTCTGAAACCAGCCAACAAATCACTCAGAATGCTGAACTCGCCGTGAAAATCACTTTTCTTCTAAAATAAAGGCTTGGCAAAAAATAGTTAAATTTTGATGTAAGCTGCTCTGAAACCAACCGGCAAATCACTCAGAATGCTTAACTCGCCGAGAAAATCACTTCTGTTCCAAATTGAATGTTTGGCAATAAATAGTTACTTAGATGCAAGCTGCTCTGAAACCAACCGGCAAATCACTCAGAATGCTTAACTCGCCGTGAAAATCACTTTTCTTCCAAAATAAAGGCTTGTCAAAAAATAGTTAATTTCGATGCAACCTGCTCTGAAACCAAAAGGCAAATTACTCAGAATGCTTAACTCACCGAGAAAATCACGTTAGTTCCAAATTGAATGTTTGGCAAAAAATAGTTAATTTTGATGCAAGCTGGTCTGAAACCAACCGGCAAATTACTCAGAATGCTTAACTCGCCGAGAAAATCACTTTTTTCCCAAAATGAATGTTTGGCAAAAACTAGTTAATTTTGATGCAGCCGTTCTGAAACCAGCCGGCAAATCACTCAGAATGCTTAACTCACGGAGAAAAATCACTTCTGTTCCAAATTGAATATTTGGCAAAGAATAGTTAATTTTGATGCAAGCCGTTCTGAAACCAACCGGCAAATAACCCGGAACGCTTAACTCGCCGAGAAAATGACTTTTGTTCCAATTTGAATGTTTGCAAAAAATAGTTAATTTTGATGCAAGCTGCTCTGAAACCAACCCACAAATCACTCAGAATGCTTAACTCGCCGAGAAAATCACTTTTGTTCCAAGTTGAATGTTTGACAAAAATAGTTAATTTTGATGCAAGCCGTTCTGAAACCAACCGGCAAATTACTCAGAATGCTGAACTCGCCGAGAAAATCACTTTTGTCGCAAATTGAATGTTTGGCAAAAAAAAGTTAATTTTGATGCAAGCTGTTCTGAAACCTACCGGCAAATAACCCAGAGCGCTTAACTCGCCTAGAAAATCACTTTTGTTCCAATTTGAATGTTTGCAAAAAATAGTTAATTTTGATGCAAGCTGCTCTGAAACCAACCCACAAATCACTCAGAATGCTTAACTCGCCGAGAAAATCACTTTTGTTCCAAGTTGAATGTTTGACAAAAAATAGTTAATTTTGATGCAAGCCGTTCTGAAACCAACCGGCAAATTACTCAGAATGCTTAACTCGCCGTGAAAATCACTTTTCTTCCAAAATAAAGGCTTGGCAAAAAATGGTTAATTTCGATGCAAGCCGCTCTGAAACCAACCGGCAAATTACTCAAAGTGCTTACCTCGCCGAGAAAATAACTCGCCGAGATAATCACTTTTCTTCCAAAACGAAGGCTTGACAGAACATAGTTAATTTTGATGCAAGCCGTTCTGAAACCAACCGGCAAATTACTCAGAATGCTGAACTCGCCGAGAAAATCACTTTTCTTCCAAAATAAAGGCTTGGCAAAAAATAGTTAATTTTGATGCAAGCTGCACTGAAACCAATCGGCAAATCACTCAGAATGCTCAACTCGCCGTGACAATCACTTTTCTTCCAAAATAAAGGCTTGGCAAAAAATAGTTAATTTTGATGCAAGCCGTTCTGAAACCTACCGGCAAATAACCCAGAACGCTTAACTCGCCGAGAAAATCACTTTTGTTCCAATTTGAATGTTTGGCAAAAAATAGTTAATTTTGATGCAAGCTAATCTGAAACCAACCGGCAAATTACTCAGAATGCTTAACTCGCCGAGAAAATCACTTTTTTCCCAAAATGAATGTGTGGCAAAAACTAGTTAATTTTGATGCAAGCCGTTCTGAAACCAGCCGGCAAATCATTCAGAATGCTTAACTCGCCGAGAAAATCACTTCTGTTCCAAATTGAATGTTTGGCAATAAATAGTTACTTAGATGCAAGCTGCTCTGAAACCAACCGGCAAATCACTCAGAATGCTTAACTCGCCGTGAAAATCACTTTTCTTCCAAAATAAAGGCTTGTCAAAAAATAGTTAATTTCGATGCAACCTGCTCTGAAACCAAAAGGCAAATTACTCAGAATGCTTAACTCACCGAGAAAATCACGTTAGTTCCAAATTGAATGTTTGGCAAAAAATAGTTAATTTTGATGCAAGCTGGTCTGAAACCAACCGGCAAATTACTCAGAATGCTTAACTCGCCGAGAAAATCACTTTTTTCCCAAAATGAATGTTTGGCAAAAACTAGTTAATTTTGATGCAGCCGTTCTGAAACCAGCCGGCAAATCACTCAGAATGCTTAACTCACGGAGAAAAATCACTTCTGTTCCAAATTGAATATTTGGCAAAGAATAGTTAATTTTGATGCAAGCCGTTCTGAAACCAACCGGCAAATAACCCGGAACGCTTAACTCGCCGAGAAAATGACTTTTGTTCCAATTTGAATGTTTGCAAAAAATAGTTAATTTTGATGCAAGCCGTTCTGAAACCAACCGGCGAATTAGTCAGAATGCTTAACTCGCCGAGAAAATCACTTTTGTTCCAAATTGAATGTTTGGAAAAAAAATAGTTAATTGCGATGCAAGCCGTTCTGAAACCAACCGGCAAATTAATCAGAATGCTTAACACGCCGAGAAAATCACTTTTTTTCCAAAATGAATGCTTGGCAAAAAATAGTTAATTTTGATGTTATCTTCTCTGCAAACAACCGGCAAATCACTCAGAATGATTAACTCGCGGAGAAAATGGCTTTTCTTCTAAAATAAGGGTTTGGCAAAAAATAGTTAATTTTGATGCAAGCCGTTCTGAAACCAACCGGCAAATTACTCAGAATGCTTCACTCGCCGAGAAAATCGCTTTTCTTCTAAAATAAGGGTTTGGCAAAAAATAGTTAATTTTGATGCAAGCCGTTCTGAAACCAAGCGGCAAATTACTCAGAATGCTTAACTCGCCGAGAAAATCACTTTTGTTCCAAATTGAATGTTTGGAAAAAAAATAGTTAATTCCGATGCAAGCCGTTCTGAAACCAACCGGCAAATCACTCAGAATCATTAACTCGCCGAGAAAATCACTTTATTTCCAAAATGAATGCGTGGCAAAAAATAGTTAATTTCGATGCAAGCCGTTCTGAAACCAACCGGCAAATGACTGAGAATGCTTAACTCGCCGAGAAAATCGCTTTTCTTCTAAAATAAGGGTTTGGCAAAAAATAGTTAATTTTTATGCAAGCCGTTCTGAAACCAAGCGGCAAATTACTCCGAATGCTTAACTCGCCGAGAAAATCACTTTTGTTCCAAAATGAATGTTTGGAAAAAAATAGTTAATTTCGATGCAAGCCGTTCTGAAACCAACCGGCAAATTACTCAGAATGCTTAACTCGCCGAGAAAATCACTTTTTTTCCAAAATGAATGCTTGGCAAAAAATAGTTAATGTTGATGGAAGCCGTTCTGAAACCAACCGGCAAATTACTCAGAATGCTTAACTCGCCGAGAAAATCACTTTTTTTCCAAAATGAATGCTTGGCAAAAAATAGTTAATTTTGATGGAAGCCGTTCTGAAACCAACCGACAAATCACTCAGAATGGTTCACTCGCCGAGAAAATCACTTTTCTTCCAAAATAAATGCTTGGCAAAAAATAGTTAATTCCGATGCAAGCCATTCTGAAACCAACCAGCAAATTACTCAGAATGCTTAACTCGCGGAGAAAATCGCTTTTCTTCTAAAATAAGGGTTTGGCAAAAAATAGTTAATTTTGATGCAAGCCGTTCTGAAATCAAGCGGCAAATTACTCAGAGTGCCTAACACGCCGAGAAAATAACTTTTGTTCCAAAATGAATGTTTGGCAAATAATTGTTAATTTTGATGCAAGCCGTTCTGAAACCAACCGGCGAATTAGTCAGAATGCTTAACTCGCCGAGAAAATCACTTTTGTTCCAAATTGAATGTTTGGAAAAAAAATAGTTAATTGCGATGCAAGCCGTTCTGAAACCAACCGGCAAATTAATCAGAATGCTTAACACGCCGAGAAAATCACTTTTTTTCCAAAATGAATGCTTGGCAAAAAATAGTTAATTTTGATGTTATCTTCTCTGCAAACAACCGGCAAATCACTCAGAATGATTAACTCGCGGAGAAAATGGCTTTTCTTCTAAAATAAGGGTTTGGCAAAAAATAGTTAATTTTGATGCAAGCCGTTCTGAAACCAACCGGCAAATTACTCAGAATGCTTCACTCGCCGAGAAAATCGCTTTTCTTCTAAAATAAGGGTTTGGCAAAAAATAGTTAATCTTGATGCAAGCCGTTCTGAAACCAACCGGCAAATTACTCAGAATGCTTCACTCGCCGAGAAAATCGCTTTTCTTCTAAAATAAGGGTTTGGCAAAAAATAGTTAATTTTGATGCAAGCCGTTCTGAAACCAAGCGGCAAATTACTCAGAATGCTTAACTCGCCGAGAAAATCACTTTTGTTCCAAATTGAATGTTTGGAAAAAAAATAGTTAATTCCGATGCAAGCCGTTCTGAAACCAACCGGCAAATCACTCAGAATCATTAACTCGCCGAGAAAATCACTTTTTTTCCAAAATGAATGGTTGGCAAAAAATAGTTAATTTTGATGCAAGCCGTTCTGAAACCAACCGGCAAATCACTCAGAATCATTAACTCGCCGAGAAAATCACTTTTGTTCCAAATTGAATGTTTGGCAAATAATTGTTAATTTTGATGGAAGCCGTTCTGAAACCAACCGACAAATCACTCAGAATGGTTCACTCGCCGAGAAAATCACTTTTGTTCCAAAATAAGGGTTTGGCAAAAAATAGTTAATTTTGATGCAAGCCGTTCTGAAACCAAGCGGCAAATTACTCAGAATGCGTAACTCGCCGAGAAAATCACTTTTGTTCCAAAATGAATGTTTGGCAAATAATTGTTAATTTTGATGCAAGCCGTTCTGAAACCAACCGACAAATCACTCAGAATGGTTCACTCGCCGAGAAAATCACTTTTGTTCCAAAATAAGGGTTTGGCAAAAAATAGTTAATTTTGATGCAAGCCGTTCTGAAACCAAGCGGCAAATTACTCAGAATGCTTAACTCGCCGAGAAAATCACTTTTGTTCCAAAATGAATGTTTGGCAAATAATTGTTAATTTTGATGCAAGCCGTTCTGAAACCAACCGGCGAATTAGTCAGAATGCTTAACTCGCCGAGAAAATCACTTTTGTTCCAAGTTGAATGTTTGGAAAAAAAATAGTTAATTACGATGCAAGCCGCTCTCAAACCAACCGGCAAATCACTCAGAATCATTAACTCGCCGAGAAAATCAATTTTTTTCCAAAATGAATGCTTGGCAAAAAATAGTTAATTTCGATGCAAGCCGTTCTGAAACCAACCGGCAAATTACTCAGAATGCTTACCTCGCCGAGAAAATCACTTTTTTTCCAAAATGAATGGTTGGCAAAAAATAGTTAATTTTGATGCAAGCCGTTCTGAAACCAACCGGCAAATCACTGAGAATGCTTAACTCGCCGAGAAAATCGCTTTTCTTCTAAAATAAGGGTTTGGCAAAAAATAGTTAATTTTGATGCAAGCCGTTCTGAAACCAAGCGGCAAATTACTCCGAATGCTTAACTCGCCGAGAAAATCACTTTTGTTCCAAAATGAATGTTTGGAAAAAAAATAGTTAATTTCGATGCAAGCCGTTCTGAAACCAACCGGCAAATTACTCAGAATCCTTAACTCGCCGAGAAAATCACTTTTGTTCCAAAATGAATGTTTGGCAAATAATTGTTAATTTTGATGCAAGCCGTTCTGAAACCAACCGGCGAATTAGTCAGAATGCTTAACTCGCCGAGAAAATCACTTTTGTTCCAAGTTGAATGTTTGGAAAAAAAATAGTTAATTACGATGCAAGCCGCTCTCAAACCAACCGGCAAATCACTCAGAATCATTAACTCGCCGAGAAAATCAATTTTTTTCCAAAATGAATGCTTGGCAAAAAATAGTTAATTTCGATGCAAGCCGTTCTGAAACCAACCGGCAAATTACTCAGAATGCTTACCTCGCCGAGAAAATCACTTTTTTTCCAAAATGAATGGTTGGCAAAAAATAGTTAATTTTGATGCAAGCCGTTCTGAAACCAACCGGCAAATCACTGAGAATGCTTAACTCGCCGAGAAAATCGCTTTTCTTCTAAAATAAGGGTTTGGCAAAAAATAGTTAATTTTGATGCAAGCCGTTCTGAAACCAAGCGGCAAATTACTCCGAATGCTTAACTCGCCGAGAAAATCACTTTTGTTCCAAAATGAATGTTTGGAAAAAAAATAGTTAATTTCGATGCAAGCCGTTCTGAAACCAACCGGCAAATTACTCAGAATCCTTAACTCGCCGAGAAAATCACTTTTGTTCCAAAATGAATGTTTGGCAAAAAATAGTTAATTTTGATGCAAGCCGTTCTGAACCAACCGGCAAATTACTCAGAATGCTTAACTCGTCGAGAAAATCACTTTTCTTCCAAAATGAATGCTTGGCAAAAAATAGTTAATTTTGATGTTATCTTCTCTGCAAACAACCGCCAAATCACTCAGAATGATTAACTGGCCGAGAAAATCACTTTCATTCCAAAATTAATGCTTGGCAAAAAATAGTTAATTTCGATGGAAGCCGTTCTGAAACCAACCGGCAAATTACTCAGAATGCTTAACTCGCCGAGAAAATCATTTTTTTCCAAAATGAATGCTTGGCAAAAAATAGTTAATTTTGATGGAAGCCGTTCTGAAACCAACCGTCAAATTACTCAGAATGCTTAACTCGCCGAGAAAATCACTTTTTTTCCAAAATGAATGCTTGGCAAAAAATAGTTAATTTTGATGGAAGCCGTTCTGAAACCAACCGACAAATCACTCAGAATGGTTCACTCGCCGAGAAAATCACTTTTCTTCCAAAATAAATGCTTGGCAAAAAATAGTTAATTCCGATGCAAGCCATTCTGAAACCAACCAGCAAATTACTCAGAATGCTTAACTCGCGGAGAAAATCGCTTTTCTTCTAAAATAAGGGTTTGGCAAAAAATAGTTAATTTTGATGCAAGCCGTTCTGAAATCAAGCGGCAAATTTCTCAGAGTGCCTAACACGCCGAGAAAATAACTTTTGTTCCAAAATGAATGTTTGGCAAATAATTGTTAATTTTGATGCAAGCCGTTCTGAAACCAACCGGCGAATTAGTCAGAATGCTTAACTCGCCGAGAAAATCACTTTTGTTCCAAATTGAATGTTTGGAAAAAAAATAGTTAATTGCGATGCAAGCCGTTCTGAAACCAACCGGCAAATTAATCAGAATGCTTAACACGCCGAGAAAATCACTTTTTTTCCAAAATGAATGCTTGGCAAAAAATAGTTAATTTTGATGTTATCTTCTCTGCAAACAACCGGCAAATCACTCAGAATGATTAACTCGCGGAGAAAATGGCTTTTCTTCTAAAATAAGGGTTTGGCAAAAAATAGTTAATTTTGATGCAAGCCGTTCTGAAACCAACCGGCAAATTACTCAGAATGCTTCACTCGCCGAGAAAATCGCTTTTCTTCTAAAATAAGGGTTTGGCAAAAAATAGTTAATTTTGATGCAAGCCGTTCTGAAACCAAGCGGCAAATTACTCAGAATGCTTAACACGCCGAGAAAATCACTTTTTTTCCAAAATGAATGGTTGGCAAAAAATAGTTAATTTTGATGCAAGCCGTTCTGAAACCAACCGGCAAATCACTCAGAATGCTTAACTCGCCGAGAAAATCGCTTTTCTTCTAAAATAAGGGTTTGGCAAAAAATAGTTAATTTTGATGCAAGCCGTTCTGAAACCAAGCGGAAATTACTCCGAATGCTTAACTCGCCGAGAAAATCACTTTTGTTCCAAAATGAATGTTTGGAAAAAAAATAGTTAATTTCGATGCAAGCCGTTCTGAAACCAACCGGCAAATTACTCAGAATCCTTAACTCGCCGAGAAAATCACTTTTGTTCCAAAATGAATGATTGGCAAAAAATAGTTAATTTTGATGCAAGCCGTTCTGAACCAACCGGCAAATTACTCAGAATGCTTAACTCGTCGAGAAAATCACTTTTCTTCCAAAATGAATGCTTGGCAAAAAATAGTTAATTTTGATGTTATCTTCTCTGCAAACAACCGGCAAATCACTCAGAATGATTAACTGGCCGAGAAAATCACTTTCTTTCCAAAATTAATGCTTGGCAAAAAATAGTTAATTTCGATGCAAGCCGTTCTGAAACCAACCGGCAAATTACTCAGAATGCTTAACTCGCCGAGAAAATCATTTTTTTCCAAAATGAATGCTTGGCAAAAAATAGTTAATTTTGATGGAAGCCGTTCTGAAACCAACCGGCAAATTACTCAGAATGCTTAACTCGCCGAGAAAATCACTTTTTTTCCAAAATGAATGCTTGGCAAAAAATAGTTAAATTTGATGGAAGCCGTTCTGAAACCAACCGACAAATCACTCAGAATGGTTCACTCGCCGAGAAAATCACTTTTCTTCCAAAATAAATGCTTGGCAAAAAATAGTTAATTCCGATGCAAGCCATTCTGAAACCAACCAGCAAATTACTCAGAATGCTTAACTCGCGGAGAAAATCGCTTTTCTTCTAAAATAAGGGTTTGGCAAAAAATAGTTAATTTTGATGCAAGCCGTTCTGAAATCAAGCGGCAAATTACTCAGAGTGCCTAACACGCCGAGAAAATAACTTTTGTTCCAAAATGAATGTTTGGCAAATAATTGTTAATTTTGATGCAAGCCGTTCTGAAACCAACCGGCGAATTAGTCAGAATGCTTAACTCGCCGAGAAAATCACTTTTGTTCCAAATTGAATGTTTGGAAAAAAAATAGTTAATTGCGATGCAAGCCGTTCTGAAACCAACCGGCAAATTAATCAGAATGCTTAACACGCCGAGAAAATCACTTTTTTTCCAAAATGAATGCTTGGCAAAAAATAGTTAATTTTGATGTTATCTTCTCTGCAAACAACCGGCAAATCACTCAGAATGATTAACTCGCGGAGAAAATGGCTTTTCTTCTAAAATAAGGGTTTGGCAAAAAATAGTTAATTTTGATGCAAGCCGTTCTGAAACCAACCGGCAAATTACTCAGAATGCTTCACTCGCCGAGAAAATCGCTTTTCTTCTAAAATAAGGGTTTGGCAAAAAATAGTTAATTTTGATGCAAGCCGTTCTGAAACCAAGCGGCAAATTACTCAGAATGCTTAACTCGCCGAGAAAATCACTTTTGTTCCAAATTGAATGTTTGGAAAAAAAATAGTTAATTCCGATGCAAGCCGTCCTGAAACCAACCGGCAAATCACTCAGAATCATTAACTCGCCGAGAAAATCACTTTATTTCCAAAATGAATGCGTGGCAAAAAATAGTTAATTTCGATGCAAGCCGTTCTGAAACCAACCGGCAAATGACTGAGAATGCTTAACTCGCCGAGAAAATCGCTTTTCTTCTAAAATAAGGGTTTGGCAAAAAATACTTAATTTTTATGCAAGCCGTTCTGAAACCAAGCGGCAAATTACTCCGAATGCTTAACTCGCCGAGAAAATCACTTTTGTTCCAAAATGAATGTTTGGAAAAAAATAGTTAATTTCGATGCAAGCCGTTCTGAAACCAACCGGCAAATTACTCAGAATGCTTAACTCGCCGAGAAAATCACTTTTTTTCCAAAATGAATGCTTGGCAAAAAATAGTTAATTTTGATGGAAGCCGTTCTGAAACCAACCGGCAAATTACTCAGAATGCTTAACTCGCCGAGAAAATCACTTTTTTTCCAAAATGAATGCTTGGCAAAAAATAGTTAATTTTGATGGAAGCCGTTCTGAAACCAACCGACAAATCACTCAGAATGGTTCACTCGCCGAGAAAATCACTTTTCTTCCAAAATAAATGCTTGGCAAAAAATAGTTAATTCCGATGCAAGCCATTCTGAAACCAACCAGCAAATTACTCAGAATGCTTAACTCGCGGAGAAAATCGCTTTTCTTCTAAAATAAGGGTTTGGCAAAAAATAGTTAATTTTGATGCAAGCCGTTCTGAAATCAAGCGGCAAATTACTCAGAGTGCCTAACACGCCGAGAAAATAACTTTTGTTCCAAAATGAATGTTTGGCAAATAATTGTTAATTTTGATGCAAGCCGTTCTGAAACCAACCGGCGAATTAGTCAGAATGCTTAACTCGCCGAGAAAATCACTTTTGTTCCAAATTGAATGTTTGGAAAAAAAATAGTTAATTGCGATGCAAGCCGTTCTGAAACCAACCGGCAAATTAATCAGAATGCTTAACACGCCGAGAAAATCACTTTTTTTCCAAAATGAATGCTTGGCAAAAAATAGTTAATTTTGATGTTATCTTCTCTGCAAACAACCGGCAAATCACTCAGAATGATTAACTCGCGGAGAAAATGGCTTTTCTTCTAAAATAAGGGTTTGGCAAAAAATAGTTAATTTTGATGCAAGCCGTTCTGAAACCAACCGGCAAATTACTCAGAATGCTTCACTCGCCGAGAAAATCGCTTTTCTTCTAAAATAAGGGTTTGGCAAAAAATAGTTAATCTTGATGCAAGCCGTTCTGAAACCAACCGGCAAATTACTCAGAATGCTTCACTCGCCGAGAAAATCGCTTTTCTTCTAAAATAAGGGTTTGGCAAAAAATAGTTAATTTTGATGCAAGCCGTTCTGAAACCAAGCGGCAAATTACTCAGAATGCTTAACTCGCCGAGAAAATCACTTTTGTTCCAAATTGAATGTTTGGAAAAAAAATAGTTAATTCCGATGCAAGCCGTTCTGAAACCAACCGGCAAATCACTCAGAATCATTAACTCGCCGAGAAAATCACTTTATTTCCAAAATGAATGCGTGGCAAAAAATAGTTAATTTCGATGCAAGCCGTTCTGAAACCAACCGGCAAATGACTGAGAATGCTTAACTCGCCGAGAAAATCGCTTTTCTTCTAAAATAAGGGTTTGGCAAAAAATAGTTAATTTTTATGCAAGCCGTTCTGAAACCAAGCGGCAAATTACTCCGAATGCTTAACTCGCCGAGAAAATCACTTTTGTTCCAAAATGAATGTTTGGAAAAAAATAGTTAATTTCGATGCAAGCCGTTCTGAAACCAACCGGCAAATTACTCAGAATGCTTAACTCGCCGAGAAAATCACTTTTTTTCCAAAATGAATGCTTGGCAAAAAATAGTTAATTTTGATGGAAGCCGTTCTGAAACCAACCGGCAAATTACTCAGAATGCTTAACTCGCCGAGAAAATCACTTTTTTTCCAAAATGAATGCTTGGCAAAAAATAGTTAATTTTGATGGAAGCCGTTCTGAAACCAACCGACAAATCACTCAGAATGGTTCACTCGCCGAGAAAATCACTTTTCTTCCAAAATAAATGCTTGGCAAAAAATAGTTAATTCCGATGCAAGCCATTCTGAAACCAACCAGCAAATTACTCAGAATGCTTAACTCGCGGAGAAAATCGCTTTTCTTCTAAAATAAGGGTTTGGCAAAAAATAGTTAATTTTGATGCAAGCCGTTCTGAAATCAAGCGGCAAATTACTCAGAGTGCCTAACACGCCGAGAAAATAACTTTTGTTCCAAAATGAATGTTTGGCAAATAATTGTTAATTTTGATGCAAGCCGTTCTGAAACCAACCGGCGAATTAGTCAGAATGCTAAACTCGCCGAGAAAATCACTTTTGTTCCAAATTGAATGTTTGGAAAAAAAATAGTTAATTGCGATGCAAGCCGTTCTGAAACCAACCGGCAAATTAATCAGAATGCTTAACACGCCGAGAAAATCACTTTTTTTCCAAAATGAATGCTTGGCAAAAAATAGTTAATTTTGATGTTATCTTCTCTGCAAACAACCGGCAAATCACTCAGAATGATTAACTCGCGGAGAAAATGGCTTTTCTTCTAAAATAAGGGTTTGGCAAAAAATAGTTAATTTTGATGCAAGCCGTTCTGAAACCAACCGGCAAATTACTCAGAATGCTTCACTCGCCGAGAAAATCGCTTTTCTTCTAAAATAAGGGTTTGGCAAAAAATAGTTAATTTTGATGCAAGCCGTTCTGAAACCAAGCGGCAAATTACTCAGAATGCTTAACTCGCCGAGAAAATCACTTTTGTTCCAAATTGAATGTTTGGAAAAAAAATAGTTAATTCCGATGCAAGCCGTTCTGAAACCAACCGGCAAATCACTCAGAATCATTAACTCGCCGAGAAAATCACTTTATTTCCAAAATGAATGCGTGGCAAAAAATAGTTAATTTCGATGCAAGCCGTTCTGAAACCAACCGGCAAATGACTGAGAATGCTTAACTCGCCGAGAAAATCACTTTTTTTCCAAAATGAATGCTTGGCAAAAAATAGTTAATTTTGATGGAAGCCGTTCTGAAACCAACCGGCAAATTACTCAGAATGCTTAACTCGCCGAGAAAATCACTTTTTTTTCCAAAATGAATGCATGGCAAAAAATAGTTAATTTTGATGGAAGCCGTTCTGAAACCAACCGACAAATCACTCAGAATGGTTCACTCGCCGAGAAAATCACTTTTCTTCCAAAATAAATGCTTGGCAAAAAATAGTTAATTCCGATGCAAGCCGTTCTGAAACCAACCGGCAAATCACTCAGAATCATTAACTCGCCGAGAAAATCACTTTATTTCCAAAATGAATGCGTGGCAAAAAATAGTTAATTTCGATGCAAGCCGTTCTGAAACCAACCGGCAAATGACTGAGAATGCTTAACTCGCCGAGAAAATCGCTTTTCTTCTAAAATAAGGGTTTGGCAAAAAATAGTTAATTTTTATGCAAGCCGTTCTGAAACCAAGCGGCAAATTACTCCGAATGCTTAACTCGCCGAGAAAATCACTTTTGTTCCAAAATGAATGTTTGGAAAAAAATAGTTAATTTCGATGCAAGCCGTTCTGAAACCAACCGGCAAATTACTCAGAATGCTTAACTCGCCGAGAAAATCACTTTTTTTCCAAAATGAATGCTTGGCAAAAAATAGTTAATTTTGATGGAAGCCGTTCTGAAACCAACCGGCAAATTACTCAGAATGCTTAACTCGCCGAGAAAATCACTTTTTTTCCAAAATGAATGCTTGGCAAAAAATAGTTAATTTTGATGGAAGCCGTTCTGAAACCAACCGACAAATCACTCAGAATGGTTCACTCGCCGAGAAAATCACTTTTCTTCCAAAATAAATGCTTGGCAAAAAATAGTTAATTCCGATGCAAGCCATTCTGAAACCAACCAGCAAATTACTCAGAATGCTTAACTCGCGGAGAAAATCGCTTTTCTTCTAAAATAAGGGTTTGGCAAAAAATAGTTAATTTTGATGCAAGCCGTTCTGAAATCAAGCGGCAAATTACTCAGAGTGCCTAACACGCCGAGAAAATAACTTTTGTTCCAAAATGAATGTTTGGCAAATAATTGTTAATTTTGATGCAAGCCGTTCTGAAACCAACCGGCGAATTAGTCAGAATGCTAAACTCGCCGAGAAAATCACTTTTGTTCCAAATTGAATGTTTGGAAAAAAAATAGTTAATTGCGATGCAAGCCGTTCTGAAACCAACCGGCAAATTAATCAGAATGCTTAACACGCCGAGAAAATCACTTTTTTTCCAAAATGAATGCTTGGCAAAAAATAGTTAATTTTGATGTTATCTTCTCTGCAAACAACCGGCAAATCACTCAGAATGATTAACTCGCGGAGAAAATGGCTTTTCTTCTAAAATAAGGGTTTGGCAAAAAATAGTTAATTTTGATGCAAGCCGTTCTGAAACCAACCGGCAAATTACTCAGAATGCTTCACTCGCCGAGAAAATCGCTTTTCTTCTAAAATAAGGGTTTGGCAAAAAATAGTTAATTTTGATGCAAGCCGTTCTGAAACCAAGCGGCAAATTACTCAGAATGCTTAACTCGCCGAGAAAATCACTTTTGTTCCAAATTGAATGTTTGGAAAAAAAATAGTTAATTCCGATGCAAGCCGTTCTGAAACCAACCGGCAAATCACTCAGAATCATTAACTCGCCGAGAAAATCACTTTATTTCCAAAATGAATGCGTGGCAAAAAATAGTTAATTTCGATGCAAGCCGTTCTGAAACCAACCGGCAAATGACTGAGAATGCTTAACTCGCCGAGAAAATCACTTTTTTTCCAAAATGAATGCTTGGCAAAAAATAGTTAATTTTGATGGAAGCCGTTCTGAAACCAACCGGCAAATTACTCAGAATGCTTAACTCGCCGAGAAAATCACTTTTTTTTCCAAAATGAATGCATGGCAAAAAATAGTTAATTTTGATGGAAGCCGTTCTGAAACCAACCGACAAATCACTCAGAATGGTTCACTCGCCGAGAAAATCACTTTTCTTCCAAAATAAATGCTTGGCAAAAAATAGTTAATTCCGATGCAAGCCATTCTGAAACCAACCAGCAAATTACTCAGAATGCTTAACTCGCGGAGAAAATCGCTTTTCTTCTAAAATAAGGGTTTGGCAAAAAATAGTTAATTTTGATGCAAGCTGTTCTGAAATCAAGCGGCAAATTACCCAGAGTGCCTAACACGCCGAGAAAATAACTTTTGTTCCAAAATGAATGTTTGGCAAATAATTGTTAATTTTGATGCAAGCCGTTCTGAAACCACCCGGCGAATTAGTCAGAATGCTTAACTCGCCGAGAAAATCACTTTTGTTCCAAATTGAATGTTTGGAAAAAAAATAGTTAATTGCGATGCAAGCCGTTCTGAAACCAAGCGGCAAATTAATCAGAATGCTTAACACGCCGAGAAAATCACTTTTTTTCCAAAATGAATGCTTGGCAAAAAATAGTTAATTCCGATGCAAGCCATTCTGAAACCAACCAGCAAATTACTCAGAATGCTTAACTCGCGGAGAAAATCGCTTTTCTTCTAAAATAAGGGTTTGGCAAAAAATAGTTAATTTTGATGCAAGCCGTTCTGAAATCAAGCGGCAAATTACCCAGAGTGCCTAACACGCCGAGAAAATAACTTTTGTTCCAAAATGAATGTTTGGCAAATAATTGTTAATTTTGATGCAAGCCGTTCTGAAACCAACCGGCGAATTAGTCAGAATGCTTAACTCGCCGAGAAAATCACTTTTGTTCCAAATTGAATGTTTGGAAAAAAAATAGTTAATTGCGATGCAAGCCGTTCTGAAACCAAGCGGCAAATTACTCAGAATGCTTAACTCGCCGAGAAAATCACTTTTGTTCCAAATTGAATGTTTGGAAAAAAAATAGTTAATTCCGATGCAAGCCGTTCTGAAACCAACCGGCAAATCACTCAGAATCATTAACTCGCCGAGAAAATCACTTTATTTCCAAAATGAATGCGTGGCAAAAAATAGTTAATTTCGATGCAAGCCGTTCTGAAACCAACCGGCAAATGACTGAGAATGCTTAACTCGCCGAGAAAATCACTTTTTTTCCAAAATGAATGCTTGGCAAAAAATAGTTAATTTTGATGGAAGCCGTTCTGAAACCAACCGGCAAATTACTCAGAATGCTTAACTCGCCGAGAAAATCACTTTTTTTCCAAAATGAATGCATGGCAAAAAATAGTTAATTTTGATGGAAGCCGTTCTGAAACCAACCGACAAATCACTCAGAATGGTTCACTCGCCGAGAAAATCACTTTTCTTCCAAAATAAATGCTTGGCAAAAAATAGTTAATTCCGATGCAAGCCATTCTGAAACCAACCAGCAAATTACTCAGAATGCTTAACTCGCGGAGAAAATCGCTTTTCTTCTAAAATAAGGGTTTGGCAAAAAATAGTTAATTTTGATGCAAGCTGTTCTGAAATCAAGCGGCAAATTACCCAGAGTGCCTAACACGCCGAGAAAATAACTTTTGTTCCAAAATGAATGTTTGGCAAATAATTGTTAATTTTGATGCAAGCCGTTCTGAAACCACCCGGCGAATTAGTCAGAATGCTTAACTCGCCGAGAAAATCACTTTTGTTCCAAATTGAATGTTTGGAAAAAAAATAGTTAATTGCGATGCAAGCCGTTCTGAAACCAAGCGGCAAATTAATCAGAATGCTTAACACGCCGAGAAAATCACTTTTTTTCCAAAATGAATGCTTGGCAAAAAATAGTTAATTCCGATGCAAGCCATTCTGAAACCAACCAGCAAATTACTCAGAATGCTTAACTCGCGGAGAAAATCGCTTTTCTTCTAAAATAAGGGTTTGGCAAAAAATAGTTAATTTTGATGCAAGCCGTTCTGAAATCAAGCGGCAAATTACCCAGAGTGCCTAACACGCCGAGAAAATAACTTTTGTTCCAAAATGAATGTTTGGCAAATAATTGTTAATTTTGATGCAAGCCGTTCTGAAACCAACCGGCGAATTAGTCAGAATGCTTAACTCGCCGAGAAAATCACTTTTGTTCCAAATTGAATGTTTGGAAAAAAAATAGTTAATTGCGATGCAAGCCGTTCTGAAACCAAGCGGCAAATTACTCAGAATGCTTAACTCGCCGAGAAAATCACTTTTGTTCCAAATTGAATGTTTGGAAAAAAAATAGTTAATTCCGATGCAAGCCGTTCTGAAACCAACCGGCAAATCACTCAGAATCATTAACTCGCCGAGAAAATCACTTTATTTCCAAAATGAATGCGTGGCAAAAAATAGTTAATTTCGATGCAAGCCGTTCTGAAACCAACCGGCAAATGACTGAGAATGCTTAACTCGCCGAGAAAATCACTTTTTTTCCAAAATGAATGCTTGGCAAAAAATAGTTAATTTTGATGGAAGCCGTTCTGAAACCAACCGGCAAATTACTCAGAATGCTTAACTCGCCGAGAAAATCACTTTTTTTCCAAAATGAATGCATGGCAAAAAATAGTTAATTTTGATGGAAGCCGTTCTGAAACCAACCGACAAATCACTCAGAATGGTTCACTCGCCGAGAAAATCACTTTTCTTCCAAAATAAATGCTTGGCAAAAAATAGTTAATTCCGATGCAAGCCATTCTGAAACCAACCAGCAAATTACTCAGAATGCTTAACTCGCGGAGAAAATCGCTTTTCTTCTAAAATAAGGGTTTGGCAAAAAATAGTTAATTTTGATGCAAGCCGTTCTGAAATCAAGCGGCAAATTACCCAGAGTGCCTAACACGCCGAGAAAATAACTTTTGTTCCAAAATGAATGTTTGGCAAATAATTGTTAATTTTGATGCAAGCCGTTCTGAAACCAACCGGCGAATTAGTCAGAATGCTTAACTCGCCGAGAAAATCACTTTTGTTCCAAATTGAATGTTTGGAAAAAAAATAGTTAATTGCGATGCAAGCCGTTCTGAAACCAACCGGCAAATTAATCAGAATGCTTAACACGCCGAGAAAATCACTTTTTTTCCAAAATGAATGCTTGGCAAAAAATAGTTAATTTTGATGTTATCTTCTCTGCAAACAACCGGCAAATCACTCAGAATGATTAACTCGCGGAGAAAATGGCTTTTCTTCTAAAATAAGGGTTTGGCAAAAAATAGTTAATTTTGATGCAAGCCGTTCTGAAACCAACCGGCAAATTACTCAGAATGCTTCACTCGCCGAGAAAATCGCTTTTCTTCTAAAATAAGGGTTTGGCAAAAAATAGTTAATTTTGATGCAAGCCGTTCTGAAACCAAGCGGCAAATTACTCAGAATGCTTAACTCGCCGAGAAAATCACTTTTGTTCCAAATTGAATGTTTGGAAAAAAAATAGTTAATTCCGATGCAAGCCGTTCTGAAACCAACCGGCAAATCACTCAGAATCATTAACTCGCCGAGAAAATCACTTTATTTCCAAAATGAATGCGTGGCAAAAAATAGTTAATTTCGATGCAAGCCGTTCTGAAACCAACCGGCAAATGACTGAGAATGCTTAACTCGCCGAGAAAATCGCTTTTCTTCTAAAATAAGGGTTTGGCAAAAAATAGTTAATTTTTATGCAAGCCGTTCTGAATCCAAGCGGCAAATTACTCCGAATGCTTAACTCGCCGAGAAAATCACTTTTGTTCCAAAATGAATGTTTGGAAAAAAATAGTTAATTTCGATGCAAGCCGTTCTGAAACCAACCGGCAAATTACTTAGAATGCTTAACTCGCCGAGAAAATCACTTTTGTTCCAAAATGAATGTTTGGCAAAAAATAGTTAATTTTGATGCAAGCCGTTCTGAACCAACCGGCAAATTACTCAGAATGCTTAACTCGTCGAGAAAATCACTTTTCTTCCAAAATGAATGCTTGGCAAAAAATAGTTAATTTTGATGTTATCTTCTCTGCAAACAACCGGCAAATCACTCAGAATGATTAACTGGCCGAGAAAATCACTTTCCTTCCAAAATGAATGCTTGGCAAAAAATAGTTAATTTCGATGCAAGCCGTTCTGAAACCAACCGGCAAATTACTCAGAATGCTTAACTCGCCGAGAAAATCACTTTTTTTCCAAAATGAATGCTTGGCAAAAAATAGTTAATTTTGATGCAAGCCGTTCTGAAACCAACCGGCGAATTAGTCAGAATGCTTAACTCGCCGCGAAAATCACTTTTGTTCCAAAATAAAGGCTTGGCAAAAAATAGTTAATTTTGATGCAAGCCGTTCTGAAACCAAGCGGCAAATTACTCAGAATGCTTAACTCGCCGAGAAAATCACTTTTGTTCCAAATTGAATGTTTGGAAAAAAAATAGTTAATTCCGATGCAAGCCGTTCTGAAACCAACCGGCAAATCACTCAGAATCATTAACTCGCCGAGAAAATCACTTTATTTCCAAAATGAATGCGTGGCAAAAAATAGTTAATTTTGATGTTATCTTCTCTGCAAACAACCGGCAAATCACTCAGAATGATTAACTCGCGGAGAAAATGGCTTTTCTTCTAAAATAAGGGTTTGGCAAAAAATAGTTAATTTTGATGCAAGCCGTTCTGAAACCAACCGGCAAATTACTCAGAATGCTTCACTCGCCGAGAAAATCGCTTTTCTTCTAAAATAAGGGTTTGGCAAAAAATAGTTAATTTTGATGCAAGCCGTTCTGAAACCAAGCGGCAAATTACTCAGAATGCTTAACTCGCCGAGAAAATCACTTTTGTTCCAAATTGAATGTTTGGAAAAAAAATAGTTAATTCCGATGCAAGCCGTTCTGAAACCAACCGGCAAATCACTCAGAATCATTAACTCGCCGAGAAAATCACTTTATTTCCAAAATGAATGCGTGGCAAAAAATAGTTAATTTCGATGCAAGCCGTTCTGAAACCAACCGGCAAATGACTGAGAATGCTTAACTCGCCGAGAAAATCACTTTTTTTCCAAAATGAATGCTTGGCAAAAAATAGTTAATTTTGATGGAAGCCGTTCTGAAACCAACCGGCAAATTACTCAGAATGCTTAACTCGCCGAGAAAATCACTTTTTTTCCAAAATGAATGCATGGCAAAAAATAGTTAATTTTGATGGAAGCCGTTCTGAAACCAACCGACAAATCACTCAGAATGGTTCACTCGCCGAGAAAATCACTTTTCTTCCAAAATAAATGCTTGGCAAAAAATAGTTAATTCCGATGCAAGCCATTCTGAAACCAACCAGCAAATTACTCAGAATGATGAACTCGCCGAGAAAATCACTTTTTTTCCAAAATGAATGCTTGGCAAAAAATAGTTAATTTTGATGCAAGCCGTTCTGAAACCAACCGGCGAATTAGTCAGAATGCTTAACTCGCCGCGAAAATCACTTTTGTTCCAAAATAAAGGCTTGGCAAAAAATAGTTAATTTTGATGCAAGCCGTTCTGAAACCAAGCGGCAAATTACTCAGAATGCTTAACTCGCCGAGAAAATCACTTTTGTTCCAAATTGAATGTTTGGAAAAAAAATAGTTAATTCCGATGCAAGCCGTTCTGAAACCAACCGGCAAATCACTCAGAATCATTAACTCGCCGAGAAAATCACTTTATTTCCAAAATGAATGCGTGGCAAAAAATAGTTAATTTTGATGTTATCTTCTCTGCAAACAACCGGCAAATCACTCAGAATGATTAACTCGCGGAGAAAATGGCTTTTCTTCTAAAATAAGGGTTTGGCAAAAAATAGTTAATTTTGATGCAAGCCGTTCTGAAACCAACCGGCAAATTACTCAGAATGCTTCACTCGCCGAGAAAATCGCTTTTCTTCTAAAATAAGGGTTTGGCAAAAAATAGTTAATTTTGATGCAAGCCGTTCTGAAACCAAGCGGCAAATTACTCAGAATGCTTAACTCGCCGAGAAAATCACTTTTGTTCCAAATTGAATGTTTGGAAAAAAAATAGTTAATTCCGATGCAAGCCGTACTGAAACCAACCGGCAAATCACTCAGAATCATTAACTCGCCGAGAAAATCACTTTATTTCCAAAATGAATGCGTGGCAAAAAATAGTTAATTTCGATGCAAGCCGTTCTGAAACCAACCGGCAAATGACTGAGAATGCTTAACTCGCCGAGAAAATCACTTTTTTTCCAAAATGAATGCTTGGCAAAAAATAGTTAATTTTGATGGAAGCCGTTCTGAAACCAACCGGCAAATTACTCAGAATGCTTAACTCGCCGAGAAAATCACTTTTTTTCCAAAATGAATGCATGGCAAAAAATAGTTAATTTTGATGGAAGCCGTTCTGAAACCAACCGACAAATCACTCAGAATGGTTCACTCGCCGAGAAAATCACTTTTCTTCCAAAATAAATGCTTGGCAAAAAATAGTTAATTCCGATGCAAGCCATTCTGAAACCAACCAGCAAATTACTCAGAATGCTTAACTCGCGGAGAAAATCGCTTTTCTTCTAAAATAAGGGTTTGGCAAAAAATAGTTAATTTTGATGCAAGCCGTTCTGAAATCAAGCGGCAAATTACCCAGAGTGCCTAACACGCCGAGAAAATAACTTTTGTTCCAAAATGAATGTTTGGCAAATAATTGTTAATTTTGATGCAAGCCGTTCTGAAACCAACCGGCGAATTAGTCAGAATGCTTAACTCGCCGAGAAAATCACTTTTGTTCCAAATTGAATGTTTGGAAAAAAAATAGTTAATTGCGATGCAAGCCGTTCTGAAACCAACCGGCAAATTAATCAGAATGCTTAACACGCCGAGAAAATCACTTTTTTTCCAAAATGAATGCTTGGCAAAAAATAGTTAATTTTGATGTTATCTTCTCTGCAAACAACCGGCAAATCACTCAGAATGATTAACTCGCGGAGAAAATGGCTTTTCTTCTAAAATAAGGGTTTGGCAAAAAATAGTTAATTTTGATGCAAGCCGTTCTGAAACCAACCGGCAAATTACTCAGAATGCTTCACTCGCCGAGAAAATCGCTTTTCTTCTAAAATAAGGGTTTGGCAAAAAATAGTTAATTTTGATGCAAGCCGTTCTGAAACCAAGCGGCAAATTACTCAGAATGCTTAACTCGCCGAGAAAATCACTTTTGTTCCAAATTGAATGTTTGGAAAAAAAATAGTTAATTCCGATGCAAGCCGTTCTGAAACCAACCGGCAAATCACTCAGAATCATTAACTCGCCGAGAAAATCACTTTATTTCCAAAATGAATGCGTGGCAAAAAATAGTTAATTTCGATGCAAGCCGTTCTGAAACCAACCGGCAAATGACTGAGAATGCTTAACTCGCCGAGAAAATCGCTTTTCTTCTAAAATAAGGGTTTGGCAAAAAATAGTTAATTTTTATGCAAGCCGTTCTGAAACCAAGCGGCAAATTACTCCGAATGCTTAACTCGCCGAGAAAATCACTTTTGTTCCAAAATGAATGTTTGGAAAAAAATAGTTAATTTCGATGCAAGCCGTTCTGAAACCAACCGGCAAATTACTTAGAATGCTTAACTCGCCGAGAAAATCACTTTTGTTCCAAAATGAATGTTTGGCAAAAAATAGTTAATTTTGATGCAAGCCGTTCTGAACCAACCGGCAAATTACTCAGAATGCTTAACTCGTCGAGAAAATCACTTTTCTTCCAAAATGAATGCTTGGCAAAAAATAGTTAATTTTGATGTTATCTTCTCTGCAAACAACCGGCAAATCACTCAGAATGATTAACTGGCCGAGAAAATCACTTTCCTTCCAAAATGAATGCTTGGCAAAAAATAGTTAATTTCGATGCAAGCCGTTCTGAAACCAACCAGCAAATTACTCAGAATGCTTAACTCGCGGAGAAAATCGCTTTTCTTCTAAAATAAGGGTTTGGCAAAAAATAGTTAATTTTGATGCAAGCTGTTCTGAAATCAAGCGGCAAATTACCCAGAGTGCCTAACACGCCGAGAAACTCACTTTTCTTCCAAAATAAGGGTTTGGCAAATAATTGTTAATTTTGATGCAAGCCGTTCTGAAACCACCCGGCGAATTAGTCAGAATGCTTAACTCGCCGAGAAAATCACTTTTGTTCCAAATTGAATGTTTGGAAAAAAAATAGTTAATTGCGATGCAAGCCGTTCTGAAACCAAGCGGCAAATTAATCAGAATGCTTAACACGCCGAGAAAATCACTTTTTTTCCAAAATGAATGCTTGGCAAAAAATAGTTAATTCCGATGCAAGCCATTCTGAAACCAACCAGCAAATTACTCAGAATGCTTAACTCGCGGAGAAAATCGCTTTTCTTCTAAAATAAGGGTTTGGCAAAAAATAGTTAATTTTGATGCAAGCCGTTCTGAAATCAAGCGGCAAATTACCCAGAGTGCCTAACACGCCGAGAAAATAACTTTTGTTCCAAAATGAATGTTTGGCAAATAATTGTTAATTTTGATGCAAGCCGTTCTGAAACCAACCGGCGAATTAGTCAGAATGCTTAACTCGCCGAGAAAATCACTTTTGTTCCAAATTGAATGTTTGGAAAAAAAATAGTTAATTGCGATGCAAGCCGTTCTGAAACCAAGCGGCAAATTACTCAGAATGCTTAACTCGCCGAGAAAATCACTTTTGTTCCAAATTGAATGTTTGGAAAAAAAATAGTTAATTCCGATGCAAGCCGTTCTGAAACCAACCGGCAAATCACTCAGAATCATTAACTCGCCGAGAAAATCACTTTATTTCCAAAATGAATGCGTGGCAAAAAATAGTTAATTTCGATGCAAGCCGTTCTGAAACCAACCGGCAAATGACTGAGAATGCTTAACTCGCCGAGAAAATCACTTTTTTTCCAAAATGAATGCTTGGCAAAAAATAGTTAATTTTGATGGAAGCCGTTCTGAAACCAACCGGCAAATTACTCAGAATGCTTAACTCGCCGAGAAAATCACTTTTTTTCCAAAATGAATGCATGGCAAAAAATAGTTAATTTTGATGGAAGCCGTTCTGAAACCAACCGACAAATCACTCAGAATGGTTCACTCGCCGAGAAAATCACTTTTCTTCCAAAATAAATGCTTGGCAAAAAATAGTTAATTTCGATGCAAGCCATTCTGAAACCAACCAGCAAATTACTCAGAATGCTTAACTCGCGGAGAAAATCGCTTTTCTTCTAAAATAAGGGTTTGGCAAAAAATAGTTAATTTTGATGCAAGCTGTTCTGAAATCAAGCGGCAAATTACCCAGAGTGCCTAACACGCCGAGAAAATAACTTTTGTTCCAAAATGAATGTTTGGCAAATAATTGTTAATTTTGATGCAAGCCGTTCTGAAACCACCCGGCGAATTAGTCAGAATGCTTAACTCGCCGAGAAAATCACTTTTGTTCCAAATTGAATGTTTGGAAAAAAAATAGTTAATTGCGATGCAAGCCGTTCTGAAACCAAGCGGCAAATTAATCAGAATGCTTAACACGCCGAGAAAATCACTTTTTTTCCAAAATGAATGCTTGGCAAAAAATAGTTAATTCCGATGCAAGCCATTCTGAAACCAACCAGCAAATTACTCAGAATGCTTAACTCGCGGAGAAAATCGCTTTTCTTCTAAAATAAGGGTTTGGCAAAAAATAGTTAATTTTGATGCAAGCCGTTCTGAAATCAAGCGGCAAATTACCCAGAGTGCCTAACACGCCGAGAAAATAACTTTTGTTCCAAAATGAATGTTTGGCAAATAATTGTTAATTTTGATGCAAGCCGTTCTGAAACCAACCGGCGAATTAGTCAGAATGCTTAACTCGCCGAGAAAATCACTTTTGTTCCAAATTGAATGTTTGGAAAAAAAATAGTTAATTGCGATGCAAGCCGTTCTGAAACCAAGCGGCAAATTACTCAGAATGCTTAACTCGCCGAGAAAATCACTTTTGTTCCAAATTGAATGTTTGGAAAAAAAATAGTTAATTCCGATGCAAGCCGTTCTGAAACCAACCGGCAAATCACTCAGAATCATTAACTCGCCGAGAAAATCACTTTATTTCCAAAATGAATGCGTGGCAAAAAATAGTTAATTTCGATGCAAGCCGTTCTGAAACCAACCGGCAAATGACTGAGAATGCTTAACTCGCCGAGAAAATCACTTTTTTTCCAAAATGAATGCTTGGCAAAAAATAGTTAATTTTGATGGAAGCCGTTCTGAAACCAACCGGCAAATTACTCAGAATGCTTAACTCGCCGAGAAAATCACTTTTTTTCCAAAATGAATGCATGGCAAAAAATAGTTAATTTTGATGGAAGCCGTTCTGAAACCAACCGACAAATCACTCAGAATGGTTCACTCGCCGAGAAAATCACTTTTCTTCCAAAATAAATGCTTGGCAAAAAATAGTTAATTCCGATGCAAGCCATTCTGAAACCAACCAGCAAATTACTCAGAATGCTTAACTCGCGGAGAAAATCGCTTTTCTTCTAAAATAAGGGTTTGGCAAAAAATAGTTAATTTTGATGCAAGCCGTTCTGAAATCAAGCGGCAAATTACCCAGAGTGCCTAACACGCCGAGAAAATAACTTTTGTTCCAAAATGAATGTTTGGCAAATAATTGTTAATTTTGATGCAAGCCGTTCTGAAACCAACCGGCGAATTAGTCAGAATGCTTAACTCGCCGAGAAAATCACTTTTGTTCCAAATTGAATGTTTGGAAAAAAAATAGTTAATTGCGATGCAAGCCGTTCTGAAACCAACCGGCAAATTAATCAGAATGCTTAACACGCCGAGAAAATCACTTTTTTTCCAAAATGAATGCTTGGCAAAAAATAGTTAATTTTGATGTTATCTTCTCTGCAAACAACCGGCAAATCACTCAGAATGATTAACTCGCGGAGAAAATGGCTTTTCTTCTAAAATAAGGGTTTGGCAAAAAATAGTTAATTTTGATGCAAGCCGTTCTGAAACCAACCGGCAAATTACTCAGAATGCTTCACTCGCCGAGAAAATCGCTTTTCTTCTAAAATAAGGGTTTGGCAAAAAATAGTTAATTTTGATGCAAGCCGTTCTGAAACCAAGCGGCAAATTACTCAGAATGCTTAACTCGCCGAGAAAATCACTTTTGTTCCAAATTGAATGTTTGGAAAAAAAATAGTTAATTCCGATGCAAGCCGTTCTGAAACCAACCGGCAAATCACTCAGAATCATTAACTCGCCGAGAAAATCACTTTATTTCCAAAATGAATGCGTGGCAAAAAATAGTTAATTTCGATGCAAGCCGTTCTGAAACCAACCGGCAAATGACTGAGAATGCTTAACTCGCCGAGAAAATCGCTTTTCTTCTAAAATAAGGGTTTGGCAAAAAATAGTTAATTTTTATGCAAGCCGTTCTGAATCCAAGCGGCAAATTACTCCGAATGCTTAACTCGCCGAGAAAATCACTTTTGTTCCAAAATGAATGTTTGGAAAAAAATAGTTAATTTCGATGCAAGCCGTTCTGAAACCAACCGGCAAATTACTTAGAATGCTTAACTCGCCGAGAAAATCACTTTTGTTCCAAAATGAATGTTTGGCAAAAAATAGTTAATTTTGATGCAAGCCGTTCTGAACCAACCGGCAAATTACTCAGAATGCTTAACTCGTCGAGAAAATCACTTTTCTTCCAAAATGAATGCTTGGCAAAAAATAGTTAATTTTGATGTTATCTTCTCTGCAAACAACCGGCAAATCACTCAGAATGATTAACTGGCCGAGAAAATCACTTTCCTTCCAAAATGAATGCTTGGCAAAAAATAGTTAATTTCGATGCAAGCCGTTCTGAAACCAACCGGCAAATTACTCAGAATGCTTAACTCGCCGAGAAAATCACTTTTTTTCCAAAATGAATGCTTGGCAAAAAATAGTTAATTTTGATGCAAGCCGTTCTGAAACCAACCGGCGAATTAGTCAGAATGCTTAACTCGCCGCGAAAATCACTTTTGTTCCAAAATAAAGGCTTGGCAAAAAATAGTTAATTTTGATGCAAGCCGTTCTGAAACCAAGCGGCAAATTACTCAGAATGCTTAACTCGCCGAGAAAATCACTTTTGTTCCAAATTGAATGTTTGGAAAAAAAATAGTTAATTCCGATGCAAGCCGTTCTGAAACCAACCGGCAAATCACTCAGAATCATTAACTCGCCGAGAAAATCACTTTATTTCCAAAATGAATGCGTGGCAAAAAATAGTTAATTTTGATGTTATCTTCTCTGCAAACAACCGGCAAATCACTCAGAATGATTAACTCGCGGAGAAAATGGCTTTTCTTCTAAAATAAGGGTTTGGCAAAAAATAGTTAATTTTGATGCAAGCCGTTCTGAAACCAACCGGCAAATTACTCAGAATGCTTCACTCGCCGAGAAAATCGCTTTTCTTCTAAAATAAGGGTTTGGCAAAAAATAGTTAATTTTGATGCAAGCCGTTCTGAAACCAAGCGGCAAATTACTCAGAATGCTTAACTCGCCGAGAAAATCACTTTTGTTCCAAATTGAATGTTTGGAAAAAAAATAGTTAATTCCGATGCAAGCCGTTCTGAAACCAACCGGCAAATCACTCAGAATCATTAACTCGCCGAGAAAATCACTTTATTTCCAAAATGAATGCGTGGCAAAAAATAGTTAATTTCGATGCAAGCCGTTCTGAAACCAACCGGCAAATGACTGAGAATGCTTAACTCGCCGAGAAAATCACTTTTTTTCCAAAATGAATGCTTGGCAAAAAATAGTTAATTTTGATGGAAGCCGTTCTGAAACCAACCGGCAAATTACTCAGAATGCTTAACTCGCCGAGAAAATCACTTTTTTTCCAAAATGAATGCATGGCAAAAAATAGTTAATTTTGATGGAAGCCGTTCTGAAACCAACCGACAAATCACTCAGAATGGTTCACTCGCCGAGAAAATCACTTTTCTTCCAAAATAAATGCTTGGCAAAAAATAGTTAATTCCGATGCAAGCCATTCTGAAACCAACCAGCAAATTACTCAGAATGATGAACTCGCCGAGAAAATCACTTTTTTTCCAAAATGAATGCTTGGCAAAAAATAGTTAATTTTGATGCAAGCCGTTCTGAAACCAACCGGCGAATTAGTCAGAATGCTTAACTCGCCGCGAAAATCACTTTTGTTCCAAAATAAAGGCTTGGCAAAAAATAGTTAATTTTGATGCAAGCCGTTCTGAAACCAAGCGGCAAATTACTCAGAATGCTTAACTCGCCGAGAAAATCACTTTTGTTCCAAATTGAATGTTTGGAAAAAAAATAGTTAATTCCGATGCAAGCCGTTCTGAAACCAACCGGCAAATCACTCAGAATCATTAACTCGCCGAGAAAATCACTTTATTTCCAAAATGAATGCGTGGCAAAAAATAGTTAATTTTGATGTTATCTTCTCTGCAAACAACCGGCAAATCACTCAGAATGATTAACTCGCGGAGAAAATGGCTTTTCTTCTAAAATAAGGGTTTGGCAAAAAATAGTTAATTTTGATGCAAGCCGTTCTGAAACCAACCGGCAAATTACTCAGAATGCTTCACTCGCCGAGAAAATCGCTTTTCTTCTAAAATAAGGGTTTGGCAAAAAATAGTTAATTTTGATGCAAGCCGTTCTGAAACCAAGCGGCAAATTACTCAGAATGCTTAACTCGCCGAGAAAATCACTTTTGTTCCAAATTGAATGTTTGGAAAAAAAATAGTTAATTCCGATGCAAGCCGTACTGAAACCAACCGGCAAATCACTCAGAATCATTAACTCGCCGAGAAAATCACTTTATTTCCAAAATGAATGCGTGGCAAAAAATAGTTAATTTCGATGCAAGCCGTTCTGAAACCAACCGGCAAATGACTGAGAATGCTTAACTCGCCGAGAAAATCACTTTTTTTCCAAAATGAATGCTTGGCAAAAAATAGTTAATTTTGATGGAAGCCGTTCTGAAACCAACCGGCAAATTACTCAGAATGCTTAACTCGCCGAGAAAATCACTTTTTTTCCAAAATGAATGCATGGCAAAAAATAGTTAATTTTGATGGAAGCCGTTCTGAAACCAACCGACAAATCACTCAGAATGGTTCACTCGCCGAGAAAATCACTTTTCTTCCAAAATAAATGCTTGGCAAAAAATAGTTAATTCCGATGCAAGCCATTCTGAAACCAACCAGCAAATTACTCAGAATGCTTAACTCGCGGAGAAAATCGCTTTTCTTCTAAAATAAGGGTTTGGCAAAAAATAGTTAATTTTGATGCAAGCCGTTCTGAAATCAAGCGGCAAATTACCCAGAGTGCCTAACACGCCGAGAAAATAACTTTTGTTCCAAAATGAATGTTTGGCAAATAATTGTTAATTTTGATGCAAGCCGTTCTGAAACCAACCGGCGAATTAGTCAGAATGCTTAACTCGCCGAGAAAATCACTTTTGTTCCAAATTGAATGTTTGGAAAAAAAATAGTTAATTGCGATGCAAGCCGTTCTGAAACCAACCGGCAAATTAATCAGAATGCTTAACACGCCGAGAAAATCACTTTTTTTCCAAAATGAATGCTTGGCAAAAAATAGTTAATTTTGATGTTATCTTCTCTGCAAACAACCGGCAAATCACTCAGAATGATTAACTCGCGGAGAAAATGGCTTTTCTTCTAAAATAAGGGTTTGGCAAAAAATAGTTAATTTTGATGCAAGCCGTTCTGAAACCAACCGGCAAATTACTCAGAATGCTTCACTCGCCGAGAAAATCGCTTTTCTTCTAAAATAAGGGTTTGGCAAAAAATAGTTAATTTTGATGCAAGCCGTTCTGAAACCAAGCGGCAAATTACTCAGAATGCTTAACTCGCCGAGAAAATCACTTTTGTTCCAAATTGAATGTTTGGAAAAAAAATAGTTAATTCCGATGCAAGCCGTTCTGAAACCAACCGGCAAATCACTCAGAATCATTAACTCGCCGAGAAAATCACTTTATTTCCAAAATGAATGCGTGGCAAAAAATAGTTAATTTCGATGCAAGCCGTTCTGAAACCAACCGGCAAATGACTGAGAATGCTTAACTCGCCGAGAAAATCGCTTTTCTTCTAAAATAAGGGTTTGGCAAAAAATAGTTAATTTTTATGCAAGCCGTTCTGAAACCAAGCGGCAAATTACTCCGAATGCTTAACTCGCCGAGAAAATCACTTTTGTTCCAAAATGAATGTTTGGAAAAAAATAGTTAATTTCGATGCAAGCCGTTCTGAAACCAACCGGCAAATTACTTAGAATGCTTAACTCGCCGAGAAAATCACTTTTGTTCCAAAATGAATGTTTGGCAAAAAATAGTTAATTTTGATGCAAGCCGTTCTGAACCAACCGGCAAATTACTCAGAATGCTTAACTCGTCGAGAAAATCACTTTTCTTCCAAAATGAATGCTTGGCAAAAAATAGTTAATTTTGATGTTATCTTCTCTGCAAACAACCGGCAAATCACTCAGAATGATTAACTGGCCGAGAAAATCACTTTCCTTCCAAAATGAATGCTTGGCAAAAAATAGTTAATTTCGATGCAAGCCGTTCTGAAACCAACCGGCAAATTACTCAGAATGCTTAACTCGCCGAGAAAATCACTTTTTTTCCAAAATGAATGCTTGGCAAAAAATAGTTAATTTTGATGCAAGCCGTTCTGAAACCAACCGGCGAATTAGTCAGAATGCTTAACTCGCCGAGAAAATCACTTTTGTTCCAAAATAAAGGCTTGGCAAAAAATAGTTAATTTTGATGCAAGCCGTTCTGAAACCAAGCGGCAAATTACTCAGAATGCTTAACTCGCCGAGAAAATCACTTTTGTTCCAAATTGAATGTTTGGAAAAAAAATAGTTAATTCCGATGCAAGCCGTTCTGAAACCAACCGGCAAATCACTCAGAATCATTAACTCGCCGAGAAAATCACTTTATTTCCAAAATGAATGCGTGGCAAAAAATAGTTAATTTTGATGTTATCTTCTCTGCAAACAACCGGCAAATCACTCAGAATGATTAACTCGCGGAGAAAATGGCTTTTCTTCTAAAATAAGGGTTTGGCAAAAAATAGTTAATTTTGATGCAAGCCGTTCTGAAACCAACCGGCAAATTACTCAGAATGCTTCACTCGCCGAGAAAATCGCTTTTCTTCTAAAATAAGGGTTTGGCAAAAAAATAGTTAATTTTGATGCAAGCCGTTCTGAAACCAAGCGCAAATTACTCAGAATGCTTAACTCGCCGAGAAAATCACTTTTGTTCCAAATTGAATGTTTGGAAAAAAAAATAGTTAATTCCGATGCAAGCCGTTCTGAAACCAACCGGCAAATCACTCAGAATCATTAACTCGCCGAGAAAATCACTTTATTTCCAAAATGAATGCGTGGCAAAAAATAGTTAATTTCGATGCAAGCCGTTCTGAAACCAACCGGCAAATGACTGAGAATGCTTAACTCGCCGAGAAAATCACTTTTTTTCCAAAATGAATGCTTGGCAAAAAATAGTTAATTTTGATGGAAGCCGTTCTGAAACCAACCGGCAAATTACTCAGAATGCTTAACTCGCCGAGAAAATCACTTTTTTTCCAAAATGAATGCTTGGCAAAAAATAGTTAATTTTGATGGAAGCCGTTCTGAAACCAACCGACAAATCACTCAGAATGGTTCACTCGCCGAGAAAATCACTTTTCTTCCAAAATAAATGCTTGGCAATAAATAGTTAATTCCGATGCAAGCCATTCTGAAACAAACCAGCAAATTACTCAGAATGCTTAACTCGCGGAGAAAATCGCTTTTCTTCTAAAATAAGGGTTTGGCAAAAAATAGTTAATTTTGATGCAAGCCGTTCTGAAATCAAGCGGCAAATTACTCAGAGTGCCTAACACGCCGAGAAAATAACTTTTGTTCCAAAATGAATGTTTGGCAAATAATTGTTAATTTTGATGCAAGCCGTTCTGAAACCAACCGGCGAATTAGTCAGAATGCTTAACTCGCCGAGAAAATCACTTTTGTTCCAAATTGAATGTTTGGAAAAAAAATAGTTAATTGCGATGCAAGCCGTTCTGAAACCAACCGGCAAATTAATCAGAATGCTTAACACGCCGAGAAAATCACTTTTTTTCCAAAATGAATGCTTGGCAAAAAATAGTTAATTTTGATGTTATCTTCTCTGCAAACAACCGGCAAATCACTCAGAATGATTAACTCGCGGAGAAAATGGCTTTTCTTCTAAAATAAGGGTTTGGCAAAAAATAGTTAATTTTGATGCAAGCCGTTCTGAAACCAACCGGCAAATTACTCAGAATGCTTCACTCGCCGAGAAAATCGCTTTTCTTCTAAAATAAGGGTTTGGCAAAAAATAGTTAATTTTGATGCAAGCCGTTCTGAAACCAAGCGGCAAATTACTCAGAATGCTTAACTCGCCGAGAAAATCACTTTTGTTCCAAATTGAATGTTTGGAAAAAAAATAGTTAATTCCGATGCAAGCCGTTCTGAAACCAACCGGCAAATCACTCAGAATCATTAACTCGCCGAGAAAATCACTTTATTTCCAAAATGAATGCGTGGCAAAAAATAGTTAATTTCGATGCAAGCCGTTCTGAAACCAACCGGCAAATGACTGAGAATGCTTAACTCGCCGAGAAAATCACTTTTTTTCCAAAATGAATGCTTGGCAAAAAATAGTTAATTTTGATGGAAGCCGTTCTGAAACCAACCGGCAAATTACTCAGAATGCTTAACTCGCCGAGAAAATCACTTTTTTTCCAAAATGAATGCTTGGCAAAAAATAGTTAATTTTGATGGAAGCCGTTCTGAAACCAACCGACAAATCACTCAGAATGGTTCACTCGCCGAGAAAATCACTTTTCTTCCAAAATAAATGCTTGGCAATAAATAGTTAATTCCGATGCAAGCCATTCTGAAACCAACCAGCAAATTACTCAGAATGCTTAACTCGCGGAGAAAATCGCTTTTCTTCTAAAATAAGGGTTTGGCAAAAAATAGTTAATTTTGATGCAAGCCGTTCTGAAATCAAGCGGCAAATTACTCAGAGTGCCTAACACGCCGAGAAAATAACTTTTGTTCCAAAATGAATGTTTGGCAAATAATTGTTAATTTTGATGCAAGCCGTTCTGAAACCAACCGGCGAATTAGTCAGAATGCTTAACTCGCCGAGAAAATCACTTTTGTTCCAAATTGAATGTTTGGAAAAAAAATAGTTAATTGCGATGCAAGCCGTTCTGAAACCAACCGGCAAATTAATCAGAATGCTTAACACGCCGAGAAAATCACTTTTTTTCCAAAATGAATGCTTGGCAAAAAATAGTTAATTTTGATGTTATCTTCTCTGCAAACAACCGGCAAATCACTCAGAATGATTAACTCGCGGAGAAAATGGCTTTTCTTCTAAAATAAGGGTTTGGCAAAAAATAGTTAATTTTGATGCAAGCCGTTCTGAAACCAACCGGCAAATTACTCAGAATGCTTCACTCGCCGAGAAAATCGCTTTTCTTCTAAAATAAGGGTTTGGCAAAAAATAGTTAATTTTGATGCAAGCCGTTCTGAAACCAAGCGGCAAATTACTCAGAATGCTTAACTCGCCGAGAAAATCACTTTTGTTCCAAATTGAATGTTTGGAAAAAAAATAGTTAATTCCGATGCAAGCCGTTCTGAAACCAACCGGCAAATCACTCAGAATCATTAACTCGCCGAGAAAATCACTTTTTTCCCTAAATGAATGCTTCGCAAAAAATAGTTAATTTCGATGCAAGCCGTTCTGAAACCAACCGGCAAATGACTGAGAATGCTTAACTCGCCGAGAAAATCGCTTTTCTTCTAAAATAAGGGTTTGGCAAAAAATAGTTAATTTTTCTGCAAGCCGTTCTGAAACCAAGCGGCAAATTACTCCGAATGCTTAACTCGCCGAGAAAATCACTTTTGTTCCAAAATCAATGTTTGGAAAAAAATAGTTAATTTCGATGCAAGCCGTTCTGAAACCAACCGGCAAATTACTTAGAATGCTTAACTCGCCGAGAAAATCACTTTTGTTCCAAAATGAATGTTTGGCAAAAAATAGTTAATTTTGATGCAAGCCGTTCTGAACCAACAGGCAAATTACTCAGAATGCTTAACTCGTCGAGAAAATCACTTTTCTTCCAAAATGAATGCTTGGCAAAAAATAGTTAATTTTGATGTTATCTTCTCTGCAAACAACCGGCAAATCACTCAGAATGATTAACTGGCCGAGAAAATCACTTTCCTTCCAAAATGAATGCTTGGCAAAAAATAGTTAATTTCGATGCAAGCCGTTCTGAAACCAACCGGCAAATTACTCAGAATGCTTAACTCGCCGAGAAAATCACTTTTTTTCCAAAATGAATGCTTGGCAAAAAATAGTTAATTTTTCTGCAAGCCGTTCTGAAACCAAGCGGCAAATTACTCCGAATGCTTAACTCGCCGAGAAAATCACTTTTGTTCCAAAATCAATGTTTGGAAAAAAATAGTTAATTTCGATGCAAGCCGTTCTGAAACCAACCGGCAAATTACTTAGAATGCTTAACTCGCCGAGAAAATCACTTTTGTTCCAAAATGAATGTTTGGCAAAAAATAGTTAATTTTGATGCAAGCCGTTCTGAACCAACAGGCAAATTACTCAGAATGCTTAACTCGTCGAGAAAATCACTTTTCTTCCAAAATGAATGCTTGGCAAAAAATAGTTAATTTTGATGTTATCTTCTCTGCAAACAACCGGCAAATCACTCAGAATGATTAACTGGCCGAGAAAATCACTTTCCATCCAAAATGAATGCTTGGCAAAAAATAGTTAATTTCGATGCAAGCCGTTCTGAAACCAACCGGCAAATTACTCAGAATGCTTAACTCGCCGAGAAAATCACTTTTTTTCCAAAATGAATGCTTGGCAAAAAATAGTTAATTTTGATGGAAGCCGTTCTGAAACCAACCGACAAATCACTCAGAATGGTTCACTCGCCGAGAAAATCACTTTTCTTCCAAAATAAAGGCTTGGCAAAAAATAGTTAATTTTGATGGAAGCCAGTCTGAACCCAAGCGGCAAATGACTCAGAATGCTTACCTCGCCGAGAAAATCACTTTTTTTCCAAAATGAATGTTTGGCAAAAAATAGTTAATTTTGATGCAAGCCGTTCTGAAACCAACCGGCAAATTACTCAGAATGCTTAACTCGCCGAGAAAATCGCTTTTCTTCTAAAATAAGGGTTTGGCAAAAAATAGTTAATTTTGATGCAAGCCGTTCTGAAACCAACCGGCGAATTAGTCAGAATGCTTAACTCGCCGAGAAAATCACTTTTGTTCCAAATTGAATGTCTGGAAATAAAATAGTTAATTCCGATGCAAGCCGTTCTGAAACCAACCGGCAAATTACTCAGAATGCTTAACTCGCCGAGAAAATCGCTTTTCTTCTAAAATAAGGGTTTGGCAAAAAATAGTTAATTTTGATGCAAGCCGTTCTGAAACCAACCGGCGAATTAGTCAGAATGCTTAACTCGCCGAGAAAATCACTTTTGTTCCAAATTGAATGTCTGGAAATAAAATAGTTAATTCCGATGCAAGCCGTTCTGAAACCAACCGGCAAATTACTCAGAATGCTTAACTCGCCGAGAAAATCACTTCTTTTCCAAAATGAATGCTTGGCAAAAAATAGTTAATTTTGATGTTATCTTCTCTGCAAACAACCGGCAAATCACTCAGAATGATTAACTGGCCGAGAAAATCACTTTCCTTCCAAAATGAATGCTTGGCAAAAAATAGTTAATTTCGATGCAAGCTGTTCTGAAACCAACCGGCAAATTACTCAGAATGCTTAAATCGCCGAGAAAGTCGCTTTTCTTCTAAAATAAGGGTTTGGCAAAAAATAGTTAATTTTTATGCAAGCCGTTCTGAAACCAAGCGGCAAATTACTCAGAATGCTTAAATCGCCGAGAAAATCGCTTTTCTTCTAAAATAAGGGTTTGGCAAAAAATAGTTAATTTTGATGCAAGCCGTTCTGAAACCAAGCGGCAAATTACTCAGAATGCTTAACTCGCCGAGAAAATCACTTTCCTTCCAAAATAAAGTTTTAGTAAAAAATAGTTAATTTCGATGCAACCATTCTGAAACCAACCGGCAAATCACTCAGAATGGTTCACTCGCCGAGAAAATCACTTTTCTTCCAAAATAAGGGTTTGGCAAAAAATAGTTAATTTTGATGCAAGCCGTTCTGAAACCAAGCGGCAAATTACTCAGAATGCTTAACTCGCCGAGAAAATCACTTTTTTTCCAAAATGAATGCTTGGCAAAAAATAGTTAATTTCGATGGAAGCCGTTCTGAAACCAACCGACAAATCACTCAGAATGGTTCACTCGCCGAGAAAATCACTTTTCCTCCAAAATAAATGCTTGGCAAAAAATAGTTAATTTCGATGCAAGCCATTCTGAAACCAACCAGCAAATTACTCAGAATGATGAACTCGCCGAGAAAATCACTTTTTTTCCAAAATAAATGTTTGGCAAAAAATAGTTAATTTTGATGCAAGCCGTTCTGAAACCAACCGGCAAATCACTCAGAATCATTAATTCGCCGAGAAAATCACTTTTTTTCCAAAATGAATGCTTGGCAAAAAATAGTTAATTTTGATGTTATCTTCTCTGCAAACAACCGGCAAATCACTCAGAATGATTAACTGGCCGAGAAAATCACTTTCCTTCCAAAATGAATGCTTGGCAAAAAATAGTTAATTTCGATGCAAGCCGTTCTGAAACCAACCGGCAAATTACTCAGAATGCTTAACTCGCCGAGAAAATCACTTTTTTTCCAAAATGAATGCTTGGCAAAAAATAGTTAATTTTGATGGAAGCCGTTCTGAAACCAACCGACAAATCACTCAGAATGGTTCACTCGCCGAGAAAATCACTTTTCTTCCAAAATAAAGGCTTGGCAAAATATAGTTAATTTTGATGGAAGCCAGTCTGAACCCTAGCGGCAAATGACTCAGAATGCTTACCTCGCCGAGAAAATCACTTTTTTTCCAAAATGAATGTTTGGCAAAAAATAGTTAATTTTGATGCAAGCCGTTCTGAAACCAACCGGCAAATTACTCAGAATGCTTAACTCGCCGAGAAAATCGCTTTTCTTCTAAAATAAGGTTTTGGCAAAAAATAGTTAATTTTGATGCAAGCCGTTCTGAAACCAACCGGCGAATTAGTCAGAATGCTTAACTCGCCGAGAAAATCACTTTTGTTCCAAATTGAATGTCTGGAAATAAAATAGTTAATTCCGATGCAAGCCGTTCTGAAACCAACCGGCAAATTACTCAGAATGCTTAACTCGCCGAGAAAATCACTTCTTTTCCAAAATGAATGCTTGGCAAAAAATAGTTAATTTTGATGTTATCTTCTCTGCAAACAACCGGCAAATCACTCAGAATGATTAACTGGCCGAGAAAATCACTTTCCTTCCAAAATGAATGTTTGGCAAAAAATAGTTAATTTTGATGCAAGCCGTTCTGAAACCAACCGACAAATCACTCAGAATGGTTCACTCGCCGAGAAAATCACTTTTCTTCCAAAATAAATGCTTGGCAATAAATAATTAATTCCGATGCAAGCCATTCTGAAACCAACCAGCAAATTACTCAGAATGCTTAACTCGCGGAGAAAATCGCTTTTCTTCTAAAATAAGGGTTTGGCAAAAAATAGTTAATTTTGATGCAAGCCGTTCTGAAATCAAGCGGCAAATTACTCAGAGTGCCTAACACGCCGAGAAAATAACTTTTGTTCCAAAATGAATGTTTGGCAAATAATTGTTAATTTTGATGCAAGCCGTTCTGAAACCAACCGGCGAATTAGTCAGAATGCTTAACTCGCCGAGAAAATCACTTTTGTTCCAAATTGAATGTTTGGAAAAAAAATAGTTAATTGCGATGCAAGCCGTTCTGAAACCAACCGGCAAATTAATCAGAATGCTTAACACGCCGAGAAAATCACTTTTTTTCCAAAATGAATGCTTGGCAAAAAATAGTTAATTTTGATGTTATCTTCTCTGCAAACAACCGGCAAATCACTCCGAATGATTAACTCGCGGAGAAAATGGCTTTTCTTCTAAAATAAGGGTTTGGCAAAAAATAGTTAATTTTGATGCAAGCCGTTCTGAAACCAACCGGCAAATTACTCAGAATGCTTCACTCGCCGAGAAAATCGCTTTTCTTCTAAAATAAGGGTTTGGCAAAAAATAGTTAATTTTGATGCAAGCCGTTCTGAAACCAAGCGGCAAATTACTCAGAATGCTTAACTCGCCGAGAAAATCACTTTTGTTCCAAATTGAATGTTTGGAAAAAAAATAGTTAATTCCGATGCAAGCCGTTCTGAAACCAACCGGCAAATCACTCAGAATCATTAACTCGCCGAGAAAATCACTTTATTTCCAAAATGAATGCGTGGCAAAAAATAGTTAATTTCGATGCAAGCCGTTCTGAAACCAACCGGCAAATGACTGAGAATGCTTAACTCGCCGAGAAAATCACTTTTTTTCCAAAATGAATGCTTGGCAAAAAATAGTTAATTTTGATGGAAGCCGTTCTGAAACCAACCGGCAAATTACTCAGAATGCTTAACTCGCCGAGAAAATCACTTTCCTTCCAAAATAAAGTTTTAGTAAAAAATAGTTAATTTCGATGCAACCATTCTGAAACCAACCGGCAAATCACTCAGAATGGTTCACTCGCCGAGAAAATCACTTTTCTTCCAAAATAAGGGTTTGGCAAAAAATAGTTAATTTTGATGCAAGCCGTTCTGAAACCAAGCGGCAAATTACTCAGAATGCTTAACTCGCCGAGAAAATCACTTTTTTTCCAAAATGAATGCTTGGCAAAAAATAGTTAATTTCGATGGAAGCCGTTCTGAAACCAACCGACAAATCACTCAGAATGGTTCACTCGCCGAGAAAATCACTTTTCCTCCAAAATAAATGCTTGGCAAAAAATAGTTAATTTCGATGCAAGCCATTCTGAAACCAACCAGCAAATTACTCAGAATGATGAACTCGCCGAGAAAATCACTTTTTTTCCAAAATAAATGTTTGGCAAAAAATAGTTAATTTTGATGCAAGCCGTTCTGAAACCAACCGGCAAATCACTCAGAATCATTAATTCGCCGAGAAAATCACTTTTTTTCCAAAATGAATGCTTGGCAAAAAATAGTTAATTTTGATGTTATCTTCTCTGCAAACAACCGGCAAATCACTCAGAATGATTAACTGGCCGAGAAAATCACTTTCCTTCCAAAATGAATGCTTGGCAAAAAATAGTTAATTTCGATGCAAGCCGTTCTGAAACCAACCGGCAAATTACTCAGAATGCTTAACTCGCCGAGAAAATCACTTTTTTTCCAAAATGAATGCTTGGCAAAAAATAGTTAATTTTGATGGAAGCCGTTCTGAAACCAACCGACAAATCACTCAGAATGGTTCACTCGCCGAGAAAATCACTTTTCTTCCAAAATAAAGGCTTGGCAAAAAATAGTTAATTTTGATGGAAGCCGTTCTGAAACCAACCGGCGAATTAGTCAGAATGCTTAACTCGCCGAGAAAATCACTTTTGTTCCAAATTGAATGTCTGGAAATAAAATAGTTAATTCCGATGCAAGCCGTTCTGAAACCAACCGGCAAATTACTCAGAATGCTTAACTCGCCGAGAAAATCACTTCTTTTCCAAAATGAATGCTTGGCAAAAAATAGTTAATTTTGATGTTATCTTCTCTGCAAACAACCGGCAAATCACTCAGAATGATTAACTGGCCGAGAAAATCACTTTCCTTCCAAAATGAATGTTTGGCAAAAAATAGTTAATTTTGATGCAAGCCGTTCTGAAACCAACCGGCAAATCACTCAGAATCATTAACTCGACGAGAAAATCACTTTTTTCCCTAAATGAATGCTTGGCAAAAAATAGTTAATTTCGATGCAAGCCGTTCTGAAACCAACCGGCAAATGACTGAGAATGCTTAACTCGCCGAGAAAATCGCTTTTCTTCTAAAATAAGGGTTTGGCAAAAAATAGTTAATTTTTATGCAAGCCGTTCTGAAACCAAGCGGCAAATTACTCCGAATGCTTAACTCGCCGAGAAAATCACTTTTGTTCCAAAATGAATGTTTGGCAAAAAATAGTTAATTTTGATGCAAGCCGCTCTGAAACCAACCGGCAAATCACTCAGAATCATTAACTCGCCGAGAAAATCACTTTATTTCCAAAATGAATGCGTGGCAAAAAATAGTTAATTTCGATGCAAGCCGTTCTGAAACCAACCGGCAAATGACTGAGAATGCTTAACTCGCCGAGAAAATCACTTTTTTTCCAAAATGAATGCTTGGCAAAAAATAGTTAATTTTGATGGAAGCCGTTCTGAAACCAACCGGCAAATTACTCAGAATGCTTAACTCGCCGAGAAAATCACTTTTCTTCCAAAATGAATGCTTGGCAAAAAATAGTTAATTTTGATGGAAGCCGTTCTGAAACCAACCGACAAATCACTCAGAATGGTTCACTCGCCGAGAAAATCACTTTTCTTCCAAAATAAATGCTTGGCAATAAATAGTTAATTCCGATGCAAGCCATTCTGAAACCAACCAGCAAATTACTCAGAATGCTTAACTCGCGGAGAAAATCGCTTTTCTTCTAAAATAAGGGTTTGGCAAAAAATAGTTAATTTTGATGCAAGCCGTTCTGAAATCAAGCGGCAAATTACTCAGAGTGCCTAACACGCCGAGAAAATAACTTTTGTTCCAAAATGAATGTTTGGCAAATAATTGTTAATTTTGATGGAAGCCGTTCTGAAACCAACCGGCAAATCACTCAGAATCATTAACTCGCCGAGAAAATCACTTTATTTCCAAAATGAATGCGTGGCAAAAAATAGTTAATTTCGATGCAAGCCGTTCTGAAACCAACCGGCAAATGACTGAGAATGCTTAACTCGCCGAGAAAATCACTTTTTTTCCAAAATGAATGCTTGGCAAAAAATAGTTAATTTTGATGGAAGCCGTTCTGAAACCAACCGGCAAATTACTCAGAATGCTTAACTCGCCGAGAAAATCACTTTTCTTCCAAAATAAAGGCTTGGCAAAAAATAGTTAATTTTGATGGAAGCCGTTCTGAAACCAACCGGCGAATTAGTCAGAATGCTTAACTCGCCGAGAAAATCACTTTTGTTCCAAATTGAATGTCTGGAAATAAAATAGTTAATTCCGATGCAAGCCGTTCTGAAACCAACCGGCAAATTACTCAGAATGCTTAACTCGCCGAGAAAATCACTTCTTTTCCAAAATGAATGCTTGGCAAAAAATAGTTAATTTTGATGTTATCTTCTCTGCAAACAACCGGCAAATCACTCAGAATGATTAACTGGCCGAGAAAATCACTTTCCTTCCAAAATGAATGTTTGGCAAAAAATAGTTAATTTTGATGCAAGCCGTTCTGAAACCAACCGGCAAATCACTCAGAATCATTAACTCGCCGAGAAAATCACTTTTTTCCCTAAATGAATGCTTGGCAAAAAATAGTTAATTTCGATGCAAGCCGTTCTGAAACCAACCGGCAAATGACTGAGAATGCTTAACTCGCCGAGAAAATCGCTTTTCTTCTAAAATAAGGGTTTGGCAAAAAATAGTTAATTTTTATGCAAGCCGTTCTGAAACCAAGCGGCAAATTACTCCGAATGCTTAACTCGCCGAGAAAATCACTTTTGTTCCAAAATGAATGTTTGGCAAAAAATAGTTAATTTTGATGCAAGCCGCTCTGAAACCAACCGGCAAATCACTCAGAATCATTAACTCGCCGAGAAAATCACTTTATTTCCAAAATGAATGCGTGGCAAAAAATAGTTAATTTCGATGCAAGCCGTTCTGAAACCAACCGGCAAATGACTGAGAATGCTTAACTCGCCGAGAAAATCACTTTTTTTCCAAAATGAATGCTTGGCAAAAAATAGTTAATTTTGATGGAAGCCGTTCTGAAACCAACCGGCAAATTACTCAGAATGCTTAACTCGCCGAGAAAATCACTTTTCTTCCAAAATGAATGCTTGGCAAAAAATAGTTAATTTTGATGGAAGCCGTTCTGAAACCAACCGACAAATCACTCAGAATGGTTCACTCGCCGAGAAAATCACTTTTCTTCCAAAATAAATGCTTGGCAATAAATAGTTAATTCCGATGCAAGCCATTCTGAAACCAACCAGCAAATTACTCAGAATGCTTAACTCGCGGAGAAAATCGCTTTTCTTCTAAAATAAGGGTTTGGCAAAAAATAGTTAATTTTGATGCAAGCCGTTCTGAAATCAAGCGGCAAATTACTCAGAGTGCCTAACACGCCGAGAAAATAACTTTTGTTCCAAAATGAATGTTTGGCAAATAATTGTTAATTTTGATGCAAGCCGTTCTGAAACCAACCGGCGAATTAGTCAGAATGCTTAACTCGCCGAGAAAATCACTTTTGTTCCAAATTGAATGTTTGGAAAAAAAATAGTTAATTGCGATGCAAGCCGTTCTGAAACCAACCGGCAAATTAATCAGAATGCTTAACACGCCGAGAAAATCACTTTTTTTCCAAAATGAATGCTTGGCAAAAAATAGTTAATTTTGATGTTATCTTCTCTGCAAACAACCGGCAAATCACTCAGAATGATTAACTCGCGGAGAAAATGGCTTTTCTTCTAAAATAAGGGTTTGGCAAAAAATAGTTAATTTTGATGCAAGCCGTTCTGAAACCAACCGGCAAATTACTCAGAATGCTTCACTCGCCGAGAAAATCGCTTTTCTTCTAAAATAAGGGTTTGGCAAAAAATAGTTAATTTTGATGCAAGCCGTTCTGAAACCAAGCGGCAAATTACTCAGAATGCTTAACTCGCCGAGAAAATCACTTTTGTTCCAAATTGAATGTTTGGAAAAAAAATAGTTAATTCCGATGCAAGCCGTTCTGAAACCAACCGGCAAATCACTCAGAATCATTAACTCGCCGAGAAAATCACTTTTTTCCCTAAATGAATGCTTGGCAAAAAATAGTTAATTTCGATGCAAGCCGTTCTGAAACCAACCGGCAAATGACTGAGAATGCTTAACTCGCCGAGAAAATCGCTTTTCTTCTAAAATAAGGGTTTGGCAAAAAATAGTTAATTTTTCTGCAAGCCGTTCTGAAACCAAGCGGCAAATTACTCCGAATGCTTAACTCGCCGAGAAAATCACTTTTGTTCCAAATTGAATGTTTGGAAAAAAATAGTTAATTTCGATGCAAGCCGTTCTGAAACCAACCGGCAAATTACTTAGAATGCTTAACTCGCCGAGAAAATCACTTTTGTTCCAAAATGAATGTTTGGCAAAAAATAGTTAATTTTGATGCAAGCCGTTCTGAACCAACAGGCAAATTACTCAGAATGCTTAACTCGTCGAGAAAATCACTTTTCTTCCAAAATGAATGCTTGGCAAAAAATAGTTAATTTTGATGTTATCTTCTCTGCAAACAACCGGCAAATCACTCAGAATGATTAACTGGCCGAGAAAATCACTTTCCTTCCAAAATGAATGCTTGGCAAAAAATAGTTAATTTCGATGCAAGCCGTTCTGAAACCAACCGGCAAATTACTCAGAATGCTTAACTCGCCGAGAAAATCACTTTCCTTCCAAAATAAAGTTTTAGTAAAAAATAGTTAATTTCGATGCAACCATTCTGAAACCAACCGGCAAATCACTCACAATGGTTCACTCGCCGAGAAACTCACTTTTCTTCCAAAATAAGGGTTTGGCAAAAAATAGTTAATTTTGATGCAAGCCGTTCTGAAACCAAGCGGCAAATTACTCAGAATGTTTAACTCGCCGAGAAAATCACTTTTTTTCCAAAATGAATGTTTGGCAAAAAATAGTTAATTTTGATGCAAGCCGCTCTGAAACCAACCGGCAAATCACTCAGAATCATTAACTCGCCGAGAAAATCACTTTTTTTCCAAAATGAATGCTTGGCAAAAAATAGTTAATTTCGATGCAAGCCGTTCTGAAACCAAGCGGCAAATTACTCAGAATGCTTAACTCGCCGAGAAAATCACTTTTGTTCCAAAATGAATGTTTGGCAAATAATTGTTAATTTTGATGCAAGCCGTTCTGAAACCAACCGGCGAATTAGTCAGAATGCTGAATTCGCCGAGAAAATCACTTTTGTTCCATGTTTGGAAAAAAAATAGTTAATTGCGATGCAAGTCGTTCTCAAACCAACCGGCAAATCACTCAGAATCATTAACACGCCGAGAAAATCACTTTTTTTCCAAAATGAATGCTTGGCAAAAAATAGTTAATTTCGATGCAAGCCGTTCTGAAACCAACCGGCAAATTACTCAGAATGCTTACCTCGCCGAGAAAATCACTTTTTTTCCAAAAAGAATGTTTGGCAAAAAATAGTTAATTTTGATGCAAGCCGCTCTGAAACCAACCGGCAAATCACTCAGAATCATTAACTCGCCGAGAAAATCACTTTTTTTCCAAAATGAATGCTTGGCAAAAAATAGTTAATTTCGATGCAAGCCGTTCTGAAACCAACCGGCAAATCACTCAGAATGCTTAACTCGCCGAGAAAATCGCTTTTCTTCTAAAATGAATGTTTGGCAAATAATTGTTAATTTTGATGCAAGCCGTTCTGAAACCAAGCGGCAAATTACTCCGAATGCTTAACTCGCCGAGAAAATCACTTTTGTTCCAAAATGAATGTTTGGAAAAAAATAGTTAATTTCGATGCAAGCCGTTCTGAAACCAACCGGCAAATTACTTAGAATGCTTAACTCGCCGAGAAAATCACTTTTGTTCCAAAATGAATGTTTGGCAAAAAATAGTTAATTTTGATGCAAGCCGTTCTGAACCAACCGGCAAATTACTCAGAATGCTTAACTCGTCGAGAAAATCACTTTTCTTCCAAAATGAATGCTTGGCAAAAAATAGTTAATTTTGATGTTATGTTCTCTGCAAACAACCGGCAAATCACTCAGAATGATTAACTGGCCGAGAAAATCACTTTCCTTCCAAAATGAATGCTTGGCAAAAAACAGTTAATTTCGATGCAAGCCGTTCTGAAACCAACCGGCAAATTACTCAGAATGCTTAACTCGCCGAGAAAATCACTTTTTTTCCAAAATGAATGCTTGGCAAAAAATAGTTAATTTTGATGGAAGCCGTTCTGAAACCAACCGACAAATCACTCTGAATGGTTCACTCGCCGAGAAAATCACTTTTCTTCCAAAATAAAGGCTTGGCAAAAAATAGTTAATTTTGATGGAAGCCAGTCTGAACCCAACCGGCAAATGACTCAGAATGCTTACCTCGCCGAGAAAATCACTTTTTTTCCAAAATGAATGTTTGGCAAAAAATAGTTAATTTTGATGCAAGCCGTTCTGAAACCAACCGGCAAATCACTCAGAATCATTAACTCGCCGAGAAAATCACTTTTTTCCCTAAATGAATGCTTGGCAAAAAATAGTTAATTCCGATGCAAGCCGTTCTGAAACCACCGGCAAATTACTCAGAATGCTTAACTCGCCGAGAAAATCGCTTTTCTTCTAAAATAAGGGTTTGGCAAAAAATAGTTAATTTTGATGCAAGCCGTTCTGAAATCAAGCGGCAAATTACTCAGAGTGCCTAACACGCCGAGAAAATCACTTTTGTTCCAAAATGAATGTTTGGCAAATAATTGTTAATTTTGATGCAAGCCGTTCTGAAACCAACCGGCGAATTAGTCAGAATGCTTAACTCGCCGAGAAAATCACTTTTGTTCCAAATTGAATGTTTGGAAAAAAAATAGTTAATTGCGATGCAAGCCGTTCTGAAACCAACCGGCAAATTAATCAGAATGCTTAACACGCCGAGAAAATCACTTTTTTTCCAAAATGAATGCTTGGCAAAAAATAGTTAATTTTGATGTTATCTTCTCTGCAAACAACCGGCAAATCACTCAGAATGATTAACTCGCGGAGAAAATGGCTTTTCTTCTAAAATAAGGGTTTGGCAAAAAATAGTTAATTTTGATGCAAGCCGTTCTGAAACCAACCGGCAAATTACTCAGAATGCTTCACTCGCCGAGAAAATCGCTTTTCTTCTAAAATAAGGGTTTGGCAAAAAATAGTTAATTTCGATGCAAGCCGTTCTGAAACCAAGCGGCAAATTACTCAGAATGCTTAAATCGCCGAGAAAATCGCTTTTCTTCTAAAATAAGGGTTTGGCAAAAAATAGTTAATTTTGATGCAAGCCGTTCTGAAACCAAGCGGCAAATTACTCAGAATGCTTAACTCGCCGAGAAAATCACTTTCCTTCCAAAATAAAGTTTTAGTAAAAAATAGTTAATTTCGATGCAACCATTCTGAAACCAACCGGCAAATCACTCAGAATGGTTCACTCGCCGAGAAAATCACTTTTCTTCCAAAATAAGGGTTTGGCAAAAAATAGTTAATTTTGATGCAAGCCGTTCTGAAACCAAGCGGCAAATTACTCAGAATGCTTAACTCGCCGAGAAAATCACTTTTTTTCCAAAATGAATGCTTGGCAAAAAATAGTTAATTTCGATGGAAGCCGTTCTGAAACCAACCGACAAATCACTCAGAATGGTTCACTCGCCGAGAAAATCACATTTCTTCCAAAATAAATGCTTGGCAAAAAATAGTTAATTTCGATGCAAGCCATTCTGAAACCAACCAGCAAATTACTCAGAATGATGAACTCGCCGAGAAAATCACTTTTTTTCCAAAATAAATGTTTGGCAAAAAATAGTTAATTTTGATGCAAGCCGTTCTGAAACCAACCGGCAAATCACTCAGAATCATTAATTCGCCGAGAAAATCACTTTTTTTCCAAAATGAATGCTTGGCAAAAAATAGTTAATTTTGATGTTATCTTCTCTGCAAACAACCGGCAAATCACTCAGAATGATTAACTGGCCGAGAAAATCACTTTCCTTCCAAAATGAATGCTTGGCAAAAAATAGTTAATTTCGATGCAAGCCGTTCTGAAACCAAGCGGCAAATTACTCAGAATGCTTAACTCGCCGAGAAAATCACATTTCTTCCAAAATAAATGCTTGGCAAAAAATAGTTAATTTCGATGCAAGCCATTCTGAAACCAACCAGCAAATTACTCAGAATGATGAACTCGCCGAGAAAATCACTTTTTTTCCAAAATAAATGTTTGGCAAAAAATAGTTAATTTTGATGCAAGCCGTTCTGAAACCAACCGGCAAATCACTCAGAATCATTAATTCGCCGAGAAAATCACTTTTTTTCCAAAATGAATGCTTGGCAAAAAATAGTTAATTTTGATGTTATCTTCTCTGCAAACAACCGGCAAATCACTCAGAATGATTAACTGGCCGAGAAAATCACTTTCCTTCCAAAATGAATGCTTGGCAAAAAATAGTTAATTTCGATGCAAGCCGTTCTGAAACCAAGCGGCAAATTACTCAGAATGCTTAACTCGCCGAGAAAATCACTTTTTTTCCAAAATGAATGCTTGGCAAAAAATAGTTAATTTCGATGGAAGCCGTTCTGAAACCAACCGACAAATCACTCAGAATGGTTCACTCGCCGAGAAAATCACATTTCTTCCAAAATAAATGCTTGGCAAAAAATAGTTAATTTCGATGCAAGCCATTCTGAAACCAACCAGCAAATTACTCAGAATGATGAACTCGCCGAGAAAATCACTTTTTTTCCAAAATAAATGTTTGGCAAAAAATAGTTAATTTTGATGCAAGCCGTTCTGAAACCAACCGGCAAATCACTCAGAATCATTAATTCGCCGAGAAAATCACTTTTTTTCCAAAATGAATGCTTGGCAAAAAATAGTTAATTTTGATGTTATCTTCTCTGCAAACAACCGGCAAATCACTCAGAATGATTAACTGGCCGAGAAAATCACTTTCCTTCCAAAATGAATGCTTGGCAAAAAATAGTTAATTTCGATGCAAGCCGTTCTGAAACCAAGCGGCAAATTACTCAGAATGCTTAACTCGCCGAGAAAATCACATTTCTTCCAAAATAAATGCTTGGCAAAAAATAGTTAATTTCGATGCAAGCCATTCTGAAACCAACCAGCAAATTACTCAGAATGATGAACTCGCCGAGAAAATCACTTTTTTTCCAAAATAAATGTTTGGCAAAAAATAGTTAATTTTGATGCAAGCCGTTCTGAAACCAACCGGCAAATCACTCAGAATCATTAATTCGCCGAGAAAATCACTTTTTTTCCAAAATGAATGCTTGGCAAAAAATAGTTAATTTTGATGTTATCTTCTCTGCAAACAACCGGCAAATCACTCAGAATGATTAACTGGCCGAGAAAATCACTTTCCTTCCAAAATGAATGCTTGGCAAAAAATAGTTAATTTCGATGCAAGCCGTTCTGAAACCAAGCGGCAAATTACTCAGAATGCTTAACTCGCCGAGAAAATCACTTTTTTTCCAAAATGAATGCTTGGCAAAAAATAGTTAATTTCGATGGAAGCCGTTCTGAAACCAACCGACAAATCACTCAGAATGGTTCACTCGCCGAGAAAATCACTTTTCTTCCAAAATAAAGGCTTGGCAAAAAATAGTTAATTTTGATGGAAGCCAGTCTGAACCCTAGCGGCAAATGACTCAGAATGCTTACCTCGCCGAGAAAATCACTTTTTTTCCAAAATGAATGTTTGGCAAAAAATAGTTAATTTTGATGCAAGCCGTTCTGAAACCAACCGGCAAATTGCTCAGAATGCTTAACTCGCCGAGAAAATCGCTTTTCTTCTAAAATAAGGGTTTGGCAAAAAATAGTTAATTTTGATGCAAGCCGTTCTGAAACCAACCGGCGAATTAGTCAGAATGCTTAACTCGCCGAGAAAATCACTTTTGTTCCAAATTGAATGTCTGGAAATAAAATAGTTAATTCCGATGCAAGCCGTTCTGAAACCAACCGGCAAATTACTCAGAATGCTTAACTCGCCGAGAAAATCACTTCTTTTCCAAAATGAATGCTTGGCAAAAAATAGTTAATTTTGATGTTATCTTCTCTGCAAACAACCGGCAAATCACTCAGAATGATTAACTGGCCGAGAAAATCACTTTCCTTCCAAAATGAATGTTTGGCAAAAAATAGTTAATTTTGATGCAAGCCGTTCTGAAACCAACCGGCAAATCACTCAGAATCATTAACTCGCCGAGAAAATCACTTTTTTCCCTAAATGAATGCTTGGCAAAAAATAGTTAATTTCGATGCAAGCCGTTCTGAAACCAACCGGCAAATGACTGAGAATGCTTAACTCGCCGAGAAAATCGCTTTTCTTCTAAAATAAGGGTTTGGCAAAAAATAGTTAATTTTTATGCAAGCCGTTCTGAAACCAAGCGGCAAATTACTCCGAATGCTTAACTCGCCGAGAAAATCACTTTTGTTCCAAAATGAATGTTTGGAAAAAAATAGTTAATTTCGATGCAAGCCGTTCTGAAACCAACCGGCAAATTACTTAGAATGCTTAACTCGCCGAGAAAATCACTTTTGTTCCAAAATGAATGTTTGGCAAAAAATAGTTAATTTTGATGCAAGCCGTTCTGAACCAACAGGCAAATTACTCAGAATGATTAACTGGCCGAGAAAATCACTTTCCTTCCAAAATGAATGCTTGGCAAAAAATAGTTAATTTCGATGCAAGCCGTTCTGAAACCAACCGGCAAATTACTCAGAATGCTTAACTCGCCGAGAAAATCACTTTTTTTCCAAAATGAATGCTTGGCAAAAAATAGTTAATTTTGATGGAAGCCGTTCTGAAACCAACCGACAAATCACTCAGAATGGTTCACTCGCCGAGAAAATCACTTTTCTTCCAAAATAAAGGCTTGGCAAAAAATAGTTAATTTTGATGGAAGCCAGTCTGAACCCAAGCGGCAAATGACTCAGAATGCTTACCTCGCCGAGAAAATCACTTTTTTTCCAAAATGAATGTTTGGCAAAAAATAGTTAATTTTGATGCAAGCCGTTCTGAAACCAACCGGCAAATTACTCAGAATGCTTAACTCGCCGAGAAAATCGCTTTTCTTCTAAAATAAGGGTTTGGCAAAAAATAGTTAATTTTGATGCAAGCCGTTCTGAAACCAACCGGCGAGTTAGTCAGAATGCTTAACTCGCCGAGAAAATCACTTTTGTTCCAAATTGAATGTCTGGAAATAAAATAGTTAATTCCGATGCAAGCCGTTCTGAAACCAACCGGCAAATTACTCAGAATGCTTAACTCGCCGAGAAAATCACTTCTTTTCCAAAATGAATGCTTGGCAAAAAATAGTTAATTTTGATGTTATCTTCTCTGCAAACAACCGGCAAATCACTCAGAATGATTAACTGGCCGAGAAAATCACTTTCCTTCCAAAATGAATGCTTGGCAAAAAATAGTTAATTTCGATGCAAGCCGTTCTGAAACCAACCGGCAAATTACTCAGAATGCTTAAATCGCCGAGAAAATCGCTTTTCTTCTAAAATAAGGGTTTGGCAAAAAATAGTTAATTTTTATGCAAGCCGTTCTGAAACCAAGCGGCAAATTACTCAGAATGCTTAAATCGCCGAGAAAATCGCTTTTCTTCTAAAATAAGGGTTTGGCAAAAAATAGTTAATTTTGATGCAAGCCGTTCTGAAACCAAGCGGCAAATTACTCAGAATGCTTAACTCGCCGAGAAAATCACTTTCCTTCCAAAATAAAGTTTTAGTAAAAAATAGTTAATTTCGATGCAACCATTCTGAAACCAACCGGCAAATCACTCAGAATGGTTCACTCGCCGAGAAAATCACTTTTCTTCCAAAATAAGGGTTTGGCAAAAAATAGTTAATTTTGATGCAAGCCGTTCTGAAACCAAGCGGCAAATTACTCAGAATGCTTAACTCGCCGAGAAAATCACTTTTTTTCCAAAATGAATGTTTGGCAAAAAATAGTTAATTTTGATGCAAGCCGCTCTGAAACCAACCGGCAAATCACTCAGAATCATTAACTCGCCGAGAAAATCACTTTTTTCCAAAATGAATGCTTGGCAAAAAATAGTTAATTTCGATGGAAGCCGTTCTGAAACCAACCGACAAATCACTCAGAATGGTTCACTCGCCGAGAAAATCACTTTTCTTCCAAAATAAATGCTTGGCAAAAAATAGTTAATTTCGATGCAAGCCATTCTGAAACCAACCAGCAAATTACTCAGAATGATGAACTCGCCGAGAAAGTCACTTTTTTTCCAAAATAAATGTTTGGCAAAAAATAGTTAATTTTGATGCAAGCCGTTCTGAAACCAACCGGCAAATCACTCAGAATCATTAACTCGCCGAGAAAATCACTTTTTTTCCAAAATGAATGCTTGGCAAAAAATAGTTAATTTCGATGCAAGCCGTTCTGAAACCAACCGGCAAATTACTCAGTATTGCTTAACTCGCGGAGAAAATCGCTTTTCTTCTAAAATAAGGGTTTGGCAAAAAATAGTTAATTTTGATGCAAGCCGTTCTGAAATCAAGCGGGAAATTACTCAGAGTGCCTAACACGCCGAGAAAATCACTTTTGTTCCAAAATGAATGTTTGGCAAATAATTGTTAATTTTGATGCAAGCCGTTCTGAAACCAACCGGCGAATTAGTCAGAATGCTTAACTCGCCGAGAAAATCACTTTTGTTCCAAATTGAATGTTTGGAAAAAAAATAGTTAATTGCGATGCAAGCCGTTCTGAAACCAACCGGCAAATTAATCAGAATGCTGAACACGCCGAGAAAATCACTTTTTTTCCAAAATGAATGCTTGGCAAAAAATAGTTAATTTTGATGTTATCTTCTCTGCAAACAACCGGCAAATCACTCAGAATGATTAACTCGCGGAGAAAATGGTTTTTCTTCTAAAATAAGGGTTTGGCAAAAAATAGTTAATTTTGATGTTATCTTCTCTGCAAACAACCGGCAAATCACTCAGAATCATTAACTCGCCGAGAAAATCACTTTATTTCCAAAATGAATGCGTGGCAAAAAATAGTTAATTTCGATGCAAGCCGTTCTGAAACCAACCGGCAAATGACTGAGAATGCTTAACTCGCCGAGAAAATCGCTTTTCTTCTAAAATAAGGGTTTGGCAAAAAATAGTTAATTTTTATGCAAGCCGTTCTGAAACCAAGCGGCAAATTACTCCGAATGCTTAACTCGCCGAGAAAATCACTTTTGTTCCAAAATGAATGTTTGGAAAAAAATAGTTAATTTCGATGCAAGCCGTTCTGAAACCAACCGGCAAATTACTTAGAATGCTTAACTCGCCGAGAAAATCACTTTTGTTCCAAAATGAATGTTTGGCAAAAAATAGTTAATTTTGATGCAAGCCGTTCTGAACCAACCGGCAAATTACTCAGAATGCTCAACTCGTCGAGAAAATCACTTTTCTTCCAAAATGAATGCTTGGCAAAAAATAGTTAATTTTGATGTTATCTTCTCTGCAAACAACCGGCAAATCACTCAGAATGATTAACTGGCCGAGAAAATCACTTTTTTCCCTAAATGAATGTTTGGCAAAAAATAGTTAATTTTGATGCAAGCCGTTCTGAAACCAACCGGCAAATCACTCAGAATCATTAACTCGCCGAGAAAATCACTTTTTTCCCTAAATGAATGCTTGGCAAAAAATAGTTAATTTCGATGCAAGCCGTTCTGAAACCAACCGTCAAATTACTCAGAATGCTTAACTCGCCGAAAAAATCGCTTTTCTTCTAAAATAAGGGTTTGGCAAAAAATAGTTAATTTTGATGCAAGCCGTTCTGAAACCAACCGGCGAATTAGTCAGAATGCTTAACTCGCCGAGAAAACCACTTTTGTTCCAAATTGAATGTTTGGAAATAAAATAGTTAATTCCGATGCAAGCCGTTCTGAAACCAACCGGCAAATTACTCAGAATGCTTAACTCGCCGAGAAAATCACTTTTTTTCCAAAATGAATGCTTGGCAAAAAATAGTTAATTTTGATGTTATCTTCTCTGCAAACAACCGGCAAATCACTCAGAATGATTAACTGGCCGAGAAAATCACTTTCCTTCCAAAATGAATGCTTGGCAAAAAATAGTTAATTTCGATGCAAGCCGTTCTGAAACCAACCGGCAAATTACTCAGAATGCTTAAATCGCCGAGAAAATCGCTTTTCTTCTAAAATAAGGGTTTGGCAAAAAATAGTTAATTTTTATGCAAGCCGTTCTGAAACCAAGCGGCAAATTACTCAGAATGCTTAAATCGCCGAGAAAATCGCTTTTCTTCTAAAATAAGGGTTTGGCAAAAAATAGTTAATTTTGATGCAAGCCGTTCTGAAACCAAGCGGCAAATTACTCAGAATGCTTAACTCGCCGAGAAAATCACTTTCCTTCCAAAATAAAGTTTTAGTAAAAAATAGTTAATTTCGATGCAACCATTCTGAAACCAACCGGCAAATCACTCAGAATGGTTCACTCGCCGAGAAAATCACTTTTCTTCCAAAATAAGGGTTTGGCAAAAAATAGTTAATTTTGATGCAAGCCGTTCTGAAACCAAGCGGCAAATTACTCAGAATGCTTAACTCGCCGAGAAAATCACTTTTTTTCCAAAATGAATGTTTGGCAAAAAATAGTTAATTTTGATGCAAGCCGCTCTGAAACCAACCGGCAAATCACTCAGAATCATTAACTCGCCGAGAAAATCACTTTTTTCCAAAATGAATGCTTGGCAAAAAATAGTTAATTTCGATGGAAGCCGTTCTGAAACCAACCGACAAATCACTCAGAATGGTTCACTCGCCGAGAAAATCACTTTTCTTCCAAAATAAATGCTTGGCAAAAAATAGTTAATTTCGATGCAAGCCATTCTGAAACCAACCAGCAAATTACTCAGAATGATGAACTCGCCGAGAAAGTCACTTTTTTTCCAAAATAAATGTTTGGCAAAAAATAGTTAATTTTGATGCAAGCCGTTCTGAAACCAACCGGCAAATCACTCAGAATCATTAACTCGCCGAGAAAATCACTTTTTTTCCAAAATGAATGCTTGGCAAAAAATAGTTAATTTCGATGCAAGCCGTTCTGAAACCAACCGGCAAATTACTCAGTATTGCTTAACTCGCGGAGAAAATCGCTTTTCTTCTAAAATAAGGGTTTGGCAAAAAATAGTTAATTTTGATGCAAGCCGTTCTGAAATCAAGCGGGAAATTACTCAGAGTGCCTAACACGCCGAGAAAATCACTTTTGTTCCAAAATGAATGTTTGGCAAATAATTGTTAATTTTGATGCAAGCCGTTCTGAAACCAACCGGCGAATTAGTCAGAATGCTTAACTCGCCGAGAAAATCACTTTTGTTCCAAATTGAATGTTTGGAAAAAAAATAGTTAATTGCGATGCAAGCCGTTCTGAAACCAACCGGCAAATTAATCAGAATGCTGAACACGCCGAGAAAATCACTTTTTTTCCAAAATGAATGCTTGGCAAAAAATAGTTAATTTTGATGTTATCTTCTCTGCAAACAACCGGCAAATCACTCAGAATGATTAACTCGCGGAGAAAATGGTTTTTCTTCTAAAATAAGGGTTTGGCAAAAAATAGTTAATTTTGATGTTATCTTCTCTGCAAACAACCGGCAAATCACTCAGAATCATTAACTCGCCGAGAAAATCACTTTATTTCCAAAATGAATGCGTGGCAAAAAATAGTTAATTTCGATGCAAGCCGTTCTGAAACCAACCGGCAAATGACTGAGAATGCTTAACTCGCCGAGAAAATCGCTTTTCTTCTAAAATAAGGGTTTGGCAAAAAATAGTTAATTTTTATGCAAGCCGTTCTGAAACCAAGCGGCAAATTACTCCGAATGCTTAACTCGCCGAGAAAATCACTTTTGTTCCAAAATGAATGTTTGGAAAAAAATAGTTAATTTCGATGCAAGCCGTTCTGAAACCAACCGGCAAATTACTTAGAATGCTTAACTCGCCGAGAAAATCACTTTTGTTCCAAAATGAATGTTTGGCAAAAAATAGTTAATTTTGATGCAAGCCGTTCTGAACCAACCGGCAAATTACTCAGAATGCTCAACTCGTCGAGAAAATCACTTTTCTTCCAAAATGAATGCTTGGCAAAAAATAGTTAATTTTGATGTTATCTTCTCTGCAAACAACCGGCAAATCACTCAGAATGATTAACTGGCCGAGAAAATCACTTTTTTCCCTAAATGAATGTTTGGCAAAAAATAGTTAATTTTGATGCAAGCCGTTCTGAAACCAACCGGCAAATCACTCAGAATCATTAACTCGCCGAGAAAATCACTTTTTTCCCTAAATGAATGCTTGGCAAAAAATAGTTAATTTCGATGCAAGCCGTTCTGAAACCAACCGTCAAATTACTCAGAATGCTTAACTCGCCGAAAAAATCGCTTTTCTTCTAAAATAAGGGTTTGGCAAAAAATAGTTAATTTTGATGCAAGCCGTTCTGAAACCAACCGGCGAATTAGTCAGAATGCTTAACTCGCCGAGAAAACCACTTTTGTTCCAAATTGAATGTTTGGAAATAAAATAGTTAATTCCGATGCAAGCCGTTCTGAAACCAACCGGCAAATTACTCAGAATGCTTAACTCGCCGAGAAAATCACTTTTTTTCCAAAATGAATGCTTGGCAAAAAATAGTTAATTTCGATGCAAGCCGTTCTGAAACCAACCGGCAAATTACTCAGAATGCTTAAATCGCCGAGAAAATCGCTTTTCTTCTAAAATAAGGGTTTGGCAAAAAATAGTTAATTTTGATGTTATCTTCTCTGCAAACAACCGGCAAATCACTCAGAATGATTAACTGGCCGAGAAAATCACTTTCCTTCCAAAATGAATGCTTGGCAAAAAATAGTTAATTTCGATGCAAGCCGTTCTGAAACCAACCGGCAAATTCCTCAGAATGCTTAAATCGCCGAGAAAATCGCTTTTCTTCTAAAATAAGGGTTTGGCAAAAAATAGTTAATTTCGATGCAAGCCGTTCTGAAACCAAGCGGCAAATTACTCAGAATGCTTAAATCGCCGGGAAAATCGCTTTTCTTCTAAAATAAGGGTTTGGCAAAAATTGGTAATTTTGATGCAAGCCGTTCTGAAACCAAGCGGCAAATTACTCAGAATGCTTAACTCGCCGAGAAAATCACTTTCCTTCCAAAATAAAGTTTTAGTAAAAAATAGTTAATTTCGATGCAACCATTCTGAAACCAACCGGCAAATCACTCAGAATGGTTCACTCGCCGAGAAAATCACTTTTCTTCCAAAATAAGGGTTTGGCAAAAAATAGTTAATTTTGATGCAAGCCGTTCTGAAACCAAGCGGCAAATTACTCAGAATGTTTAACTCGCCGAGAAAATCACTTTTTTTCCAAAATGAATGTTTGGCAAAAAATAGTTAATTTTGATGCAAGCCGCTCTGAAACCAACCGGCAAATCACTCAGAATCATTAACTCGCCGAGAAAATCACTTTTTTTCCAAAATGAATGTTTGGCAAAAAATAGTTAATTTTGATGCAAGCCGCTCTGAAACCAACCGGCAAATCACTCAGAATCATTAACTCGCCGAGTAAATCACTTTTTTTCCAAAATGAATGCTTGGCAAAAAATAGTTAATTTCGATGCAAGCCGTTCTGAAACCAACCGGCAAATCACTCAGAATGCTTAACTCGCCGAGAAAATCGCTTTTCTTCTAAAATGAATGTTTGGCAAATAATTGTTAATTTTGATGCAAGCCGTTCTGAAACCAAGCGGCAAATTACTCCGAATGCTTAACTCGCCGAGAAAATCACTTTTGTTCCAAAATGAACGTTTGGAAAAAAATAGTTAATTTCGATGCAAGCCGTTCTGAAACCAACCGGCAAATTACTTAGAATGCTTAACTCGCCGAGAAAATCACTTTTGTTCCAAAATGAATGTTTGGCAAAAAATAGTTAATTTTGATGCAAGCCGTTCTGAACCAACCGGCAAATTACTCAGAATGCTTAACTCGTCGAGAAAATCACTTTTCTTCCAAAATGAATGCTTGGCAAAAAATAGTTAATTTTGATGTTATGTTCTCTGCAAACAACCGGCAAATCACTCAGAATGATTAACTGGCCGAGAAAATCACTTTCCTTCCAAAATGAATGCTTGGCAAAAAACAGTTAATTTCGATGCAAGCCGTTCTGAAACCAACCGGCAAATTACTCAGAATGCTTAACTCGCCGAGAAAATCACTTTTTTTCCAAAATGAATGCTTGGCAAAAAATAGTTAATTTTGATGGAAGCCGTTCTGAAACCAACCGACAAATCACTCTGAATGGTTCACTCGCCGAGAAAATCACTTTTCTTCCAAAATAAAGGCTTGGCAAAAAATAGTTAATTTTGATGGAAGCCAGTCTGAACCCAACCGGCAAATCACTCAGAATCATTAACTCGCCGAGAAAATCACTTTTTTCCCTAAATGAATGCTTGGCAAAAAATAGTTAATTCCGATGCAAGCCGTTCTGAAACCACCGGCAAATTACTCAGAATGCTTAACTCGCCGAGAAAATCGCTTTTCTTCTAAAATAAGGGTTTGGCAAAAAATAGTTAATTTTGATGCAAGCCGTTCTGAAATCAAGCGGCAAATTACTGAGAGTGCCTAACACGCCGAGAAAATCACTTTTGTTCCAAAATGAATGTTTGGCAAATAATTGTTAATTTTGATGCAAGCCGTTCTGAAACCAACCGGCGAATTAGTCAGAATGCTTAACTCGCCGAGAAAATCACTTTTGTTCCAAATTGAATGTTTGGAAAAAAAATAGTTAATTGCGATGCAAGCCGTTCTGAAACCAACCGGCAAATTAATCAGAATGCTTAACACGCCGAGAAAATCACTTTTTTTCCAAAATGAATGCTTGGCAAAAAATAGTTAATTTTGATGTTATCTTCTCTGCAAACAACCGGCAAATCACTCAGAATGATTAACTCGCGGAGAAAATGGCTTTTCTTCTAAAATAAGGGTTTGGCAAAAAATAGTTAATTTTGATGCAAGCCGTTCTGAAACCAACCGGCAAATTACTCAGAATGCTTCACTCGCCGAGAAAATCGCTTTTCTTCTAAAATAAGGGTTTGGCAAAAAATAGTTAATTTTGATGCAAGCCGTTCTGAAACCAACCGGCAAATTACTCAGAATGCTTCACTCGCCGAGAAAATCGCTTTTCTTCTAAAATAAGGGTTTGGCAAAAAATAGTTAATTTCGATGCAAGCCGTTCTGAAACCAAGCGGCAAATTACTCAGAATGCTTAACTCGCCGAGAAAATCACTTTTGTTCCAAATTGAATGTTTGGAAAAAAAATAGTTAATTCCGATGCAAGCCGTTCTGAAACCAACCGGCAAATTACTCAGAATGCTTAACTCGCCGAGAAAATCACTTTTTTTCCAAAATGAATGCTTGGCAGAAAATAGTTAATTTCGATGCAAGCCGTTCTGAAACCAACCGGCAAATGACTGAGAATGCTTAACTCGCCGAGAAAATCGCTTTTCTTCTAAAATAAGGGTTTGGCAAAAAATAGTTAATTTTTATGCAAGCCGTTCTGAAACCAAGCGGCAAATTACTCCGAATGCTTAACTCGCCGAGAAAATCGCTTTTGTTCCAAAATGAATGTTTGGAAAAAAATAGTTAATTTCGATGCAAGCCGTTCTGAAACCAACCGGCAAATTACTCTGAATGGTTCACTCGCCGAGAAAATCACTTTTCTTCCAAAATAAAGGCTTGGCAAAAAATAGTTAATTTTGATGGAAGCCAGTCTGAACCCAACCGGCAAATGACTCAGAATGCTTACCTCGCCGAGAAAATCACTTTTTTTCCAAAATGAATGTTTGGCAAAAAATAGTTAATTTTGATGCAAGCCGTTCTGAAACCAACCGGCAAATCACTCAGAATCATTAACTCGCCGAGAAAATCACTTTTTTCCCTAAATGAATGCTTGGCAAAAAATAGTTAATTCCGATGCAAGCCGTTCTGAAACCACCGGCAAATTACTCAGAATGCTTAACTCGCCGAGAAAATCGCTTTTCTTCTAAAATAAGGGTTTGGCAAAAAATAGTTAATTTTGATGCAAGCCGTTCTGAAATCAAACGGCAAATTACTCAGAGTGCCTAACACGCCGAGAAAATCACTTTTGTTCCAAAATGAATGTTTGGCAAATAATTGTTAATTTTGATGCAAGCCGTTCTGAAACCAACCGGCGAATTAGTCAGAATGCTTAACTCGCCGAGAAAATTACTTTTGTTCCAAATTGAATGTTTGGAAAAAAAATAGTTAATTGCGATGCAAGCCGTTCTGAAACCAACCGGCAAATTAATCAAAATGCTTAACACGCCGAGAAAATCACTTTTTTTCCAAAATGAATGCTTGGCAAAAAATAGTTAATTTTGATGTTATCTTCTCTGCAAACAACCGGCAAATCACTCAGAATGATTAACTCGCGGAGAAAATGGCTTTTCTTCTAAAATAAGGGTTTGGCAAAAAATAGTTAATTTTGATGCAAGCCGTTCTGAAATCAAGCGGCAAATTACTCAGAGTGCCTAACACGCCGAGAAAATCACTTTTGTTCCAAAATGATGTTTGGCAAATAATTGTTAATTTTGATGCAAGCCGTTCTGAACCAACCGGCAAATTACTCAGAATGCTTAACTCGTCGAGAAAATCACTTTTCTTCCAAAATGAATGCTTGGCAAAAAATAGTTAATTTTGATGTTATGTTCTCTGCAAACAACCGGCAAATCACTCAGAATGATTAACTGTCCGAGAAAATCACTTTCCTTCCAAAATAAAGGCTTGGCAAAAAATAGTTAATTTTGATGGAAGCCAGTCTGAAACCAACCGGCAAATGACTCAGAATGCTTACCTCGCCGAGAAAATCACTTTTTTTCCAAAATGAATGTTTGGCAAAAAATAGTTAATTTTGATGCAAGCCGTTCTGAAACCAACCGGCAAATCACTCAGAATCATTAACTCGCCGAGAAAATCACTTTTTTCCCTAAATGAATGCTTGGCAAAAAATAGTTAATTCCGATGCAAGCCGTTCTGAAACCACCGGCAAATTACTCAGAATGCTTAACTCGCCGAGAAAATCGCTTTTCTTCTAAAATAAGGGTTTGGCAAAAAATAGTTAATTTTGATGCAAGCCGTTCTGAAATCAAGCGGCAAATTACTCAGAGTGCCTAACACGCCGAGAAAATCACTTTTGTTCCAAAATGAATGTTTGGCAAATAATTGTTAATTTTGATGCAAGCCGTTCTGAAACCAACCGGCGAATTAGTCAGAATGCTTAACTCGCCGAGAAAATCACTTTTGTTCCAAATTGAATGTTTGGAAAAAAAATAGTTAATTGCGATGCAAGCCGTTCTGAAACCAACCGGCAAATTAATCAGAATGCTTAACACGCCGAGAAAATCACTTTTTTTCCAAAATGAATGCTTGGCAAAAAATAGTTAATTTTGATGTTATCTTCTCTGCAAACAACCGGCAAATCACTCAGAATGATTAACTCGCGGAGAAAATGGCTTTTCTTCTAAAATAAGGGTTTGGCAAAAAATAGTTAATTTTGATGCAAGCCGTTCTGAAACCAACCGGCAAGTTACTCAGAATGCTTCACTCGCCGAGAATATCGCTTTTCTTCTAAAATAAGGGTTTGGCAAAAAATAGTTAATTTTGATGCAAGCCGTTCTGAAACCAACCGGCAAATTACTCAGAATGCTTAACTCGCCGAGAAAATCACTTTTTTTCCAAAATGAATGCTTGGCAAAAAATAGTTAATTTCGATGCAAGCCGTTCTGAAACCAACCGGCAAATGACTGAGAATGCTTAACTCGCCGAGAAAATCGCTTTTCTTCTAAAATAAGGGTTTGGCAAAAAATAGTTAATTTTTATGCAAGCCGTTCTGAAACCAAGCGGCAAATTACTCCGAATGCTTAACTCGCCGAGAAAATCGCTTTTGTTCCAAAATGAATGTTTGGAAAAAAATAGTTAATTTCGATGCAAGCCGTTCTGAAACCAACCGGCAAATTACTCTGAATGGTTCACTCGCCGAGAAAATCATTTTCTTCCAAAATAAAGGCTTGGCAAAAAATAGTTAATTTTGATGGAAGCCAGTCTGAACCCAACCGGCAAATGACTCAGAATGCTTACCTCGCCGAGAAAATCACTTTTTTTCCAAAATGAATGTTTGGCAAAAAATAGTTAATTTTGATGCAAGCCGTTCTGAAACCAACCGGCAAATCACTCAGAATCATTAACTCGCCGAGAAAATCACTTTTTTCCCTAAATGAATGCTTGGCAAAAAATAGTTAATTCCGATGCAAGCCGTTCTGAAACCACCGGCAAATTACTCAGAATGCTTAACTCGCCGAGAAAATCGCTTTTCTTCTAAAATAAGGGTTTGGCAAAAAATAGTTAATTTTGATGCAAGCCGTTCTGAAATCAAGCGGCAAATTACTCAGAGTGCCTAACACGCCGAGAAAATCACTTTTGTTCCAAAATGAATGTTTGGCAAATAATTGTTAATTTTGATGCAAGCCGTTCTGAAACCAACCGGCGAATTAGTCAGAATGCTTAACTCGCCGAGAAAATCACTTTTGTTCCAAATTGAATGTTTGGAAAAAAAATAGTTAATTGCGATGCAAGCCGTTCTGAAACCAACCGGCAAATTAATCAGAATGCTTAACACGCCGAGAAAGTCACTTTTTTTCCAAAATGAATGCTTGGCAAAAAATAGTTAATTTTGATGTTATCTTCTCTGCAAACAACCGGCAAATCACTCAGAATGATTAACTCGCGGAGAAAATGGCTTTTCTTCTAAAATAAGGGTTTGGCAAAAAATAGTTAATTTTGATGCAAGCCGTTCTGAAATCAACCGGCAAATTACTCAGAATGCTTAACTCGTCGAGAAAATCACTTTTCTTCCAAAATGAATGCTTGGCAAAAAATAGTTAATTTTGATGTTATGTTCTCTGCAAACAACCGGCAAATCACTCAGAATGATTAACTGGCCGAGAAAATCACTTTCCTTCCAAAATGAATGCTTGGCAAAAAACAGTTAATTTCGATGCAAGCCGTTCTGAAACCAACCGGCAAATTACTCAGAATGCTTAACTCGCCGAGAAAATCACTTTTTTTCCAAAATGAATGCTTGGCAAAAAATAGTTAATTTTGATGGAAGCCGTTCTGAAACCAACCGACAAATCACTCTGAATGGTTCACTCGCCGAGAAAATCACTTTTCTTCCAAAATAAAGGCTTGGCAAAAAATAGTTAATTTTGATGGAAGCCAGTCTGAACCCAACCGGCAAATGACTCAGAATGCTTACCTCGCCGAGAAAATCACTTTTTTTCCAAAATGAATGTTTGGCAAAAAATAGTTAATTTTGATGCAAGCCGTTCTGAAACCAACCGGCAAATCACTCAGAATCATTAACTCGCCGAGAAAATCACTTTTTTCCCTAAATGAATGCTTGGCAAAAAATAGTTAATTCCGATGCAAGCCGTTCTGAAACCACCGGCAAATTACTCAGAATGCTTAACTCGCCGAGAAAATCGCTTTTCTTCTAAAATAAGGGTTTGGCAAAAAATAGTTAATTTTGATGCAAGCCGTTCTGAAATCAAACGGCAAATTACTCAGAGTGCCTAACACGCCGAGAAAATCACTTTTGTTCCAAAATGAATGTTTGGCAAATAATTGTTAATTTTGATGCAAGCCGTTCTGAAACCAACCGGCGAATTAGTCAGAATGCTTAACTCGCCGAGAAAATCACTTTTGTTCCAAATTGAATGTTTGGAAAAAAAATAGTTAATTGCGATGCAAGCCGTTCTGAAACCAACCGGCAAATTAATCAGAATGCTTAACACGCCGAGAAAATCACTTTTTTTCCAAAATGAATGCTTGGCAAAAAATAGTTAATTTTGATGTTATCTTCTCTGCAAACAACCGGCAAATCACTCAGAATGATTAACTCGCGGAGAAAATGGTTTTTCTTCTAAAATAAGGGTTTGGCAAAAAATAGTTAATTTTGATGCAAGCCGTTCTGAAACCAACCGGCAAATTACTCAGAATGCTTCACTCGCCGAGAAAATCGCTTTTCTTCTAAAATAAGGGTTTGGCAAAAAATAGTTAATTTCGATGCAAGCCGTTCTGAAACCAAGCGGCAAATTACTCAGAATGCTTAACTCGCCGAGAAAATCACTTTTGTTCCAAATTGAATGTTTGGAAAAAAAATAGTTAATTCCGATGCAAGCCGTTCTGAAACCAACCGGCAAATTACTCAGAATGCTTAACTCGCCGAGAAAATCACTTTTTTTCCAAAATGAATGCTTGGCAAAAAATAGTTAATTTCGATGCAAGCCGTTCTGAAACCAACCGGCAAATGACTGAGAATGCTTAACTCGCCGAGAAAATCGCTTTTCTTCTAAAATAAGGGTTTGGCAAAAAATAGTTAATTTTTATGCAAGCCGTTCTGAAACCAAGCGGCAAATTACTCCGAATGCTTAACTCGCCGAGAAAATCACTTTTGTTCCAAAATGAATGTTTGGAAAAAAATAGTTAATTTCGATGCAAGCCGTTCTGAAACCAACCGGCAAATTACTCAGAATGCTTAACTCGCCGAGAAAATCGCTTTTTTTCCAAAATGAATGCTTGGCAAAAAATAGTTAATTTTGATGGAAGCCGTTCTGAAACCAACCGACAAATCACTCTGAATGGTTCACTCGCCGAGAAAATCACTTTTCTTCCAAAATAAAGGCTTGGCAAAAAATAGTTAATTCCGATGCAAGCCGTTCTGAAACCACCGGCAAATTACTCAGAATGCTTAACTCGCCGAGAAAATCGCTTTTCTTCTAAAATAAGGGTTTGGCAAAAAATAGTTAATTTTGATGCAAGCCGTTCTGAAATCAAGCGGCAAATTACTCAGAGTGCCTAACACGCCGAGAAAATCACTTTTGTTCCAAAATGAATGTTTGGCAAATAATTGTTAATTTTGATGCAAGCCGTTCTGAAACCAACCGGCGAATTAGTCAGAATGCTTAACTCGCCGAGAAAATCACTTTTGTTCCAAACTGAATGTTTGGAAAAAAAATAGTTAATTGCGATGCAAGCCGTTCTGAAACCAACCGGCAAATTAATCAGAATGCTTAACACGCCGAGAAAATCACTTTTTTTCCAAAATGAATGCTTGGCAAAAAATAGTTAATTTTGATGTTATCTTCTCTGCAAACAACCGGCAAATCACTCAGAATGATTAACTCGCGGAGAAAATGGCTTTTCTTCTAAAATAAGGGTTTGGCAAAAAATAGTTATTTTTTATGCAAGCCGTTCTGAAACCAAGCGGCAAATTACTCCGAATGCTTAACTCGCCGAGAAAATCACTTTTGTTCCAAAATGAATGTTTGGAAAAAAATAGTTAATTTCGATGCAAGCCGTTCTGAAACCAACCGGCAAATTACTTAGAATGCTTAACTCGCCGAGAAAATCACTTTTGTTCCAAAATGAATGTTTGGCAAAAAATAGTTAATTTTGATGCAAGCCGTTCTGAACCAACCGGCAAATTACTCAGAATGCTTAACTCGTCGAGAAAATCACTTTTCTTCCAAAATGAATGCTTGGCAAAAAATAGTTAATTTTGATGTTATCTTCTCTGCAAACAACCGGCAAATCACTCAGAATGATTAACTGGCCGAGAAAATCACTTTCCTTCCAAAATGAATGCTTGGCAAAAAATAGTTAATTTCGATGCAAGCTGCTCTCTAACCAACCGGCAAATTACTCAGAATGCTTAACTCGCCGAGAAAATCGCTTTTCTTCTAAAATAAGGGTTTGGCAAAAAATAGTTAATTTTGATGCAAGCCGTTCTGAAATCAAGCGGCAAATTACTCAGAGTGCCTAACACGCCGAGAAAATCACTTTTGTTCCAAAATGAATGTTTGGCAAATAATTGTTAATTTTGATGCAAGCCGTTCTGAAACCAACCGGCGAATTAGTCAGAATGCTTAACTCGCCGAGAAAATCACTTTTGTTCCAAACTGAATGTTTGGAAAAAAAATAGTTAATTGCGATGCAAGCCGTTCTGAAACCAACCGGCAAATTAATCAGAATGCTTAACACGCCGAGAAAATCACTTTTTTTCCAAAATGAATGCTTGGCAAAAAATAGTTAATTTTGATGTTATCTTCTCTGCAAACAACCGGCAAATCACTCAGAATGATTAACTCGCGGAGAAAATGGCTTTTCTTCTAAAATAAGGGTTTGGCAAAAAATAGTTATTTTTTATGCAAGCCGTTCTGAAACCAAGCGGCAAATTACTCCGAATGCTTAACTCGCCGAGAAAATCACTTTTGTTCCAAAATGAATGTTTGGAAAAAAATAGTTAATTTCGATGCAAGCCGTTCTGAAACCAACCGGCAAATTACTTAGAATGCTTAACTCGCCGAGAAAATCACTTTTGTTCCAAAATGAATGTTTGGCAAAAAATAGTTAATTTTGATGCAAGCCGTTCTGAACCAACCGGCAAATTACTCAGAATGCTTAACTCGTCGAGAAAATCACTTTTCTTCCAAAATGAATGCTTGGCAAAAAATAGTTAATTTTGATGTTATCTTCTCTGCAAACAACCGGCAAATCACTCAGAATGATTAACTGGCCGAGAAAATCACTTTCCTTCCAAAATGAATGCTTGGCAAAAAATAGTTAATTTCGATGCAAGCCGTTCTGAAACCAACCGGCAAATCACTCAGAATCATTAACACGCCGAGAAAATCACTTTTTTCCCTAAATGAATGCTTGGCAAAAAATAGTTAATTTCGATGCAAGCCGTTCTGAAACCAACCGGCAAATTACTCAGAATGCTTAACTCGCCGAGAAAATCGCTTTTCTTCTAAAATAAGGGTTTGGCAAAAAATAGTTAATTTTGATGCAAGCCGTTCTGAAACCAACCCGCGAATTAGTCAGAATGCTTAACTCGCCGAGAAAATCACTTTTGTTCCAAATTGAATGATTGGAAATAAAATAGTTAATTGCGATGCAAGCCGTTCTGAAACCAACCGGCAAATTACTCAGAATGCTTAACTCGCCGAGAAAATCGCTTTTCTTCTAAAATAAGGGTTTGGCAAAAAATAGTTAATTTTGATGCAAGCCGTTCTGAAACCAACCGGCAAATTACTCAGAATGCTTAACTCGCCGAGAAAATCGCTTTTCTTCTAAAATAAGGGTTTGGCAAAAAATAGTTAATTTTGATGCAAGCCGTTCTGAAACCAACCGGCGAATTAGTCAGAATGCTTAACTCGCCGAGAAAATCACTTTTGTTCCAAATTGAATGTTTGGAAATAAAATAGTTAATTCCGATGCAAGCCGTTCTGAAACCAACCGGCAAATTACTCAGAATGCTTAACTCGCCGAGAAAATCACTTTTTTTCCAAAATGAATGCTTGGCAAAAAATAGTTAATTTTGATGTTATCTTCTCTGCAAACAACCGGCAAATCACTCAGAATGATTAACTGGCCGAGAAAATCACTTTCCTTCCAAAATGAATGCTTGGCAAAAAATAGTTAATTTCGATGCAAGCCGTTCTGAAACCAACCGGCAAATTACTCAGAATGCTTAAATCGCCGAGAAAATCGCTTTTCTTCTAAAATAAGGGTTTGGCAAAAAATAGTTAATTTTTATGCAAGCCGTTCTGAAACCAAGCGGCAAATCACTCAGAATCATTAACACGCCGAGAAAATCACTTTTTTCCCTAAATGAATGCTTGGCAAAAAATAGTTAATTTCGATGCAAGCCGTTCTGAAACCAACCGGCAAATTACTCAGAATGCTTAACTCGCCGAGAAAATCGCTTTTCTTCTAAAATAAGGGTTTGGCAAAAAATAGTTAATTTTGATGCAAGCCGTTCTGAAACCAACCCGCGAATTAGTCAGAATGCTTAACTCGCCGAGAAAATCACTTTTGTTCCAAATTGAATGATTGGAAATAAAATAGTTAATTGCGATGCAAGCCGTTCTGAAACCAACCGGCAAATTACTCAGAATGCTTAACTCGCCGAGAAAATCGCTTTTCTTCTAAAATAAGGGTTTGGCAAAAAATAGTTAATTTTGATGCAAGCCGTTCTGAAACCAACCGGCAAATTACTCAGAATGCTTAACTCGCCGAGAAAATCGCTTTTCTTCTAAAATAAGGGTTTGGCAAAAAATAGTTAATTTTGATGCAAGCCGTTCTGAAACCAACCGGCGAATTAGTCAGAATGCTTAACTCGCCGAGAAAATCACTTTTGTTCCAAATTGAATGTTTGGAAATAAAATAGTTAATTCCGATGCAAGCCGTTCTGAAACCAACCGGCAAATTACTCAGAATGCTTAACTCGCCGAGAAAATCACTTTTTTTCCAAAATGAATGCTTGGCAAAAAATAGTTAATTTTGATGTTATCTTCTCTGCAAACAACCGGCAAATCACTCAGAATGATTAACTGGCCGAGAAAATCACTTTCCTTCCAAAATGAATGCTTGGCAAAAAATAGTTAATTTCGATGCAAGCCGTTCTGAAACCAACCGGCAAATTACTCAGAATGCTTAAATCGCCGAGAAAATCGCTTTTCTTCTAAAATAAGGGTTTGGCAAAAAATAGTTAATTTTTATGCAAGCCGTTCTGAAACCAAGCGGCAAATTACTCAGAATGCTTAAATCGCCGAGAAAATCGCTTTTCTTCTAAAATAAGGGTTTGGCAAAAAATAGTTAATTTTGATGCAAGCCGTTCTGAAACCAAGCGGCAAATTACTCAGAATGGTTCACTCGCCGAGAAAATCACTTTTCTTCCAAAATAAAGGCTTGGCAAAAAATAGTTAATTTTGATGGAAGCCAGTCTGAACCCAACCGGCAAATGACTCAGAATGCTTACCTCGCCGAGAAAATCACTTTTTTTCCAAAATGAATGTTTGGCAAAAAATAGTTAATTTTGATGCAAGCCGTTCTGAAACCAACCGGCAAATCACTCAGAATCATTAACTCGCCGAGAAAATCACTTTTTTCCCTAAATGAATGCTTGGCAAAAAATAGTTAATTCCGATGCAAGCCGCTCTGAAACCACCGGCAAATTACTCAGAATGCTTAACTCGCCGAGAAAATCGCTTTTCTTCTAAAATAAGGGTTTGGCAAAAAATAGTTAATTTTGATGCAAGCCGTTCTGAAATCAAGCGGCAAATTACTCAGAGTGCCTAACACGCCGAGAAAATCACTTTTGTTCCAAAATGAATGTTTGGCAAATAATTGTTAATTTTGATGCAAGCCGTTCTGAAACCAACCGGCGAATTAGTCAGAATGCTTAACTCGCCGAGAAAATCACTTTTGTTCCAAATTGAATGTTTGGAAAAAAAATAGTTAATTGCGATGCAAGCCGTTCTGAAACCAACCGGCAAATTAATCAGAATGCTTAACACGCCGAGAAAGTCACTTTTTTTCCAAAATGAATGCTTGGCAAAAAATAGTTAATTTTGATGTTATCTTCTCTGCAAACAACCGGCAAATCACTCAGAATGATTAACTCGCGGAGAAAATGGCTTTTCTTCTAAAATAAGGGTTTGGCAAAAAATAGTTAATTTTGATGCAAGCCGTTCTGAAATCAACCGGCAAATTACTCAGAATGCTTAACTCGTCGAGAAAATCACTTTTCTTCCAAAATGAATGCTTGGCAAAAAATAGTTAATTTTGATGGAAGCCGTTCTGAAACCAACCGACAAATCACTCTGAATGGTTCACTCGCCGAGAAAATCACTTTTCTTCCAAAATAAAGGCTTGGCAAAAAATAGTTAATTTTGATGGAAGCCAGTCTGAACCCAACCGGCAAATGACTCAGAATGCTTACCTCGCCGAGAAAATCACTTTTTTTCCAAAATGAATGTTTGGCAAAAAATAGTTAATTTTGATGCAAGCCGTTCTGAAACCAACCGGCAAATCACTCAGAATCATTAACTCGCCGAGAAAATCACTTTTTTCCCTAAATGAATGCTTGGCAAAAAATAGTTAATTCCGATGCAAGCCGTTCTGAAACCACCGGCAAATTACTCAGAATGCTTAACTCGCCGAGAAAATCGCTTTTCTTCTAAAATAAGGGTTTGGCAAAAAATAGTTAATTTTGATGCAAGCCGTTCTGAAATCAAACGGCAAATTACTCAGAGTGCCTAACACGCCGAGAAAATCACTTTTGTTCCAAAATGAATGTTTGGCAAATAATTGTTAATTTTGATGCAAGCCGTTCTGAAACCAACCGGCGAATTAGTCAGAATGCTTAACTCGCCGAGAAAATCACTTTTGTTCCAAATTGAATGTTTGGAAAAAAAATAGTTAATTGCGATGCAAGCCGTTCTGAAACCAACCGGCAAATTAATCAGAATGCTTAACACGCCGAGAAAATCACTTTTTTTCCAAAATGAATGCTTGGCAAAAAATAGTTAATTTTGATGTTATCTTCTCTGCAAACAACCGGCAAATCACTCAGAATGATTAACTCGCGGAGAAAATGGCTTTTCTTCTAAAATAAGGGTTTGGCAAAAAATAGTTAATTTTGATGCAAGCCGTTCTGAAACCAACCGGCAAATTACTCAGAATGCTTCACTCGCCGAGAAAATCGCTTTTCTTCTAAAATAAGGGTTTGGCAAAAAATAGTTAATTTCGATGCAAGCCGTTCTGAAACCAAGCGGCAAATTACTCAGAATGCTTAACTCGCCGAGAAAATCACTTTTGTTCCAAATTGAATGTTTGGAAAAAAAATAGTTAATTCCGATGCAAGCCGTTCTGAAACCAACCGGCAAATTACTCAGAATGCTTAACTCGCCGAGAAAATCACTTTTTTTCCAAAATGAATGCTTGGCAAAAAATAGTTAATTTCGATGCAAGCCGTTCTGAAACCAACCGGCAAATGACTGAGAATGCTTAACTCGCCGAGAAAATCGCTTTTCTTCTAAAATAAGGGTTTGGCAAAAAATAGTTAATTTTTATGCAAGCCGTTCTGAAACCAAGCGGCAAATTACTCCGAATGCTTAACTCGCCGAGAAAATCACTTTTGTTCCAAAATGAATGTTTGGAAAAAAATAGTTAATTTCGATGCAAGCCGTTCTGAAACCAACCGGCAAATTACTCAGAATGCTTAACTCGCCGAGAAAATCGCTTTTTTTCCAAAATGAATGCTTGGCAAAAAATAGTTAATTTTGATGGAAGCCGTTCTGAAACCAACCGACAAATCACTCTGAATGGTTCACTCGCCGAGAAAATCACTTTTCTTCCAAAATAAAGGCTTGGCAAAAAATAGTTAATTTTGATGGAAGCCAGTCTGAACCCAACCGGCAAATGACTCAGAATGCTTACCTCGCCGAGAAAATCACTTTTTTTCCAAAATGAATGTTTGGCAAAAAATAGTTAATTTTGATGCAAGCCGTTCTGAAACCAACCGGCAAATCACTCAGAATCATTAACTCGCCGAGAAAATCACTTTTTTCCCTAAATGAATGCTTGGCAAAAAATAGTTAATTCCGATGCAAGCCGTTCTGAAACCACCGGCAAATTACTCAGAATGCTTAACTCGCCGAGAAAATCGCTTTTCTTCTAAAATAAGGGTTTGGCAAAAAATAGTTAATTTTGATGCAAGCCGTTCTGAAATCAAGCGGCAAATTACTCAGAGTGCCTAACACGCCGAGAAAATCACTTTTGTTCCAAAATGAATGTTTGGCAAATAATTGTTAATTTTGATGCAAGCCGTTCTGAAACCAACCGGCGAATTAGTCAGAATGCTTAACTCGCCGAGAAAATCACTTTTGTTCCAAATTGAATGTTTGGAAAAAAAATAGTTAATTGCGATGCAAGCCGTTCTGAAACCAACCGGCAAATTAATCAGAATGCTTAACACGCCGAGAAAATCACTTTTTTTCCAAAATGAATGCTTGGCAAAAAATAGTTAATTTTGATGTTATCTTCTCTGCAAACAACCGGCAAATCACTCAGAATGATTAACTCGCGGAGAAAATGGCTTTTCTTCTAAAATAAGGGTTTGGCAAAAAATAGTTAATTTTTATGCAAGCCGTTCTGAAACCAAGCGGCAAATTACTCCGAATGCTTAACTCGCCGAGAAAATCACTTTTGTTCCAAAATGAATGTTTGGAAAAAAATAGTTAATTTCGATGCAAGCCGTTCTGAAACCAACCGGCAAATTACTTAGAATGCTTAACTCGCCGAGAAAATCACTTTTGTTCCAAAATGAATGTTTGGCAAAAAATAGTTAATTTTGATGCAAGCCGTTCTGAACCAACCGGCAAATTACTCAGAATGCTTAACTCGTCGAGAAAATCACTTTTCTTCCAAAATGAATGCTTGGCAAAAAATAGTTAATTTTGATGTTATCTTCTCTGCAAACAACCGGCAAATCACTCAGAATGATTAACTGGCCGAGAAAATCACTTTCCTTCCAAAATGAATGCTTGGCAAAAAATAGTTAATTTCGATGCAAGCCGTTCTGAAACCAACCGGCAAATTACTCAGAATGCTTAACTCGCCGAGAAAATCACTTTTTTTCCAAAATGAATGTGTGGCAAAAAATAGTTAATTTTGATGGAAGCCGTTCTGAAACGAACCGACAAATCACACAGAATGGTCCACTCGCCGAGAAAATCACTTTTTTTCCAAAATGAATGTTTGGCAAAAAATAGTTAATTTTGATGCAAGCCGTTCTGAAACCAACCGGCAAATCACTCAGAATCATTAACACGCCGAGAAAATCATTTTTTTCCCTAAATGAATGCTTGGCAAAAAATAGTTAATTTCGATGCAAGCCGTTCTGAAACCAACCGGCAAATTACTCAGAATGCTTAACTCGCCGAGAAAATCGCTTTTCTTCTAAAATAAGGGTTTGGCAAAAAATAGTTAATTTTGATGCAAGCCGTTCTGAAACCAACCCGCGAATTAGTCAGAATGCTTAACTCGCCGAGAAAATCACTTTTGTTCCAAATTGAATGATTGGAAATAAAATAGTTAATTGCGATGCAAGCCGTTCTGAAACCAACCGGCAAATTACTCAGAATGCTTAACTCGCCGAGAAAATCGCTTTTCTTCTAAAATAAGGGTTTGGCAAAAAATAGTTAATTTTGATGCAAGCCGTTCTGAAACCAACCGGCAAATTACTCAGAATGCTTAACTCGCCGAGAAAATCGCTTTTCTTCTAAAATAAGGGTTTGGCAAAAAATAGTTAATTTTGATGCAAGCCGTTCTGAAACCAACCGGCGAATTAGTCAGAATGCTTAACTCGCCGAGAAAATCACTTTTGTTCCAAATTGAATGTTTGGAAATAAAATAGTTAATTCCGATGCAAGCCGTTCTGAAACCAACCGGCAAATTACTCAGAATGCTTAACTCGCCGAGAAAATCACTTTTTTTCCAAAATGAATGCTTGGCAAAAAATAGTTAATTTTGATGTTATCTTCTCTGCAAACAACCGGCAAATCACTCAGAATGATTAACTGGCCGAGAAAATCACTTTCCTTCCAAAATGAATGCTTGGCAAAAAATAGTTAATTTCGATGCAAGCCGTTCTGAAACCAACCGGCAAATTACTCAGAATGCTTAACTCGCCGAGAAAATCGCTTTTCTTCTAAAATAAGGGTTTGGCAAAAAATAGTTAATTTTGATGCAAGCCGTTCTGAAACCAACCCGCGAATTAGTCAGAATGCTTAACTCGCCGAGAAAATCACTTTTGTTCCAAATTGAATGATTGGAAATAAAATAGTTAATTGCGATGCAAGCCGTTCTGAAACCAACCGGCAAATTACTCAGAATGCTTAACTCGCCGAGAAAATCGCTTTTCTTCTAAAATAAGGGTTTGGCAAAAAATAGTTAATTTTGATGCAAGCCGTTCTGAAACCAACCGGCAAATTACTCAGAATGCTTAACTCGCCGAGAAAATCGCTTTTCTTCTAAAATAAGGGTTTGGCAAAAAATAGTTAATTTTGATGCAAGCCGTTCTGAAACCAACCGGCGAATTAGTCAGAATGCTTAACTCGCCGAGAAAATCACTTTTGTTCCAAATTGAATGTTTGGAAATAAAATAGTTAATTCCGATGCAAGCCGTTCTGAAACCAACCGGCAAATTACTCAGAATGCTTAACTCGCCGAGAAAATCACTTTTTTTCCAAAATGAATGCTTGGCAAAAAATAGTTAATTTTGATGTTATCTTCTCTGCAAACAACCGGCAAATCACTCAGAATGATTAACTGGCCGAGAAAATCACTTTCCTTCCAAAATGAATGCTTGGCAAAAAATAGTTAATTTCGATGCAAGCCGTTCTGAAACCAACCGGCAAATTACTCAGAATGCTTAAATCGCCGAGAAAATCGCTTTTCTTCTAAAATAAGGGTTTGGCAAAAAATAGTTAATTTTTATGCAAGCCGTTCTGAAACCAAGCGGCAAATCACTCAGAATCATTAACACGCCGAGAAAATCACTTTTTTCCCTAAATGAATGCTTGGCAAAAAATAGTTAATTTCGATGCAAGCCGTTCTGAAACCAACCGGCAAATTACTCAGAATGCTTAACTCGCCGAGAAAATCGCTTTTCTTCTAAAATAAGGGTTTGGCAAAAAATAGTTAATTTTGATGCAAGCCGTTCTGAAACCAACCCGCGAATTAGTCAGAATGCTTAACTCGCCGAGAAAATCACTTTTGTTCCAAATTGAATGATTGGAAATAAAATAGTTAATTGCGATGCAAGCCGTTCTGAAACCAACCGGCAAATTACTCAGAATGCTTAACTCGCCGAGAAAATCGCTTTTCTTCTAAAATAAGGGTTTGGCAAAAAATAGTTAATTTTGATGCAAGCCGTTCTGAAACCAACCGGCAAATTACTCAGAATGCTTAACTCGCCGAGAAAATCGCTTTTCTTCTAAAATAAGGGTTTGGCAAAAAATAGTTAATTTTGATGCAAGCCGTTCTGAAACCAACCGGCGAATTAGTCAGAATGCTTAACTCGCCGAGAAAATCACTTTTGTTCCAAATTGAATGTTTGGAAATAAAATAGTTAATTCCGATGCAAGCCGTTCTGAAACCAACCGGCAAATTACTCAGAATGCTTAACTCGCCGAGAAAATCACTTTTTTTCCAAAATGAATGCTTGGCAAAAAATAGTTAATTTCGATGCAAGCCGTACTGAAATCAACCGGCAAATGACTGAGAATGCTTAACTCGCCGAGAAAATCGCTTTTCTTCTAAAATAAGGGTTTGGCAAAAAATAATTAATTTTTATGCAAGCCGTTCTGAAACCAAGCGGCAAATTACTCCGAATGCTTAACTCGCCGAGAAAATCACTTTTGTTCCAAAATGAATGTTTGGAAAAAAATAGTTAATTTCGATGCAAGCCGTTCTGAAACCAACCGGCAAATTACTCAGAATGCTTAACTCGCCGAGAAAATCGCTTTTTTTCCAAAATGAATGCTTGGCAAAAAATAGTTAATTTTGATGGAAGCCGTTCTGAAACCAACCGACAAATCACTCTGAATGGTTCACTCGCCGAGAAAATCACTTTTCTTCCAAAATAAAGGCTTGGCAAAAAATAGTTAATTTTGATGGAAGCCAGTCTGAACCCAACCGGCAAATGACTCAGAATGCTTACCTCGCCGAGAAAATCACTTTTTTTCCAAAATGAATGTTTGGCAAAAAATAGTTAATTTTGATGCAAGCCGTTCTGAAACCAACCGGCAAATCACTCAGAATCATTAACTCGCCGAGAAAATCACTTTTTTCCCTAAATGAATGCTTGGCAAAAAATAGTTAATTCCGATGCAAGCCGTTCTGAAACCACCGGCAAATTACTCAGAATGCTTAACTCGCCGAGAAAATCGCTTTTCTTCTAAAATAAGGGTTTGGCAAAAAATAGTTAATTTTGATGCAAGCCGTTCTGAAATCAAGCGGCAAATTACTCAGAGTGCCTAACACGCCGAGAAAATCACTTTTGTTCCAAAATGAATGTTTGGCAAATAATTGTTAATTTTGATGCAAGCCGTTCTGAAACCAACCGGCGAATTAGTCAGAATGCTTAACTCGCCGAGAAAATCACTTTTGTTCCAAATTGAATGTTTGGAAAAAAAATAGTTAATTGCGATGCAAGCCGTTCTGAAACCAACCGGCAAATTAATCAGAATGCTTAACACGCCGAGAAAATCACTTTTTTTCCAAAATGAATGCTTGGCAAAAAATAGTTAATTTTGATGTTATCTTCTCTGCAAACAACCGGCAAATCACTCAGAATGATTAACTCGCGGAGAAAATGGCTTTTCTTCTAAAATAAGGGTTTGGCAAAAAATAGTTAATTTTTATGCAAGCCGTTCTGAAACCAAGCGGCAAATTACTCCGAATGCTTAACTCGCCGAGAAAATCACTTTTGTTCCAAAATGAATGTTTGGAAAAAAATAGTTAATTTCGATGCAAGCCGTTCTGAAACCAACCGGCAAATTACTTAGAATGCTTAACTCGCCGAGAAAATCACTTTTGTTCCAAAATGAATGTTTGGCAAAAAATAGTTAATTTTGATGCAAGCCGTTCTGAACCAACCGGCAAATTACTCAGAATGCTTAACTCGTCGAGAAAATCACTTTTCTTCCAAAATGAATGCTTGGCAAAAAATAGTTAATTTTGATGCAAGCCGTTCTGAAACCAACCGGCAAATTACTCAGAATTCTTAACTCGCCGAGAAAATCACTTTTGTTCCAAAATGAATGTTTGGAAAAAAATAGTTAATTTCGATGCAAGCCGTTCTGAAACCAACCGGCAAATTACTTAGAATGCTTAACTCGCCGAGAAAATCAGTTTTGTTCCAAGTTGAATGTTTGACAAAAAATAGTTAATTTTGATGCAAGCCGTTCTGAAACCAACCGGCAAATTACTCAGAATTCTTAACTCGCCGAGAAAATCACTTTTCTTCCAAAATAACGGCTTGGCAAAAAATAGTTAATTTTGATGCAAGCCGTTCTGAAACCAACCGGCAAATTACTTAGAATGCTGAACTCGCCGAGAAAATCACTTTTGTCGCAAATTGAATGTTTGGCAAAAAAAAGTTAATTTTGATGCAAGCCGTTCTGAAACCTACCGGCAAATAACCCAGAACGCTTAACTCGCCGAGAAAATCACTTTTATTCCAATTTGAATGTTTGGCAAAAAATAGTTAATTTTGATGCAAGCTGCTCTGAAACCAACCGGCAAATTACTCAGAATGCTTAACTCGCCGAGAAAATCACTTTTTTTCCAAAATGAATGTGTGGCAAAAAATAGTTAATTTTGATGCAGCCGTTCTGAAACCAGCCGGCAAATCACTCAGAATGCTTAACTCGCCGTGAAAATCACTTTTCTTCCAAAATAAAGGCTTGGCAAAAAATAATTAATTTTGATGCAAGCCGTCTTGAAACCAACCGGCAAATTACTCAGAATGCTGAACTCGCCGAGAAAATCACTTTTGCCGCAAATTGAATGTTTGGCAAAAAAAAGTTAATTTTGGTGCAAGCCGTTCTGAAACCAACATGCAAATTAGTCAGAATGCTTAACTCGCCGAGAAAATCACTTTTCTTCCAAAATAAAGGCTTGGCAAAAATAGTTAGTTTTGAAATAAGCTGCTCTGAAACCAACCCACAGATCACTCAGAATGCTTAACTCGCCGAGAAAATCAGTTTTGTTCCAAGTTGAATGTTTGACAAAAAATAGTTAATTTTGATGCAAGCCGTTCTGAAACCAACCGGCAAATTACTCAGAATGCTTAACTCGCCGAGAAAATCACTTTTTTCCCAAAATGGATGTGTGGCAAAAAATAGTTAATTTTGATGCAGCCGTTCTGAAACCAGCCGGCAAATCACTCAGAATGCTTAACTCGCCGTGAAAATCACTTTTCTTCCAAAATAAAGGCTTGGCAAAAAATGGTTAATTTCGATGCAAGCGGTTCTGAAACCTACCGGCAAATAACCCAGAACGCTTAACTCGCCGAGAAAATCACTTTTGTTCCAATTTGAATGTTTGGCAAAAAATAGTTAATTTTGATGCAAGCTGCTCTGAAACCAACCGGCAAATTACTCAGAATGCTTAACTCGCCGAGAAAATCACTTTTTTCCCAAAATGAATGTGTGGCAAAAAATAGTTAATTTTGATGCAGCCGTTCTGAAACCAGCCGGCAAATCACTCAGAATGCTTAACTCGCCGTGAAAATCACTTTTCTTCTAAAATAAAGGCCTGGCAAAAAATAGTCAATTTTGATGCAAGCCGTTCTGAAACCAACCGGCAAATTACTCAGAATGCTGAACTCGCCGAGAAAATCACTTTTGTCGCAAATTGAATGTTTGGCAAAAAAAAGTTAATTTTGATGCAAGCCGTTCTGAAACCAACCGGCAAATTACTCAGAATGCTTAACTCGCCGTGAAAATCACTTTCCTTCCAAAATAAAGGCTTGGCAAAAAATTGTTAATTTCGATGCAAGCCGCTCTGAAACCAACCGGCAAATTACTCAAAGTGCTTACCTCGCCGAGAAAATAACTTGCCGAGATAATCACTTTTCTTCCAAAACGAAGGCTTGACAGAACATAGTTAATTTTGATGCAAGCTGCTCTGAAACCAACCGGCAAATTACTCAGAATGCTGAACTCGCCGAGAAAATCACTTTTCTTCCAAAATAAAGGCTTGGCAAAAAATAGTTAATTTTGATGCTAGCGGTTCTGAAACCTACCGGCAAATAACCCAGAACGCTTAACTCGCCGAGAAAATCACTTTTGTTCCAATTTGAATGTTTGGCAAAAAATAGTTAATTTTGATGCAAGCCGTTCTGAAACCAACCGGCAAATTACTCAGAATGCTTAACTCGCCGAGAAAATCACTTCTTTTCCAAAATGAATGCTTGGCAAAAAATAGTTAATTTTGATGTTATCTTCTCTGCAAACAACCGGCAAATCACTCAGAATGATTAACTGGCCGAGAAAATCACTTTCCTTCCAAAATGAATGCTTGGCAAAAAATAGTTAATTTCGATGCAAGCCGTTCTGAAACCAACCGGCAAATTACTCAGAATGCTTAAATCGCCGAGAAAATCGCTTTTCTTCTAAAATAAGGGTTTGGCAAAAAATAGTTAATTTTTATGCAAGCCGTTCTGAAACCAAGCGGCAAATTACTCAGAATGCTTAAATCGCCGAGAAAATCGCTTTTCTTCTAAAATAAGGGTTTGGCAAAAAATAGTTAATTTTGATGCAAGCCGTTCTGAAACCAAGCGGCAAATTACTCAGAATGCTTAACTCGCCGAGAAAATCACTTTCCTTCCAAAATAAAGTTTTAGTAAAAAATAGTTAATTTCGATGCAACCATTCTGAAACCAACCGGCAAATTACTCAGAATGCTGAACTCGCCGAGAAAATCACTTTTCTTCCAAAATAAAGGCTTGGCAAAAAATAGTTAATTTTGATGCTAGCGGTTCTGAAACCTACCGGCAAATAACCCAGAACGCTTAACTCGCCGAGAAAATCACTTTTGTTCCAATTTGAATGTTTGGCAAAAAATAGTTAATTTTGATGCAAGCCGTTCTGAAACCAACCGGCAAATTACTCAGAATGCTTAACTCGCCGAGAAAATCACTTCTTTTCCAAAATGAATGCTTGGCAAAAAATAGTTAATTTTGATGTTATCTTCTCTGCAAACAACCGGCAAATCACTCAGAATGATTAACTGGCCGAGAAAATCACTTTCCTTCCAAAATGAATGCTTGGCAAAAAATAGTTAATTTCGATGCAAGCCGTTCTGAAACCAACCGGCAAATTACTCAGAATGCTTAAATCGCCGAGAAAATCGCTTTTCTTCTAAAATAAGGGTTTGGCAAAAAATAGTTAATTTTTATGCAAGCCGTTCTGAAACCAAGCGGCAAATTACTCAGAATGCTTAAATCGCCGAGAAAATCGCTTTTCTTCTAAAATAAGGGTTTGGCAAAAAATAGTTAATTTTGATGCAAGCCGTTCTGAAACCAAGCGGCAAATTACTCAGAATGCTTAACTCGCCGAGAAAATCACTTTCCTTCCAAAATAAAGTTTTAGTAAAAAATAGTTAATTTCGATGCAACCATTCTGAAACCAACCGGCAAATCACTCAGAATGGTTCACTCGCCGAGAAAATCACTTTTCTTCCAAAATAAAGGCTTGGCAAAAAATAGTTAATTTTGATGCTAGCGGTTCTGAAACCTACCGGCAAATAACCCAGAACGCTTAACTCGCCGAGAAAATCACTTTTGTTCCAATTTGAATGTTTGGCAAAAAATAGTTAATTTTGATGCAAGCCGTTCTGAAACCAACCGGCAAATTACTCAGAATGCTTAACTCGCCGAGAAAATCACTTTTCTTCCAAAATAAAGGCTTGGCAAAAAATGGTTAATTTCGATGCAAGCGGTTCTGAAACCTACCGGCAAATAACCCATAACGCTTAACTCGCCGAGAAAATCACTTTTGTTCCAATTTGAATGTTTGGCAAAAAATAGTTAATTTTGATGCAAGCTGCTCTGAAACCAACCGGCAAATTACTCAGAATGCTTAACTCGCCGAGAAAATCACTTTTTTCCCAAAATGAATGTGTGGCAAAAACTAGTTAATTTTGATGCAGCCGTTCTGAAACCAGCCGGCAAATCACTCAGAATGCTTAACTCGCCGTGAAAATCACTTTTCTTCCAAAATAAAGGCTTGGCAAAAAATAGTTAATTTTAATGCAAGCCGTTCTGAAACCAACCGGCAAATTACTCAGAATGCTTAACTCGCCGAGAAAATCACTTTTCTTCAAAAATAAAGGCTTGGCAAAAAATAGTTAATTTTGATGCAAGCCGTTCTGAAACCAACCGGCAAATTACTCAGAATGCTGAACTCGCCGAGAAAATCAGTTTTGTTCCAAGTTGAATGTTTGACACAAAATAGTTAATTTTGATGCAAGCCGTTCTGAAACCAACCGGCAAATTACTCAGAATGCAAAACTCGCCGTGAAAATCACTTTTCTTCCAAAATAAAGGCTTGGCAAAAAATGCTTAACTCGCCGTGAAAATCACTTTTCTTCCAAAATAAAGGCTTAGCAAAAAATGGTTAATTTCGATGCAAGCCGTTCTGAAACCTACCGGCAAATAACCCAGAACGCTTAACTCGCCGAGAAAATCACTTTTGTTCCAATTTGAATGTTTGGCAAAAAATAGTTAATTTTGATGCAAGCTGCTCTGAAACCAACCGGCAAATTACTCAGACTGCTTAACTCGCCGAGAAAATCACTATTTTCCCAAAATGAATGTGTGGCAAAAACTAGTTAATTTTGATGCAGCCGTTCTGAAACCAGCCGGCAAATCACTCAGAATGCTTAACTCGCAATGAAAATCACTTTTCTTCCAAAATAACGGCGTGGCAAAAAATAGTTAATTTTGATGCAAGCCGTTCTGAAACCAACCGGCAAATTACTTAGAATGCTGAACTCGCCGAGAAAATCACTTTTGTCGCAAATTGAATGTTTGGCAAAAAAAAGTTAATTTTGATGCAAGCCGTTCTGAAACCTACCGGCAAATAACCCAGAACGCTTAACTCGCCGAGAAAATCACTTTTATTCCAATTTGAATGTTTGGCAAAAAATAGTTAATTTTGATGCAAGCTGCTCTGAAACCAACCGGCAAATTACTCAGAATGCTTAACTCGCCGAGAAAATCACTTTTTTCCCAAAATGAATGTGTGGCAAAAAATAGTTAATTTTGATGCAGCCGTTCTGAAACCAGCCGGCAAATCACTCAGAATGCTTAACTCGCCGTGAAAATCACTTTTCTTCCAAAATAAAGGCTTGGCAAAAAATAGTTAATTTTGATGCAAGCCGTTCTGAAACCAACCGGCAAATTACTCAGAATGCTGAACTCGCCGAGAAAATCACTTTTGTCGCAAATTGAATGTTTGGCAAAAAAAAGTTAATTTTGATGCAAGCCGTTCTGAAACCAACATGCAAATTAGTCAGAATGCTTAACTCGCCGAGAAAATCACTTTTCTTCCAAAATAAAGGCTTGGCAAAAATAGTTAGTTTTGAAATAAGCTGCTCTGAAACCAACCCACAGATCACTCAGAATGCTTAACTCGCCGAGAAAATCAGTTTTGTTCCAAGTTGAATGTTTGACAAAAAATAGTTAATTTTGATGCAAGCCGTTCTGAAACCAACCGGCAAATTACTCAGAATGCTTAACTCGCCGAGAAAATCACTTTTTTCCCAAAATGAATGTGTGGCAAAAAATAGTTAATTTTGATGCAGCCGTTCTGAAACCAGCCGGCAAATCACTCAGAATGCTTAACTCGCCGTGAAAATCACTTTTCTTCCAAAATAAAGGCTTGGCAAAAAATAGTTAATTTTGATGCAAGCCGTCCTGAAACCAACCGGCAAATTACTCAGAATGCTGAACTCGCCGTGAAAATCACTTTTGTCGCAAATTGTATGTTTGGCAAAAAAAAGTTAATTTTGATGCAAGCCGTTCTGAAACCTACCGGCAAATAACCCAGAACGCTTAACTCGCCGAGAAAATCACTTTTGTTCCAATTTGAATGTTTGGCAAAAAATAGTTAATTTTGATGCAAGCTGCTCTGAAACCAACCGGCAAATTACTCAGAATGCTTAACTCGCCGAGAAAATCACTTTTTTCCCAAAATGAATGTGTGGCAAAAACTAGTTAATTTTGATGCAGCCGTTCTGAAACCAGCCGGCAAATCACTCAGAATGCTTAACTCGCCGTGAAAATCACTTTTCTTCCAAAATAACGGCTTGGCAAAATATAGTTAATTTTGATGCAAGCCGTTCTGAAACCAACCGGCAAATTACTTAGAATGCTGAACTCGCCGAGAAAATCACTTTTGTCGCAAATTGAATGTTTGGCAAAAAAAAGTTAATTTTGATGCAAGCCGTTCTGAAACCTACCGGCAAATAACCCAGAACGCTTAACTCGCCGAGAAAATCACTTTTATTCCAATTTGAATGTTTGTCAAAAAATAGTTAATTTTGATGCAAGCTGCTCTGAAACCAACCGGCAAATTACTCAGAATGCTTAACTCGCCGAGAAAATCACTTTTTTCCCAAAATGAATGTGTGGCAAAAAATAGTTAATTTTGATGCAGCCGTTCTGAAACCAGCCGGCAAATCACTCAGAATGCTTAACTCGCCGTGAAAATCACTTTTCTTCCAAAATAAAGGCTTGGCAAAAAATAATTAATTTTGATGCAAGCCGTCCTGAAACCAACCGGCAAATTACTCAGAATGCTGAACTCGCCGAGAAAATCACTTTTGCCGCAAATTGAATGTTTGGCAAAAAAAAGTTAATTTTGGTGCAAGCCGTTCTGAAACCAACATGCAAATTAGTCAGAATGCTTAACTCGCCGAGAAAATCACTTTTCTTCCAAAATAAAGGCTTGGCAAAAATAGTTAGTTTTGAAATAAGCTGCTCTGAAACCAACCCACAGATCACTCAGAATGCTTAACTCGCCGAGAAAATCAGTTTTGTTCCAAGTTGAATGTTTGACAAAAAATAGTTAATTTTGATGCAAGCCGTTCTGAAACCAACCGGCAAATTACTCAGAATGCTTAACTCGCCGAGAAAATCACTTTTTTCCCAAAATGGATGTGTGGCAAAAAATAGTTAATTTTGATGCAGCCGTTCTGAAACCAGCCGGCAAATCACTCAGAATGCTTAACTCGCCGTGAAAATCACTTTTCTTCCAAAATAAAGGCTTGGCAAAAAATGGTTAATTTCGATGCAAGCGGTTCTGAAACTTACCGGCAAATAACCCAGAACGCTTAACTCGCCGAGAAAATCACTTGCCGAGATAATCACTTTTCTTCCAAAACGAAGGCTTGACAGAACATAGTTAATTTTGATGCAAGCTGCTCTGAAACCAACCGGCAAATTACTCAGAATGCTGAACTCGCCGAGAAAATCACTTTTCTTCCAAAATAAAGGCTTGGCAAAAAATAGTTAATTTTGATGCAAGCCGTTCTGAAACCAACCGGCAAATTACTCAGAATGCTGAACTCGCCGAGAAAATCAGTTTTGTTCCAAAATAAAGGCTTGGCAAAAAATGGTTAATTTCGATGCAAGCGGTTCTGAAACCTACCGGCAAATAACCCAGAACGCTTAACTCGCCGAGAAAATCACTTTTGTTCCAATTTGAATGTTTGGCAAAAAATAGTTAATTTTGATGCAAGCTGCTCTGAAACCAACCGGCAAATTACTCAGAATGCTTAACTCGCCGAGAAAATCACTTTTTTCCCAAAATGAATGTGTGGCAAAAACTAGTTAATTTTGATGCAGCCGTTCTGAAACCAGCCGGCAAATCACTCAGAATGCTTAACTCGCCGTGAAAATCACTTTTCTTCCAAAATAAAGGCTTGGCAAAAAATAGTTAATTTTAATGCAAGCCGTTCTGAAACCAACCGGCAAATTACTCAGAATGCTTAACTCGCCGAGAAAATCACTTTTCTTCAAAAATAAAGGCTTGGCAAAAAATAGTTAATTTTGATGCAAGCCGTTCTGAAACCAACCGGCAAATTACTCAGAATGCTGAACTCGCCGAGAAAATCAGTTTTGTTCCAAGTTGAATGTTTGACACAAAATAGTTAATTTTGATGCAAGCCGTTCTGAAACCAACCGGCAAATTACTCAGAATGCAAAACTCGCCGTGAAAATCACTTTTCTTCCAAAATAAAGGCTTGGCAAAAAATGCTTAACTCGCCGTGAAAATCACTTTTCTTCCAAAATAAAGGCTTAGCAAAAAATGGTTAATTTCGATGCAAGCCGTTCTGAAACCTACCGGCAAATAACCCAGAACGCTTAACTCGCCGAGAAAATCACTTTTGTTCCAATTTGAATGTTTGGCAAAAAATAGTTAATTTTGATGCAAGCTGCTCTGAAACCAACCGGCAAATTACTCAGAATGCTTAACTCGCCGAGAAAATCACTATTTTCCCAAAATGAATGTGTGGCAAAAACTAGTTAATTTTGATGCAGCCGTTCTGAAACCAGCCGGCAAATCACTCAGAATGCTTAACTCGCCGTGAAAATCACTTTTCTTCCAAAATAACGGCGTGGCAAAAAATAGTTAATTTTGATGCAAGCCGTTCTGAAACCAACCGGCAAATTACTTAGAATGCTGAACTCGCCGAGAAAATCACTTTTGTCGCAAATTGAATGTTTGGCAAAAAAAAGTTAATTTTGATGCAAGCCGTTCTGAAACCTACCGGCAAATAACCCAGAACGCTTAACTCGCCGAGAAAATCACTTTTATTCCAATTTGAATGTTTGGCAAAAAATAGTTAATTTTGATGCAAGCTGCTCTGAAACCAACCGGCAAATTACTCAGAATGCTTAACTCGCCGAGAAAATCACTTTTTTCCCAAAATGAATGTGTGGCAAAAAATAGTTAATTGTGATGCAGCCGTTCTGAAACCAGCCGGCAAATCACTCAGAATGCTTAACTCGCCGTGAAAATCACTTTTCTTCCAAAATAAAGGCTTGGCAAAAAATAGTTAATTTTGATGCAAGCCGTTCTGAACCAACAGGCAAATTAGTCAGAATGCTTAACTCGCCGAGAAAATCACTTTTCTTCCAAAATAAAGGCTTGGCAAAAATAGTTAGTTTTGAAATAAGCTGCTCTGAAACCAACCCACAGATCACTCAGAATGCTTAACTCGCCGAGAAAATCAGTTTTGTTCCAAGTTGAATGTTTGACAAAAAATAGTTAATTTTGATGCAAGCCGTTCTGAAACCAACCGGCAAATTACTCAGAATGCTTAACTCGCCGAGAAAATCACTTTTTTCCCAAAATGGATGTGTGGCAAAAAATAGTTAATTTTGATGCAGCCGTTCTGAAACCAGCCGGCAAATCACTCAGAATGCTTAACTCGCCGTGAAAATCACTTTTCTTCCAAAATAAAGGCTTGGCAAAAAATGGTTAATTTCGATGCAAGCGGTTCTGAAACCTACCGGCAAATAACCCAGAACGCTTAACTCGCCGAGAAAATCACTTGCCGAGATAATCACTTTTCTTCCAAAACGAAGGCTTGACAGAACATAGTTAATTTTGATGCAAGCTGCTCTGAAACCAACCGGCAAATTACTCAGAATGCTGAACTCGCCGAGAAAATCACTTTTCTTCCAAAATAAAGGCTTGGCAAAAAATAGTTAATTTTGATGCAAGCCGTTCTGAAACCAACCGGCAAATTACTCAGAATGCTGAACTCGCCGAGAAAATCAGTTTTGTTCCAAAATAAAGGCTTGGCAAAAAATGGTTAATTTCGATGCAAGCGGTTCTGAAACCTACCGGCAAATAACCCAGAACGCTTAACTCGCCGAGAAAATCACTTTTGTTCCAATTTGAATGTTTGGCAAAAAATAGTTAATTTTGATGCAAGCTGCTCTGAAACCAACCGGCAAATTACTCAGAATGCTTAACTCGCCGAGAAAATCACTTTTTTCCCAAAATGAATGTGTGGCAAAAACTAGTTAATTTTGATGCAGCCGTTCTGAAACCAGCCGGCAAATCACTCAGAATGCTTAACTCGCCGTGAAAATCACTTTTCTTCCAAAATAAAGGCTTGGCAAAAAATAGTTAATTTTAATGCAAGCCGTTCTGAAACCAACCGGCAAATTACTCAGAATGCTTAACTCGCCGAGAAAATCACTTTTCTTCAAAAATAAAGGCTTGGCAAAAAATAGTTAATTTTGATGCAAGCCGTTCTGAAACCAACCGGCAAATTACTCAGAATGCTGAACTCGCCGAGAAAATCAGTTTTGTTCCAAGTTGAATGTTTGACACAAAATAGTTAATTTTGATGCAAGCCGTTCTGAAACCAACCGGCAAATTACTCAGAATGCAAAACTCGCCGTGAAAATCACTTTTCTTCCAAAATAAAGGCTTGGCAAAAAATGCTTAACTCGCCGTGAAAATCACTTTTCTTCCAAAATAAAGGCTTAGCAAAAAATGGTTAATTTCGATGCAAGCCGTTCTGAAACCTACCGGCAAATAACCCAGAACGCTTAACTCGCCGAGAAAATCACTTTTGTTCCAATTTGAATGTTTGGCAAAAAATAGTTAATTTTGATGCAAGCTGCTCTGAAACCAACCGGCAAATTACTCAGAATGCTTAACTCGCCGAGAAAATCACTATTTTCCCAAAATGAATGTGTGGCAAAAACTAGTTAATTTTGATGCAGCCGTTCTGAAACCAGCCGGCAAATCACTCAGAATGCTTAACTCGCCGTGAAAATCACTTTTCTTCCAAAATAACGGCGTGGCAAAAAATAGTTAATTTTGATGCAAGCCGTTCTGAAACCAACCGGCAAATTACTTAGAATGCTGAACTCGCCGAGAAAATCACTTTTGTCGCAAATTGAATGTTTGGCAAAAAAAAGTTAATTTTGATGCAAGCCGTTCTGAAACCTACCGGCAAATAACCCAGAACGCTTAACTCGCCGAGAAAATCACTTTTATTCCAATTTGAATGTTTGGCAAAAAATAGTTAATTTTGATGCAAGCTGCTCTGAAACCAACCGGCAAATTACTCAGAATGCTTAACTCGCCGAGAAAATCACTTTTTTCCCAAAATGAATGTGTGGCAAAAAATAGTTAATTTTGATGCAGCCGTTCTGAAACCAGCCGGCAAATCACTCAGAATGCTTAACTCGCCGTGAAAATCACTTTTCTTCCAAAATAAAGGCTTGGCAAAAAATAGTTAATTTTGATGCAAGCCGTTCTGAAACCAACCGGCAAATTACTCAGAATGCTGAACTCGCCGAGAAAATCACTTTTGCCGCAAATTGAATGTTTGGCAAAAAAAAGTTAATTTTGATGCAAGCCGTTCTGAAACCAACATGCAAATTAGTCAGAATGCTTAACTCGCCGAGAAAATCACTTTTCTTCCAAAATAAAGGCTTGGCAAAAATAGTTAGTTTTGAAATAAGCTGCTCTGAAACCAACCCACAGATCACTCAGAATGCTTAACTCGCCGAGAAAATCAGTTTTGTTCCAAGTTGAATGTTTGACAAAAAATAGTTAATTTTGATGCAAGCCGTTCTGAAACCAACCGGCAAATTACTCAGAATGCTTAACTCGCCGAGAAAATCACTTTTTTCCCAAAATGAATGTGTGGCAAAAAATAGTTAATTTTGATGCAGCCGTTCTGAAACCAGCCGGCAAATCACTCAGAATGCTTAACTCGCCGTGAAAATCACTTTTCTTCCAAAATAAAGGCTTGGCAAAAAATAGTTAATTTTGATGCAAGCCGTCCTGAAACCAACCGGCAAATTACTCAGAATGCTGAACTCGCCGTGAAAATCACTTTTGTCGCAAATTGTATGTTTGGCAAAAAAAAGTTAATTTTGATGCAAGCCGTTCTGAAACCTACCGGCAAATTACTCAGAATGCTTAACTCGCCGTGAAAATCACTTTTCATCCAAAATAAAGGCTTGGCAAAAAATGGTTAATTTCGATGCAAGCCGTTCTGAAACCTACCGGCAAATAACCCAGAACGCTTAACTCGCCGAGAAAATCACTTTTGTTCCAATTTGAATGTTTGGCAAAAAATAGTTAATTTTGATGCAAGCTGCTCTCTAACCAACCGGCAAATTACTCAGAATGCTTAACTCGCCGAGAAAATCACTTTTTTCCCAAAATGAATGTGTGGCAAAAACTAGTTAATTTTGATGCAGCCGTTCTGAAACCAGCCGGCAAATCACTCAGAATGCTTAACTCGCCGTGAAAATCACTTTTCTTCCAAAATAACGGCTTGGCAAAATATAGTTAATTTTGATGCAAGCCGTTCTGAAACCAACCGGCAAATTACTTAGAATGCTGAACTCGCCGAGAAAATCACTTTTGTCGCAAATTGAATGTTTGGCAAAAAAAAGTTAATTTTGATGCAAGCCGTTCTGAAACCTACCGGCAAATAACCCAGAACGCTTAACTCGCCGAGAAAATCACTTTTATTCCAATTTGAATGTTTGTCAAAAAATAGTTAATTTTGATGCAAGCTGCTCTGAAACCAACCGGCAAATTACTCAGAATGCTAAACTCGCCGAGAAAATCACTTTTTTCCCAAAATGAATGTGTGGCAAAAAATAGTTAATTTTGATGCAGCCGTTCTGAAACCAGCCGGCAAATCACTCAGAATGCTTAACTCGCCGTGAAAATCACTTTTCTTCCAAAATAAAGGCTTGGCAAAAAATAATTAATTTTGATGCAAACCGTCCTGAAACCAACCGGCAAATTACTCAGAATGCTGAACTCGCCGAGAAAATCACTTTTGCCGCAAATTGAATGTTTGGCAAAAAAAAGTTAATTTTGGTGCAAGCCGTTCTGAAACCAACATGCAAATTAGTCAGAATGCTTAACTCGCCGAGAAAATCACTTTTCTTCCAAAATAAAGGCTTGGCAAAAATAGTTAGTTTTGAAATAAGCTGCTCTGAAACCAACCCACAGATCACTCAGAATGCTTAACTCGCCGAGAAAATCAGTTTTGTTCCAAGTTGAATGTTTGACAAAAAATAGTTAATTTTGATGCAAGCCGTTCTGAAACCAACCGGCAAATTACTCAGAATGCTTAACTCGCCGAGAAAATCACTTTTTTCCCAAAATGGATGTGTGGCAAAAAATAGTTAATTTTGATGCAGCCGTTCTGAAACCAGCCGGCAAATCACTCAGAATGCTTAACTCGCCGTGAAAATCACTTTTCTTCCAAAATAAAGGCTTGGCAAAAAATGGTTAATTTCGATGCAAGCGGTTCTGAAACCTACCGGCAAATAACCCAGAACGCTTAACTCGCCGAGAAAATCACTTGCCGAGATAATCACTTTTCTTCCAAAACGAAGGCTTGACAGAACATAGTTAATTTTGATGCAAGCTGCTCTGAAACCAACCGGCAAATTACTCAGAATGCTGAACTCGCCGAGAAAATCACTTTTCTTCCAAAATAAAGGCTTGGCAAAAAATAGTTAATTTTGATGCTAGCGGTTCTGAAACCTACCGACAAATAACCCAGAACGCTTAACTCGCCGAGAAAATCACTTTTGTTCCAATTTGAATGTTTGGCAAAAAATAGTTAATTTTGATGCAAGCCGTCCTGAAACCAACCGGCAAATTACTCAGAATGCTTAACTCGCCGAGAAAATCAATTTTCTTCCAAAATAAAGGCTTGGCAAAAAATAGTTAATTTTAATGCAAGCCGTTCTGAAACCAACCGGCAAATTACTCAGAATGCTCAACTCGCCGAGAAAATCACTTTTCTTCCAAAATAAAGGCTTGGCAAAAAATAGTTAATTTTGATGCAAGCCGTTCTGAAACCAACCGGCAAATTACTCAGAATGCTGAACTCGCCGAGAAAATCAGTTTTGTTCCAAGTTGAATGTTTGACAAAAAATAGTTAATTTTGATGCAAGCCGTTCTGAAACCAACCGGCAAATTACTCAGAATGCTTAACTCGCCGTGAAAATCACTTTTCTTCCAAAATAAAGGCTTGGCAAAAAATGGTTAATTTCGATGCAAGCGGTTCTGAAACCTACCGGCAAATAACCCAGAACGCTTAACTCGCCGAGAAAATCACTTTTGTTCCAATTTGAATGTTTGGCAAAAAATAGTTAATTTTGATGCAAGCTGCTCTGAAACCAACCGGCAAATTACTCAGAATGCTTAACTCGCCGAGAAAATCACTTTTTTCCCAAAATGAATGTGTGGCAAAAACTAGTTAATTTTGATGCAGCCGTTCTGAAACCAGCCGGCAAATCACTCAGAATGCTTAACTCGCCGTGAAAATCACTTTTCTTCCAAAATAAAGGCTTGGCAAAAAATAGTTAATTTTAATGCAAGCCGTTCTGAAACCAACCGGCAAATTACTCAGAATGCTTAACTCGCCGAGAAAATCACTTTTCTTCCAAAATAAAGGCTTGGCAAAAAATAGTTAATTTTGATGCAAGCCGTTCTGAAACCAACCGGCAAATTACTCAGAATGCTGAACTCGCCGAGAAAATCAGTTTTGTTCCAAGTTGAATGTTTGACAAAAAATAGTTAATTTTGATGCAAGCCGTTCTGAAACCAACCGGCAAATTACTCAGAATGCTAAACTCGCCGTGAAAATCACTTTTCTTCCAAAATAAAGGCTTGGCAAAAAATGCTTAACTCGCCGTGAAAATCACTTTTCTTCCAAAATAAAGGCTTAGCAAAAAATGGTTAATTTCGATGCAAGCCGTTCTGAAACCTACCGGCAAATAACCCAGAACGCTTAACTCGCCGAGAAAATCACTTTTGTTCCAATTTGAATGTTTGGCAAAAAATAGTTAATTTTGATGCAAGCTGCTCTGAAACCAACCGGCAAATTACTCAGAATGCTTAACTCGCCGAGAAAATCACTATTTTCCCAAAATGAATGTGTGGCAAAAACTAGTTAATTTTGATGCAGCCGTTCTGAAACCAGCCGGCAAATCACTCAGAATGCTTAACTCGCCGTGAAAATCACTTTTCTTCCAAAATAACGGCTTGGCAAAAAATAGTTAATTTTGATGCAAGCCGTTCTGAAACCAACCGGCAAATTACTTAGAATGCTGAACTCGCCGAGAAAATCACTTTTGTCGCAAATTGAATGTTTGGCAAAAAAAAGTTAATTTTGATGCAAGCCGTTCTGAAACCTACCGGCAAATAACCCAGAACGCTTAACTCGCCGAGAAAATCACTTTTATTCCAATTTGAATGTTTGGCAAAAAATAGTTAATTTTGATGCAAGCTGCTCTGAAACCAACCGGCAAATTACTCAGAATGCTTAACTCGCCGAGAAAATCACTTTTTTCCCAAAATGAATGTGTGGCAAAAAATAGTTAATTTTGATGCAGCCGTTCTGAAACCAGCCGGCAAATCACTCAGAATGCTTAACTCGCCGTGAAAATCACTTTTCTTCCAAAATAAAGGCTTGGCAAAAAATAGTTAATTTTGATGCAAGCCGTTCTGAAACCAACCGGCAAATTACTCAGAATGCTGAACTCGCCGAGAAAATCACTTTTGCCGCAAATTGAATGTTTGGCAAAAAAAAGTTAATTTTGATGCAAGCCGTTCTGAAACCAACATGCAAATTAGTCAGAATGCTTAACTCGCCGAGAAAATCACTTTTCTTCCAAAATAAAGGCTTGGCAAAAATAGTTAGTTTTGAAATAAGCTGCTCTGAAACCAACCCACAGATCACTCAGAATGCTTAACTCGCCGAGAAAATTAGTTTTGTTCCAAGTTGAATGTTTGACAAAAAATAGTTAATTTTGATGCAAGCCGTTCTGAAACCAACCGGCAAATTACTCAGAATGCTTAACTCGCCGAGAAAATCACTTTTTTCCCAAAATGAATGTGTGGCAAAAAATAGTTAATTTTGATGCAGCCGTTCTGAAACCAGCCGGCAAATCACTCAGAATGCTTAACTCGCCGTGAAAATCACTTTTCTTCCAAAATAAAGGCTTGGCAAAAAATAGTTAATTTTGATGCAAGCCGTTCTGAAACCAACCGGCAAATTACTCAGAATGCTGAACTCGCCGTGAAAATCACTTTTGTCGCAAATTGTATGTTTGGCAAAAAAAAGTTAATTTTGATGCAAGCCGTTCTGAAACCTACCGGCAAATTACTCAGAATGCTTAACTCGCCGTGAAAATCACTTTTCATCCAAAATAAAGGCTTGGCAAAAAATGGTTAATTTCGATGCAAGCCGTTCTGAAACCTACCGGCAAATAACCCAGAACGCTTAACTCGCCGAGAAAATCACTTTTGTTCCAATTTGAATATTTGGCAAAAAATAGTTAATTTTGATGCAAGCTGCTCTGAAACCAACCGGCAAATTACTCAGAATGCTTAACTCGCCGAGAAAATCACTTTTTTCCCAAAATGAATGTGTGGCAAAAACTAGTTAATTTTGATGCAGCCGTTCTGAAACCAGCCGGCAAATCACTCAGAATGCTTAACTCGCCGTGAAAATCACTTTTCTTCCAAAATAACGGCTTGGCAAAAAATAGTTAATTTTGATGCAAGCCGTTCTGAAACCTACCGGCAAATAACCCAGAACGCTTAACTCGCCGAGAAAATCACTTTTATTCCAATTTGAATGTTTGGCAAAAAATAGTTAATTTTGATGCAAGCTGCTCTGAAACCAACCGGCAAATTACTCAGAATGCTTAACTCGCCGAGAAAATCACTTTTTTCCCAAAATGAATGTGTGGCAAAAAATAGTTAATTTTGATGCAGCCGTTCTGAAACCAGCCGGCAAATCACTCAGAATGCTTAACTCGCCGTGAAAATCACTTTTCTTCCAAAATAAAGGCTTGGCAAAAAATAATTAATTTTGATGCAAGCCGTCCTGAAACCAACCGGCAAACTACTCAGAATGCTGAACTCGCCGAGAAAATCACTTTTGCCGCAAATTGAATGTTTGGCAAAAAAAAGTTAATTTTGGTGCAAGCCGTTCTGAAACCAACATGCAAATTAGTCAGAATGCTTAACTCGCCGAGAAAATCACTTTTCTTCCAAAATAAAGGCTTGGCAAAAATAGTTAGTTTTGAAATAAGCTGCTCTGAAACCAACCCACAGATCACTCAGAATGCTTAACTCGCCGAGAAAATCAGTTTTGTTCCAAGTTGAATGTTTGACAAAAAATAGTTAATTTTGATGCAAGCCGTTCTGAAACCAACCGGCAAATTACTCAGAATGCTTAACTCGCCGAGAAAATCACTTTTTTCCCAAAATGGATGTGTGGCAAAAACTAGTTAATTTTGATGCAGCCGTTCTGAAACTAGCCGGCAAATCACTCAGAATGCTTAACTCGCCGTGAAAATCACTTTCCTTCCAAAATAAAGTATTGGCAAAAAATTGTTAATTTCGATGCAAGCCGCTCTGAAACCAACCGGCAAATTACTCAAAGTGCTTACCTCGCCGAGAAAATAACTTGCCGAGATAATCACTTTTCTTCCAAAACGAAGGCTTGACAGAACATAGTTAATTTTGATGCAAGCTGCTCTGAAACCAACCGGCAAATTACTCAGAATGCTGAACTCGCCGAGAAAATCACATTTCTTCCAAAATAAAGGCTTGGCAAAAAATAGTTAATTTTGATGCTAGCGGTTCTGAAACCTACCGGCAAATAACCCAGAACGCTTAACTCGCCGAGAAAATCACTTTTGTTCCAATTTGAATGTTTGGCAAAAAAAAGTTAATTTTGATGCAAGCCGTTCTGAAACCTACCGGCAAATTACTCAGAATGCTTAACTCGCCGTGAAAATCACTTTTTTCCCAAAATGAATGTGTGGCAAAAACTAGTTAATTTTGATGCAGCCGTTCTGAAACCAGCCGGCAAATCACTCAGAATGCTTAACTCGCCGTGAAAATCACTTTTCTTCCAAAATAAAGGCTTGGCAAAAAATAGTTAATTTTGATGCAAGCCGTTCTGAAACCAACCGGCAAATTACTCAGAATGCTTAACTCGCCGAGAAAATCAGTTTTGTTCCAAGTTGAATGTTTGACAAAAAATAGTTAATTTTGATGCAAGCCGTTCTGAAACCAACCGGCAAATTACTCAGAATGCTTAACTCGCCGTGAAAATCACTTTTCTTCCAAAATAAAGGCTTGGCAAAAAATGGTTAATTTTGATGCAAGCCGTTCTGAAACCTACCGGCAAATAACCCAGAACGCTTAACTCGCCGGGAAAATCACTTTTATTCCAATTTGAATGTTTGGCAAAAAATAGTTAATTTTGATGCAAGCTGCTCTGAAACCAACCGGCAAATTACTCAGAATGCTTAACTCGCCGAGAAAATCACTTTTTTCCCAAAATGAATGTGTGGCAAAAAATAGTTAATTTTGATGCAGCCGTTCTGAAACCAGCCGGCAAATCACTCAGAATGCTTAACTCGCCGTGAAAATCACTTTTCTTCCAAAATAAAGGCTTGGCAAAAAATAATTAATTTTGATGCAAGCCGTCCTGAAACCAACCGGCAAACTACTCAGAATGCTGAACTCGCCGAGAAAATCACTTTTGCCGCAAATTGAATGTTTGGCAAAAAAAAGTTAATTTTGGTGCAAGCCGTTCTGAAACCAACATGCAAATTAGTCAGAATGCTTAACTCGCCGAGAAAATCACTTTTCTTCCAAAATAAAGGCTTGGCAAAAATAGTTAGTTTTGAAATAAGCTGCTCTGAAACCAACCCACAGATCACTCAGAATGCTTAACTCGCCGAGAAAATCAGTTTTGTTCCAAGTTGAATGTTTGACAAAAAATAGTTAATTTTGATGCAAGCCGTTCTGAAACCAACCGGCAAATTACTCAGAATGCTTAACTCGCCGAGAAAATCACTTTTTTCCCAAAATGGATGTGTGGCAAAAACTAGTTAATTTTGATGCAGCCGTTCTGAAACTAGCCGGCAAATCACTCAGAATGCTTAACTCGCCGTGAAAATCACTTTCCTTCCAAAATAAAGTATTGGCAAAAAATTGTTAATTTCGATGCAAGCCGCTCTGAAACCAACCGGCAAATTACTCAAAGTGCTTACCTCGCCGAGAAAATAACTTGCCGAGATAATCACTTTTCTTCCAAAACGAAGGCTTGACAGAACATAGTTAATTTTGATGCAAGCTGCTCTGAAACCAACCGGCAAATTACTCAGAATGCTGAACTCGCCGAGAAAATCACATTTCTTCCAAAATAAAGGCTTGGCAAAAAATAGTTAATTTTGATGCTAGCGGTTCTGAAACCTACCGGCAAATAACCCAGAACGCTTAACTCGCCGAGAAAATCACTTTTGTTCCAATTTGAATGTTTGGCAAAAAAAAGTTAATTTTGATGCAAGCCGTTCTGAAACCTACCGGCAAATTACTCAGAATGCTTAACTCGCCGTGAAAATCACTTTTTTCCCAAAATGAATGTGTGGCAAAAACTAGTTAATTTTGATGCAGCCGTTCTGAAACCAGCCGGCAAATCACTCAGAATGCTTAACTCGCCGTGAAAATCACTTTTCTTCCAAAATAAAGGCTTGGCAAAAAATAGTTAATTTTGATGCAAGCCGTTCTGAAACCAACCGGCAAATTACTCAGAATGCTTAACTCGCCGAGAAAATCAGTTTTGTTCCAAGTTGAATGTTTGACAAAAAATAGTTAATTTTGATGCAAGCCGTTCTGAAACCAACCGGCAAATTACTCAGAATGCTTAACTCGCCGTGAAAATCACTTTTCTTCCAAAATAAAGGCTTGGCAAAAAATGGTTAATTTCGATGCAAGCCGTTCTGAAACCTCCCGGCAAATAACCCAGAACGCTTAACTCGCCGAGAAAATCACTTTTTTCCCAAAATGAATGTGTGGCAAAAACTAGTTAATTTTGATGCAGCCGTTCTGAAACCACCGGCAAATCACTCAGAATGCTTAACTCGCCGTGAAAATCACTTTTCTTCCAAAATAAAGGCTTGGCAAAAAATAGTTAATTTTAATGCAAGCCGTTCTGAAACCAACCGGCAAATTACTCAGAATGCTTAACTCGCCGAGAAAATCATTTTTCTTCCAAAATAAAGGCTTGGCAAAAAATAGTTAATTTTGATGCAAGCCGTTCTGAAACCAACCGGCAAATTACTCAGAATGCTGAACTCGCCGAGAAAATCACTTTTCTTCCAAGTTGAATGTTTGACAAAAAATAGTTAATTTTGATGGAAGCCGTTCTGAAACCAACCGGCAAATTACTCAGAATGCTTAACTCGCCGTGAAAATCACTTTTCTTCCAAAATAAAGGCTTGGCAAAAAATGGTTAATTTCGATGCAAGCGGTTCTGAAACCTACCGGCAAATAACCCAGAACGCTTAACTCGCCGAGAAAATCACTTTTGTTCCAATTTGAATGTTTGGCAAAAAATAGTTAATTTTGATGCAAGCTGCTCTGAAACCAACCGGCAAATTACTCAGAATGCTTAACTCGCCGAGAAAATCACTTTTTTCCCAAAATGAATGTGTGGCAAAAACTAGTTAATTTTGATGCAGCCGTTCTGAAACCAGCCGGCAAATCACTCAGAATGCTTAACTCGCCGTGAAAATCACTTTTCTTCCAAAATAAAGGCTTGGCAAAAAATAGTTAATTTTGATGCAAGCCGTTCTGAAACCAACCGGCAAATTACTCAGAATGCTTAACTCGCCGAGAAAATCAGTTTTGTTCCAAGTTGAATGTTTGACAAAAAATAGTTAATTTTGATGCAAGCCGTTCTGAAACCAACCGGCAAATTACTCAGAATGCTTAACTCGCCGTGAAAATCACTTTTCTTCCAAAATAAAGGCTTGGCAAAAAATGGTTAATTTCGATGCAAGCGGTTCTGAAACCTGCCGGCAAATAACCCAGAACGCTTAACTCGCCGAGAAAATCACTTTTGTTCCAATTTGAATGTTTGGCAAAAAATAGTTAATTTTGATGCAAGCTGCTCTGAAACCAACCGGCAAATTACTCAGAATGCTGAACTCGCCGTGAAAATCACTTTTGTCGCAAATTGTATGTTTGGCAAAAAAAAGTTAATTTTGATGCAAGCCGTTCTGAAACCTACCGGCAAATTACTCAGAATGCTTAACTCGCCGTGAAAATCACTTTTCTTCCAAAATAACGGCTTGGCAAAAAATAGTTAATTGTGATGCAAGCCGTTCTGAAACCAACCGGCAAATTACTTAGAATGCTGAACTCGCCGAGAAAATCACTTTTCTTCCAAAATAAAGGCCTGGCAAAAAATAGTTAATTTTGATGCAAGCCGTTCTGAAACCAATCGGCAAATTACTCAGAATGCTGAACTCGCCGAGAAAATCACTTTTGTCGCAAATTGAATGTTTGGCAAAAAAAAGTTAATTTTGATGCAAGCCGTTCTGAAACCAACCGGCAAATTACTCAGAATGCTTAACTCGCCGTGAAAATCACTTTCCTTCCAAAATAAAGGCTTGGCAAAAAATTGTTAATTTCGATACCAGCCGCTCTGAAACCAACCGGCAAATTACTCAAAGTGCTTACCTCGCCGAGAAAATAACTTGCCGAGATAATCACTTTTCTTCCAAAACGAAGGCTTGACAGAACATAGTTAATTTTGATGCAAGCTGCTCTGAAACCAACCGGCAAATTACTCAGAATGCTGAACTCGCCGAGAAAATCACTTTTCTTCCAAAATAAAGGCTTGGCAAAAAATAGTTAATTTTGATGCTAGCGGTTCTGAAACCTACCGACAAATAACCCAGAACGCTTAACTCGCCGACAAAATCACTTTTGTTCCAATTTAAATGTTTGGCAAAAAATAGTTAATTTTGATGCAAGCCGTTCTGAAACCAACCGGCAAATTACTCAGAATGCTTAACTCGCCGAGAAAATCACTTTTCTTCCAAAATAAAGGCTTGGCAAAAAATAGTTAATTTTGATGCAAGCCGTTCTGAAACCAACCGGCAAATTACTCAGAATGCTTTACTCGCCGAGAAAATCACTTTTCTTCCAAAATAAAGGCTTGGCAAAAAATAGTTAATTTTGATGCAAGCCGTTCTGAAACCAAGCGGCAAATTACTCAGAATGCTTAACTCGCCGAGAAAATCACTTTTTTCCCAAAATGAATGTGTGGCAAAAACTAGTTAATTTTGATGCAGCCGTTCTGAAACCAGCCGGCAAATCACTCAGAATGCTTAACTCGCCGTGAAAATCACTTTTCTTCCAAAATAAAGGCTTGGCAAAAAATAGTTAATTTTGATGCAAGCCGTTCTAAAACCAACCGGCAAATTACTCAGAATGCTGAACTCGCCGAGAAAATCACTTTTGTCGCAAATTGAATGTTTGGCAAAAAATGGTTAATTTCGATGCAAGCGGTTCTGAAACCTACCGGCAAATAACCCAGAACGCTTAACTCGCCGAGAAAATCACTTTTTTCCCAAAATGAATGTGTGGCAAAAACTAGTTAATTTTGATGCAGCCGTTCTGAAACCAGCCGGCAAATCACTCAGAATGCTTAACTAGCCGTGAAAATCACTTTTCTTCCAAAATAAAGGCTTGGCAAAAAATAGTTAATTTTAATGCAAGCCGTTCTGAAACCAACCGGCAAATTACTCAGAATGCTTAACTCGCCGAGAAAATCACTTTTCTTCCAAAATAAAGGCTTGGCAAAAAATAGTTAATTTTGATGCAAGCCGTTCTGAAACCAACCGGCAAATTACTCAGAATGCTGAACTCGCCGAGAAAATCAGTTTTGTTCCAAGTTGAATGTTTGACAAAAAATAGTTAATTTTGATGCAAGCCGTTCTGAAACCAACCGGCAAATTACTCAGAATGCTAAACTCGCCGTGAAAATCACTTTTCTTCCAAAATAAAGGCTTGGCAAAAAATGCTTAACTCGCCGTGAAAATCACTTTTCTTCCAAAATAAAGGCTTAGCAAAAAATGGTTAATTTCGATGCAAGCCGTTCTGAAACCTACCGGCAAATAACCCAGAACGCTTAACTCGCCGAGAAAATCACTTTTGTTCCAATTTGAATGTTTGGCAAAAAATAGTTAATTTTGATGCAAGCTGCTCTGAAACCAACCGGCAAATTACTCAGAATGCTTAACTCGCCGAGAAAATCACTATTTTCCCAAAATGAATGTGTGGCAAAAACTAGTTAATTTTGATGCAGCCGTTCTGAAACCAGCCGGCAAATCACTCAGAATGCTTAACTCGCCGTGAAAATCACTTTTCATCCAAAATAACGGCTTGGCAAAAAATAGTTAATTTTGATGCAAGCCGTTCTGAAACCAACCGGCAAATTACTTAGAATGCTGAACTCGCCGAGAAAATCACTTTTGTCGCAAATTGAATGTTTGGCAAAAAAAAGTTAATTTTGATGCAAACCTTTCTGAAACCTACCGGCAAATAACCCAGAACGCTTAACTCGCCGAGAAAATCACTTTTATTCCAATTTGAATGTTTGGCAAAAAATAGTTAATTTTGATGCAAGCTGCTCTGAAACCAACCGGCAAATTACTCAGAATGCTTAACTCGCCGAGAAAATCACTTTTTTCCCAAAATGAATGTCTGGCAAAAACTAGTTAATTTTGATGCAGCCGTTCTGAAACCAGCCGGCAAATTACTCAGAATGCTGAACTCGCCGTGAAAATCACTTTTCTTCCAAAATAAAGGCTTGGCAAAAAATAGTTAATTTTGATGCAAGCCGTTCTGAAACCAACCGGCAAATTACTCAGAATGCTGAACTCACCGTGAAAATCACTTTTGTCGCAAATTGTATGTTTGGCAAAAAAAAGTTAATTTTGATGCAAGCCGTTCTGAAACCTACCGGCAAATTACTCAGAATACTTAACTCGCCGTGAAAATCACTTTTCTTCCAAAATAAAGGCTTGGCAAAAAATGGTTAATTTCGATGCAAGCCGTTCTGAAACCTACCGACAAATTACTCAGAATGCTGAACTCGCCGTGAAAATCACTTTTGTCGCAAATTGTATGTTTGGCAAAAAAAAGTTAATTTTGATGCAAGCCGTTCTGAAACCAACATGCAAATTAGTCAGAATGCTTAACTCGCCGAGAAAATCACTTTTCTTCCAAAATAAAGGCTTGGCAAAAATAGTTAGTTTTGAAATAAGCTGCTCTGAAACCAACCCACAGATCACTCAGAATGCTTAACTCGCCGAGAAAATCAGTTTTGTTCCAAGTTGAATGTTTGACAAAAAATAGTTAATTTTGATGCAAGCCGTTCTGAAACCAACCGGCAAATTACTCAGAATGCTTAACTCGCCGAGAAAATCACTTTTTTCCCAAAATGAATGTGTGGCAAAAAATAGTTAATTTTGATGCAGCCGTTCTGAAACCAGCCGGCAAATCACTCAGAATGCTTAACTCGCCGTGAAAATCACTTTTCTTCCAAAATAAAGGCCTGGCAAAAAATAGTTAATTTTGATGCAAGCCGTTCTGAAACCAACCGGCAAATTACTCAGAATGCTGAACTCGCCGAGAAAATCACTTTTGTCGCAAATTGAATGTTTGGCAAAAAAAAGTTAATTTTGATTCAAGCCGTTCTGAAACCAACCGGCAAATTACTCAGAATGCTTAACTCGCCGTGAAAATCACTTTCCTTCCAAAATAAAGGCTTGGCAAAAAATTGTTAATTTCGATACAAGCCGCTCTGAAACCAACCGGCAAATTACTCAAAGTGCTTACCTCGCCGAGAAAATAACTTGCCGAGATAATCACTTTTCTTCCAAAACGAAGGCTTGACAGAACATAGTTAATTTTGATGCAAGCTGCTCTGAAACCAACCGGCAAATTACTCAGAATGCTGAACTCGCCGAGAAAATCACTTTTCTTCCAAAATAAAGGCTTGGCAAAAAATAGTTAATTTTGATGCTAGCGGTTCTGAAACCTACCGACAAATAACCCAGAACGCTTAACTCGCCGAGAAAATCACTTTTGTTCCAATTTGAATGTTTGGCAAAAAATAGTTAATTTTGATGCAAGCCGTCCTGAAACCAACCGGCAAATTACTCAGAATGCTTAACTCGCCGAGAAAATCACTTTTCTTCCAAAATAAAGGCTTGGCAAAAAATGGTTAATTTCGATGCAAGCGGTTCTGAAACCTACCGGCAAATAGCCCAGAACGCTTAACTCGCCGAGAAAATCACTTTTGTTCCAATTTGAATGTTTGGCAAAAAATAGTTAATTTTGATGCAAGCTGCTCTGAAACCAACCGGCAAATTACTCAGAATGCTTAACTCGCCGAGAAAATCACTTTTTTCCCAAAATGAATGTGTGGCAAAAACTAGTTAATTTTGATGCAGCCGTTCTCAAACCAGCCGGCAAATCACTCAGAATGCTTAACTCGCCGTGAAAATCACTTTTCTTCCAAAATAAAGGCTTGGCAAAAAATAGTTAATTTTGATGCAAGCCGTTCTGAAACCAACCGGCAAATTACTCAGAATGCTTAACTCGCCGAGAAAATCAGTTTTGTTCCAAGTTGAATGTTTGACAAAAAATAGTTAATTTTGATGCAAGCCGTTCTGAAACCAACCGGCAAATTACTCAGAATGCTTAACTCGCCGTGAAAATCACTTTTCTTCCAAAATAAAGGCTTGGCAAAAAATGGTTAATTTCGATGCAAGCCGTTCTGAAACCTCCCGGCAAATAACCCAGAACGCTTAACTCGCCGAGAAAATCACTTTTTTCCCAAAATGAATGTGTGGCAAAAACTAGTTAATTTTGATGCAGCCGTTCTGAAACCACCGGCAAATCACTCAGAATGCTTAACTCGCCGTGAAAATCACTTTTCTTCCAAAATAAAGGCTTGGCAAAAAATAGTTAATTTTAATGCAAGCCGTTCTGAAACCAACCGGCAAATTACTCAGAATGCTTAACTCGCCGAGAAAATCATTTTTCTTCCAAAATAAAGGCTTGGCAAAAAATAGTTAATTTTGATGCAAGCCGTTCTGAAACCAACCGGCAAATTACTCAGAATGCTGAACTCGCCGAGAAAATCACTTTTCTTCCAAGTTGAATGTTTGACAAAAAATAGTTAATGTTGATGGAAGCCGTTCTGAAACCAACCGGCAAATTACTCAGAATGCTTAACTCGCCGTGAAAATCACTTTTCTTCCAAAATAAAGGCTTGGCAAAAAATGGTTAATTTCGATGCAAGCGGTTCTGAAACCTACCGGCAAATAACCCAGAACGCTTAACTCGCCGAGAAAATCACTTTTGTTCCAATTTGAATGTTTGGCAAAAAATAGTTAATTTTGATGCAAGCTGCTCTGAAACCAACCGGCAAATTACTCAGAATGCTTAACTCGCCGAGAAAATCACTTTTTTCCCAAAATGAATGTGTGGCAAAAACTAGTTAATTTTGATGCAGCCGTTCTGAAACCAGCCGGCAAATCACTCAGAATGCTTAACTCGCCGTGAAAATCACTTTTCTTCCAAAATAAAGGCTTGGCAAAAAATAGTTAATTTTGATGCAAGCCGTTCTGAAACCAACCGGCAAATTACTCAGAATGCTTAACTCGCCGAAAAAATCAGTTTTGTTCCAAGTTGAATGTTTGACAAAAAATAGTTAATTTTGATGCAAGCCGTTCTGAAACCAACCGGCAAATTACTCAGAATGCTTAACTCGCCGTGAAAATCACTTTTCTTCCAAAATAAAGGCTTGGCAAAAAATGGTTAATTTCGATGCAAGCGGTTCTGAAACCTGCCGGCAAATAACCCAGAACGCTTAACTCGCCGAGAAAATCACTTTTGTTCCAATTTGAATGTTTGGCAAAAAATAGTTAATTTTGATGCAAGCTGCTCTGAAACCAACCGGCAAATTACTCAGAATGCTGAACTCGCCGTGAAAATCACTTTTGTCGCAAATTGTATGTTTGGCAAAAAAAAGTTAATTTTGATGCAAGCCGTTCTGAAACCTACCGGCAAATTACTCAGAATGCTTAACTCGCCGTGAAAATCACTTTTCTTCCAAAATAACGGCTTGGCAAAAAATAGTTAATTGTGATGCAAGCCGTTCTGAAACCAACCGGCAAATTACTTAGAATGCTGAACTCGCCGAGAAAATCACTTTTCTTCCAAAATAAAGGCCTGGCAAAAGATAGTTAATTTTGATGCAAGCCGTTCTGAAACCAACCGGCAAATTACTCAGAATGCTGAACTCGCCGAGAAAATCACTTTTGTCGCAAATTGAATGTTTGGCAAAAAAAAGTTAATTTTGATGCAAGCCGTTCTGAAACCAACCGGCAAATTACTCAGAATGCTTAACTCGCCGTGAAAATCACTTTCCTTCCAAAATAAAGGCTTGGCAAAAAATTGTTAATTTCGATACCAGCCGCTCTGAAACCAACCGGCAAATTACTCAAAGTGCTTACCTCGCCGAGAAAATAACTTGCCGAGATAATCACTTTTCTTCCAAAACGAAGGCTTGACAGAACATAGTTAATTTTGATGCAAGCTGCTCTGAAACCAACCGGCAAATTACTCAGAATGCTGAACTCGCCGAGAAAATCACTTTTCTTCCAAAATAAAGGCTTGGCAAAAAATAGTTAATTTTGATGCTAGCGGTTCTGAAACCTACCGACAAATAACCCAGAACGCTTAACTCGCCGACAAAATCACTTTTGTTCCAATTTAAATGTTTGGCAAAAAATAGTTAATTTTGATGCAAGCCGTTCTGAAACCAACCGGCAAATTACTCAGAATGCTTAACTCGCCGAGAAAATCACTTTTCTTCCAAAATAAAGGCTTGGCAAAAAATAGTTAATTTTGATGCAAGCCGTTCTGAAACCAACCGGCAAATTACTCAGAATGCTGAACTCGCCGAGAAAATCAGTTTTGTTCCAAGTTGAATGTTTGACAAAAAATAGTTAATTTTGATGCAAGCCGTTCTGAAACCAACCGGCAAATTACTCAGAATGCTTAACTCGCCGTGAAAATCACTTTTCTTCCAAAATAAAGGCTTGGCAAAAAATGGTTAATTTCGATGCAAGCCGTTCTGAAACCTCCCGGCAAATAACCCAGAACGCTTAACTCGCCGAGAAAATCACTTTTTTCCCAAAATGAATGTGTGGCAAAAACTAGTTAATTTTGATGCAGCCGTTCTGAAACCACCGGCAAATCACTCAGAATGCTTAACTCGCCGTGAAAATCACTTTTCTTCCAAAATAAAGGCTTGGCAAAAAATAGTTAATTTTAATGCAAGCCGTTCTGAAACCAACCGGCAAATTACTCAGAATGCTTAACTCGCCGAGAAAATCATTTTTCTTCCAAAATAAAGGCTTGGCAAAAAATAGTTAATTTTGATGCAAGCCGTTCTGAAACCAACCGGCAAATTACTCAGAATGCTGAACTCGCCGAGAAAATCACTTTTCTTCCAAGTTGAATGTTTGACAAAAAATAGTTAATTTTGATGGAAGCCGTTCTGAAACCAACCGGCAAATTACTCAGAATGCTTAACTCGCCGTGAAAATCACTTTTCTTCCAAAATAAAGGCTTGGCAAAAAATGGTTAATTTCGATGCAAGCGGTTCTGAAACCTACCGGCAAATAACCCAGAACGCTTAACTCGCCGAGAAAATCACTTTTGTTCCAATTTGAATGTTTGGCAAAAAATAGTTAATTTTGATGCAAGCTGCACTGAAACCAACCGGCAAATTACTCAGAATGCTTAACTCGCCGAGAAAATCACTTTTTTCCCAAAATGAATGTGTGGCAAAAACTAGTTAATTTTGATGCAGCCGTTCTGAAACCAGCCGGCAAATCACTCAGAATGCTTAACTCGCCGTGAAAATCACTTTTCTTCCAAAATAAAGGCTTGGCAAAAAATAGTTAATTTTGATGCAAGCCGTTCTGAAACCAACCGGCAAATTACTCAGAATGCTGAACTCGCCGAGAAAATCAGTTTTGTTCCAAGTTGAATGTTTGACAAAAAATAGTTAATTTTGATGCAAGCCGTTCTGAAACCAACCGGCAAATTACTCAGAATGCTTAACTCGCCGTGAAAATCACTTTTCTTCCAAAATAAAGGCTTGGCAAAAAATGGTTAATTTCGATGCAAGCGGTTCTGAAACCTGCCGGCAAATAACCCAGAACGCTTACCTCGCCGAGAAAATCACTTTTGTTCCAATTTGAATGTTTGGCAAAAAATAGTTAATTTTGATGCAAGCTGCTCTGAAACCAACCGGCAAATTACTCAGAATGCTGAACTCGCCGTGAAAATCACTTTTGTCGCAAATTGTATGTTTGGCAAAAAAAAGTTAATTTTGATGCAAGCCGTTCTGAAACCTACCGGCAAATTACTCAGAATGCTTAACTCGCCGTGAAAATCACTTTTCTTCCAAAATAACGGCTTGGCAAAAAATAGTTAATTGTGATGCAAGCCGTTCTGAAACCAACCGGCAAATTACTTAGAATGCTGAACTCGCCGAGAAAATCACTTTTCTTCCAAAATAAAGGCCTGGCAAAAAATAGTTAATTTTGATGCAAGCCGTTCTGAAACCAACCGGCAAATTACTCAGAATGCTGAACTCGCCGAGAAAATCACTTTTGTCGCAAATTGAATGTTTGGCAAAAAAAAGTTAATTTTGATGCAAGCCGTTCTGAAACCAACCGGCAAATTACTCAGAATGCTTAACTCGCCGTGAAAATCACTTTCCTTCCAAAATAAAGGCTTGGCAAAAAATTGTTAATTTCGATACCAGCCGCTCTGAAACCAACCGGCAAATTACTCAAAGTGCTTACCTCGCCGAGAAAATAACTTGCCGAGATAATCACTTTTCTTCCAAAACGAAGGCTTGACAGAACATAGTTAATTTTGATGCAAGCTGCTCTGAAACCAACCGGCAAATTACTCAGAATGCTGAACTCGCCGAGAAAATCACTTTTCTTCCAAAATAAAGGCTTGGCAAAAAATAGTTAATTTTGATGCTAGCGGTTCTGAAACCTACCGACAAATAACCCAGAACGCTTAACTCGCCGACAAAATCACTTTTGTTCCAATTTAAATGTTTGGCAAAAAATAGTTAATTTTGATGCAAGCCGTTCTGAAACCAACCGGCAAATTACTCAGAATGCTTAACTCGCCGAGAAAATCACTTTTCTTCCAAAATAAAGGCTTGGCAAAAAATAGTTAATTTTGATGCAAGCCGTTCTGAAACCAACCGGCAAATAACCCAGAACGCTTAACTCGCCGAGAAAATCACTTTTGTTCCAATTTGAATGTTTGGCAAAAAATAGTTAATTTTGATGCAAGCTGCTCTGAAACCAACCGGCAAATTACTCAGAATGCTTAACTCGCCGAGAAAATCACTTTTTTCCCAAAATGAATGTGTGGCAAAAACTAGTTAATTTTGATGCAGCCGTTCTGAAACCAGCCGGCAAATCACTCAGAATGCTTAACTCGCCGTGAAAATCACTTTTCTTCCAAAATAAAGGCTTGGCAAAAAATAGTTAATTTTGATGCAAGCCGTTCTGAAACCAACCGGCAAATTACTCAGAATGCTTAACTCGCCGAGAAAATCAGTTTTGTTCCAAGTTGAATGTTTGACAAAAAATAGTTAATTTTGATGCAAGCCGTTCTGAAACCAACCGGCAAATTACTCAGAATGCTTAACTCGCCGTGAAAATCACTTTTCTTCCAAAATAAAGGCTTGGCAAAAAATGGTTAATTTCGATGCAAGCGGTTCTGAAACCTGCCGGCAAATAACCCAGAACGCTTACCTCGCCGAGAAAATCACTTTTGTTCCAATTTGAATGTTTGGCAAAAAATAGTTAATTTTGATGCAAGCTGCTCTGAAACCAACCGGCAAATTACTCAGAATGCTGAACTCGCCGTGAAAATCACTTTTGTCGCAAATTGTATGTTTGGCAAAAAAAAGTTAATTTTGATGCAAGCCGTTCTGAAACCTACCGGCAAATTACTCAGAATGCTTAACTCGCCGTGAAAATCACTTTTCTTCCAAAATAACGGCTTGGCAAAAAATAGTTAATTGTGATGCAAGCCGTTCTGAAACCAACCGGCAAATTACTTAGAATGCTGAACTCGCCGAGAAAATCACTTTTCTTCCAAAATAAAGGCCTGGCAAAAAATAGTTAATTTTGATGCAAGCCGTTCTGAAACCAACCGGCAAATTACTCAGAATGCTGAACTCGCCGAGAAAATCACTTTTGTCGCAAATTGAATGTTTGGCAAAAAAAAGTTAATTTTGATGCAAGCCGTTCTGAAACCAACCGGCAAATTACTCAGAATGCTTAACTCGCCGTGAAAATCACTTTCCTTCCAAAATAAAGGCTTGGCAAAAAATTGTTAATTTCGATACCAGCCGCTCTGAAACCAACCGGCAAATTACTCAAAGTGCTTACCTCGCCGAGAAAATAACTTGCCGAGATAATCACTTTTCTTCCAAAACGAAGGCTTGACAGAACATAGTTAATTTTGATGCAAGCTGCTCTGAAACCAACCGGCAAATTACTCAGAATGCTGAACTCGCCGAGAAAATCACTTTTCTTCCAAAATAAAGGCTTGGCAAAAAATAGTTAATTTTGATGCTAGCGGTTCTGAAACCTACCGACAAATAACCCAGAACGCTTAACTCGCCGACAAAATCACTTTTGTTCCAATTTAAATGTTTGGCAAAAAATAGTTAATTTTGATGCAAGCCGTTCTGAAACCAACCGGCAAATTACTCAGAATGCTTAACTCGCCGAGAAAATCACTTTTCTTCCAAAATAAAGGCTTGGCAAAAAATAGTTAATTTTGATGCAAGCCGTTCTGAAACCAACCGGCAAATTACTCAGAATGCTGAACTCGCCGAGAAAATCAGTTTTGTTCCAAGTTGAATGTTTGACAAAAAATAGTTAATTTTGATGCAAGCCGTTCTGAAACCAACCGGCAAATTACTCAGAATGCTTAACTCGCCGTGAAAATCACTTTTCTTCCAAAATAAAGGCTTGGCAAAAAATGGTTAATTTCGATGCAAGCGGTTCTGAAACCTACCGGCAAATAACCCAGAACGCTTAACTCGCCGTGAAAATCACTTTTGTTCCAATTTGAATGTTTGGCAAAAAATAGTTAATTTTGATGCAAGCTACTCTGAAACCAACCGGCAAATTACTCAGAATGCTAAACTCGCCGAGAAAATCACTTTTTTCCCAAAATGAATGTGTGGCAAAAAATAGTTAATTTTGATGCAAGCCGTTCTGAAACCAACCGGCAAATTACTCAGAATGCTGAACTCGCCGAGAAAATCACTTTTCTTCCAAAATAAAGGCTTGGCAAAAAATAGTTAATTTTGATGCTAGCGGTTCTGAAACCCACCGACAAATAACCCAGAACGGTTAACTCGCCGAGAAAATCACTTTTGTTCCAATTTGAATGTTTGGCAAAAAATAGTTAATTTTGATGCAAGCCGTTCTGAAACCAACCGGCAAATTACTCAGAATGCTTTACTCGCCGAGAAAATCACTTTTCTTCCAAAATAAAGGCTTGGCAAAAAATAGTTAATTTTGATGCAAGCCGTTCTGAAACCAAGCGGCAAATTACTCAGAATGCTTAACTCGCCGAGAAAATCACTTTTTTCCCAAAATGAATGTGTGGCAAAAACTAGTTAATTTTGATGCAGCCGTTCTGAAACCAGCCGGCAAATCACTCAGAATGCTTAACTCGCCGTGAAAATCACTTTTCTTCCAAAATAAAGGCTTGGCAAAAAATAGTTAATTTTGATGCAAGCCGTTCTAAAACCAACCGGCAAATTACTCAGAATGCTGAACTCGCCGAGAAAATCACTTTTGTCGCAAATTGAATGTTTGGCAAAAAATGGTTAATTTTGATACAGCCGTTCTGAAACCAGCCGGCAAATTACTCAGAATGCTGAACTCGCCGTGAAAATCACTTTTCTTCCAAAATAAAGGCTTGGCAAAAAATAGTTAAATTTGATGCAAGCCGTTCTGAAACCAACCGGCAAATTACTCAGAATGCTTAACTCGCCGTGAAAATCACTTTTCTTCCAAAATAAAGGCTTGGCAAAAAATGGTTAATTTCGATGCAAGCCGTTCTGAAACCTACCGGCAAATAACCCAGAACGCTTAACTCGCCGAGAAAATCACTTTTGTTCCAATTTGAATGTTTGGCAAAAAATAGTTAATTTTGATGCAAGCTGCTCTGAAACCAACCGGCAAATTACTCAGAATGCTTAACTCGCCGAGAAAATCACTTTTTTCCCAAAATGAATGTGTGGCAAAAACTAGATAATTTTGATGCAGCCGTTCTGAAACCAGCCGGCAAATCACTCAGAATGCTTAACTCGCCGTGAAAATCACTTTTCTTCCAAAATAAAGGCTTGGCAAAAAATAGTTAATTTTGATGCAAGCCGTTCTGAAATCAACCGGCAAATTACTTAGAATGCTGAACTCGCCGAGAAAATCACTTTTGTCGCAAATTGAATGTTTGGCAAAAAAAAGTTAATTTTGATGCAAGCTGCTCTGAAACCAACCGGCAAATTACTCAGAATGCTTAACTCGCCGAGAAAATCACTTTTTTCCCAAAATGAATGTGTGGCAAAAAATAGTTAATTTTGATGCAGCCGTTCTGAAACCAGCCGGCAAATCACTCAGAATGCTTAACTCGCCGTGAAAATCACTTTTCTTCCAAAATAAAGGCTTGGCAAAAAATAGTTAATTTTGATGCAAGCCGTTCTGAAACCAACCGGCAAATTACTCAGAATGCTGAACTCGCCGAGAAAATCACTTTTCTTCCAAAATAAAGGCTTGGCAAAAAATAGTTAATTTTGATGCAAGCCGTTCTGAAACCAACATGCAAATTAGTCAGAATGCTTAACTCGCCGAGAAAATCACTTTTCTTCCAAAATAAAGGCTTGGCAAAAATAGTTAGTTTTGAAATAAGCTGCTCTGAAACCAACCCACAGATCACTCAGAATGCTTAACTCGCCGAGAAAATCAGTTTTGTTCCAAGTTGAATGTTTGACAAAAAATAGTTAATTTTGATGCAAGCCGTTCTGAAACCAACCGGCAAATTACTCAGAATGCTTAACTCGCCGTGAAAATCTCTTTTCTTCCAAAATAAAGGCTTGGCAAAAAATGGTTAATTTCGATGCAAGCGGTTCTGAAACCTACCGGCAAATAACCCAGAACGCTTAACTCGCCGAGAAAATCACTTTTGTTCCAATTTGAATGTTTGGCAAAAAATAGTTAATTTTGATGCAAGCTGCTCTGAAACCAACCGGCAAATTACTCAGAATGCTTAACTCGCCGAGAAAATCACTTTTTTCCCAAAATGAATGTGTGGCAAAAACTAGTAAATTTTGATGCAGCCGTTCTGAAACCAGCCGGCAAATCACTCAGAATGCTTAACTCGCCGTGAAAATCACTTTTCTTCCAAAATAAAGGCTTGGCAAAAAATAATTAATTTTGATGCAAGCCGTTCTGAAACCAACCGGCAAATTACTCAGAATGCTTAACTCGCCGAGAAAATCAGTTTTGTTCCAAGTTGAATGTTTGATAAAAAATAGTTAATTTTGATGCAAGCCGTTCTGAAACCAACCGGCAAATTACTCAGAATGCTTAACTCGCCGTGAAAATCACTTTTCTTTCAAAATAAAGGCTTGGCAAAAAATGGTTAATTTCGATGCAAGCCGTTCTGAAACCTACCGGCAAATAACCCAGAACGCTTAACTCGCCGAGAAAATCACTTTTGTTCCAATTTGAATGTTTGGCAAAAAATAGTTAATTTTGATGCAAGCTGCTCTGAAACCAACCGGCAAATTACTCAGAATGCTTAACTCGCCGAGAAAATCACTTTTTTCCCAAAATGAATGTCTGGCAAAAACTAGTTAATTTTGATGCAGCCGTTCTGAAACCAGCCGGCAAATTACTCAGAATGCTGAACTCGCCGTGAAAATCACTTTTCTTCCAAAATAAAGGCTTGGCAAAAAATAGTTAATTTTGATGCAAGCCGTTCTGAAACCAACCGGCAAATTACTCAGAATGCTGAACTCGCCGTGAAAATCACTTTTGTCGCAAATTGTATGTTTGGCAAAAAAAAGTTAATTTTGATGCAAGCCGTTCTGAAACCTACCGGCAAATTACTCAGAATACTTAACTCGCCGTGAAAATCACTTTTCTTCCAAAATAAAGGCTTGGCAAAAAATGGTTAATTTCGATGCAAGCCGTTCTGAAACCTACCGACAAATAACCCAGAACGCTTAACTCGCCGAGAAAATCACTTTTGTTCCAATTTGAATGTTTGGCAAAAAATAGTTAATTTTGATGCAAGCCGTTCTGAAACCAACCGGCAAATTACTCAGAATGCTTAACTCGCCGAGAAAATCACTTTTCTTCCAAAATAAAGGCTTGGCAAAAAATAGTTAATTTTGATGCAAGCCGTTCTGAAACCAACCGGCAAATTACTCAGAATGCTGAACTCGCCGAGAAAATCAGTTTTGTTCCAAGTTGAATGTTTGACAAAAAATAGATAATTTTGATGCAAGCCGTTCTGAAACCAACCGGCAAATTACTCAGAATGCTTAACTCGCCGTGAAAATCACTTTTCTTCCAAAATAAAGGCTTGGCAAAAAATAGTTAATTTCGAAGCAAGTGGTTCTGAAACCTACCGGCAAATAACCCAGAACGCTTAACTCGCCGAGAAAATCACTTTTGTTCCAATTTGAATGTGTGGCAAAAACTAGTTAATTTTGATGCAGCCGTTCTGAAACCAGCCGGCAAATCACTCAGAATGCTTAACTCGCCTTGAAAATCACTTTATTTCCAAAATGAATGCGTGGCAAAAAATAGTTAATTTCGATGCAAGCCGTTCTGAAACCAACCGGCAAATGACTGAGAATGCTTAACTCGCCGAGAAAATCGCTTTTCTTCTAAAATAAGGGTTTGGCAAAAAATACTTAATTTTTATGCAAGCCGTTCTGAAACCAAGCGGCAAATTACTCCGAATGCTTAACTCGCCGAGAAAATCACTTTTGTTCCAAAATGAATGTTTGGAAAAAAATAGTTAATTTCGATGCAAGCCGTTCTGAAACCAACCGGCAAATTACTCAGAATGCTTAACTCGCCGTGAAAATCACTTTTCTTCCAAAATAAAGGCTTGGCAAAAAATGGTTAATTTCGATGCAAGCCGTTCTGAAACCTACCGGCAAATAACCCAGAACGCTTAACTCGCCGAGAAAATCACTTTTGTTCCAATTTGAATGTTTGGCAAAAAATAGTTAATTTTGATGCAAGCTGCTCTGAAACCAACCGGCAAATTACTCAGAATGCTTAACTCGCCGAGAAAATCACTTTTTTCCCAAAATGAATGTGTGGCAAAAACTAGATAATTTTGATGCAGCCGTTCTGAAACCAGCCGGCAAATCACTCAGAATGCTTAACTCGCCGTGAAAATCACTTTTCTTCCAAAATAAAGGCTTGGCAAAAAATAGTTAATTTTGATGCAAGCCGTTCTGAAATCAACCGGCAAATTACTTAGAATGCTGAACTCGCCGAGAAAATCACTTTTGTCGCAAATTGAATGTTTGGCAAAAAAAAGTTAATTTTGATGCAAGCTGCTCTGAAACCAACCGGCAAATTACTCAGAATGCTTAACTCGCCGAGAAAATCACTTTTTTCCCAAAATGAATGTGTGGCAAAAAATAGTTAATTTTGATGCAGCCGTTCTGAAACCAGCCGGCAAATCACTCAGAATGCTTAACTCGCCGTGAAAATCACTTTTCTTCCAAAATAAAGGCTTGGCAAAAATAGTTAATTTTGATGCAAGCCGTTCTGAAACCAACCGGCAAATTACTCAGAATGCTGAACTCGCCGAGAAAATCACTTTTCTTCCAAAATAAAGGCTTGGCAAAAAATAGTTAATTTTGATGCAAGCCGTTCTGAAACCAACATGCAAATTAGTCAGAATGCTTAACTCGCCGAGAAAATCACTTTTCTTCCAAAATAAAGGCTTGGCAAAAATAGTTAGTTTTGAAATAAGCTGCTCTGAAACCAACCCACAGATCACTCAGAATGCTTAACTCGCCGAGAAAATCAGTTTTGTTCCAAGTTGAATGTTTGACAAAAAATAGTTAATTTTGATGCAAGCCGTTCTGAAACCAACCGGCAAATTACTCAGAATGCTTAACTCGCCGTGAAAATCTCTTTTCTTCCAAAATAAAGGCTTGGCAAAAAATGGTTAATTTCGATGCAAGCGGTTCTGAAACCTACCGGCAAATAACCCAGAACGCTTAACTCGCCGAGAAAATCACTTTTGTTCCAATTTGAATGTTTGGCAAAAAATAGTTAATTTTGATGCAAGCTGCTCTGAAACCAACCGGCAAATTACTCAGAATGCTTAACTCGCCGAGAAAATCACTTTTTTCCCAAAATGAATGTGTGGCAAAAACTAGTAAATTTTGATGCAGCCGTTCTGAAACCAGCCGGCAAATCACTCAGAATGCTTAACTCGCCGTGAAAATCACTTTTCTTCCAAAATAAAGGCTTGGCAAAAAATAATTAATTTTGATGCAAGCCGTTCTGAAACCAACCGGCAAATTACTCAGAATGCTTAACTCGCCGAGAAAATCAGTTTTGTTCCAAGTTGAATGTTTGATAAAAAATAGTTAATTTTGATGCAAGCCGTTCTGAAACCAACCGGCAAATTACTCAGAATGCTTAACTCGCCGTGAAAATCACTTTTCTTTCAAAATAAAGGCTTGGCAAAAAATGGTTAATTTCGATGCAAGCCGTTCTGAAACCTACCGGCAAATAACCCAGAACGCTTAACTCGCCGAGAAAATCACTTTTGTTCCAATTTGAATGTTTGGCAAAAAATAGTTAATTTTGATGCAAGCTGCTCTGAAACCAACCGGCAAATTACTCAGAATGCTTAACTCGCCGAGAAAATCACTTTTTTCCCAAAATGAATGTCTGGCAAAAACTAGTTAATTTTGATGCAGCCGTTCTGAAACCAGCCGGCAAATTACTCAGAATGCTGAACTCGCCGTGAAAATCACTTTTCTTCCAAAATAAAGGCTTGGCAAAAAATAGTTAATTTTGATGCAAGCCGTTCTGAAACCAACCGGCAAATTACTCAGAATGCTGAACTCGCCGTGAAAATCACTTTTGTCGCAAATTGTATGTTTGGCAAAAAAAAGTTAATTTTGATGCAAGCCGTTCTGAAACCTACCGGCAAATTACTCAGAATACTTAACTCGCCGTGAAAATCACTTTTCTTCCAAAATAAAGGCTTGGCAAAAAATGGTTAATTTCGATGCAAGCCGTTCTGAAACCTACCGACAAATAACCCAGAACGCTTAACTCGCCGAGAAAATCACTTTTGTTCCAATTTGAATGTTTGGCAAAAAATAGTTAATTTTGATGCAAGCCGTTCTGAAACCAACCGGCAAATTACTCAGAATGCTTAACTCGCCGAGAAAATCACTTTTCTTCCAAAATAAAGGCTTGGCAAAAAATAGTTAATTTTGATGCAAGCCGTTCTGAAACCAACCGGCAAATTACTCAGAATGCTGAACTCGCCGAGAAAATCAGTTTTGTTCCAAGTTGAATGTTTGACAAAAAATAGATAATTTTGATGCAAGCCGTTCTGAAACCAACCGGCAAATTACTCAGAATGCTTAACTCGCCGTGAAAATCACTTTTCTTCCAAAATAAAGGCTTGGCAAAAAATAGTTAATTTCGAAGCAAGTGGTTCTGAAACCTACCGGCAAATAACCCAGAACGCTTAACTCGCCGAGAAAATCACTTTTGTTCCAATTTGAATGTGTGGCAAAAACTAGTTAATTTTGATGCAGCCGTTCTGAAACCAGCCGGCAAATCACTCAGAATGCTTAACTCGCCTTGAAAATCACTTTATTTCCAAAATGAATGCGTGGCAAAAAATAGTTAATTTCGATGCAAGCCGTTCTGAAACCAACCGGCAAATGACTGAGAATGCTTAACTCGCCGAGAAAATCGCTTTTCTTCTAAAATAAGGGTTTGGCAAAAAATACTTAATTTTTATGCAAGCCGTTCTGAAACCAAGCGGCAAATTACTCCGAATGCTTAACTCGCCGAGAAAATCACTTTTGTTCCAAAATGAATGTTTGGAAAAAAATAGTTAATTTCGATGCAAGCCGTTCTGAAACCAACCGGCAAATTACTCAGAATGCTTAACTCGCCGTGAAAATCACTTTTCTTCCAAAATAAAGGCTTGGCAAAAAATGGTTAATTTCGATGCAAGCCGTTCTGAAACCTACCGGCAAATAACCCAGAACGCTTAACTCGCCGAGAAAATCACTTTTGTTCCAATTTGAATGTTTGGCAAAAAATAGTTAATTTTGATGCAAGCTGCTCTGAAACCAACCGGCAAATTACTCAGAATGCTTAACTCGCCGAGAAAATCACTTTTTTCCCAAAATGAATGTGTGGCAAAAACTAGATAATTTTGATGCAGCCGTTCTGAAACCAGCCGGCAAATCACTCAGAATGCTTAACTCGCCGTGAAAATCACTTTTCTTCCAAAATAAAGGCTTGGCAAAAAATAGTTAATTTTGATGCAAGCCGTTCTGAAATCAACCGGCAAATTACTTAGAATGCTGAACTCGCCGAGAAAATCACTTTTGTCGCAAATTGAATGTTTGGCAAAAAAAAGTTAATTTTGATGCAAGCTGCTCTGAAACCAACCGGCAAATTACTCAGAATGCTTAACTCGCCGAGAAAATCACTTTTTTCCCAAAATGAATGTGTGGCAAAAAATAGTTAATTTTGATGCAGCCGTTCTGAAACCAGCCGGCAAATCACTCAGAATGCTTAACTCGCCGTGAAAATCACTTTTCTTCCAAAATAAAGGCTTGGCAAAAATAGTTAATTTTGATGCAAGCCGTTCTGAAACCAACCGGCAAATTACTCAGAATGCTGAACTCGCCGAGAAAATCACTTTTCTTCCAAAATAAAGGCTTGGCAAAAAATAGTTAATTTTGATGCAAGCCGTTCTGAAACCAACATGCAAATTAGTCAGAATGCTTAACTCGCCGAGAAAATCACTTTTCTTCCAAAATAAAGGCTTGGCAAAAATAGTTAGTTTTGAAATAAGCTGCTCTGAAACCAACCCACAGATCACTCAGAATGCTTAACTCGCCGAGAAAATCAGTTTTGTTCCAAGTTGAATGTTTGACAAAAAATAGTTAATTTTGATGCAAGCCGTTCTGAAACCAACCGGCAAATTACTCAGAATGCTTAACTCGCCGTGAAAATCTCTTTTCTTCCAAAATAAAGGCTTGGCAAAAAATGGTTAATTTCGATGCAAGCGGTTCTGAAACCTACCGGCAAATAACCCAGAACGCTTAACTCGCCGAGAAAATCACTTTTGTTCCAATTTGAATGTTTGGCAAAAAATAGTTAATTTTGATGCAAGCTGCTCTGAAACCAACCGGCAAATTACTCAGAATGCTTAACTCGCCGAGAAAATCACTTTTTTCCCAAAATGAATGTGTGGCAAAAACTAGTAAATTTTGATGCAGCCGTTCTGAAACCAGCCGGCAAATCACTCAGAATGCTTAACTCGCCGTGAAAATCACTTTTCTTCCAAAATAAAGGCTTGGCAAAAAATAATTAATTTTGATGCAAGCCGTTCTGAAACCAACCGGCAAATTACTCAGAATGCTTAACTCGCCGAGAAAATCAGTTTTGTTCCAAGTTGAATGTTTGATAAAAAATAGTTAATTTTGATGCAAGCCGTTCTGAAACCAACCGGCAAATTACTCAGAATGCTTAACTCGCCGTGAAAATCACTTTTCTTTCAAAATAAAGGCTTGGCAAAAAATGGTTAATTTCGATGCAAGCCGTTCTGAAACCTACCGGCAAATAACCCAGAACGCTTAACTCGCCGAGAAAATCACTTTTGTTCCAATTTGAATGTTTGGCAAAAAATAGTTAATTTTGATGCAAGCTGCTCTGAAACCAACCGGCAAATTACTCAGAATGCTTAACTCGCCGAGAAAATCACTTTTTTCCCAAAATGAATGTCTGGCAAAAACTAGTTAATTTTGATGCAGCCGTTCTGAAACCAGCCGGCAAATTACTCAGAATGCTGAACTCGCCGTGAAAATCACTTTTCTTCCAAAATAAAGGCTTGGCAAAAAATAGTTAATTTTGATGCAAGCCGTTCTGAAACCAACCGGCAAATTACTCAGAATGCTGAACTCGCCGTGAAAATCACTTTTGTCGCAAATTGTATGTTTGGCAAAAAAAAGTTAATTTTGATGCAAGCCGTTCTGAAACCTACCGGCAAATTACTCAGAATACTTAACTCGCCGTGAAAATCACTTTTCTTCCAAAATAAAGGCTTGGCAAAAAATGGTTAATTTCGATGCAAGCCGTTCTGAAACCTACCGACAAATAACCCAGAACACTTAACTCGCCGAGAAAATCACTTTTGTTCCAATTTGAATGTTTGGCAAAAAATAGTTAATTTTGATGCAAGCCGTTCTGAAACCAACATGCAAATTAGTCAGAATGCTTAACTCGCCGAGAAAATCACTTTTCTTCCAAAATAAAGGCTTGGCAAAAAATGGTTAATTTCGATGCAAGCGGTTCTGAAACCTACCGGCAAATAACCCAGAACGCTTAACTCGCCGAGAAAATCACTTTTGTTCCAATTTGAATGTTTGGCAAAAAATAGTTAATTTTGATGCAAGCTGCTCTGAAACCAACCGGCAAATTACTCAGAATGCTTAACTCGCCGAGAAAATCACTTTTTTCCCAAAATGAATGTGTGGCAAAAACTAGTTAATTTTGATGCAGCCGTTCTGAAACCAGCCGGCAAATCACTCAGAATGCTTAACTCGCCGTGAAAATCACTTTTCTTCCAAAATAAAGGCTTGGCAAAAAATAGTTAATTTTGATGCAAGCCGTTCTGAAACCAACCGGCAAATTACTCAGAATGCTTAACTCGCCGAAAAAATCAGTTTTGTTCCAAGTTGAATGTTTGACAAAAAATAGTTAATTTTGATGCAAGCCGTTCTGAAACCAACCGGCAAATTACTCAGAATGCTTAACTCGCCGTGAAAATCACTTTTCTTCCAAAATAAAGGCTTGGCAAAAAATGGTTAATTTCGATGCAAGCGGTTCTGAAACCTGCCGGCAAATAACCCAGAACGCTTAACTCGCCGAGAAAATCACTTTTGTTCCAATTTGAATGTTTGGCAAAAAATAGTTAATTTTGATGCAAGCTGCTCTGAAACCAACCGGCAAATTACTCAGAATGCTGAACTCGCCGTGAAAATCACTTTTGTCGCAAATTGTATGTTTGGCAAAAAAAAGTTAATTTTGATGCAAGCCGTTCTGAAACCTACCGGCAAATTACTCAGAATGCTTAACTCGCCGTGAAAATCACTTTTCTTCCAAAATAACGGCTTGGCAAAAAATAGTTAATTGTGATGCAAGCCGTTCTGAAACCAACCGGCAAATTACTTAGAATGCTGAACTCGCCGAGAAAATCACTTTTCTTCCAAAATAAAGGCCTGGCAAAAAATAGTTAATTTTGATGCAAGCCGTTCTGAAACCAACCGGCAAATTACTCAGAATGCTGAACTCGCCGAGAAAATCACTTTTGTCGCAAATTGAATGTTTGGCAAAAAAAAGTTAATTTTGATGCAAGCCGTTCTGAAACCAACCGGCAAATTACTCAGAATGCTTAACTCGCCGTGAAAATCACTTTCCTTCCAAAATAAAGGCTTGGCAAAAAATTGTTAATTTCGATACCAGCCGCTCTGAAACCAACCGGCAAATTACTCAAAGTGCTTACCTCGCCGAGAAAATAACTTGCCGAGATAATCACTTTTCTTCCAAAACGAAGGCTTGACAGAACATAGTTAATTTTGATGCAAGCTGCTCTGAAACCAACCGGCAAATTACTCAGAATGCTGAACTCGCCGAGAAAATCACTTTTCTTCCAAAATAAAGGCTTGGCAAAAAATAGTTAATTTTGATGCTAGCGGTTCTGAAACCTACCGACAAATAACCCAGAACGCTTAACTCGCCGACAAAATCACTTTTGTTCCAATTTAAATGTTTGGCAAAAAATAGTTAATTTTGATGCAAGCCGTTCTGAAACCAACCGGCAAATTACTCAGAATGCTTAACTCGCCGAGAAAATCACTTTTCTTCCAAAATAAAGGCTTGGCAAAAAATAGTTAATTTTGATGCAAGCCGTTCTGAAACCAACCGGCAAATTACTCAGAATGCTGAACTCGCCGAGAAAATCAGTTTTGTTCCAAGTTGAATGTTTGACAAAAAATAGTTAATTTTGATGCAAGCCGTTCTGAAACCAACCGGCAAATTACTCAGAATGCTTAACTCGCCGTGAAAATCACTTTTCTTCCAAAATAAAGGCTTGGCAAAAAATGGTTAATTTCGATGCAAGCCGTTCTGAAACCTCCCGGCAAATAACCCAGAACGCTTAACTCGCCGAGAAAATCACTTTTTTCCCAAAATGAATGTGTGGCAAAAACTAGTTAATTTTGATGCAGCCGTTCTGAAACCACCGGCAAATCACTCAGAATGCTTAACTCGCCGTGAAAATCACTTTTCTTCCAAAATAAAGGCTTGGCAAAAAATAGTTAATTTTAATGCAAGCCGTTCTGAAACCAACCGGCAAATTACTCAGAATGCTTAACTCGCCGAGAAAATCATTTTTCTTCCAAAATAAAGGCTTGGCAAAAAATAGTTAATTTTGATGCAAGCCGTTCTGAAACCAACCGGCAAATTACTCAGAATGCTGAACTCGCCGAGAAAATCACTTTTCTTCCAAGTTGAATGTTTGACAAAAAATAGTTAATTTTGATGGAAGCCGTTCTGAAACCAACCGGCAAATTACTCAGAATGCTTAACTCGCCGTGAAAATCACTTTTCTTCCAAAATAAAGGCTTGGCAAAAAATGGTTAATTTCGATGCAAGCGGTTCTGAAACCTACCGGCAAATAACCCAGAACGCTTAACTCGCCGAGAAAATCACTTTTGTTCCAATTTGAATGTTTGGCAAAAAATAGTTAATTTTGATGCAAGCTGCACTGAAACCAACCGGCAAATTACTCAGAATGCTTAACTCGCCGAGAAAATCACTTTTTTCCCAAAATGAATGTGTGGCAAAAACTAGTTAATTTTGATGCAGCCGTTCTGAAACCAGCCGGCAAATCACTCAGAATGCTTAACTCGCCGTGAAAATCACTTTTCTTCCAAAATAAAGGCTTGGCAAAAAATAGTTAATTTTGATGCAAGCCGTTCTGAAACCAACCGGCAAATTACTCAGAATGCTTAACTCGCCGAGAAAATCAGTTTTGTTCCAAGTTGAATGTTTGACAAAAAATAGTTAATTTTGATGCAAGCCGTTCTGAAACCAACCGGCAAATTACTCAGAATGCTTAACTCGCCGTGAAAATCACTTTTCTTCCAAAATAAAGGCTTGGCAAAAAATGGTTAATTTCGATGCAAGCGGTTCTGAAACCTGCCGGCAAATAACCCAGAACGCTTAACTCGCCGAGAAAATCACTTTTGTTCCAATTTGAATGTTTGGCAAAAAATAGTTAATTTTGATGCAAGCTGCTCTGAAACCAACCGGCAAATTACTCAGAATGCTGAACTCGCCGTGAAAATCACTTTTGTCGCAAATTGTATGTTTGGCAAAAAAAAGTTAATTTTGATGCAAGCCGTTCTGAAACCTACCGGCAAATTACTCAGAATGCTTAACTCGCCGTGAAAATCACTTTTCTTCCAAAATAACGGCTTGGCAAAAAATAGTTAATTGTGATGCAAGCCGTTCTGAAACCAACCGGCAAATTACTTAGAATGCTGAACTCGCCGAGAAAATCACTTTTCTTCCAAAATAAAGGCCTGGCAAAAAATAGTTAATTTTGATGCAAGCCGTTCTGAAACCAACCGGCAAATTACTCAGAATGCTGAACTCGCCGAGAAAATCACTTTTGTCGCAAATTGAATGTTTGGCAAAAAAAAGTTAATTTTGATGCAAGCCGTTCTGAAACCAACCGGCAAATTACTCAGAATGCTTAACTCGCCGTGAAAATCACTTTCCTTCCAAAATAAAGGCTTGGCAAAAAATTGTTAATTTCGATACCAGCCGCTCTGAAACCAACCGGCAAATTACTCAAAGTGCTTACCTCGCCGAGAAAATAACTTGCCGAGATAATCACTTTTCTTCCAAAACGAAGGCTTGACAGAACATAGTTAATTTTGATGCAAGCTGCTCTGAAACCAACCGGCAAATTACTCAGAATGCTGAACTCGCCGAGAAAATCACTTTTCTTCCAAAATAAAGGCTTGGCAAAAAATAGTTAATTTTGATGCTAGCGGTTCTGAAACCTACCGACAAATAACCCAGAACGCTTAACTCGCCGACAAAATCACTTTTGTTCCAATTTAAATGTTTGGCAAAAAATAGTTAATTTTGATGCAAGCCGTTCTGAAACCAACCGGCAAATTACTCAGAATGCTTAACTCGCCGAGAAAATCACTTTTCTTCCAAAATAAAGGCTTGGCAAAAAATAGTTAATTTTGATGCAAGCCGTTCTGAAACCAACCGGCAAATTACTCAGAATGCTGAACTCGCCGAGAAAATCAGTTTTGTTCCAAGTTGAATGTTTGACAAAAAATAGTTAATTTTGATGCAAGCCGTTCTGAAACCAACCGGCAAATTACTCAGAATGCTTAACTCGCCGTGAAAATCACTTTTCTTCCAAAATAAAGGCTTGGCAAAAAATGGTTAATTTCGATGCAAGCCGTTCTGAAACCTCCCGGCAAATAACCCAGAACGCTTAACTCGCCGAGAAAATCACTTTTTTCCCAAAATGAATGTGTGGCAAAAACTAGTTAATTTTGATGCAGCCGTTCTGAAACCACCGGCAAATCACTCAGAATGCTTAACTCGCCGTGAAAATCACTTTTCTTCCAAAATAAAGGCTTGGCAAAAAATAGTTAATTTTAATGCAAGCCGTTCTGAAACCAACCGGCAAATTACTCAGAATGCTTAACTCGCCGAGAAAATCATTTTTCTTCCAAAATAAAGGCTTGGCAAAAAATAGTTAATTTTGATGCAAGCCGTTCTGAAACCAACCGGCAAATTACTCAGAATGCTGAACTCGCCGAGAAAATCACTTTTCTTCCAAGTTGAATGTTTGACAAAAAATAGTTAATTTTGATGCAAGCCGTTCTGAAACCAACCGGCAAATTACTCAGAATGCTTAACTCGCCGTGAAAATCACTTTTCTTCCAAAATAAAGGCTTGGCAAAAAATGGTTAATTTCGATGCAAGCGGTTCTGAAACCTACCGGCAAATAACCCAGAACGCTTAACTCGCCGAGAAAATCACTTTTGTTCCAATTTGAATGTTTGGCAAAAAATAGTTAATTTTGATGCAAGCTGCTCTGAAACCAACCGGCAAATTACTCAGAATGCTTAACTCGCCGAGAAAATCACTTTTTTCCCAAAATGAATGTGTGGCAAAAACTAGTTAATTTTGATGCAGCCGTTCTGAAACCAGCCGGCAAATCACTCAGAATGCTTAACTCGCCGTGAAAATCACTTTTCTTCCAAAATAAAGGCTTGGCAAAAAATAGTTAATTTTGATGCAAGCCGTTCTGAAACCAACCGGCAAATTACTCAGAATGCTTAACTCGCCGAGAAAATCAGTTTTGTTCCAAGTTGAATGTTTGACAAAAAATAGTTAATTTTGATGCAAGCCGTTCTGAAACCAACCGGCAAATTACTGAGAATGCTTAACTCGCCGTGAAAATCACTTTTCTTCCAAAATAAAGGCTTGGCAAAAAATGGTTAATTTCGATGCAAGCGGTTCTGAAACCTGCCGGCAAATAACCCAGAACGCTTAACTCGCCGAGAAAATCACTTTTGTTCCAATTTGAATGTTTGGCAAAAAATAGTTAATTTTGATGCAAGCTGCTCTGAAACCAACCGGCAAATTACTCAGAATGCTGAACTCGCCGTGAAAATCACTTTTGTCGCAAATTGTATGTTTGGCAAAAAAAAGTTAATTTTGATGCAAGCCGTTCTGAAACCTACCGGCAAATTACTCAGAATGCTTAACTCGCCGTGAAAATCACTTTTCTTCCAAAATAACGGCTTGGCAAAAAATAGTTAATTGTGATGCAAGCCATTCTGAAACCAACCGGCAAATTACTTAGAATGCTGAACTCGCCGAGAAAATCACTTTTCTTCCAAAATAAAGGCCTGGCAAAAAATAGTTAATTTTGATGCAAGCCGTTCTGAAACCAACCGGCAAATTACTCAGAATGCTGAACTCGCCGAGAAAATCACTTTTGTCGCAAATTGAATGTTTGGCAAAAAAAAGTTAATTTTGATGCAAGCCGTTCTGAAACCAACCGGCAAATTACTCAGAATGCTTAACTCGCCGTGAAAATCACTTTCCTTCCAAAATAAAGGCTTGGCAAAAAATTGTTAATTTCGATACCAGCCGCTCTGAAACCAACCGGCAAATTACTCAAAGTGCTTACCTCGCCGAGAAAATAACTTGCCGAGATAATCACTTTTCTTCCAAAACGAAGGCTTGACAGAACATAGTTAATTTTGATGCAAGCTGCTCTGAAACCAACCGGCAAATTACTCAGAATGCTGAACTCGCCGAGAAAATCACTTTTCTTCCAAAATAAAGGCTTGGCAAAAAATAGTTAATTTTGATGCTAGCGGTTCTGAAACCTACCGACAAATAACCCAGAACGCTTAACTCGCCGACAAAATCACTTTTGTTCCAATTTAAATGTTTGGCAAAAAATAGTTAATTTTGATGCAAGCCGTTCTGAAACCAACCGGCAAATTACTCAGAATGCTTAACTCGCCGAGAAAATCACTTTTCTTCCAAAATAAAGGCTTGGCAAAAAATAGTTAATTTTGATGCAAGCCGTTCTGAAACCAACCGGCAAATTACTCAGAATGCTGAACTCGCCGAGAAAATCAGTTTTGTTCCAAGTTGAATGTTTGACAAAAAATAGTTAATTTTGATGCAAGCCGTTCTGAAACCAACCGGCAAATTACTCAGAATGCTTAACTCGCCGTGAAAATCACTTTTCTTCCAAAATAAAGGCTTGGCAAAAAATGGTTAATTTCGATGCAAGCGGTTCTGAAACCTACCGGCAAATAACCCAGAACGCTTAACTCGCCGTGAAAATCACTTTTGTTCCAATTTGAATGTTTGGCAAAAAATAGTTAATTTTGATGCAAGCTGCTCTGAAACCAACCGGCAAATTACTCAGAATGCTAAACTCGCCGAGAAAATCACTTTTTTCCCAAAATGAATGTGTGGCAAAAAATAGTTAATTTTGATGCAAGCCGTTCTGAAACCAACCGGCAAATTACTCAGAATGCTGAACTCGCCGAGAAAATCACTTTTCTTCCAAAATAAAGGCTTGGCAAAAAATAGTTAATTTTGATGCTAGCGGTTCTGAAACCCACCGACAAATAACCCAGAACGCTTAACTCGCCGAGAAAATCACTTTTGTTCCAATTTGAATGTTTGGCAAAAAATAGTTAATTTTGATGCAAGCCGTTCTGAAACCAACCGGCAAATTACTCAGAATGCTTTACTCGCCGAGAAAATCACTTTTCTTCCAAAATAAAGGCTTGGCAAAAAATAGTTAATTTTGATGCAAGCCGTTCTGAAACCAAGCGGCAAATTACTCAGAATGCTGAACTCGCCGAGAAAATCACTTTTGTCGCAAATTGAATGTTTGGCAAAAAATGGTTAATTTCGATGCAAGCGGTTCTGAAACCTACCGGCAAATAACCCAGAACGCTTAACTCGCCGAGAAAATCACTTTTGTTCCAATTTGAATGTTTGGCAAAAAATAGTTAATTTTGATGCAGCCGTTCTGAAACCAGCCGGCAAATTACTCAGAATGCTGAACTCGCCGTGAAAATCACTTTTCTTCCAAAATAAAGGCTTGGCAAAAAATAGTTAAATTTGATGCAAGCCGTTCTGAAACCAACCGGCAAATTACTCAGAATGCTTAACTCGCCGTGAAAATCACTTTTCTTCCAAAATAAAGGCTTGGCAAAAAATGGTTAATTTCGATGCAAGCCGTTCTGAAACCTACCGGCAAATAACCCAGAACGCTTAACTCGCCGAGAAAATCACTTTTGTTCCAATTTGAATGTTTGGCAAAAAATAGTTAATTTTGATGCAAGCTGCTCTGAAACCAACCGGCAAATTACTCAGAATGCTTAACTCGCCGAGAAAATCACTTTTTTCCCAAAATGAATGTGTGGCAAAAACTAGATAATTTTGATGCAGCCGTTCTGAAACCAGCCGGCAAATCACTCAGAATGCTTAACTCGCCGTGAAAATCACTTTTCTTCCAAAATAAAGGCTTGGCAAAAAATAGTTAATTTTGATGCAAGCCGTTCTGAAATCAACCGGCAAATTACTTAGAATGCTGAACTCGCCGAGAAAATCACTTTTGTCGCAAATTGAATGTTTGGCAAAAAAAAGTTAATTTTGATGCAAGCTGCTCTGAAACCAACCGGCAAATTACTCAGAATGCTTAACTCGCCGAGAAAATCACTTTTTTCCCAAAATGAATGTGTGGCAAAAAATAGTTAATTTTGATGCAGCCGTTCTGAAACCAGCCGGCAAATCACTCAGAATGCTTAACTCGCCGTGAAAATCACTTTTCTTCCAAAATAAAGGCTTGGCAAAAAATAGTTAATTTTGATGCAAGCCGTTCTGAAACCAACCGGCAAATTACTCAGAATGCTGAACTCGCCGAGAAAATCACTTTTCTTCCAAAATAAAGGCTTGGCAAAAAATAGTTAATTTTGATGCAAGCCGTTCTGAAACCAACATGCAAATTAGTCAGAATGCTTAACTCGCCGAGAAAATCACTTTTCTTCCAAAATAAAGGCTTGGCAAAAATAGTTAGTTTTGAAATAAGCTGCTCTGAAACCAACCCACAGATCACTCAGAATGCTTAACTCGCCGAGAAAATCAGTTTTGTTCCAAGTTGAATGTTTGACAAAAAATAGTTAATTTTGATGCAAGCCGTTCTGAAACCAACCGGCAAATTACTCAGAATGCTTAACTCGCCGTGAAAATCTCTTTTCTTCCAAAATAAAGGCTTGGCAAAAAATGGTTAATTTCGATGCAAGCGGTTCTGAAACCTACCGGCAAATAACCCAGAACGCTTAACTCGCCGAGAAAATCACTTTTGTTCCAATTTGAATGTTTGGCAAAAAATAGTTAATTTTGATGCAAGCTGCTCTGAAACCAACCGGCAAATTACTCAGAATGCTTAACTCGCCGAGAAAATCACTTTTTTCCCAAAATGAATGTGTGGCAAAAACTAGTAAATTTTGATGCAGCCGTTCTGAAACCAGCCGGCAAATCACTCAGAATGCTTAACTCGCCGTGAAAATCACTTTTCTTCCAAAATAAAGGCTTGGCAAAAAATAATTAATTTTGATGCAAGCCGTTCTGAAACCAACCGGCAAATTACTCAGAATGCTTAACTCGCCGAGAAAATCAGTTTTGTTCCAAGTTGAATGTTTGATAAAAAATAGTTAATTTTGATGCAAGCCGTTCTGAAACCAACCGGCAAATTACTCAGAATGCTTAACTCGCCGTGAAAATCACTTTTCTTTCAAAATAAAGGCTTGGCAAAAAATGGTTAATTTCGATGCAAGCCGTTCTGAAACCTACCGGCAAATAACCCAGAACGCTTAACTCGCCGAGAAAATCACTTTTGTTCCAATTTGAATGTTTGGCAAAAAATAGTTAATTTTGATGCAAGCTGCTCTGAAACCAACCGGCAAATTACTCAGAATGCTTAACTCGCCGAGAAAATCACTTTTTTCCCAAAATGAATGTCTGGCAAAAACTAGTTAATTTTGATGCAGCCGTTCTGAAACCAGCCGGCAAATTACTCAGAATGCTGAACTCGCCGTGAAAATCACTTTTCTTCCAAAATAAAGGCTTGGCAAAAAATAGTTAATTTTGATGCAAGCCGTTCTGAAACCAACAGGCAAATTACTCAGAATGCTGAACTCGCCGTGAAAATCACTTTTGTCGCAAATTGTATGTTTGGCAAAAAAAAGTTAATTTTGATGCAAGCCGTTCTTAAACCTACCGGCAAATTACTCAGAATACTTAACTCGCCGTGAAAATCACTTTTCTTCCAAAATAAAGGCTTGGCAAAAAATGGTTAATTTCGATGCAAGCCGTTCTGAAACCTACCGACAAATAACCCAGAACGCTTAACTCGCCGAGAAAATCACTTTTGTTCCAATTTGAATGTGTGGCAAAAACTAGTTAATTTTGATGCAGCCGTTCTGAAACCAGCCGGCAAATCACTCAGAATGCTTAACTCGCCTTGAAAATCACTTTATTTCCAAAATGAATGCGTGGCAAAAAATAGTTAATTTCGATGCAAGCCGTTCTGAAACCAACCGGCAAATGACTGAGAATGCTTAACTCGCCGAGAAAATCGCTTTTCTTCTAAAATAAGGGTTTGGCAAAAAATACTTAATTTTTATGCAAGCCGTTCTGAAACCAAGCGGCAAATTACTCCGAATGCTGAACTCGCCGAGAAAATCACTTTTGTTCCAAAATGAATGTTTGGAAAAAAATAGTTAATTTCGATGCAAGCCGTTCTGAAACCAACCGGCAAATTACTCAGAATGCTTAACTCGCCGTGAAAATCACTTTTCTTCCAAAATAAAGGCTTGGCAAAAAATGGTTAATTTCGATGCAAGCCGTTCTGAAACCTACCGGCAAATAACCCAGAACGCTTAACTCGCCGAGAAAATCACTTTTGTTCCAATTTGAATGTTTGGCAAAAAATAGTTAATTTTGATGCAAGCTGCTCTGAAACCAACCGGCAAATTACTCAGAATGCTTAACTCGCCGAGAAAATCACTTTTTTCCCAAAATGAATGTGTGGCAAAAACTAGATAATTTTGATGCAGCCGTTCTGAAACCAGCCGGCAAATCACTCAGAATGCTTAACTCGCCGTGAAAATCACTTTTCTTCCAAAATAAAGGCTTGGCAAAAAATAGTTAATTTTGATGCAAGCCGTTCTGAAATCAACCGGCAAATTACTTAGAATGCTGAACTCGCCGAGAAAATCACTTTTGTCGCAAATTGAATGTTTGGCAAAAAAAAGTTAATTTTGATGCAAGCTGCTCTGAAACCAACCGGCAAATTACTCAGAATGCTTAACTCGCCGAGAAAATCACTTTTTTCCCAAAATGAATGTGTGGCAAAAAATAGTTAATTTTGATGCAGCCGTTCTGAAACCAGCCGGCAAATCACTCAGAATGCTTAACTCGCCGTGAAAATCACTTTTCTTCCAAAATAAAGGCTTGGCAAAAAATAGTTAATTTTGATGCAAGCCGTTCTGAAACCAACCGGCAAATTACTCAGAATGCTGAACTCGCCGAGAAAATCACTTTTCTTCCAAAATAATGGCTTGGCAAAAAATAGTTAATTTTGATGCAAGCCGTTCTGAAACCAACATGCAAATTAGTCAGAATGCTTAACTCGCCGAGAAAATCACTTTTCTTCCAAAATAAAGGCTTGGCAAAAATAGTTAGTTTTGAAATAAGCTGCTCTGAAACCAACCCACAGATCACTCAGAATGCTTAACTCGCCGAGAAAATCAGTTTTGTTCCAAGTTGAATGTTTGACAAAAAATAGTTAATTTTGATGCAAGCCGTTCTGAAACCAACCGGCAAATTACTCAGAATGCTTAACTCGCCGTGAAAATCTCTTTTCTTCCAAAATAAAGGCTTGGCAAAAAATGGTTAATTTCGATGCAAGCGGTTCTGAAACCTACCGGCAAATAACCCAGAACGCTTAACTCGCCGAGAAAATCACTTTTGTTCCAATTTGAATGTTTGGCAAAAAATAGTTAATTTTGATGCAAGCTGCTCTGAAACCAACCGGCAAATTACTCAGAATGCTTAACTCGCCGAGAAAATCACTTTTTTCCCAAAATGAATGTGTGGCAAAAACTAGTAAATTTTGATGCAGCCGTTCTGAAACCAGCCGGCAAATCACTCAGAATGCTTAACTCGCCGTGAAAATCACTTTTCTTCCAAAATAAAGGCTTGGCAAAAAATAATTAATTTTGATGCAAGCCGTTCTGAAACCAACCGGCAAATTACTCAGAATGCTTAACTCGCCGAGAAAATCAGTTTTGTTCCAAGTTGAATGTTTGATAAAAAATAGTTAATTTTGATGCAAGCCGTTCTGAAACCAACCGGCAAATTACTCAGAATGCTTAACTCGCCGTGAAAATCACTTTTCTTTCAAAATAAAGGCTTGGCAAAAAATGGTTAATTTCGATGCAAGCCGTTCTGAAACCTACCGGCAAATAACCCAGAACGCTTAACTCGCCGAGAAAATCACTTTTGTTCCAATTTGAATGTTTGGCAAAAAATAGTTAATTTTGATGCAAGCTGCTCTGAAACCAACCGGCAAATTACTCAGAATGCTTAACTCGCCGAGAAAATCACTTTTTTCCCAAAATGAATGTCTGGCAAAAACTAGTTAATTTTGATGCAGCCGTTCTGAAACCAGCCGGCAAATTACTCAGAATGCTGAACTCGCCGTGAAAATCACTTTTCTTCCAAAATAAAGGCTTGGCAAAAAATAGTTAATTTTGATGCAAGCCGTTCTGAAACCAACCGGCAAATTACTCAGAATGCTGAACTCGCCGTGAAAATCACTTTTGTCGCAAATTGTATGTTTGGCAAAAAAAAGTTAATTTTGATGCAAGCCGTTCTGAAACCTACCGGCAAATTACTCAGAATACTTAACTCGCCGTGAAAATCACTTTTCTTCCAAAATAAAGGCTTGGCAAAAAATGGTTAATTTCGATGCAAGCCGTTCTGAAACCTACCGACAAATAACCCAGAACGCTTAACTCGCCGAGAAAATCACTTTTGTTCCAATTTGAATGTTTGGCAAAAAATAGTTAATTTTGATGCAAGCCGTTCTGAAACCAACCGGCAAATTACTCAGAATGCTTAACTCGCCGAGAAAATCACTTTTCTTCCAAAATAAAGGCTTGGCAAAAAATAGTTAATTTTGATGCAAGCCGTTCTGAAACCAACCGGCAAATTACTCAGAATGCTGAACTCGCCGAGAAAATCAGTTTTGTTCCAAGTTGAATGTTTGACAAAAAATAGATAATTTTGATGCAAGCCGTTCTGAAACCAACCGGCAAATTACTCAGAATGCTTAACTCGCCGTGAAAATCACTTTTCTTCCAAAATAAAGGCTTGGCAAAAAATAGTTAATTTCGAAGCAAGTGGTTCTGAAACCTACCGGCAAATAACCCAGAACGCTTAACTCGCCGAGAAAATCACTTTTGTTCCAATTTGAATGTGTGGCAAAAACTAGTTAATTTTGATGCAGCCGTTCTGAAACCAGCCGGCAAATCACTCAGAATGCTTAACTCGCCTTGAAAATCACTTTTCTTCCAAAATAAAGGCTTGGCAAAAAATAGTTAATTTTGATGCAAGCCGTTCTGAAACCAACCGGCAAATTACTCAGAATGCTTAACTCGCCGTGAAAATCACTTTTCTTCCAAAATAAAGGCTTGGCAAAAAATGGTTAATTTCGATGCAAGCGGTTCTGAAACCTACCGGCAAATAACCCAGAACGCTTAACTCGCCGAGAAAATCACTTTTGTTCCAATTTGAATGTTTGGCAAAAAATAGTTAATTTTGATGCAAGCTGCTCTGAAACCAACCGGCAAATTACTCAGAATGCTTAACTCGCCGAGAAAATCACTTTTTTCCCAAAATGAATGTCTGGCAAAAACTAGTTAATTTTGATGCAGCCGTTCTGAAACCAGCCGGCAAATTACTCAGAATGCTGAACTCGCCGTGAAAATCACTTTTCTTCCAAAATAAAGGCTTGGCAAAAAATAGTTAATTTTGATGCAAGCCGTTCTGAAACCAACCGGCAAATTACTCAGAATGCTGAACTCGCCGTGAAAATCACTTTTGTCGCAAATTGTATGTTTGGCAAAAAAAAGTTAATTTTGATGCAAGCCGTTCTGAAACCTACCGGCAAATTACTCAGAATGCTTAACTCGCAGTGAAAATCACTTTTCTTCCAAAATAAAGGCTTGGCAAAAAATGGTTAATTTAGATGCAAGCCGTTCTGAAACCTACCGGCAAATAACCCAGAACGCTTAACTCGCCGAGAAAATCACTTTTGTTCCAATTTGAATGTTTGGCAAAAAATAGTGAATTTTGATGCAAGCTGCTCTGAAACCAACCGGCAAATTACTCAGAATGCTTAACTCGCCGAGAAAATCACTTTTTTCCCAAAATGAATGTGTGGCAAAAACTAGTTAATTTTGATGCAGCCGTTCTGAAACCAGCCGGCAAATCACTCAGAATGCTTAACTCGCCGTGAAAATCACTTTTCTTCCAAAATAAAGGCTTGGCAAAAAATAGTTAATTTTGATGCAAGCCGTTCTGAAACCAACCGGCAAATTACTTAGAATGCTGAACTCGCCGAGAAAATCACTTTTGTCGCAAATTGAATGTTTGGCAAAAAAAAGTTAATTTTGATGCAAGCCGTTCTGAAACCTACCGGCAAATAACCCAGAACGCTTAACTCGCCGAGAAAATCACTTTTATTCCAATTTGAATGTTTGGCAAAAAATAGTTAATTTTGATGCAAGCTGCTCTGAAACCAACCGGCAAATTACTCAGAATGCTTAACTCGCCGAGAAAATCACTTTTTTCCCAAAATGAATGTGTGGCAAAAACTAGTTAATTTTGATGCAGCCGTTCTGAAACCAGCCGGCAAATCACTCAGAATGCTTAACTCGCCGTGAAAATCACTTTTGTTTTGAAATAAGCTGCTCTGAAACCAACCCACAAATCACTCAGAATGCTTAACTCGCCGAGAAAATCAGTTTTGTTCCAAGTTGAATGTTTGACAAAAAATAGTTAATTTTGATGCAAGCCGTTCTGAAACCAACCGGCAAATTACTCAGAATGCTTAACTCGCCGTGAAAATCACTTTTCTTCCAAAATAAAGGCTTGGCAAAAAATAGTTAATTTTGATGCAAGCCGTTCTGAAACCAACCGGCAAATTACTCAGAATGCTTAACTCGCCGTGAAAATCACTTTCCTTCCAGAATAAAGGCTTGGCAAAAAATTGTTAATTTCGATGCAAGCCGCTCTGAAACCAACCGGCAAATTTCTCAAAGTGCTTACCTCGCCGAGAAAATCACATTTCTTCCAAAATAAAGGCTTGGCAAAAAATAGTTAATTTTGATGCTAGCGGTTCTGAAACCTACCGGCAAATAACCCAGAACGCTTAACTCGCCGAGAAAATCACTTTTGTTCCAATTTGAATGTTTGGCAAAAAAAAGTTAATTTTGATGCAAGCCGTTCTGAAACCTACCGGCAAATTACTCAGAATGCTTAACTCGCCGTGAAAATCACTTTTCTTCCAAAATAAAGGCTTGGCAAAAAATGGTTAATTTCGATGCAAGCGGTTCTGAAACCTGCCGGCAAATAACCCAGAACGCTTAACTCGCCGAGAAAATCACTTTTGTTCCAATTTGAATGTTTGGCAAAAAATAGTTAATTTTGATGCAAGCTGCTCTGAAACCAACCGGCAAATTACTCAGAATGCTGAACTCGCCGTGAAAATCACTTTTGTCGCAAATTGTATGTTTGGCAAAAAAAAGTTAATTTTGATGCAAGCCGTTCTGAAACCTACCGGCAAATTACTCAGAATGCTTAACTCGCCGTGAAAATCACTTTTCTTCCAAAATAACGGCTTGGCAAAAAATAGTTAATTGTGATGCAAGCCGTTCTGAAACCAACCGGCAAATTACTTAGAATGCTGAACTCGCCGAGAAAATCACTTTTCTTCCAAAATAAAGGCCTGGCAAAAAATAGTTAATTTTGATGCAAGCCGCTCTGAAACCAACCGGCAAATTACTCAAAGTGCTTACCTCGCCGAGAAAATAACTTGCCGAGATAATCACTTTTCTTCCAAAACGAATGCTTGACAGAACATAGTTAATTTTGATGCAAGCTGCTCTGAAACCAACCGGCAAATTACTCAGAATGCTGAACTCGCCGAGAAAATCACTTTTCTTCCAAAATAAAGGCTTGGCAAAAAATAGTTAATTTTGATGCTAGCGGTTCTGAAACCTACCGACAAATAACCCAGAACGGTTAACTCGCCGACAAAATCACTTTTGTTCCAATTTAATTGTTTGGCAAAAAATAGTTAATTTTGATGCAAGCCGTTCTGAAACCAACCGGCAAATTACTCAGAATGCTTAACTCGCCGAGAAAATCACTTTTCTTCCAAAATAAAGGCTTGGCAAAAAATAGTTAATTTTGATGCAAGCCGTTCTGAAACCAACCGGCAAATTACTCAGAATGCTGAACTCGCCGAGAAAATCAGTTTTGTTCCAAGTTGAATGTTTGACAAAAAATAGTTAATTTTGATGCAAGCCGTTCTGAAACCAACCGGCAAATTACTCAGAATGCTTAACTCGCCGTGAAAATCACTTTTCTTCCAAAATAAAGGCTTGGCAAAAAATGGTTAATTTCGATGCAAGCGGTTCTGAAACCTACCGGCAAATAACCCAGAACGCTTAACTCGCCGTGAAAATCACTTTTGTTCCAATTTGAATGTTTGGCAAAAAATAGTTAATTTTGATGCAAGCTGCTCTGAAACCAACCGGCAAATTACTCAGAATGCTAAACTCGCCGAGAAAATCACTTTTTTCCCAAAATGAATGTGTGGCAAAAAATAGTTAATTTTGATGCAAGCCGTTCTGAAACCAACCGGCAAATTACTCAGAATGCTGAACTCGCCGAGAAAATCACTTTTCTTCCAAAATAAAGGCTTGACAAAAAATAGTTAATTTTGATGCTAGCGGTTCTGAAACCCACCGACAAATAACCCAGAACGCTTAACTCGCCGAGAAAATCACTTTTGTTCCAATTTGAATGTTTGGCAAAAAATAGTTAATTTTGATGCAAGCCGTTCTGAAACCAACCGGCAAATTACTCAGAATGCTTTACTCGCCGAGAAAATCACTTTTCTTCCAAAATAAAGGCTTGGCAAAAAATAGTTAATTTTGATGCAAGCCGTTCTGAAACCAAGCGGCAAATTACTCAGAATGCTTAACTCGCCGAGAAAATCACTTTTTTCCCAAAATGAATGTGTGGCAAAAAATAGTTAATTTTGATGCAGCCGTTCTTAAACCAGCCGGCAAATCACTCAGAATGCTTAACTCGCCGTGAAAATCACTTTTCTTCCAAAATAAAGGCTTGGCAAAAAATAGTTAATTTTGATGCAAGCCGTTCTAAAACCAACCGGCAAATTACTCAGAATGCTGAACTCGCCGAGAAAATCACTTTTGTCGCAAATTGAATGTTTGGCAAAAAATGGTTAATTTCGATGCAAGCGGTTCTGAAACCTACCGGCAAATAACCCAGAACGCTTAACTCGCCGAGAAAATCACTTTTGTTCCAATTTGAATGTTTGGCAAAAAATAGTTAATTTTGATGCAGCCGTTCTGAAACCAGCCGGCAAATTACTCAGAATGCTGAACTCGCCGTGAAAATCACTTTTCTTCCAAAATAAAGGCTTGGCAAAAAATAGTTAAATTTGATGCAAGCCGTTCTGAAACCAACCGGCAAATTACTCAGAATGCTTAACTCGCCGTGAAAATCACTTTTCTTCCAAAATAAAGGCTTGGCAAAAAATGGTTAATTTCGATGCAAGCCGTTCTGAAACCTACCGGCAAATAACCCAGAACGCTTAACTCGCCGAGAAAATCACTTTTGTTCCAATTTGAATGTTTGGCAAAAAATAGTTAATTTTGATGCAAGCTGCTCTGAAACCAACCGGCAAATTACTCAGAATGCTTAACTCGCCGAGAAAATCACTTTTTTCCCAAAATGAATGTGTGGCAAAAACTAGATAATTTTGATGCAGCCGTTCTGAAACCAGCCGGCAAATCACTCAGAATGCTTAACTCGCCGTGAAAATCACTTTTCTTCCAAAATAAAGGCTTGGCAAAAAATAGTTAATTTTGATGCAAGCCGTTCTGAAATCAACCGGCAAATTACTTAGAATGCTGAACTCGCCGAGAAAATCACTTTTGTCGCAAATTGAATGTTTGGCAAAAAAAAGTTAATTTTGATGCAAGCTGCTCTGAAACCAACCGGCAAATTACTCAGAATGCTTAACTCGCCGAGAAAATCACTTTTTTCCCAAAATGAATGTGTGGCAAAAAATAGTTAATTTTGATGCAGCCGTTCTGAAACCAGCCGGCAAATCACTCAGAATGCTTAACTCGCCGTGAAAATCACTTTTCTTCCAAAATAAAGGCTTGGCAAAAAATAGTTAATTTTGATGCAAGCCGTTCTGAAACCAACCGGCAAATTACTCAGAATGCTGAACTCGCCGAGAAAATCACTTTTCTTCCAAAATAAAGGCTTGGCAAAAAATAGTTAATTTTGATGCAAGCCGTTCTGAAACCAACATGCAAATTAGTCAGAATGCTTAACTCGCCGAGAAAATCACTTTTCTTCCAAAATAAAGGCTTGGCAAAAATAGTTAGTTTTGAAATAAGCTGCTCTGAAACCAACCCACAGATCACTCAGAATGCTTAACTCGCCGAGAAAATCAGTTTTGTTCCAAGTTGAATGTTTGACAAAAAATAGTTAATTTTGATGCAAGCCGTTCTGAAACCAACCGGCAAATTACTCAGAATGCTTAACTCGCCGTGAAAATCTCTTTTCTTCCAAAATAAAGGCTTGGCAAAAAATGGTTAATTTCGATGCAAGCGGTTCTGAAACCTACCGGCAAATAACCCAGAACGCTTAACTCGCCGAGAAAATCACTTTTGTTCCAATTTGAATGTTTGGCAAAAAATAGTTAATTTTGATGCAAGCTGCTCTGAAACCAACCGGCAAATTACTCAGAATGCTTAACTCGCCGAGAAAATCACTTTTTTCCCAAAATGAATGTGTGGCAAAAACTAGTAAATTTTGATGCAGCCGTTCTGAAACCAGCCGGCAAATCACTCAGAATGCTTAACTCGCCGTGAAAATCACTTTTCTTCCAAAATAAAGGCTTGGCAAAAAATAATTAATTTTGATGCAAGCCGTTCTGAAACCAACCGGCAAATTACTCAGAATGCTTAACTCGCCGAGAAAATCAGTTTTGTTCCAAGTTGAATGTTTGATAAAAAATAGTTAATTTTGATGCAAGCCGTTCTGAAACCAACCGGCAAATTACTCAGAATGCTTAACTCGCCGTGAAAATCACTTTTCTTTCAAAATAAAGGCTTGGCAAAAAATGGTTAATTTCGATGCAAGCCGTTCTGAAACCTACCGGCAAATAACCCAGAACGCTTAACTCGCCGAGAAAATCACTTTTGTTCCAATTTGAATGTTTGGCAAAAAATAGTTAATTTTGATGCAAGCTGCTCTGAAACCAACCGGCAAATTACTCAGAATGCTTAACTCGCCGAGAAAATCACTTTTTTCCCAAAATGAATGTCTGGCAAAAACTAGTTAATTTTGATGCAGCCGTTCTGAAACCAGCCGGCAAATTACTCAGAATGCTGAACTCGCCGTGAAAATCACTTTTCTTCCAAAATAAAGGCTTGGCAAAAAATAGTTAATTTTGATGCAAGCCGTTCTGAAACCAACCGGCAAATTACTCAGAATGCTGAACTCGCCGTGAAAATCACTTTTGTCGCAAATTGTATGTTTGGCAAAAAAAAGTTAATTTTGATGCAAGCCGTTCTGAAACCTACCGGCAAATTACTCAGAATACTTAACTCGCCGTGAAAATCACTTTTCTTCCAAAATAAAGGCTTGGCAAAAAATGGTTAATTTCGATGCAAGCCGTTCTGAAACCTACCGACAAATAACCCAGAACGCTTAACTCGCCGAGAAAATCACTTTTGTTCCAATTTGAATGTTTGGCAAAAAATAGTTAATTTTGATGCAAGCCGTTCTGAAACCAACCGGCAAATTACTCAGAATGCTTAACTCGCCGAGAAAATCACTTTTCTTCCAAAATAAAGGCTTGGCAAAAAATAGTTAATTTTGATGCAAGCCGTTCTGAAACCAACCGGCAAATTACTCAGAATGCTGAACTCGCCGAGAAAATCAGTTTTGTTCCAAGTTGAATGTTTGACAAAAAATAGATAATTTTGATGCAAGCCGTTCTGAAACCAACCGGCAAATTACTCAGAATGCTTAACTCGCCGTGAAAATCACTTTTCTTCCAAAATAAAGGCTTGGCAAAAAATAGTTAATTTCGAAGCAAGTGGTTCTGAAACCTACCGGCAAATAACCCAGAACGCTTAACTCGCCGAGAAAATCACTTTTGTTCCAATTTGAATGTTTGGCAAAAAATAGTTAATTTTGATGCAAGCTGCTCTGAAACCAACCGGCAAATTACTCAGAATGCTTAACTCGCCGAGAAAATCACTTTTTTCCCAAAATGAATGTGTGGCAAAAACTAGTAAATTTTGATGCAGCCGTTCTGAAACCAGCCGGCAAATCACTCAGAATGCTTAACTCGCCGTGAAAATCACTTTTCTTCCAAAATAAAGGCTTGGCAAAAAATAATTAATTTTGATGCAAGCCGTTCTGAAACCAACCGGCAAATTACTCAGAATGCTTAACTCGCCGAGAAAATCAGTTTTGTTCCAAGTTGAATGTTTGATAAAAAATAGTTAATTTTGATGCAAGCCGTTCTGAAACCAACCGGCAAATTACTCAGAATGCTTAACTCGCCGTGAAAATCACTTTTCTTTCAAAATAAAGGCTTGGCAAAAAATGGTTAATTTCGATGCAAGCCGTTCTGAAACCTACCGGCAAATAACCCAGAACGCTTAACTCGCCGAGAAAATCACTTTTGTTCCAATTTGAATGTTTGGCAAAAAATAGTTAATTTTGATGCAAGCTGCTCTGAAACCAACCGGCAAATTACTCAGAATGCTTAACTCGCCGAGAAAATCACTTTTTTCCCAAAATGAATGTCTGGCAAAAACTAGTTAATTTTGATGCAGCCGTTCTGAAACCAGCCGGCAAATTACTCAGAATGCTGAACTCGCCGTGAAAATCACTTTTCTTCCAAAATAAAGGCTTGGCAAAAAATAGTTAATTTTGATGCAAGCCGTTCTGAAACCAACCGGCAAATTACTCAGAATGCTGAACTCGCCGTGAAAATCACTTTTGTCGCAAATTGTATGTTTGGCAAAAAAAAGTTAATTTTGATGCAAGCCGTTCTGAAACCTACCGGCAAATTACTCAGAATACTTAACTCGCCGTGAAAATCACTTTTCTTCCAAAATAAAGGCTTGGCAAAAAATGGTTAATTTCGATGCAAGCCGTTCTGAAACCTACCGACAAATAACCCAGAACGCTTAACTCGCCGAGAAAATCACTTTTGTTCCAATTTGAATGTTTGGCAAAAAATAGTTAATTTTGATGCAAGCCGTTCTGAAACCAACCGGCAAATTACTCAGAATGCTTAACTCGCCGAGAAAATCACTTTTCTTCCAAAATAAAGGCTTGGCAAAAAATAGTTAATTTTGATGCAAGCCGTTCTGAAACCAACCGGCAAATTACTCAGAATGCTGAACTCGCCGAGAAAATCAGTTTTGTTCCAAGTTGAATGTTTGACAAAAAATAGATAATTTTGATGCAAGCCGTTCTGAAACCAACCGGCAAATTACTCAGAATGCTTAACTCGCCGTGAAAATCACTTTTCTTCCAAAATAAAGGCTTGGCAAAAAATAGTTAATTTCGAAGCAAGTGGTTCTGAAACCTACCGGCAAATAACCCAGAACGCTTAACTCGCCGAGAAAATCACTTTTGTTCCAATTTGAATGTGTGGCAAAAACTAGTTAATTTTGATGCAGCCGTTCTGAAACCAGCCGGCAAATCACTCAGAATGCTTAACTCGCCTTGAAAATCACTTTTCTTCCAAAATAAAGGCTTGGCAAAAAATAGTTAATTTTGATGCAAGCCGTTCTGAAACCAACCGGCAAATTACTCAGAATGCTTAACTCGCCGTGAAAATCACTTTTCTTCCAAAATAAAGGCTTGGCAAAAAATGGTTAATTTCGATGCAAGCGGTTCTGAAACCTACCGGCAAATAACCCAGAACGCTTAACTCGCCGAGAAAATCACTTTTGTTCCAATTTGAATGTTTGGCAAAAAATAGTTAATTTTGATGCAAGCTGCTCTGAAACCAACCGGCAAATTACTCAGAATGCTTAACTCGCCGAGAAAATCACTTTTTTCCCAAAATGAATGTCTGGCAAAAACTAGTTAATTTTGATGCAGCCGTTCTGAAACCAGCCGGCAAATTACTCAGAATGCTGAACTCGCCGTGAAAATCACTTTTCTTCCAAAATAAAGGCTTGGCAAAAAATAGTTAATTTTGATGCAAGCCGTTCTGAAACCAACCGGCAAATTACTCAGAATGCTGAACTCGCCGTGAAAATCACTTTTGTCGCAAATTGTATGTTTGGCAAAAAAAAGTTAATTTTGATGCAAGCCGTTCTGAAACCTACCGGCAAATTACTCAGAATGCTTAACTCGCAGTGAAAATCACTTTTCTTCCAAAATAAAGGCTTGGCAAAAAATGGTTAATTTAGATGCAAGCCGTTCTGAAACCTACCGGCAAATAACCCAGAACGCTTAACTCGCCGAGAAAATCACTTTTGTTCCAATTTGAATGTTTGGCAAAAAATAGTTAATTTTGATGCAAGCTGCTCTGAAACCAACCGGCAAATTACTCAGAATGCTTAACTCGCCGAGAAAATCACTTTTTTCCCAAAATGAATGTGTGGCAAAAACTAGTTAATTTTGATGCAGCCGTTCTGAAACCAGCCGGCAAATCACTCAGAATGCTTAACTCGCCGTGAAAATCACTTTTCTTCCAAAATAAAGGCTTGGCAAAAAATAGTTAATTTTGATGCAAGCCGTTCTGAAACCAACCGGCAAATTACTTAGAATGCTGAACTCGCCGAGAAAATCACTTTTGTCGCAAATTGAATGTTTGGCAAAAAAAAGTTAATTTTGATGCAAGCCGTTCTGAAACCTACCGGCAAATAACCCAGAACGCTTAACTCGCCGAGAAAATCACTTTTATTCCAATTTGAATGTTTGGCAAAAAATAGTTAATTTTGATGCAAGCTGCTCTGAAACCAACCGGCAAATTACTCAGAATGCTTAACTCGCCGAGAAAATCAATTTTTTCCCAAAATGAATGTGTGGCAAAAACTAGTTAATTTTGATGCAGCCGTTCTGAAACCAGCCGGCAAATCACTCAGAATGCTTAACTCGCCGTGAAAATCACTTTTGTTTTGAAATAAGCTGCTCTGAAACCAACCCACAAATCACTCAGAATGCTTAACTCGCCGAGAAAATCAGTTTTGTTCCAAGTTGAATGTTTGACAAAAAATAGTTAATTTTGATGCAAGCCGTTCTGAAACCAACCGGCAAATTACTCAGAATGCTTAACTCGCCGTGAAAATCACTTTTCTTCCAAAATAAAGGCTTGGCAAAAAATAGTTAATTTTGATGCAAGCCGTTCTGAAACCAACCGGCAAATTACTCAGAATGCTTAACTCGCCGTGAAAATCACTTTCCTTCCAGAATAAAGGGTTGGCAAAAAATTGTTAATTTCGATGCAAGCCGCTCTGAAACCAACCGGCAAATTTCTCAAAGTGCTTACCTCGCCGAGAAAATCACATTTCTTCCAAAATAAAGGCTTGGCAAAAAATAGTTAATTTTGATGCTAGCGGTTCTGAAACCTACCGGCAAATAACCCAGAACGCTTAACTCGCCGAGAAAATCACTTTTGTTCCAATTTGAATGTTTGGCAAAAAAAAGTTAATTTTGATGCAAGCCGTTCTGAAACCTACCGGCAAATTACTCAGAATGCTTAACTCGCCGTGAAAATCACTTTTCATCCAAAATAAAGGCTTGGCAAAAAATGGTTAATTTCGATGCAAGCCGTTCTGAAACCTATCGGCAAATAACCCAGAACGCTTAACTCGCCGAGAAAATCACTTTTGTTCCAATTTGAATGTTTGGCAAAAAATAGTTAATTTTGATGCAAGCTGCTCTGAAACCAACCGGCAAATTACTCAGAATGCTTAACTCGCCGAGAAAATCACTTTTTTCCCAAAATGAATGTGTGGCAAAAACTAGTTAATTTTGATGCAGCCGTTCTGAAACCAGCCGGCAAATCACTCAGAATGCTTAACTCGCCGTGAAAATCACTTTTGTTTTGAAATAAGCTGCTCTGAAACCAACCCACAAATCACTCAGAATGCTTAACTCGCCGAGAAAATCAGTTTTGTTCCAAGTTGAATGTTTGACAAAAAATAGTTAATTTTGATGCAAGCCGTTCTGAAACCAACCGGCAAATTACTCAGAATGCTTAACTCGCCGTGAAAATCACTTTTCTTCCAAAATAAAGGCTTGGCAAAAAAAAGGTAATTTTGATGCAAGCCGTTCTGAAACCTACCGGCAAATTACTCAGAATGCTTAACTCGCCGTGAAAATCACTTTTCTTCCAAAATAAAGGCTTGGCAAAAAAAGGTTAATTTCGATGCAAGCCGTTCTGAAACCTACCGGCAAATAACCCAGAACGCTTAACTTGCCGAGAAAATCACTTTTGTTCCAATTTGAATGTTTGGCAAAAAATAGTTAATTTTGATGCAAGCTGCTCTGAAACCAACCGGCAAATTACTCAGAATGCTTAACTCGCCGAGAAAATCACTTTTTTCCCAAAATGAATGTGTGGCAAAAAATAGTTAATTTTGATGCAGCCGTTCTGAAACCAGCCGGCAAATCACTCAGAATGCTTAACTCGCCGTGAAAATCACTTTTCTTCCAAAATAAAGGTTTGGCAAAAAATAGTTAATTTTGATGCAAGCCGTTCTGAAACCAACCGGCAAATTACTCAGAATGCTGAACTCGCCGAGAAAATCACTTTTGTCGCAAATTGAATGTTTGGCAAAAAAAAGTTAATTTTGATGCAAGCCGTTCTGAAACCAACATGCAAATTAGTCAGAATGCTTAACTCGCCGAGAAAATCACTTTTCATCCAAAATAAAGGCTTGGCACAAATAGTTAGTTTTGAAATAAGCTGCTCTGAAACCAACCCACAAATCACTCAGAATGCTTAACTCGCCGAGAATATCAGTTTTGTTCCAAGTTGTATGTTTGACAAAAAATAGTTAATTTTGATGCAAGCCGTTCTGAAACCAACCGGCAAATTACTCAGAATGCTTAACTCGCCGTGAAAATCACTTTTCTTCCAAAATAAAGCCTTGGCAAAAAATAGTTAATTTTGATGCTAGCGGTTCTGAAACCTACCGGCAAATAACCCAGAACGCTTAACTCGCCGAGAAAATCACTTTTGTTCCAATTTGAATGTTTGGCAAAAAATAGTTAATTTTGATGCAAGCTGCTCTGAAACGAACCGGCAAATTACTCAGAATGCTTAACTCGCCGAGAAAATCACTTTTCTTCCAAAATAAAGGCTTGGCAAAAAATAGTTAATTTTGATGCAAGCCGTTCTGAAACCAACCGGCAAATTACTCAGAATGCTGAACTCGCCGAGAAAATCAGTTTTGTTCCAAGTTGAATGTTTGACAAAAAATAGATAATTTTGATGCAAGCCGTTCTGAAACCAACCGGCAAATTACTCAGAATGCTTAACTCGCCGTGAAAATCACTTTTCTTCCAAAATAAAGGCTTGGCAAAAAATAGTTAATTTCGAAGCAAGCGGTTCTGAAACCTACCGGCAAATAACCCAGAACGCTTAACTCGCCGAGAAAATCACTTTTGTTCCAATTTGAATGTTTGGCAAAAAATAGTTAATTTTGATGCAAGCTGCTCTGAAACCAACCGGCAAATTACTCAGAATGCTTAACTCGCCGAGAAAATCACTTTTTTCCCAAAATGAATGTGTGGCAAAAACTAGTTAATTTTGATGCAGCCGTTCTGAAACCAGCCGGCAAATCACTCAGAATGCTTAACTCGCCGTGAAAATCACTTTTCTTCCAAAATAAAGGCTTGGCAAAAAATAGTTAATTTTGATGCAAGCCGTTCTGAAACCAACCGGCAAATTACTCAGAATGCTTAACTCGCCGTGAAAATCACTTTTCTTCCAAAATAAAGGCTTGGCAAAAAATGGTTAATTTCGATGCAAGCGGTTCTGAAACCTACCGGCAAATAACCCAGAACGCTTAACTCGCCGAGAAAATCACTTTTGTTCCAATTTGAATGTTTGGCAAAAAATAGTTAATTTTGATGCAAGCTGCTCTGAAACCAACCGGCAAATTACTCAGAATGCTTAACTCGCCGAGAAAATCACTTTTTTCCCAAAATGAATGTCTGGGACAAACTAGTTAATTTTGATGCAGCCGTTCTGAAACCAGCCGGCAAATTACTCAGAATGCTGAACTCGCCGTGAAAATCACTTTTCTTCCAAAATAAAGGCTTGGCAAAAAATAGTTAATTTTGATGCAAGCCGTTCTGAAACCAACCGGCAAATTACTCAGAATGCTGAACTCGCCGAGAAAATCATTTTTGTCGCAAATTGAATGTTTGGCAAAAAAAAGTTAATTTTGATGCAAGCTGCTCTGAAACCAACCGGCAAATTACTCAGAATGCTTAACTCGCCGAGAAAATCACTTTTTTCCCAAAATGAATGTGTGGCAAAAACTAGTTAATTTTGATGCAGCCGTTCTGAAACCAGCCGGCAAATCACTCAGAATGCTTAACTCGCCGTGAAAATCACTTTTCTTCCAAAATAAAGGCTTGGCAAAAAATAGTTAATTTTGATGCAAGCCGTTCTGAAACCAACCGGCAAATTACTCAGAATGCTTAACTCGCCGTGAAAATCACTTTTCTTCCAAAATAAAGGCTTGGCAAAAAATGGTTAATTTCGATGCAAGCGGTTCTGAAACCTACCGGCAAATAACCCAGAACGCTTAACTCGCCGAGAAAATCACTTTTGTTCCAATTTGAATGTTTGGCAAAAAATAGTTAATTTTGATGCAAGCTGCTCTGAAACCAACCGGCAAATTACTCAGAATGCTTAACTCGCCGAGAAAATCACTTTTTTCCCAAAATGAATGTCTGGCAAAAACTAGTTAATTTTGATGCAGCCGTTCTGAAACCAGCCGGCAAATTACTCAGAATGCTGAACTCGCCGTGCAAATCACTTTTCTTCCAAAATAAAGGCTTGGCAAAAAATAGTTAATTTTGATGCAAGCCGTTCTGAAACCAACCGGCAAATTACTCAGAATGCTGAACTCGCCGAGAAAATCACTTTTGTCGCAAATTGAATGTTTGGCAAAAAAAAGTTAATTTTGATGCAAGGCGTTCTGAAACATACCGGCAAATTACTCAGAATGGTTAACTCGCCGTGAAAATCACTTTTCTTCCAAAATAAAGGCTTGGCAAAAAATGGTTAATTTCGATGCAAGCCGTTCTGAAACCTACCGGCAAATAACCCAGGACGCTTAACTCGCCGAGAAAATCACTTTTGTTCCAATTTGAATGTTTGGCAAAAAATAGTTAATTTTGATGCAAGCTGCTCTGAAACCAACCGGCAAATTACTCAGAATGCTTAACTCGCCGAGAAAATCACTTTTTTCCCAAAATGAATGTGTTGCAAAAACTAGTTAATTTTGATGCAGCCGTTCTGAAACCAGCCGGCAAATCACTCAGAATGCTTAACTCGCCGTGAAAATCACTTTTCTTCCAAAATAAAGGCTTGGCAAAAAATAGTTAATTTTGATGCAAGCCGTTCTGAAACCAAGCGGCAAATTACTCAGAATGCTTAACTCGCCGAGAAAATCACTTTTGTTCCAATTTGAATGTTTGGCAAAAAATAGTTAATTTTGATGCAAGCTGCTCTGAAACCAACCGGCAAATTACTCAGAGTGCTTAACTCGCCGAGAAAATCACTTTTTTCCCAAAATGAATGTGTGGCAAAAAATAGTTAATTTTGATGCAGCCGTTCTGAAACCAGCCGGCAAATCACTCAGAATGCTTAACTCGCCGTGAAAATCACTTTTCTTCCAAAATTAAAGGCTTGGCAAAAAATAGTTAATTTTGATGCAAGCCGTTCTGAAACCAACCGGCAAATTACTCAGAATGCTGAACTCGCCGAGAAAATCACTTTTGTCGCAAATTGAATGTTTGGCAAAAAAAAGTTAATTTTGATGCAAGCCGTTCTGAAACCAACATGCAAATTAGTCAGAATGCTTAACTCGCCGAGAAAATCACTTTTCTTCCAAAATAAAGGCTTGGCTAAAATAGTTAGTTTTGAAATAAGCTGCTCTGAAACCAACCCACAGATCACTCAGAATGCTTAACTCGCCGAGAAAATCAGTTTTGTTCCAAGTTGAATGTTTGACAAAAAATAGTTAATTTTGATGCAAGCCGTTCTGAAACCAACCGGCAAATTACTCAGAATGCTTAACTCGCCGTGAAAATCTCTTTTCTTCCAAAATAAAGGCTTGGCAAAAAATGGTTAATTTCGATGCAAGCGGTTCTGAAACCTACCGGCAAATAACCCAGAACGCTTAACTCGCGAAGAAAATCACTTTTGTTCCAATTTGAATGTTTGGCAAAAAAAGTTAATTTTGATGCAAGCCGTTCTGAAACCAACCGGCAAATTACTCAGAATGCTTAACTCGCCGAGAAAATCACTTTTTTCCCAAAATGAATGTGTGGCAAAACATAGTTAATTTTGATGCAGCCGTTCTGAAACCAGCCGGCAAATCACTCAGAATGCTTAACTCGCCGTGAAATTCACTTTTCTTCCAAAATAAAGGCCTGGCAAAAAATAGTTAATTTTGATGCAAGCCGTTCTGAAACCAACCGGCAAATTACTCAGAATGCTGAACTCGCCGAGAAAATCACTTTTGTCGCAAATTGAATGTTTGGCAAAAAAAGTTAATTTTGATGCAAGCCGTTCTGAAACCAACCGGCAAATTACTCAGAATGCTTAACTCGCCGTGAAAATCACTTTCCTTCCAGAATAAAGGCTTGGCAAAAAATTGTTAATTTCGATGCAAGCCGCTCTGAAACCAACCGGCAAATTACTCAAAGTGCTTACCTCGCCGAGAAAATAACTTGCCGAGATAATCACTTTTCTTCCAAAACGAAGGCTTGACAGAACATAGTTAATTTTGATGCAAGCTGCTTTGAAACCAACCGGCAAATTACTCAGAATGCTGAACTCGCCGAGAAAATCACTTGTGTCGCAAATTGAATGTTTGGCAAAAAAAAGTTAATTTTGATGCAAGCCGTTCTGAAACCAACATGCAAATTAGTCAGAATGCTTAACTCGCCGAGAAAATCACTTTTCTTCCAAAATAAAGGCTTGGCAAAAATAGTTAGTTTTGAAATAAGCTGCTCTGAAACCAACCCACAAATCACTCAGAATGCTTAACTCGCCGAGAAAATCAGTTTTGTTCCAAGTTGTATGACTGACAAAAAATAGTTAATTTTGATGCAAGCCGTTCTGAAACCAACCGGCAAATTACTCAGAATGGTTAACTCGCCGTGAAAATCTCTTTTCTTCCAAAATAAAGGCTTGGCAAAAAATGGTTAATTTCGATGCAAGCGGTTCTGAAACCTACCGGCAAATAACCCAGAACGCTTAACTCGCGAAGAAAATCACTTTTGTTCCAATTTGAATGTTTGGCAAAAAAAGTTAATTTTGATGCAAGCCGTTCTGAAACCAACCGGCAAATTACTCAGAATGCTTAACTCGCCGAGAAAATCACTTTTTTCCCAAAATGAATGTGTGGCAAAACATAGTTAATTTTGATGCAGCCGTTCTGAAACCAGCCGGCAAATCACTCAGAATGCTTAACTCGCCGTGAAATTCACTTTTCTTCCAAAATAAAGGCCTGGCAAAAAATAGTTAATTTTGATGCAAGCCGTTCTGAAACCAACCGGCAAATTACTCAGAATGCTGAACTCGCCGAGAAAATCACTTTTGTCGCAAATTGAATGTTTGGCAAAAAAAGTTAATTTTGATGCAAGCCGTTCTGAAACCAACCGGCAAATTACTCAGAATGCTTAACTCGCCGTGAAAATCACTTTCCTTCCAGAATAAAGGCTTGGCAAAAAATTGTTAATTTCGATGCAAGCCGCTCTGAAACCAACCGGCAAATTACTCAAAGTGCTTACCTCGCCGAGAAAATAACTTGCCGAGATAATCACTTTTCTTCCAAAACGAAGGCTTGACAGAACATAGTTAATTTTGATGCAAGCTGCTTTGAAACCAACCGGCAAATTACTCAGAATGCTGAACTCGCCGAGAAAATCACTTGTGTCGCAAATTGAATGTTTGGCAAAAAAAAGTTAATTTTGATGCAAGCCGTTCTGAAACCAACATGCAAATTAGTCAGAATGCTTAACTCGCCGATAAAATCACTTTTCTTCCAAAATAAAGGCTTGGCAAAAATAGTTAGTTTTGAAATAAGCTGCTCTGAAACCAACCCACAAATCACTCAGAATGCTTAACTCGCCGAGAAAATCAGTTTTGTTCCAAGTTGTATGTTTGACAAAAAATAGTTAATTTTGATGCAAGCCGTTCTGAAACCAACCGGCAAATTACTCAGAATGGTTAACTCGCCGTGAAAATCACTTTTCTTCCAAAATAAAGGCTTGGCAAAAAATGGTTAATTTCGATGCAAGCCGTTCTGAAACCTACCGGCAAATAACCCAGGACGCTTAACTCGCCGAGAAAATCACTTTTGTTCCAATTTGAATGTTTGGCAAAAAATAGTTAATTTTGATGCAAGCTGCTCTGAAACCAACCGGCAAATTACTCAGAATGCTTAATTCGCCGAGAAAATCACTTTTTTCCCAAAATGAATGTGTGGCAAAAACTAGTTAATTTTGATGCAGCCGTTCTGAAACCAGCCGGCAAATCATTCAGAATGCTTAACTCGCCGCGAAAATCACTTTTCTTCCAAAATAAAGGCTTGGCAAAAAATAGTTAATTTTGATGCAAGCCGTTCTGATACCAAGCGGCAAATTACTCAGAATGCTTAACTCGCCGAGAAAATCACTTTTGTTTTGAAATAAGCTGCTCTGAAACCAACCCACAAATCACTCAGAATGCTTAACTCGCCGAGAAAATCAGTTTTGTTCCAAGTTGAATGTTTGACAAAAAATAGTTAATTTTGATGCAAGCCGTTCTGAAACCAACCGGCAAATTACTCAGAATGCTTAACTCGCCGTGAAAATCACTTTTCTTCCAAAATAAAGGCTTGGCAAAAAAAAGGTAATTTTGATGCAAGCCGTTCTGAAACCTACCGGCAAATTACTCAGAATGCTTAACTCGCCGTGAAAATCACTTTTCTTCCAAAATAAAGGCTTGGCAAAAAAAGGTTAATTTCGATGCAAGCCGTTCTGAAACCTACCGGCAAATAACCCAGAACGCTTAACTTGCCGAGAAAATCACTTTTGTTCCAATTTGAATGTTTGGCAAAAAATAGTTAATTTTGATGCAAGCTGCTCTGAAACCAACCGGCAAATTACTCAGAATGCTTAACTCGCCGAGAAAATCACTTTTTTCCCAAAATGAATGTGTGGCAAAAAATAGTTAATTTTGATGCAGCCGTTCTGAAACCAGCCGGCAAATCACTCAGAATGCTTAACTCGCCGTGAAAATCACTTTTCTTCCAAAATAAAGGTTTGGCAAAAAATAGTTAATTTTGATGCAAGCCGTTCTGAAACCAACCGGCAAATTACTCAGAATGCTGAACTCGCCGAGAAAATCACTTTTGTCGCAAATTGAATGTTTGGCAAAAAAAAGTTAATTTTGATGCAAGCCGTTCTGAAACCAACATGCAAATTAGTCAGAATGCTTAACTCGCCGAGAAAATCACTTTTCATCCAAAATAAAGGCTTGGCACAAATAGTTAGTTTTGAAATAAGCTGCTCTGAAACCAACCCACAAATCACTCAGAATGCTTAACTCGCCGAGAAAATCAGTTTTGTTCCAAGTTGTATGTTTGACAAAAAATAGTTAATTTTGATGCAAGCCGTTCTGAAACCAACCGGCAAATTACTCAGAATGCTTAACTCGCCGTGAAAATCACTTTTCTTCCAAAATAAAGCCTTGGCAAAAAATAGTTAATTTTGATGCTAGCGGTTCTGAAACCTACCGGCAAATAACCCAGAACGCTTAACTCGCCGAGAAAATCACTTTTGTTCCAATTTGAATGTTTGGCAAAAAATAGTTAATTTTGATGCAAGCTGCTCTGAAACGAACCGGCAAATTACTCAGAATGCTTAACTCGCCGAGAAAATCACTTTTCTTCCAAAATAAAGGCTTGGCAAAAAATAGTTAATTTTGATGCAAGCCGTTCTGAAACCAACCGGCAAATTACTCAGAATGCTGAACTCGCCGAGAAAATCAGTTTTGTTCCAAGTTGAATGTTTGACAAAAAATAGATAATTTTGATGCAAGCCGTTCTGAAACCAACCGGCAAATTACTCAGAATGCTTAACTCGCCGTGAAAATCACTTTTCTTCCAAAATAAAGGCTTGGCAAAAAATAGTTAATTTCGAAGCAAGCGGTTCTGAAACCTACCGGCAAATAACCCAGAACGCTTAACTCGCCGAGAAAATCACTTTTGTTCCAATTTGAATGTTTGGCAAAAAATAGTTAATTTTGATGCAAGCTGCTCTGAAACCAACCGGCAAATTACTCAGAATGCTTAACTCGCCGAGAAAATCACTTTTTTCCCAAAATGAATGTGTGGCAAAAACTAGTTAATTTTGATGCAGCCGTTCTGAAACCAGCCGGCAAATCACTCAGAATGCTTAACTCGCCGTGAAAATCACTTTTCTTCCAAAATAAAGGCTTGGCAAAAAATAGTTAATTTTGATGCAAGCCGTTCTGAAACCAACCGGCAAATTACTCAGAATGCTTAACTCGCCGTGAAAATCACTTTTCTTCCAAAATAAAGGCTTGGCAAAAAATGGTTAATTTCGATGCAAGCGGTTCTGAAACCTACCGGCAAATAACCCAGAACGCTTAACTCGCCGAGAAAATCACTTTTGTTCCAATTTGAATGTTTGGCAAAAAATAGTTAATTTTGATGCAAGCTGCTCTGAAACCAACCGGCAAATTACTCAGAATGCTTAACTCGCCGAGAAAATCACTTTTTTCCCAAAATGAATGTCTGGGACAAACTAGTTAATTTTGATGCAGCCGTTCTGAAACCAGCCGGCAAATTACTCAGAATGCTGAACTCGCCGTGAAAATCACTTTTCTTCCAAAATAAAGGCTTGGCAAAAAATAGTTAATTTTGATGCAAGCCGTTCTGAAACCAACCGGCAAATTACTCAGAATGCTGAACTCGCCGAGAAAATCATTTTTGTCGCAAATTGAATGTTTGGCAAAAAAAAGTTAATTTTGATGCAAGCTGCTCTGAAACCAACCGGCAAATTACTCAGAATGCTTAACTCGCCGAGAAAATCACTTTTTTCCCAAAATGAATGTGTGGCAAAAACTAGTTAATTTTGATGCAGCCGTTCTGAAACCAGCCGGCAAATCACTCAGAATGCTTAACTCGCCGTGAAAATCACTTTTCTTCCAAAATAAAGGCTTGGCAAAAAATAGTTAATTTTGATGCAAGCCGTTCTGAAACCAACCGGCAAATTACTCAGAATGCTTAACTCGCCGTGAAAATCACTTTTCTTCCAAAATAAAGGCTTGGCAAAAAATGGTTAATTTCGATGCAAGCGGTTCTGAAACCTACCGGCAAATAACCCAGAACGCTTAACTCGCCGAGAAAATCACTTTTGTTCCAATTTGAATGTTTGGCAAAAAATAGTTAATTTTGATGCAAGCTGCTCTGAAACCAACCGGCAAATTACTCAGAATGCTTAACTCGCCGAGAAAATCACTTTTTTCCCAAAATGAATGTCTGGCAAAAACTAGTTAATTTTGATGCAGCCGTTCTGAAACCAGCCGGCAAATTACTCAGAATGCTGAACTCGCCGTGCAAATCACTTTTCTTCCAAAATAAAGGCTTGGCAAAAAATAGTTAATTTTGATGCAAGCCGTTCTGAAACCAACCGGCAAATTACTCAGAATGCTGAACTCGCCGAGAAAATCACTTTTGTCGCAAATTGAATGTTTGGCAAAAAAAAGTTAATTTTGATGCAAGGCGTTCTGAAACATACCGGCAAATTACTCAGAATGGTTAACTCGCCGTGAAAATCACTTTTCTTCCAAAATAAAGGCTTGGCAAAAAATGGTTAATTTCGATGCAAGCCGTTCTGAAACCTACCGGCAAATAACCCAGGACGCTTAACTCGCCGAGAAAATCACTTTTGTTCCAATTTGAATGTTTGGCAAAAAATAGTTAATTTTGATGCAAGCTGCTCTGAAACCAACCGGCAAATTACTCAGAATGCTTAACTCGCCGAGAAAATCACTTTTTTCCCAAAATGAATGTGTTGCAAAAACTAGTTAATTTTGATGCAGCCGTTCTGAAACCAGCCGGCAAATCACTCAGAATGCTTAACTCGCCGTGAAAATCACTTTTCTTCCAAAATAAAGGCTTGGCAAAAAATAGTTAATTTTGATGCAAGCCGTTCTGAAACCAAGCGGCAAATTACTCAGAATGCTTAACTCGCCGAGAAAATCACTTTTGTTCCAATTTGAATGTTTGGCAAAAAATAGTTAATTTTGATGCAAGCTGCTCTGAAACCAACCGGCAAATTACTCAGAGTGCTTAACTCGCCGAGAAAATCACTTTTTTCCCAAAATGAATGTGTGGCAAAAAATAGTTAATTTTGATGCAGCCGTTCTGAAACCAGCCGGCAAATCACTCAGAATGCTTAACTCGCCGTGAAAATCACTTTTCTTCCAAAATTAAAGGCTTGGCAAAAAATAGTTAATTTTGATGCAAGCCGTTCTGAAACCAACCGGCAAATTACTCAGAATGCTGAACTCGCCGAGAAAATCACTTTTGTCGCAAATTGAATGTTTGGCAAAAAAAAGTTAATTTTGATGCAAGCCGTTCTGAAACCAACATGCAAATTAGTCAGAATGCTTAACTCGCCGAGAAAATCACTTTTCTTCCAAAATAAAGGCTTGGCTAAAATAGTTAGTTTTGAAATAAGCTGCTCTGAAACCAACCCACAGATCACTCAGAATGCTTAACTCGCCGAGAAAATCAGTTTTGTTCCAAGTTGAATGTTTGACAAAAAATAGTTAATTTTGATGCAAGCCGTTCTGAAACCAACCGGCAAATTACTCAGAATGCTTAACTCGCCGTGAAAATCTCTTTTCTTCCAAAATAAAGGCTTGGCAAAAAATGGTTAATTTCGATGCAAGCGGTTCTGAAACCTACCGGCAAATAACCCAGAACGCTTAACTCGCGAAGAAAATCACTTTTGTTCCAATTTGAATGTTTGGCAAAAAAAGTTAATTTTGATGCAAGCCGTTCTGAAACCAACCGGCAAATTACTCAGAATGCTTAACTCGCCGAGAAAATCACTTTTTTCCCAAAATGAATGTGTGGCAAAACATAGTTAATTTTGATGCAGCCGTTCTGAAACCAGCCGGCAAATCACTCAGAATGCTTAACTCGCCGTGAAATTCACTTTTCTTCCAAAATAAAGGCCTGGCAAAAAATAGTTAATTTTGATGCAAGCCGTTCTGAAACCAACCGGCAAATTACTCAGAATGCTGAACTCGCCGAGAAAATCACTTTTGTCGCAAATTGAATGTTTGGCAAAAAAAGTTAATTTTGATGCAAGCCGTTCTGAAACCAACCGGCAAATTACTCAGAATGCTTAACTCGCCGTGAAAATCACTTTCCTTCCAGAATAAAGGCTTGGCAAAAAATTGTTAATTTCGATGCAAGCCGCTCTGAAACCAACCGGCAAATTACTCAAAGTGCTTACCTCGCCGAGAAAATAACTTGCCGAGATAATCACTTTTCTTCCAAAACGAAGGCTTGACAGAACATAGTTAATTTTGATGCAAGCTGCTTTGAAACCAACCGGCAAATTACTCAGAATGCTGAACTCGCCGAGAAAATCACTTGTGTCGCAAATTGAATGTTTGGCAAAAAAAAGTTAATTTTGATGCAAGCCGTTCTGAAACCAACATGCAAATTAGTCAGAATGCTTAACTCGCCGAGAAAATCACTTTTCTTCCAAAATAAAGGCTTGGCAAAAATAGTTAGTTTTGAAATAAGCTGCTCTGAAACCAACCCACAAATCACTCAGAATGCTTAACTCGCCGAGAAAATCAGTTTTGTTCCAAGTTGTATGACTGACAAAAAATAGTTAATTTTGATGCAAGCCGTTCTGAAACCAACCGGCAAATTACTCAGAATGGTTAACTCGCCGTGAAAATCTCTTTTCTTCCAAAATAAAGGCTTGGCAAAAAATGGTTAATTTCGATGCAAGCGGTTCTGAAACCTACCGGCAAATAACCCAGAACGCTTAACTCGCGAAGAAAATCACTTTTGTTCCAATTTGAATGTTTGGCAAAAAAAGTTAATTTTGATGCAAGCCGTTCTGAAACCAACCGGCAAATTACTCAGAATGCTTAACTCGCCGAGAAAATCACTTTTTTCCCAAAATGAATGTGTGGCAAAACATAGTTAATTTTGATGCAGCCGTTCTGAAACCAGCCGGCAAATCACTCAGAATGCTTAACTCGCCGTGAAATTCACTTTTCTTCCAAAATAAAGGCCTGGCAAAAAATAGTTAATTTTGATGCAAGCCGTTCTGAAACCAACCGGCAAATTACTCAGAATGCTGAACTCGCCGAGAAAATCACTTTTGTCGCAAATTGAATGTTTGGCAAAAAAAGTTAATTTTGATGCAAGCCGTTCTGAAACCAACCGGCAAATTACTCAGAATGCTTAACTCGCCGTGAAAATCACTTTCCTTCCAGAATAAAGGCTTGGCAAAAAATTGTTAATTTCGATGCAAGCCGCTCTGAAACCAACCGGCAAATTACTCAAAGTGCTTACCTCGCCGAGAAAATAACTTGCCGAGATAATCACTTTTCTTCCAAAACGAAGGCTTGACAGAACATAGTTAATTTTGATGCAAGCTGCTTTGAAACCAACCGGCAAATTACTCAGAATGCTGAACTCGCCGAGAAAATCACTTGTGTCGCAAATTGAATGTTTGGCAAAAAAAAGTTAATTTTGATGCAAGCCGTTCTGAAACCAACATGCAAATTAGTCAGAATGCTTAACTCGCCGATAAAATCACTTTTCTTCCAAAATAAAGGCTTGGCAAAAATAGTTAGTTTTGAAATAAGCTGCTCTGAAACCAACCCACAAATCACTCAGAATGCTTAACTCGCCGAGAAAATCAGTTTTGTTCCAAGTTGTATGTTTGACAAAAAATAGTTAATTTTGATGCAAGCCGTTCTGAAACCAACCGGCAAATTACTCAGAATGGTTAACTCGCCGTGAAAATCACTTTTCTTCCAAAATAAAGGCTTGGCAAAAAATGGTTAATTTCGATGCAAGCCGTTCTGAAACCTACCGGCAAATAACCCAGGACGCTTAACTCGCCGAGAAAATCACTTTTGTTCCAATTTGAATGTTTGGCAAAAAATAGTTAATTTTGATGCAAGCTGCTCTGAAACCAACCGGCAAATTACTCAGAATGCTTAATTCGCCGAGAAAATCACTTTTTTCCCAAAATGAATGTGTGGCAAAAACTAGTTAATTTTGATGCAGCCGTTCTGAAACCAGCCGGCAAATCATTCAGAATGCTTAACTCGCCGCGAAAATCACTTTTCTTCCAAAATAAAGGCTTGGCAAAAAATAGTTAATTTTGATGCAAGCCGTTCTGATACCAAGCGGCAAATTACTCAGAATGCTTAACTCGCCGAGAAAATCACTTTTGTTTTGAAATAAGCTGCTCTGAAACCAACCCACAAATCACTCAGAATGCTTAACTCGCCGAGAAAATCAGTTTTGTTCCAAGTTGAATGTTTGACAAAAAATAGTTAATTTTGATGCAAGCCGTTCTGAAACCAACCGGCAAATTACTCAGAATGCTTAACTCGCCGTGAAAATCACTTTTCTTCCAAAATAAAGGCTTGGCAAAAAAAAGGTAATTTTGATGCAAGCCGTTCTGAAACCTACCGGCAAATTACTCAGAATGCTTAACTCGCCGTGAAAATCACTTTTCTTCCAAAATAAAGGCTTGGCAAAAAATGGTTAATTTCGATGCAAGCCGTTCTGAAACCTACCGGCAAATAACCCAGAACGCTTAACTTGCCGAGAAAATCACTTTTGTTCCAATTTGAATGTTTGGCAAAAAATAGTTAATTTTGATGCAAGCTGCTCTGAAACCAACCGGCAAATTACTCAGAATGCTTAACTCGCCGAGAAAATCACTTTTTTCCCAAAATGAATGTGTGGCAAAAAATAGTTAATTTTGATGCAGCCGTTCTGAAACCAGCCGGCAAATCACTCAGAATGCTTAACTCGCCGTGAAAATCACTTTTCTTCCAAAATAAAGGTTTGGCAAAAAATAGTTAATTTTGATGCAAGCCGTTCTGAAACCAACCGGCAAATTACTCAGAATGCTGAACTCGCCGAGAAAATCACTTTTGTCGCAAATTGAATGTTTGGCAAAAAAAAGTTAATTTTGATGCAAGCCGTTCTGAAACCAACATGCAAATTAGTCAGAATGCTTAACTCGCCGAGAAAATCACTTTTCATCCAAAATAAAGGCTTGGCACAAATAGTTAGTTTTGAAATAAGCTGCTCTGAAACCAACCCACAAATCACTCAGAATGCTTAACTCGCCGAGAAAATCAGTTTTGTTCCAAGTTGTATGTTTGACAAAAAATAGTTAATTTTGATGCAAGCCGTTCTGAAACCAACCGGCAAATTACTCAGAATGCTTAACTCGCCGTGAAAATCACTTTTCTTCCAAAATAAAGCCTTGGCAAAAAATAGTTAATTTTGATGCTAGCGGTTCTGAAACCTACCGGCAAATAACCCAGAACGCTTAACTCGCCGAGAAAATCACTTTTGTTCCAATTTGAATGTTTGGCAAAAAATAGTTAATTTTGATGCAAGCTGCTCTGAAACGAACCGGCAAATTACTCAGAATGCTTAACTCGCCGAGAAAATCACTTTTCTTCCAAAATAAAGGCTTGGCAAAAAATAGTTAATTTTGATGCAAGCCGTTCTGAAACCAACCGGCAAATTACTCAGAATGCTGAACTCGCCGAGAAAATCAGTTTTGTTCCAAGTTGAATGTTTGACAAAAAATAGATAATTTTGATGCAAGCCGTTCTGAAACCAACCGGCAAATTACTCAGAATGCTTAACTCGCCGTGAAAATCACTTTTCTTCCAAAATAAAGGCTTGGCAAAAAATAGTTAATTTCGAAGCAAGCGGTTCTGAAACCTACCGGCAAATAACCCAGAACGCTTAACTCGCCGAGAAAATCACTTTTGTTCCAATTTGAATGTTTGGCAAAAAATAGTTAATTTTGATGCAAGCTGCTCTGAAACCAACCGGCAAATTACTCAGAATGCTTAACTCGCCGAGAAAATCACTTTTTTCCCAAAATGAATGTGTGGCAAAAACTAGTTAATTTTGATGCAGCCGTTCTGAAACCAGCCGGCAAATCACTCAGAATGCTTAACTCGCCGTGAAAATCACTTTTCTTCCAAAATAAAGGCTTGGCAAAAAATAGTTAATTTTGATGCAAGCCGTTCTGAAACCAACCGGCAAATTACTCAGAATGCTTAACTCGCCGTGAAAATCACTTTTCTTCCAAAATAAAGGCTTGGCAAAAAATGGTTAATTTCGATGCAAGCGGTTCTGAAACCTACCGGCAAATAACCCAGAACGCTTAACTCGCCGAGAAAATCACTTTTGTTCCAATTTGAATGTTTGGCAAAAAATAGTTAATTTTGATGCAAGCTGCTCTGAAACCAACCGGCAAATTACTCAGAATGCTTAACTCGCCGAGAAAATCACTTTTTTCCCAAAATGAATGTCTGGGACAAACTAGTTAATTTTGATGCAGCCGTTCTGAAACCAGCCGGCAAATTACTCAGAATGCTGAACTCGCCGTGAAAATCACTTTTCTTCCAAAATAAAGGCTTGGCAAAAAATAGTTAATTTTGATGCAAGCCGTTCTGAAACCAACCGGCAAATTACTCAGAATGCTGAACTCGCCGAGAAAATCATTTTTGTCGCAAATTGAATGTTTGGCAAAAAAAAGTTAATTTTGATGCAAGCTGCTCTGAAACCAACCGGCAAATTACTCAGAATGCTTAACTCGCCGAGAAAATCACTTTTTTCCCAAAATGAATGTGTGGCAAAAACTAGTTAATTTTGATGCAGCCGTTCTGAAACCAGCCGGCAAATCACTCAGAATGCTTAACTCGCCGTGAAAATCACTTTTCTTCCAAAATAAAGGCTTGGCAAAAAATAGTTAATTTTGATGCAAGCCGTTCTGAAACCAACCGGCAAATTACTCAGAATGCTTAACTCGCCGTGAAAATCACTTTTCTTCCAAAATAAAGGCTTGGCAAAAAATGGTTAATTTCGATGCAAGCGGTTCTGAAACCTACCGGCAAATAACCCAGAACGCTTAACTCGCCGAGAAAATCACTTTTGTTCCAATTTGAATGTTTGGCAAAAAATAGTTAATTTTGATGCAAGCTGCTCTGAAACCAACCGGCAAATTACTCAGAATGCTTAACTCGCCGAGAAAATCACTTTTTTCCCAAAATGAATGTCTGGCAAAAACTAGTTAATTTTGATGCAGCCGTTCTGAAACCAGCCGGCAAATTACTCAGAATGCTGAACTCGCCGTGCAAATCACTTTTCTTCCAAAATAAAGGCTTGGCAAAAAATAGTTAATTTTGATGCAAGCCGTTCTGAAACCAACCGGCAAATTACTCAGAATGCTGAACTCGCCGAGAAAATCACTTTTGTCGCAAATTGAATGTTTGGCAAAAAAAAGTTAATTTTGATGCAAGGCGTTCTGAAACATACCGGCAAATTACTCAGAATGGTTAACTCGCCGTGAAAATCACTTTTCTTCCAAAATAAAGGCTTGGCAAAAAATGGTTAATTTCGATGCAAGCCGTTCTGAAACCTACCGGCAAATAACCCAGGACGCTTAACTCGCCGAGAAAATCACTTTTGTTCCAATTTGAATGTTTGGCAAAAAATAGTTAATTTTGATGCAAGCTGCTCTGAAACCAACCGGCAAATTACTCAGAATGCTTAACTCGCCGAGAAAATCACTTTTTTCCCAAAATGAATGTGTTGCAAAAACTAGTTAATTTTGATGCAGCCGTTCTGAAACCAGCCGGCAAATCACTCAGAATGCTTAACTCGCCGTGAAAATCACTTTTCTTCCAAAATAAAGGCTTGGCAAAAAATAGTTAATTTTGATGCAAGCCGTTCTGAAACCAAGCGGCAAATTACTCAGAATGCTTAACTCGCCGAGAAAATCACTTTTGTTCCAATTTGAATGTTTGGCAAAAAATAGTTAATTTTGATGCAAGCTGCTCTGAAACCAACCGGCAAATTACTCAGAGTGCTTAACTCGCCGAGAAAATCACTTTTTTCCCAAAATGAATGTGTGGCAAAAAATAGTTAATTTTGATGCAGCCGTTCTGAAACCAGCCGGCAAATCACTCAGAATGCTTAACTCGCCGTGAAAATCACTTTTCTTCCAAAATTAAAGGCTTGGCAAAAAATAGTTAATTTTGATGCAAGCCGTTCTGAAACCAACCGGCAAATTACTCAGAATGCTGAACTCGCCGAGAAAATCACTTTTGTCGCAAATTGAATGTTTGGCAAAAAAAAGTTAATTTTGATGCAAGCCGTTCTGAAACCAACATGCAAATTAGTCAGAATGCTTAACTCGCCGAGAAAATCACTTTTCTTCCAAAATAAAGGCTTGGCTAAAATAGTTAGTTTTGAAATAAGCTGCTCTGAAACCAACCCACAGATCACTCAGAATGCTTAACTCGCCGAGAAAATCAGTTTTGTTCCAAGTTGAATGTTTGACAAAAAATAGTTAATTTTGATGCAAGCCGTTCTGAAACCAACCGGCAAATTACTCAGAATGCTTAACTCGCCGTGAAAATCTCTTTTCTTCCAAAATAAAGGCTTGGCAAAAAATGGTTAATTTCGATGCAAGCGGTTCTGAAACCTACCGGCAAATAACCCAGAACGCTTAACTCGCGAAGAAAATCACTTTTGTTCCAATTTGAATGTTTGGCAAAAAAAGTTAATTTTGATGCAAGCCGTTCTGAAACCAACCGGCAAATTACTCAGAATGCTTAACTCGCCGAGAAAATCACTTTTTTCCCAAAATGAATGTGTGGCAAAACATAGTTAATTTTGATGCAGCCGTTCTGAAACCAGCCGGCAAATCACTCAGAATGCTTAACTCGCCGTGAAATTCACTTTTCTTCCAAAATAAAGGCCTGGCAAAAAATAGTTAATTTTGATGCAAGCCGTTCTGAAACCAACCGGCAAATTACTCAGAATGCTGAACTCGCCGAGAAAATCACTTTTGTCGCAAATTGAATGTTTGGCAAAAAAAGTTAATTTTGATGCAAGCCGTTCTGAAACCAACCGGCAAATTACTCAGAATGCTTAACTCGCCGTGAAAATCACTTTCCTTCCAGAATAAAGGCTTGGCAAAAAATTGTTAATTTCGATGCAAGCCGCTCTGAAACCAACCGGCAAATTACTCAAAGTGCTTACCTCGCCGAGAAAATAACTTGCCGAGATAATCACTTTTCTTCCAAAACGAAGGCTTGACAGAACATAGTTAATTTTGATGCAAGCTGCTTTGAAACCAACCGGCAAATTACTCAGAATGCTGAACTCGCCGAGAAAATCACTTGTGTCGCAAATTGAATGTTTGGCAAAAAAAAGTTAATTTTGATGCAAGCCGTTCTGAAACCAACATGCAAATTAGTCAGAATGCTTAACTCGCCGAGAAAATCACTTTTCTTCCAAAATAAAGGCTTGGCAAAAATAGTTAGTTTTGAAATAAGCTGCTCTGAAACCAACCCACAAATCACTCAGAATGCTTAACTCGCCGAGAAAATCAGTTTTGTTCCAAGTTGTATGACTGACAAAAAATAGTTAATTTTGATGCAAGCCGTTCTGAAACCAACCGGCAAATTACTCAGAATGGTTAACTCGCCGTGAAAATCTCTTTTCTTCCAAAATAAAGGCTTGGCAAAAAATGGTTAATTTCGATGCAAGCGGTTCTGAAACCTACCGGCAAATAACCCAGAACGCTTAACTCGCGAAGAAAATCACTTTTGTTCCAATTTGAATGTTTGGCAAAAAAAGTTAATTTTGATGCAAGCCGTTCTGAAACCAACCGGCAAATTACTCAGAATGCTTAACTCGCCGAGAAAATCACTTTTTTCCCAAAATGAATGTGTGGCAAAACATAGTTAATTTTGATGCAGCCGTTCTGAAACCAGCCGGCAAATCACTCAGAATGCTTAACTCGCCGTGAAATTCACTTTTCTTCCAAAATAAAGGCCTGGCAAAAAATAGTTAATTTTGATGCAAGCCGTTCTGAAACCAACCGGCAAATTACTCAGAATGCTGAACTCGCCGAGAAAATCACTTTTGTCGCAAATTGAATGTTTGGCAAAAAAAGTTAATTTTGATGCAAGCCGTTCTGAAACCAACCGGCAAATTACTCAGAATGCTTAACTCGCCGTGAAAATCACTTTCCTTCCAGAATAAAGGCTTGGCAAAAAATTGTTAATTTCGATGCAAGCCGCTCTGAAACCAACCGGCAAATTACTCAAAGTGCTTACCTCGCCGAGAAAATAACTTGCCGAGATAATCACTTTTCTTCCAAAACGAAGGCTTGACAGAACATAGTTAATTTTGATGCAAGCTGCTTTGAAACCAACCGGCAAATTACTCAGAATGCTGAACTCGCCGAGAAAATCACTTGTGTCGCAAATTGAATGTTTGGCAAAAAAAAGTTAATTTTGATGCAAGCCGTTCTGAAACCAACATGCAAATTAGTCAGAATGCTTAACTCGCCGATAAAATCACTTTTCTTCCAAAATAAAGGCTTGGCAAAAATAGTTAGTTTTGAAATAAGCTGCTCTGAAACCAACCCACAAATCACTCAGAATGCTTAACTCGCCGAGAAAATCAGTTTTGTTCCAAGTTGTATGTTTGACAAAAAATAGTTAATTTTGATGCAAGCCGTTCTGAAACCAACCGGCAAATTACTCAGAATGGTTAACTCGCCGTGAAAATCACTTTTCTTCCAAAATAAAGGCTTGGCAAAAAATGGTTAATTTCGATGCAAGCCGTTCTGAAACCTACCGGCAAATAACCCAGGACGCTTAACTCGCCGAGAAAATCACTTTTGTTCCAATTTGAATGTTTGGCAAAAAATAGTTAATTTTGATGCAAGCTGCTCTGAAACCAACCGGCAAATTACTCAGAATGCTTAATTCGCCGAGAAAATCACTTTTTTCCCAAAATGAATGTGTGGCAAAAACTAGTTAATTTTGATGCAGCCGTTCTGAAACCAGCCGGCAAATCATTCAGAATGCTTAACTCGCCGCGAAAATCACTTTTCTTCCAAAATAAAGGCTTGGCAAAAAATAGTTAATTTTGATGCAAGCCGTTCTGATACCAAGCGGCAAATTACTCAGAATGCTTAACTCGCCGAGAAAATCACTTTTGTTCCAATTTGAATGTTTGGCAAAAAATAGTTAATTTTGATGCAAGCTGCTCTGAAACCAACCGGCAAATTACTCAGAATGCTTAACTCGCCGAGAAAATCACTTTTTTCCCAAAATGAATGTGTGGCAAAAAATAGTTAATTTTGATGCAGCCGTTCTGAAACCAGCCGGCAAATCACTCAGAATGCTTAACTCGCCGTGAAAATCACTTTTCTTCCAAAATAAAGGCTTGGCAAAAAATAGTTAATTTTGATGCAAGCCGTTCTGAAACCAACCGGCAAATTTCTCAGAATGCTGAACTCGCCGAGAAAATCACTTTTGTCGCAAATTGAATGTTTGGCAAAAAAAAGTTAATTTTGATGCAAGCCGTTCTGAAACCAACATGCAAATTAGTCAGAATGCTTAACTCGCCGAGAAAATCACTTTTCTTCCAAAATAAAGGCTTGGCTAAAATAGTTAGTTTTGAAATAAGCTGCTCTGAAACCAACCCACAGATCACTCAGAATGCTTAACTCGCCGAGAAAATCAGTTTTGTTCCAAGTTGAATGTTTGACAAAAAATAGTTAATTTTGATGCAAGCCGTTCTGAAACCAACCGGCAAATTACTCAGAATGCTTAACTCGCCGTGAAAATCTCTTTTCTTCCAAAATAAAGGCTCGGCAAAAAATGGTTAATTTCGATGCAAGCGGTTCTGAAACCTACCGGCAAATAACCCAGAACGCTTAACTCGCCAAGAAAATCACTTTTGTTCCAATTTGAATGTTTGGCAAAAAATAGTTAATTTTGATGCAAGCTGCTCTGAAACCAACCGGCAAATTACTCAGAATGCTTAACTCGCCGAGAAAATCACTTTTTTCCCAAAATGAATGTGTGGCAAAAAATAGTTAATTTTGATGCAGCCGTTCTGAAACCAGCCGGCAAATCACTCAGAATGCTTAACTCGCCGTGAAAATCACTTTTCTTCCAAAATAAAGGCTTGGCAAAAAATAGTTAATTTTGATGCAAGCCGTTCTGAAACCAACCGCCAAATTTCTCAGAATGCTGAACTCGCCGAGAAAATCACTTTTGTCGCAAATTGAATGTTTGGCAAAAAAAAGTTAATTTTGATGCAAGCCGTTCTGAAACCAACATGCAAATTAGTCAGAATGCTTAACTCGCCGAGAAAATCACTTTTCTTCCAAAATAAAGGCTTGGCTAAAATAGTTAGTTTTGAAATAAGCTGCTCTGAAACCAACCCACAGATCACTCAGAATGCTTAACTCGCCGAGAAAATCAGTTTTGTTCCAAGTTGAATGTTTGACAAAAAATAGTTAATTTTGATGCAAGCCGTTCTGAAACCAACCGGCAAATTACTCAGAATGCTTAACTCGCCGTGAAAATCTCTTTTCTTCCAAAATAAAGGCTCGGCAAAAAATGGTTAATTTCGATGCAAGCGGTTCTGAAACCTACCGGCAAATAACCCAGAACGCTTAACTCGCCAAGAAAATCACTTTTGTTCCAATTTGAATGTTTGGCAAAAAATAGTTAATTTTGATGCAAGCTGCTCTGAAACCAACCGGCAAATTACTCAGAATGCTTAACTCGCCGAGAAAATCACTTTTTTCCCAAAATGAATGTGTGGCAAAACATAGTTAATTTTGATGCAGCCGTTCTGAAACCAGCCGGCAAATCACTCAGAATGCTTAACTCGCCGTGAAATTCACTTTTCTTCCAAAATAAAGGCCTGGCAAAAAATAGTTAATTTTGATGCAAGCCGTTCTGATACCAAGCGGCAAATTACTCAGAATGCTTAACTCGCCGAGAAAATCACTTTTGTTCCAATTTGAATGTTTGGCAAAAAATAGTTAATTTTGATGCAAGCTGCTCTGAAACCAACCGGCAAATTACTCAGAATGCTTAACTCGCCGAGAAAATCACTTTTTTCCCAAAATGAATGTGTGGCAAAAAATAGTTAATTTTGATGCAGCCGTTCTGAAACCAGCCGGCAAATCACTCAGAATGCTTAACTCGCCGTGAAAATCACTTTTCTTCCAAAATAAAGGCTTGGCAAAAAATAGTTAATTTTGATGCAAGCCGTTCTGAAACCAACCGGCAAATTTCTCAGAATGCTGAACTCGCCGAGAAAATCACTTTTGTCGCAAATTGAATGTTTGGCAAAAAAAAGTTAATTTTGATGCAAGCCGTTCTGAAACCAACATGCAAATTAGTCAGAATGCTTAACTCGCCGAGAAAATCACTTTTCTTCCAAAATAAAGGCTTGGCTAAAATAGTTAGTTTTGAAATAAGCTGCTCTGAAACCAACCCACAGATCACTCAGAATGCTTAACTCGCCGAGAAAATCAGTTTTGTTCCAAGTTGAATGTTTGACAAAAAATAGTTAATTTTGATGCAAGCCGTTCTGAAACCAACCGGCAAATTACTCAGAATGCTTAACTCGCCGTGAAAATCTCTTTTCTTCCAAAATAAAGGCTCGGCAAAAAATGGTTAATTTCGATGCAAGCGGTTCTGAAACCTACCGGCAAATAACCCAGAACGCTTAACTCGCCAAGAAAATCACTTTTGTTCCAATTTGAATGTTTGGCAAAAAATAGTTAATTTTGATGCAAGCTGCTCTGAAACCAACCGGCAAATTACTCAGAATGCTTAACTCGCCGAGAAAATCACTTTTTTCCCAAAATGAATGTGTGGCAAAACATAGTTAATTTTGATGCAGCCGTTCTGAAACCAGCCGGCAAATCACTCAGAATGCTTAACTCGCCGTGAAATTCACTTTTCTTCCAAAATAAAGGCCTGGCAAAAAATAGTTAATTTTGATGCAAGCCGTTCTGAAACCAACCGGCAAATTACTCAGAATGCTGAACTCGCCGAGAAAATCACTTTTGTCGCAAATTGAATGTTTGGCAAAAAAAGTTAATTTTGATGCAAGCCGTTCTGAAACCAACCGGCAAATTACTCAGAATGCTTAACTCGCCGTGAAAATCACTTTCCTTCCAGAATAAAGGCTTGGCAAAAAATTGTTAATTTCGATGCAAGCCGCTCTGAAACCAACCGGCAAATTACTCAAAGTGCTTACCTCGCCGAGAAAATAACTTGCCGAGATAATCACTTTTCTTCCAAAACGAAGGCTTGACAGAACATAGTTAATTTTGATGCAAGCTGCTTTGAAACCAACCGGCAAATTACTCAGAATGCTGAACTCGCCGAGAAAATCACTTGTGTCGCAAATTGAATGTTTGGCAAAAAAAAGTTAATTTTGATGCAAGCCGTTCTGAAACCAACATGCAAATTAGTCAGAATGCTTAACTCGCCGAGAAAATCACTTTTCTTCCAAAATAAAGGCTTGGCAAAAATAGTTAGTTTTGAAATAAGCTCCTCTGAAACCAACCCACAAATCACTCAGAATGCTTAACTCGCCGAGAAAATCAGTTTTGTTCCAAGTTGTATGTTTGACAAAAAATAGTTAATTTTGATGCAAGCCGTTCTGAAACCAACCGGCAAATTACTCAGAATGCTTAACTCGCCGTGAAAATCACTTTTCTTCCAAAATAAAGGATTGGCAAAAAATGGTTAATTTCGATGCAAGCCGTTCTGAAACCTACCGGCAAATAACCCAGGACGCTTAACTCGCCGAGAAAATCACTTTTGTTCCAATTTGAATGTTTGGCAAAAAATAGTTAATTTTGATGCAAGCTGCTCTGAAACCAACCGGCAAATTACTCAGAATGCTTAACTCGCCGAGAAAATCACTTTTTTCCCAAAATGAATGTGTGGCAAAAACTAGTTAATTTTGATGCAGCCGTTCTGAAACCAGCCGGCAAATCATTCAGAATGCTTAACTCGCCGTGAAAATCACTTTTCTTCCAAAATAAAGGCTTGGCAAAAAATAGTTAATTTTGATGCAAGCCGTTCTGAAACCAACCGGCAAATTACTCAGAATGCTTAACTCGCCGAGAAAATCACTTTTGTTCCAATTTGAATGTTTGGCAAAAAATAGTTAATTTTGATGCAAGCTGCTCTGAAACCAACCGGCAAATTACTCAGAATGCTTAACTCGCCGAGAAAATCACTTTTTTCCCAAAATGAATGTGTGGCAAAAAATAGTTAATTTTGATGCAGCCGTTCTGAAACCAGCCGGCAAATCACTCAGAATGCTTAACTCGCCGTGAAAATCACTTTTCTTCCAAAATAAAGGCTTGGCAAAAAATAGTTAATTTTGATGCAAGCCGTTCTGAAACCAACCGGCAAATTACTCAGAATGCTGAACTCGCCGAGAAAATCACTTTTGTCGCAAATTGAATGTTTGGCAAAAAAAAGTTAATTTTGATGCAAGCCGTTCTGAAACCAACATGCAAATTAGTCAGAATGCTTAACTCGCCGAGAAAATCACTTTTCTTCCAAAATAAAGGCTTGGCAAAAATAGTTAGTTTTGAAATAAGCTGCTCTGAAACCTACCCACAGATCACTCAGAATGCTTAACTCGCCGAGAAAATCAGTTTTGTTCCAAGTTGAATGTTTGACAAAAAATAGTTAATTTTGATGCAAGCCGTTCTGAAACCAACCGGCAAATTACTCAGAATGCTTAACTCGCCGTGAAAATCTCTTTTCTTCCAAAATAAAGGCTTGGCAAAAAATGGTTAATTTCGATGCAAGCGGTTCTGAAACCTACCGGCAAATAACCCAGAACGCTTAACTCGCCAAGAAAATCACTTTTGTTCCAATTTGAATGTTTGGCAAAAAATAGTTAATTTTGATGCAAGCTGCTCTGAAACCAACCGGCAAATTACTCAGAATGCTTAACTCGCCGAGAAAATCACTTTTTTCCCAAAATGAATGTGTGGCAAAACATAGTTAATTTTGATGCAGCCGTTCTGAAACCAGCCGGCAAATCACTCAGAATGCTTAACTCGCCGTGAAATTCACTTTTCTTCCAAAATAAAGGCCTGGCAAAAAATAGTTAATTTTGATGCAAGCCGTTCTGAAACCAACCGGAAAATTACTCAGAATGCTGAACTCGCCGAGAAAATCAGTTTTGTTCCAAGTTGAATGTTTGACAAAAAATAGATAATTTTGATGCAAGCCGTTCTGAAACCAACCGGCAAATTACTCAGAATGCTTAACTCGCCGTGAAAATCACTTTTCTTCCAAAATAAAGGCTTGGCAAAAAATAGTTAATTTCGAAGCAAGCGGTTCTGAAACCTACCGGCAAATAACCCAGAACGCTTAACTCGCCGAGAAAATCACTTTTGTTCCAATTTGAATGTTTGGCAAAAAATAGTTAATTTTGATGCAAGCTGCTCTGAAACCAACCGGCAAATTACTCAGAATGCTTAACTCGCCGAGAAAATCACTTTTTTCCCAAAATGAATGTGTGGCAAAAACTAGTTAATTTTGATGCAGCCGTTCTGAAACCAGCCGGCAAATCACTCAGAATGCTTAACTCGCCGTGAAAATCACTTTTCTTCCAAAATAAAGGCTTGGCAAAAAATAGTTAATTTTGATGCAAGCCGTTCTGAAACCAACCGGCAAATTACTCAGAATGCTTAACTCGCCGTGAAAATCACTTTTCTTCCAAAATAAAGGCTTGGCAAAAAATGGTTAATTTCGATGCAAGCGGTTCTGAAACCTACCGGCAAATAACCCAGCACGCTTAATTCGCCGAGAAAATCACTTTTGTTCCAATTTGAATGTTTGGCAAAAAATAGTTAATTTTGATGCAAGCTGCTCTGAAACCAACCGGCAAATTACTCAGAATGCTTAACTCGCCGAGAAAATCACTTTTTTCCCAAAATGAATGTCTGGCAAAAACTAGTTAATTTTGATGCAGCCGTTCTGAAACGAGCCGGCAAATTACTCAGAATGCTGAACTCGCCGTGAAAATCACTTTTCTTCCAAAATAAAGGCTTGGCAAAAAATAGTTAATTTTGATGCAAGCCGTTCTGAAACCAACCGGCAAATTACTCAGAATGCTGAACTCGCCGAGAAAATCACTTTTGTCGCAAATTGAATGTTTGGCAAAAAAAAGTTAATTTTGATGCAAGGCGTTCTGAAACCTACCGGCAAATTACTCAGAATGGTTAACTCGCCGTGAAAATCACTTTTCTTCCAAAATAAAGGCTTGGCAAAAAATGGTTAATTTCGATGCAAGCCGTTCTGAAACCTACCGGCAAATAACCCAGGACGCTTAACTCGCCGAGAAAATCACTTTTGTTCCAATTTGAATGTTTGGCAAAAAATAGTTAATTTTGATGCAAGCTGCTCTGAAACCAACCGGCAAATTACTCAGAATGCTTAACTCGCCGAGAAAATCACTTTTTTCCCAAAATGAATGTGTTGCAAAAACTAGTTAATTTTGATGCAGCCGTTCTGAAACCAGCCGGCAAGTCACTCAGAATGCTTAACTCGCCGTGAAAATCACTTTTCTTCCAAAATAAAGGCTTGGCAAAAAATAGTTAATTTTGATGCAAGCCGTTCTGAAACCAAGCGGCAAATTACTCAGAATGCTTAACTCGCCGAGAAAATCACTTTTGTTCCAATTTGAATGTTTGGCAAAAAATAGTTAATTTTGATGCAAGCTGCTCTGAAACCAACCGGCAAATTACTCAGAATGCTTAACTCGCCGAGAAAATCACTTTTTTCCCAAAATGAATGTGTGGCAAAAAATAGTTAATTTTGATGCAGCCGTTCTGAAACCAGCCGGCAAATCACTCAGAATGCTTAACTCGCCGTGAAAATCACTTTTCTTCCAAAATAAAGGCTTGGCAAAAAATAGTTAATTTTGATGCAACCCGTTCTGAAACCAACCGGCAAATTACTCAGAATGCTTAACTCGCCGAGAAAATCACTTTTTTCCCAAAATGAATGTGTGGCAAAAAATAGTTAATTTTGATGCAAGCCGTTCTGAAACCAACCGGCAAATTACTCAGAATGCTGAACTCGCCGAGAAAATCACTTTTGTCGCAAATTGAATGTTTGGCAAAAAAAGTTAATTTTGATGCAAGCCGTTCTGAAACCAACCGGCAAAATACTCAGAATGCTTAACTCGCCGTGAAAATCACTTTCCTTCCAGAATAAAGGCTTGGCAAAAAATTGTTAATTTCGATGCAAGCCGCTCTGAAACCAACCGGCAAATTACTCAAAGTGCTTACCTCGCCGAGAAAATAACTTGCCGAGATAATCACTTTTCTTCCAAAACGAAGGCTTGACAGAACATAGTTAATTTTGATGCAAGCTGCTTTGAAACCAACCGGCAAATTACTCAGAATGCTGAACTCGCCGAGAAAATCACTTGTGTCGCAAATTGAATGTTTGGCAAAAAAAAGTTAATTTTGATGCAAGCCGTTCTGAAACCAACATGCAAATTAGTCAGAATGCTTAACTCGCCGAGAAAATCACTTTTCTTCCAAAATAAAGGCTTGGCAAAAATAGTTAGTTTTGAAATAAGCTGCTCTGAAACCAACCCACAAATCACTCAGAATGCTTAACTCGCCGAGAAAATCAGTTTTGTTCCAAGTTGTATGTTTGACAAAAAATAGTTAATTTTGATGCAAGCCGTTCTGAAACCAACCGGCAAATTACTCAGAATGGTTAACTCGCCGTGAAAATCACTTTTCTTCCAAAATAAAGGCTTGGCAAAAAATGGTTAATTTCGATGCAAGCCGTTCTGAAACCTACCGGCAAATAACCCAGGACGCTTAACTCGCCGAGAAAATCACTTTTGTTCCAATTTGAATGTTTGGCAAAAAATAGTTAATTTTGATGCAAGCTGCTCTGAAACCAACCGGCAAATTACTCAGAATGCTTAACTCGCCGAGAAAATCACTTTTTTCCCAAAATGAATGTGTGGCAAAAACTAGTTAATTTTGATGCAGCCGTTCTGAAACCAGCCGGCAAATCATTCAGAATGCTTAACTCGCCGTGAAAATCACTTTTCTTCCAAAATAAAGGCTTGGCAAAAAATAGTTAATTTTGATGCAAGCCGTTCTGAAACCAAGCGGCAAATTACTCAGAATGCTTAACTCGCCGAGAAAATCACTTTTGTTCCAATTTGAATGTTTGGCAAAAAATAGTTAATTTTGATGCAAGCTGCTCTGAAACCAACCGGCAAATTACTCAGAATGCTTAACTCGCCGAGAAAATCACTTTTTTCCCAAAATGAATGTGTGGCAAAAAATAGTTAATTTTGATGCAGCCGTTCTGAAACCAGCCGGCAAATCACTCAGAATGCTTAACTCGCCGTGAAATTCACTTTTCTTCCAAAATAAAGGCCTGGCAAAAAATAGTTAATTTTGATGCAAGCCGTTCTGAAACCAACCGGAAAATTACTCAGAATGCTGAACTCGCCGAGAAAATCAGTTTTGTTCCAAGTTGAATGTTTGACAAAAAATAGATAATTTTGATGCAAGCCGTTCTGAAACCAACCGGCAAATTACTCAGAATGCTTAACTCGCCGTGAAAATCACTTTTCTTCCAAAATAAAGGCTTGGCAAAAAATAGTTAATTTCGAAGCAAGCGGTTCTGAAACCTACCGGCAAATAACCCAGAACGCTTAACTCGCCGAGAAAATCACTTTTGTTCCAATTTGAATGTTTGGCAAAAAATAGTTAATTTTGATGCAAGCTGCTCTGAAACCAACCGGCAAATTACTCAGAATGCTTAACTCGCCGAGAAAATCACTTTTTTCCCAAAATGAATGTGTGGCAAAAACTAGTTAATTTTCATGCAGCCGTTCTGAAACCAGCCGGCAAATCACTCAGAATGCTTAACTCGCCGTGAAAATCACTTTTCTTCCAAAATAAAGGCTTGGCAAAAAATAGTTAATTTTGATGCAAGCCGTTCTGAAACCAACCGGCAAATTACTCAGAATGCTTAACTCGCCGTGAAAATCACTTTTCTTCCAAAATAAAGGCTTGGCAAAAAATAGTTAATTTCGATGCAAGCGGTTCTGAAACCTACCGGCAAATAACCCAGCACGCTTAATTCGCCGAGAAAATCACTTTTGTTCCAATTTGAATGTTTGGCAAAAAATAGTTAATTTTGATGCAAGCTGCTCTGAAACCAACCGGCAAATTACTCAGAATGCTTAACTCGCCGAGAAAATCACTTTTTTCCCAAAATGAATGTCTGGCAAAAACTAGTTAATTTTGATGCAGCCGTTCTGAAACGAGCCGGCAAATTACTCAGAATGGTTAACTCGCCGTGAAAATCACTTTTCTTCCAAAATAAAGGCTTGGCAAAAAATAGTTAATTTTGATGCAAGCCGTTCTGAAACCAAGCGGCAAATTACTCAGAATGCTTAACTCGCCGAGAAAATCACTTTTGTTCCAATTTGAATGTTTGGCAAAAAATAGTTAATTTTGATGCAAGCTGCTCTGAAACCAACCGGCAAATTACTCAGAATGCTTAACTCGCCGAGAAAATCACTTTTTTCCCAAAATGAATGTGTGGCAAAAAATAGTTAATTTTGATGCAGCCGTTCTGAAACCAGCCGGCAAATCACTCAGAATGCTTAACTCGCCGTGAAAATCACTTTTCTTCCAAAATAAAGGCTTGGCAAAAAATAGTTAATTTTGATGCAAGCCGTTCTGAAACCAACCGGCAAATTACTCAGAATGCTTAACTCGCCGAGAAAATCACTTTTTTCCCAAAATGAATGTGTGGCAAAAAATAGTTAATTTTGATGCAAGCCGTTCTGAAACCAACCGGCAAATTACTCAGAATGCTGAACTCGCCGAGAAAATCACTTTTGTCGCAAATTGAATGTTTGGCAAAAAAAGTTAATTTTGATGCAAGCCGTTCTGAAACCAACCGGCAAAATACTCAGAATGCTTAACTCGCCGTGAAAATCACTTTCCTTCCAGAATAAAGGCTTGGCAAAAAATTGTTAATTTCGATGCAAGCCGCTCTGAAACCAACCGGCAAATTACTCAAAGTGCTTACCTCGCCGAGAAAATAACTTGCCGAGATAATCACTTTTCTTCCAAAACGAAGGCTTGACAGAACATAGTTAATTTTGATGCAAGCTGCTTTGAAACCAACCGGCAAATTACTCAGAATGCTGAACTCGCCGAGAAAATCACTTGTGTCGCAAATTGAATGTTTGGCAAAAAAAAGTTAATTTTGATGCAAGCCGTTCTGAAACCAACATGCAAATTAGTCAGAATGCTTAACTCGCCGAGAAAATCACTTTTCTTCCAAAATAAAGGCTTGGCAAAAATAGTTAGTTTTGAAATAAGCTGCTCTGAAACCAACCCACAAATCACTCAGAATGCTTAACTCGCCGAGAAAATCAGTTTTGTTCCAAGTTGTATGTTTGACAAAAAATAGTTAATTTTGATGCAAGCCGTTCTGAAACCAACCGGCAAATTACTCAGAATGGTTAACTCGCCGTGAAAATCACTTTTCTTCCAAAATAAAGGCTTGGCAAAAAATGGTTAATTTCGATGCAAGCCGTTCTGAAACCTACCGGCAAATAACCCAGGACGCTTAACTCGCCGAGAAAATCACTTTTGTTCCAATTTGAATGTTTGGCAAAAAATAGTTAATTTTGATGCAAGCTGCTCTGAAACCAACCGGCAAATTACTCAGAATGCTTAACTCGCCGAGAAAATCACTTTTTTCCCAAAATGAATGTGTGGCAAAAACTAGTTAATTTTGATGCAGCCGTTCTGAAACCAGCCGGCAAATCATTCAGAATGCTTAACTCGCCGTGAAAATCACTTTTCTTCCAAAATAAAGGCTTGGCAAAAAATAGTTAATTTTGATGCAAGCCGTTCTGAAACCAAGCGGCAAATTACTCAGAATGCTTAACTCGCCGAGAAAATCACTTTTGTTCCAATTTGAATGTTTGGCAAAAAATAGTTAATTTTGATGCAAGCTGCTCTGAAACCAACCGGCAAATTACTCAGAATGCTTAACTCGCCGAGAAAATCACTTTTTTCCCAAAATGAATGTGTGGCAAAAAATAGTTAATTTTGATGCAGCCGTTCTGAAACCAGCCGGCAAATCACTCAGAATGCTTAACTCGCCGTGAAAATCACTTTTCTTCCAAAATAAAGGCTTGGCAAAAAATAGTTAATTTTGATGCAAGCCGTTCTGAAACCAACCGGCAAATTACTCAGAATGCTGAACTCGCCGAGAAAATCACTTTTGTCGCAAATTGAATGTTTGGCAAAAAAAAGTTAATTTTGATGCAAGCCGTTCTGAAACCAACATGCAAATTAGTCAGAATGCTTAACTCGCCGAGAAAATCACTTTTCTTCCAAAATAAAGGCTTGGCTAAAATAGTTAGTTTTGAAATAAGCTGCTCTGAAACCAACCCACAGATCACTCAGAATGCTTAACTCGCCGAGAAAATCAGTTTTGTTCCAAGTTGAATGTTTGACAAAAAATAGTTAATTTTGATGCAAGCCGTTCTGAAACCAACCGGCAAATTACTCAGAATGCTTAACTCGCCGTGAAAATCTCTTTTCTTCCAAAATAAAGGCTCGGCAAAAAATGGTTAATTTCGATGCAAGCGGTTCTGAAACCTACCGGCAAATAACCCAGAACGCTTAACTCGCCAAGAAAATCACTTTTGTTCCAATTTGAATGTTTGGCAAAAACTAGTTAATTTTGATGCAAGCTGCTCTGAAACCAACCGGCAAATTACTCAGAATGCTTAACTCGCCGAGAAAATCACTTTTTTCCCAAAATGAATGTGTGGCAAAACATAGTTAATTTTGATGCAGCCGTTCTGAAACCAGCCGGCAAATCACTCAGAATGCTTAACTCGCCGTGAAATTCACTTTTCTTCCAAAATAAAGGCCTGGCAAAAAATAGTTAATTTTGATGCAAGCCGTTCTGAAACCAACCGGCAAATTACTCAGAATGCTGAACTCGCCGAGAAAATCACTTTTGTCGCAAATTGAATGTTTGGCAAAAAAAGTTAATTTTGATGCAAGCCGTTCTGAAACCAACCGGCAAATTACTCAGAATGCTTAACTCGCCGTGAAAATCACTTTCCTTCCAGAATAAAGGCTTGGCAAAAAATTGTTAATTTCGATGCAAGCCGCTCTGAAACCAACCGGCAAATTACTCAAAGTGCTTACCTCGCCGAGAAAATAACTTGCCGAGATAATCACTTTTCTTCCAAAACGAAGGCTTGACAGAACATAGTTAATTTTGATGCAAGCTGCTTTGAAACCAACCGGCAAATTACTCAGAATGCTGAACTCGCCGAGAAAATCACTTTTGTCGCAAATTGAATGTTTGGCAAAAAAAAGTTAATTTTGATGCAAGCCGTTCTGAAACCAACATGCAAATTAGTCAGAATGCTTAACTCGCCGAGAAAATCACTTTTCTTCCAAAATAAAGGCTTGGCTAAAATAGTTAGTTTTGAAATAAGCTGCTCTGAAACCAACCCACAGATCACTCAGAATGCTTAACTCGCCGAGAAAATCAGTTTTGTTCCAAGTTGAATGTTTGACAAAAAATAGTTAATTTTGATGCAAGCCGTTCTGAAACCAACCGGCAAATTACTCAGAATGCTTAACTCGCCGTGAAAATCTCTTTTCTTCCAAAATAAAGGCTCGGCAAAAAATGGTTAATTTCGATGCAAGCGGTTCTGAAACCTACCGGCAAATAACCCAGAACGCTTAACTCGCCAAGAAAATCACTTTTGTTCCAATTTGAATGTTTGGCAAAAACTAGTTAATTTTGATGCAAGCTGCTCTGAAACCAACCGGCAAATTACTCAGAATGCTTAACTCGCCGAGAAAATCACTTTTTTCCCAAAATGAATGTGTGGCAAAACATAGTTAATTTTGATGCAGCCGTTCTGAAACCAGCCGGCAAATCACTCAGAATGCTTAACTCGCCGTGAAATTCACTTTTCTTCCAAAATAAAGGCCTGGCAAAAAATAGTTAATTTTGATGCAAGCCGTTCTGAAACCAACCGGCAAATTACTCAGAATGCTGAACTCGCCGAGAAAATCACTTTTGTCGCAAATTGAATGTTTGGCAAAAAAAGTTAATTTTGATGCAAGCCGTTCTGAAACCAACCGGCAAATTACTCAGAATGCTTAACTCGCCGTGAAAATCACTTTCCTTCCAGAATAAAGGCTTGGCAAAAAATTGTTAATTTCGATGCAAGCCGCTCTGAAACCAACCGGCAAATTACTCAAAGTGCTTACCTCGCCGAGAAAATAACTTGCCGAGATAATCACTTTTCTTCCAAAACGAAGGCTTGACAGAACATAGTTAATTTTGATGCAAGCTGCTTTGAAACCAACCGGCAAATTACTCAGAATGCTGAACTCGCCGAGAAAATCACTTGTGTCGCAAATTGAATGTTTGGCAAAAAAAAGTTAATTTTGATGCAAGCCGTTCTGAAACCAACATGCAAATTAGTCAGAATGCTTAACTCGCCGAGAAAATCACTTTTCTTCCAAAATAAAGGCTTGGCAAAAATAGTTAGTTTTGAAATAAGCTCCTCTGAAACCAACCCACAAATCACTCAGAATGCTTAACTCGCCGAGAAAATCAGTTTTGTTCCAAGTTGTATGTTTGACAAAAAATAGTTAATTTTGATGCAAGCCGTTCTGAAACCAACCGGCAAATTACTCAGAATGGTTAACTCGCCGTGAAAATCACTTTTCTTCCAAAATAAAGGCTTGGCAAAAAATGGTTAATTTCGATGCAAGCCGTTCTGAAACCTACCGGCAAATAACCCAGAACGCTTAACTCGCCGAGAAAATCACTTTTGTTCCAATTTGAATGTTTGGCAAAAAATAGTTAATTTTGATGCAAGCTGCTCTGAAACCAACCGGCAAATTACTCAGAATGCTTAACTCGCCGAGAAAATCACTTTTTTCCCAAAATGAATGTGTGGCAAAAACTAGTTAATTTTGATGCAGCCGTTCTGAAACCAGCCGGCAAATCATTCAGAATGCTTAACTCGCCGTGAAAATCACTTTTCTTCCAAAATAAAGGCTTGGCAAAAAATAGTTAATTTTGATGCAAGCCGTTCTGAAACCAACCGGCAAATTACTCAGAATGGTTAACTCGCCGAGAAAATCACTTTTGTTCCAATTTGAATGTTTGGCAAAAAATAGTTAATTTTGATGCAAGCTGCTCTGAAACCAACCGGCAAATTACTCAGAATGCTTAACTCGCCGAGAAAATCACTTTTTTCCCAAAATGAATGTGTGGCAAAAAATAGTTAATTTTGATGCAGCCGTTCTGAAACCAGCCGGCAAATCACTCAGAATGCTTAACTCGCCGTGAAAATCACATTTCTTCCAAAATAAAGGCTTGGCAAAAAATAGTTAATTTTGATGCAAGCCGTTCTGAAACCAACCGGCAAATTACTCAGAATGCTGAACTCGCCGAGAAAATCACTTTTGTCGCAAATTGAATGTTTGGCAAAAAAAGTTAATTTTGATGCAAGCCGTTCTGAAACCAACCGGCAAATTACTCAGAATGCTTAACTCGCCGTGAAAATCACTTTCCTTCCAGAATAAAGGCTTGGCAAAAAATTGTTAATTTCGATGCAAGCCGCTCTGAAACCAACCGGCAAATTACTCAAAGTGCTTACCTCGCCGAGAAAATAACTTGCCGAGATAATCACTTTTCTTCCAAAACGAAGGCTTGACAGAACATAGTTAATTTTGATGCAAGCTGCTTTGAAACCAACCGGCAAATTACTCAGAATGCTGAACTCGCCGAGAAAATCACTTGTGTCGCAAATTGAATGTTTGGCAAAAAAAAGTTAATTTTGATGCAAGCCGTTCTGAAACCAACATGCAAATTAGTCAGAATGCTTAACTCGCCGAGAAAATCACTTTTCTTCCAAAATAAAGGCTTGGCAAAAATAGTTAGTTTTGAAATAAGCTCCTCTGAAACCAACCCACAAATCACTCAGAATGCTTAACTCGCCGAGAAAATCAGTTTTGTTCCAAGTTGTATGTTTGACAAAAAATAGTTAATTTTGATGCAAGCCGTTCTGAAACCAACCGGCAAATTACTCAGAATGGTTAACTCGCCGTGAAAATCACTTTTCTTCCAAAATAAAGGCTTGGCAAAAAATGGTTAATTTCGATGCAAGCCGTTCTGAAACCTACCGGCAAATAACCCAGGACGCTTAACTCGCCGAGAAAATCACTTTTGTTCCAATTTGAATGTTTGGCAAAAAATAGTTAATTTTGATGCAAGCTGCTCTGAAACCAACCGGCAAATTACTCAGAATGCTTAACTCGCCGAGAAAATCACTTTTTTCCCAAAATGAATGTGTGGCAAAAACTAGTTAATTTTGATGCAGCCGTTCTGAAACCAGCCGGCAAATCATTCAGAATGCTTAACTCGCCGTGAAAATCACTTTTCTTCCAAAATAAAGGCTTGGCAAAAAATAGTTAATTTTGATGCAAGCCGTTCTGAAACCAACCGGCAAATTACTCAGAATGGTTAACTCGCCGAGAAAATCACTTTTGTTCCAATTTGAATGTTTGGCAAAAAATAGTTAATTTTGATGCAAGCTGCTCTGAAACCAACCGGCAAATTACTCAGAATGCTTAACTCGCCGAGAAAATCACTTTTTTCCCAAAATGAATGTGTGGCAAAAAATAGTTAATTTTGATGCAGCCGTTCTGAAACCAGCCGGCAAATCACTCAGAATGCTTAACTCGCCGTGAAAATCACATTTCTTCCAAAATAAAGGCTTGGCAAAAAATAGTTAATTTTGATGCAAGCCGTTCTGAAACCAACCGGCAAATTACTCAGAATGCTGAACTCGCCGAGAAAATCACTTTTGTCGCAAATTGAATGTTTGGCAAAAAAAAGTTAATTTTGATGCAAGCCGTTCTGAAACCAACATGCAAATTAGTCAGAATGCTTAACTCGCCGAGAAAATCACTTTTCTTCCAAAATAAAGGCTTGGCAAAAATAGTTAGTTTTGAAATAAGCTGCTCTGAAACCTACCCACAGATCACTCAGAATGCTTAACTCGCCGAGAAAATCAGTTTTGTTCCAAGTTGAATGTTTGACAAAAAATAGTTAATTTTGATGCAAGCCGTTCTGAAACCAACCGGCAAATTACTCAGAATGCTTAACTCGCCGTGAAAATCTCTTTTCTTCCAAAATAAAGGCTTGGCAAAAAATGGTTAATTTCGATGCAAGCGGTTCTGAAACCTACCGGCAAATAACCCAGAACGCTTAACTCGCCAAGAAAATCACTTTTGTTCCAATTTGAATGTTTGGCAAAAAATAGTTAATTTTGATGCAAGCTGCTCTGAAACCAACCGGCAAATTACTCAGAATGCTTAACTCGCCGAGAAAATCACTTTTTTCCCAAAATGAATGTGTGGCAAAACATAGTTAATTTTGATGCAGCCGTTCTGAAACCAGCCGGCAAATCACTCAGAATGCTTAACTCGCCGTGAAATTCACTTTTCTTCCAAAATAAAGGCCTGGCAAAAAATAGTTAATTTTGATGCAAGCCGTTCTGAAACCAACCGGCAAATTACTCAGAATGCTGAACTCGCCGAGAAAATCAGTTTTGTTCCAAGTTGAATGTTTGACAAAAAATAGATAATTTTGATGCAAGCCGTTCTGAAACCAACCGGCAAATTACTCAGAATGCTTAACTCGCCGTGAAAATCACTTTTCTTCCAAAATAAAGGCTTGGCAAAAAATAGTTAATTTCGAAGCAAGCGGTTCTGAAACCTACCGGCAAATAACCCAGAACGCTTAACTCGCCGAGAAAATCACTTTTGTTCCAATTTGAATGTTTGGCAAAAAATAGTTAATTTTGATGCAAGCTGCTCTGAAACCAACCGGCAAATTACTCAGAATGCTTAACTCGCCGAGAAAATCACTTTTTTCCCAAAATGAATGTGTGGCAAAAACTAGTTAATTTTGATGCAGCCGTTCTGAAACCAGCCGGCAAATCACTCAGAATGCTTAACTCGCCGTGAAAATCACTTTTCTTCCAAAATAAAGGCTTGGCAAAAAATAGTTAATTTTGATGCAAGCCGTTCTGAAACCAACCGGCAAATTACTCAGAATGCTTAACTCGCCGTGAAAATCACTTTTCTTCCAAAATAAAGGCTTGGCAAAAAATGGTTAATTTCGATGCAAGCGGTTCTGAAACCTACCGGCAAATAACCCAGCACGCTTAATTCGCCGAGAAAATCACTTTTGTTCCAATTTGAATGTTTGGCAAAAAATAGTTAATTTTGATGCAAGCTGCTCTGAAACCAACCGGCAAATTACTCAGAATGCTTAACTCGCCGAGAAAATCACTTTTTTCCCAAAATGAATGTCTGGCAAAAACTAGTTAATTTTGATGCAGCCGTTCTGAAACCAGCCGGCAAATTACTCAGAATGCTGAACTCGCCGTGAAAATCACTTTTCTTCCAAAATAAAGGCTTGGCAAAAAATAGTTAATTTTGATGCAAGCCGTTCTGAAACCAACCGGCAAATTACTCAGAATGCTGAACTCGCCGAGAAAATCACTTTTGTCGCAAATTGAATGTTTGGCAAAAAAAAGTTAATTTTGATGCAAGGCGTTCTGAAACCTACCGGCAAATTACTCAGAATGGTTAACTCGCCGTGAAAATCACTTTTCTTCCAAAATAAAGGCTTGGCAAAAAATGGTTAATTTCGATGCAAGCCGTTCTGAAACCTACCGGCAAATAACCCAGGACGCTTAACTCGCCGAGAAAATCACTTTTGTTCCAATTTGAATGTTTGGCAAAAAATAGTTAATTTTGATGCAAGCTGCTCTGAAACCAACCGGCAAATTACTCAGAATGCTTAACTCGCCGAGAAAATCACTTTTTTCCCAAAATGAATGTGTTGCAAAAACTAGTTAATTTTGATGCAGCCGTTCTGAAACCAGCCGGCAAATCACTCAGAATGCTTAACTCGCCGTGAAAATCACTTTTCTTCCAAAATAAAGGCTTGGCAAAAAATAGTTAATTTTGATGCAAGCCGTTCTGAAACCAAGCGGCAAATTACTCAGAATGCTTAACTCGCCGAGAAAATCACTTTTGTTCCAATTTGAATGTTTGGCAAAAAATAGTTAATTTTGATGCAAGCTGCTCTGAAACCAACCGGCAAATTACTCAGAATGCTTAACTCGCCGAGAAAATCACTTTTTTCCCAAAATGAATGTGTGGCAAAAAATAGTTAATTTTGATGCAGCCGTTCTGAAACCAGCCGGCAAATCACTCAGAATGCTTAACTCGCCGTGAAAATCACTTTTCTTCCAAAATAAAGGCTTGGCAAAAAATAGTTAATTTTGATGCAAGCCGTTCTGAAACCAACCGGCAAATTACTCAGAATGCTGAACTCGCCGAGAAAATCACTTTTGTCGCAAATTGAATGTTTGGCAAAAAAAAGTTAATTTTGATGCAAGCCGTTCTGAAACCAACATGCAAATTAGTCAGAATGCTTAACTCGCCGAGAAAATCACTTTTCTTCCAAAATAAAGGCCTGGCAAAAAATAGTTAATTTTGATGCAAGCCGTTCTGAAACCAACCGGCAAATTACTCAGAATGCTGAACTCGCCGAGAAAATCAGTTTTGTTCCAAGTTGTATGTTTGACAAAAAATAGTTAATTTTGATGCAAGCCGTTCTGAAACCAACCGGCAAATTACTCAGAATGGTTAACTCGCCGTGAAAATCACTTTTCTTCCAAAATAAAGGCTTGGCAAAAAATGGTTAATTTCGATGCAAGCCGTTCTGAAACCTACCGGCAAATAACCCAGGACGCTTAACTCGCCGAGAAAATCACTTTTGTTCCAATTTGAATGTTTGGCAAAAAATAGTTAATTTTGATGCAAGCTGCTCTGAAACCAACCGGCAAATTACTCAGAATGCTTAACTCGCCGAGAAAATCACTTTTTTCCCAAAATGAATGTGTGGCAAAAACTAGTTAATTTTGATGCAGCCGTTCTGAAACCAGCCGGCAAATCATTCAGAATGCTTAACTCGCCGTGAAAATCACTTTTCTTCCAAAATAAAGGCTTGGCAAAAAATAGTTAATTTTGATGCAAGCCGTTCTGAAACCAACCGGCAAATTACTCAGAATGGTTAACTCGCCGAGAAAATCACTTTTGTTCCAATTTGAATGTTTGGCAAAAAATAGTTAATTTTGATGCAAGCTGCTCTGAAACCAACCGGCAAATTACTCAGAATGCTTAACTCGCCGAGAAAATCACTTTTTTCCCAAAATGAATGTGTGGCAAAAAATAGTTAATTTTGATGCAGCCGTTCTGAAACCAGCCGGCAAATCACTCAGAATGCTTAACTCGCCGTGAAAATCACATTTCTTCCAAAATAAAGGCTTGGCAAAAAATAGTTAATTTTGATGCAAGCCGTTCTGAAACCAACCGGCAAATTACTCAGAATGCTGAACTCGCCGAGAAAATCACTTTTGTCGCAAATTGAATGTTTGGCAAAAAAAAGTTAATTTTGATGCAAGCCGTTCTGAAACCAACATGCAAATTAGTCAGAATGCTTAACTCGCCGAGAAAATCACTTTTCTTCCAAAATAAAGGCTTGGCAAAAATAGTTAGTTTTGAAATAAGCTGCTCTGAAACCTACCCACAGATCACTCAGAATGCTTAACTCGCCGAGAAAATCAGTTTTGTTCCAAGTTGAATGTTTGACAAAAAATAGTTAATTTTGATGCAAGCCGTTCTGAAACCAACCGGCAAATTACTCAGAATGCTTAACTCGCCGTGAAAATCTCTTTTCTTCCAAAATAAAGGCTTGGCAAAAAATGGTTAATTTCGATGCAAGCGGTTCTGAAACCTACCGGCAAATAACCCAGAACGCTTAACTCGCCAAGAAAATCACTTTTGTTCCAATTTGAATGTTTGGCAAAAAATAGTTAATTTTGATGCAAGCTGCTCTGAAACCAACCGGCAAATTACTCAGAATGCTTAACTCGCCGAGAAAATCACTTTTTTCCCAAAATGAATGTGTGGCAAAACATAGTTAATTTTGATGCAGCCGTTCTGAAACCAGCCGGCAAATCACTCAGAATGCTTAACTCGCCGTGAAATTCACTTTTCTTCCAAAATAAAGGCCTGGCAAAAAATAGTTAATTTTGATGCAAGCCGTTCTGAAACCAACCGGCAAATTACTCAGAATGCTGAACTCGCCGAGAAAATCAGTTTTGTTCCAAGTTGAATGTTTGACAAAAAATAGATAATTTTGATGCAAGCCGTTCTGAAACCAACCGGCAAATTACTCAGAATGCTTAACTCGCCGTGAAAATCACTTTTCTTCCAAAATAAAGGCTTGGCAAAAAATAGTTAATTTCGAAGCAAGCGGTTCTGAAACCTACCGGCAAATAACCCAGAACGCTTAACTCGCCGAGAAAATCACTTTTGTTCCAATTTGAATGTTTGGCAAAAAATAGTTAATTTTGATGCAAGCTGCTCTGAAACCAACCGGCAAATTACTCAGAATGCTTAACTCGCCGAGAAAATCACTTTTTTCCCAAAATGAATGTGTGGCAAAAACTAGTTAATTTTGATGCAGCCGTTCTGAAACCAGCCGGCAAATCACTCAGAATGCTTAACTCGCCGTGAAAATCACTTTTCTTCCAAAATAAAGGCTTGGCAAAAAATAGTTAATTTTGATGCAAGCCGTTCTGAAACCAACCGGCAAATTACTCAGAATGCTTAACTCGCCGTGAAAATCACTTTTCTTCCAAAATAAAGGCTTGGCAAAAAATGGTTAATTTCGATGCAAGCGGTTCTGAAACCTACCGGCAAATAACCCAGCACGCTTAATTCGCCGAGAAAATCACTTTTGTTCCAATTTGAATGTTTGGCAAAAAATAGTTAATTTTGATGCAAGCTGCTCTGAAACCAACCGGCAAATTACTCAGAATGCTTAACTCGCCGAGAAAATCACTTTTTTCCCAAAATGAATGTCTGGCAAAAACTAGTTAATTTTGATGCAGCCGTTCTGAAACCAGCCGGCAAATTACTCAGAATGCTGAACTCGCCGTGAAAATCACTTTTCTTCCAAAATAAAGGCTTGGCAAAAAATAGTTAATTTTGATGCAAGCCGTTCTGAAACCAACCGGCAAATTACTCAGAATGCTGAACTCGCCGAGAAAATCACTTTTGTCGCAAATTGAATGTTTGGCAAAAAAAAGTTAATTTTGATGCAAGGCGTTCTGAAACCTACCGGCAAATTACTCAGAATGGTTAACTCGCCGTGAAAATCACTTTTCTTCCAAAATAAAGGCTTGGCAAAAAATGGTTAATTTCGATGCAAGCCGTTCTGAAACCTACCGGCAAATAACCCAGGACGCTTAACTCGCCGAGAAAATCACTTTTGTTCCAATTTGAATGTTTGGCAAAAAATAGTTAATTTTGATGCAAGCTGCTCTGAAACCAACCGGCAAATTACTCAGAATGCTTAACTCGCCGAGAAAATCACTTTTTTCCCAAAATGAATGTGTTGCAAAAACTAGTTAATTTTGATGCAGCCGTTCTGAAACCAGCCGGCAAATCACTCAGAATGCTTAACTCGCCGTGAAAATCACTTTTCTTCCAAAATAAAGGCTTGGCAAAAAATAGTTAATTTTGATGCAAGCCGTTCTGAAACCAAGCGGCAAATTACTCAGAATGCTTAACTCGCCGAGAAAATCACTTTTGTTCCAATTTGAATGTTTGGCAAAAAATAGTTAATTTTGATGCAAGCTGCTCTGAAACCAACCGGCAAATTACTCAGAATGCTTAACTCGCCGAGAAAATCACTTTTTTCCCAAAATGAATGTGTGGCAAAAAATAGTTAATTTTGATGCAGCCGTTCTGAAACCAGCCGGCAAATCACTCAGAATGCTTAACTCGCCGTGAAAATCACTTTTCTTCCAAAATAAAGGCTTGGCAAAAAATAGTTAATTTTGATGCAAGCCGTTCTGAAACCAACCGGCAAATTACTCAGAATGCTGAACTCGCCGAGAAAATCACTTTTGTCGCAAATTGAATGTTTGGCAAAAAAAAGTTAATTTTGATGCAAGCCGTTCTGAAACCAACATGCAAATTAGTCAGAATGCTTAACTCGCCGAGAAAATCACTTTTCTTCCAAAATAAAGGCTTGGCTAAAATAGTTAGTTTTGAAATAAGCTGCTCTGAAACCAACCCACAGATCACTCAGAATGCTTAACTCGCCGAGAAAATCAGTTTTGTTCCAAGTTGAATGTTTGACAAAAAATAGTTAATTTTGATGCAAGCCGTTCTGAAACCAACCGGCAAATTACTCAGAATGCTTAACTCGCCGTGAAAATCTCTTTTCTTCCAAAATAAAGGCTTGGCAAAAAATGGTTAATTTCGATGCAAGCGGTTCTGAAACCTACCGGCAAATAACCCAGCACGCTTAACTCGCCAAGAAAATCACTTTTGTTCCAATTTGAATGTTTGGCAAAAAAAGTTAATTTTGATGCAAGCCGTTCTGAAACCAACCGGCAAATTACTCAGAATGCTTAACTCGCCGAGAAAATCACTTTTTTCCCAAAATGAATGTGTGGCAAAACATAGTTAATTTTGATGCAGCCGTTCTGAAACCAGCCGGCAAATCACTCAGAATGCTTAACTCGCCGTGAAATTCACTTTTCTTCCAAAATAAAGGCCTGGCAAAAAATAGTTAATTTTGATGCAAGCCGTTCTGAAACCAACCGGCAAATTACTCAGAATGCTGAACTCGCCGAGAAAATCACTTGTGTCGCAAATTGAATGTTTGGCAAAAAAAATTAATTTTGATGCAAGCCGTTCTGAAACCAACATGCAAATTAGTCAGAATGCTTAACTCGCCGAGAAAATCACTTTTCTTCCAAAATAAAGGCTTGGCAAAAATAGTTAGTTTTGAAATAAGCTGCTCTGAAACCAACCCACAAATCACTCAGAATGCTTAACTCGCCGAGAAAATCACTTTTGTCGCAAATTGAATGTTTGGCAAAAAAAAGTTAATTTTGATGCAAGCCGTTCTGAAACCAACATGCAAATTAGTCAGAATGCTTAACACGCCGAGGAAATCACTTTTCTTCCAAAATAAAGGCTTGGCTAAAATAGTTAGTTTTGAAATAAGCTGCTCTGAAACCAACCCACAGATCACTCAGAATGCTTAACTCGCCGAGAAAATCAGTTTTGTTCCAAGTTGAATGTTTGACAAAAAATAGTTAATTTTGATGCAAGCCGTTCTGAAACCAACCGGCAAATTACTCAGAATGCTTAACTCGCCGTGAAAATCTCTTTTCTTCCAAAATAAAGGCTCGTCAAAAAATGGTTAATTTCGATGCAAGCGGTTCTGAAACCTACCGGCAAATAACCCAGCACGCTTAACTCGCCAAGAAAATCACTTTTGTTCCAATTTGAATGTTTGGCAAAAAATAGTTAATTTTGATGCAAGCTGCTCTGAAACCAACCGGCAAATTACTCAGAATGCTTAACTCGCCGAGAAAATCACTTTTTTCCCAAAATGAATGTGTGGCAAAACATAGTTAATTTTGATGCAGCCGTTCTGAAACCAGCCGGCAAATCACTCAGAATGCTTAACTCGCCGTGAAATTCACTTTTCTTCCAAAATAAAGGCCTGGCAAAAAATAGTTAATTTTGATGCAAGCCGTTCTGAAACCAACCGGCAAATTACTCAGAATGCTGAACTCGCCGAGAAAATCACTTTTGTCGCAAATTGAATGTTTGGCAAAAAAAGTTAATTTTGATGCAAGCCGTTCTGAAACCAACCGGCAAATTACTCAGAATGCTTAACTCGCCGTGAAAATCACTTTTCTTCCAAAATAAAGGCTTGGCAAAAAATAGTTAATTTCGAAGCAAGCGGTTCTGAAACCTACCGGCAAATAACCCAGAACTCTTAACTCGCCGAGAAAATCACTTTTGTTCCAATTTGAATGTTTGGCAAAAAATAGTTAATTTTGATGCAAGCTGCTCTGAAACCAACCGGCAAATTACTCAGAATGCTTAACTCGCCGAGAAAATCACTTTTTTCCCAAAATGAATGTGTGGCAAAAACTAGTTAATTTTGATGCAGCCGTTCTGAAACCAGCCGGCAAATCACTCAGAATGCTTAACTCGCCGTGAAAATCACTTTTCTTCCAAAATAAAGGCTTGGCAAAAAATAGTTAATTTTGATGCAAGCCGTTCTGAAACCAACCGGCAAATTACTCAGAATGCTTAACTCGCCGTGAAAATCACTTTTCTTCCAAAATAAAGGCTTGGCAAAAAATGGTTAATTTCGATGCAAGCGGTTCTGAAACCTACCGGCAAATAACCCAGCACGCTTAATTCGCCGAGAAAATCACTTTTGTTCCAATTTGAATGTTTGGCAAAAAATAGTTAATTTTGATGCAAGCTGCTCTGAAACCAACCGGCAAATTACTCAGAATGCTTAACTCGCCGAGAAAATCACTTTTTTCCCAAAATGAATGTCTGGCAAAAACTAGTTAATTTTGATGCAGCCGTTCTGAAACCAGCCGGCAAATTACTCAGAATGCTGAACTCGCCGTGAAAATCACTTTTCTTCCAAAATAAAGGCTTGGCAAAAAATAGTTAATTTTGATGCAAGCCGTTCTGAAACCAACCGGCAAATTACTCAGAATGCTGAACTCGCCGAGAAAATCACTTTTGTCGCAAATTGAATGTTTGGCAAAAAAAAGTTAATTTTGATGCAAGGCGTTCTGAAACCTACCGGCAAATTACTCAGAATGGTTAACTCGCCGTGAAAATCACTTTTCTTCCAAAATAAAGGCTTGGCAAAAAATGGTTAATTTCGATGCAAGCCGTTCTGAAACCTACCGGCAAATAACCCAGGACGCTTAACTCGCCGAGAAAATAACTTTTGTTCCAATTTGAATGTTTGGCAAAAAATAGTTAATTTTGATGCAAGCTGCTCTGAAACCAACCGGCAAATTACTCAGAATGCTTAACTCGCCGAGAAAATCACTTTTTTCCCAAAATGAATGTGTTGCAAAAACTAGTTAATTTTGATGCAGCCGTTCTGAAACCAGCCGGCAAATCACTCAGAATGCTTAACTCGCCGTGAAAATCACTTTTCTTCCAAAATAAAGGCTTGGCAAAAAATAGTTAATTTTGATGCAAGCCGTTCTGAAACCAAGCGGCAAATTACTCAGAATGCTTAACTCGCCGAGAAAATCACTTTTGTTCCAATTTGAATGTTTGGCAAAAAATAGTTAATTTTGATGCAAGCTGCTCTGAAACCGACCGGCAAATTACTCAGAATGCTTAACTCGCCGAGAAAATCACTTTTTTCCCAAAATGAATGTGTGGCAAAAAATAGTTAATTTTGATGCAGCCGTTCTGAAACCAGCCGGCAAATCACTCAGAATGCTTAACTCGCCGTGAAAATCACTTTTCTTCCAAAATAAAGGCTTGGCAAAAAATAGTTAATTTTGATGCAAGCCGTTCTGAAACCAACCGGCAAATTACTCAGAATGCTTAACTCGCCGAGAAAATCACTTTTTTCCCAAAATGAATGTGTGGCAAAAAATAGTTAATTTTGATGCAAGCCGTTCTGAAACCAACCGGCAAATTACTCAGAATGCTGAACTCGCCGAGAAAATCACTTTTGTCGCAAATTGAATGTTTGGCAAAAAAAGTTAATTTTGATGCAAGCCGTTCTGAAACCAACCGGCAAAATACTCAGAATGCTTAACTCGCCGTGAAAATCACTTTCCTTCCAGAATAAAGGCTTGGCAAAAAATTGTTAATTTCGATGCAAGCCGCTCTGAAACCAACCGGCAAATTACTCAAAGTGCTTACCTCGCCGAGAAAATAACTTGCCGAGATAATCACTTTTCTTCCAAAACGAAGGCTTGACAGAACATAGTTAATTTTGATGCAAGCTGCTTTGAAACCAACAGGCAAATTACTCAGAATGCTGAACTCGCCGAGAAAATCACTTGTGTCGCAAATTGAATGTTTGGCAAAAAAAAGTTAATTTTGATGCAAGCCGTTCTGAAACCAACATGCAAATTAGTCAGAATGCTTAACTCGCCGAGAAAATCACTTTTCTTCCAAAATAAAGGCTTGGCAAAAATAGTTAGTTTTGAAATAAGCTGCTCTGAAACCAACCCACAAATCACTCAGAATGCTTAACTCGCCGAGAAAATCAGTTTTGTTCCAAGTTGTATGTTTGACAAAAAATAGTTAATTTTGATGCAAGCCGTTCTGAAACCAACCGGCAAATTACTCAGAATGGTTAACTCGCCGTGAAAATCACTTTTCTTCCAAAATAAAGGCTTGGCAAAAAATGGTTAATTTCGATGCAAGCCGTTCTGAAACCTACCGGCAAATAACCCAGGACGCTTAACTCGCCGAGAAAATCACTTTTGTTCCAATTTGAATGTTTGGCAAAAAATAGTTAATTTTGATGCAAGCTGCTCTGAAACCAACCGGCAAATTACTCAGAATGCTTAACTCGCCGAGAAAATCACTTTTTTCCCAAAATGAATGTGTGGCAAAACATAGTTAATTTTGATGCAGCCGTTCTGAAACCAGCCGGCAAATCACTCAGAATGCTTAACTCGCCGTGAAATTCACTTTTCTTCCAAAATAAAGGCCTGGCAAAAAATAGTTAATTTTGATGCAAGCCTTTCTGAAACCAACCGGCAAATTACTCAGAATGCTGAACTCGCCGAGAAAATCACTTTTGTCGCAAATTGAATGTTTGGCAAAAAAAGTTAATTTTGATGCAAGCCGTTCTGAAACCAACCGGCAAATTACTCAGAATGCTTAACTCGCCGTGAAAATCACTTTCCTTCCAGAATAAAGGCTTGGCAAAAAATTGTTAATTTCGATGCAAGCCGCTCTGAAACCAACCGGCAAATTACTCAAAGTGCTTACCTCGCCGAGAAAATAACTTGCCGAGATAATCACTTTTCTTCCAAAACGAAGGCTTGACAGAACATAGTTAATTTTGATGCAAGCTGCTTTGAAACCAACCGGCAAATTACTCAGAATGCTGAACTCGCCGAGAAAATCACTTGTGTCGCAAATTGAATGTTTGGCAAAAAAAAGTTAATTTTGATGCAAGCCGTTCTGAAACCAACATGCAAATTAGTCAGAATGCTTAACTCGCCGAGAAAATCACTTTTCTTCCAAAATAAAGGCTTGGCAAAAATAGTTAGTTTTGAAATAAGCTGCTCTGAAACCAACCCACAAATCACTCAGAATGCTTAACTCGCCGAGAAAATCAGTTTTGTTCCAAGTTGTATGTTTGACAAAAAATAGTTAATTTTGATGCAAGCCGTTCTGAAACCAACCGGCAAATTACTCAGAATGGTTAACTCGCCGTGAAAATCACTTTTCTTCCAAAATAAAGGCTTGGCAAAAAATGGTTAATTTCGATGCAAGCCGTTCTGAAACCTACCGGCAAATAACCCAGGACGCTTAACTCGCCGAGAAAATCACTTTTGTTCCAATTTGAATGTTTGGCAAAAAATAGTTAATTTTGATGCAAGCTGCTCTGAAACCAACCGGCAAATTACTCAGAATGCTTAACTCGCCGAGAAAATCACTTTTTTCCCAAAATGAATGTGTGGCAAAAACTAGTTAATTTTGATGCAGCCGTTCTGAAACCAGCCGGCAAATCATTCAGAATGCTTAACTCGCCGTGAAAATCACTTTTATTCCAAAATAAAGGCTTGGCAAAAAATAGTTAATTTTGATGCAAGCCGTTCTGAAACCAACCGGCAAATTACTCAGAATGCTTAACTCGCCGTGAAAATCACTTTTGTTCCAATTTGAATGTTTGGCAAAAAATAGTTAATTTCGATGCAAGCTGCTCTGAAACCAACCGGCAAATTACTCAGAATGCTTAACTCGCCGAGAAAATCACTTTTGTTCCAATTTGAATGTTTGGCAAAAAATAGTTAATTTTGATGCAAGCTGCTCTGAAACCAACCGGCAAATTACTCAGAATGCTTAACTCGCCGAGAAAATCACTTTTTTCCCAAAATGAATGTGTGGCAAAACATAGTTAATTTTGATGCAGCCGTTCTGAAACCAGCCGGCAAATCACTCAGAATGCTTAACTCGCCGTGAAATTCACTTTTCTTCGAAAATAAAGGCCTGGCAAAAAATAGTTAATTTTGATGCAAGCCGTTCTGAAACCAACCGGCAAATTACTCAGAATGCTGAACTCGCCGAGAAAATCACTTTTGTCGCAAATTGAATGTTTGGCAAAAAAAGTTAATTTTGATGCAAGCCGTTCTGAAACCAACCGGCAAATTACTCAGAATGCTTAACTCGCCGTGAAAATCACTTTCCTTCCAGAATAAAGGCTTGGCAAAAAATTGTTAATTTCGATGCAAGCCGCTCTGAAACCAACCGGCAAATTACTCAAAGTGCTTACCTCGCCGAGAAAATAACTTGCCGAGATAATCACTTTTCTTCCAAAACGAAGGCTTGACAGAACATAGTTAATTTTGATGCAAGCTGCTTTGAAACCAACAGGCAAATTACTCAGAATGCTGAACTCGCCGAGAAAATCACTTGTGTCGCAAATTGAATGTTTGGCAAAAAAAAGTTAATTTTGATGCAAGCCGTTCTGAAACCAACATGCAAATTAGTCAGAATGCTTAACTCGCCGAGAAAATCACTTTTCTTCCAAAATAAAGGCTTGGCAAAAATAGTTAGTTTTGAAATAAGCTGCTCTGAAACCAACCCACAAATCACTCAGAATGCTTAACTCGCCGAGAAAATCAGTTTTGTTCCAAGTTGTATGTTTGACAAAAAATAGTTAATTTTGATGCAAGCCGTTCTGAAACCAACCGGCAAATTACTCAGAATGGTTAACTCGCCGTGAAAATCACTTTTCTTCCAAAATAAAGGCTTGGCAAAAAATGGTTAATTTCGATGCAAGCCGTTCTGAAACCTACCGGCAAATAACCCAGGACGCTTAACTCGCCGAGAAAATCACTTTTGTTCCAATTTGAATGTTTGGCAAAAAATAGTTAATTTTGATGCAAGCTGCTCTGAAATCAACCGGCAAATTACTCAGAATGCTTAACTCGCCGAGAAAATCACTTTTTTCCCAAAATGAATGTGTGGCAAAACATAGTTAATTTTGATGCAGCCGTTCTGAAACCAGCCGGCAAATCACTCAGAATGCTTAACTCGCCGTGAAATTCACTTTTCTTCCAAAATAAAGGCCTGGCAAAAAATAGTTAATTTTGATGCAAGCCTTTCTGAAACCAACCGGCAAATTACTCAGAATGCTGAACTCGCCGAGAAAATCACTTTTGTCGCAAATTGAATGTTTGGCAAAAAAAGTTAATTTTGATGCAAGCCGTTCTGAAACCAACCGGCAAATTACTCAGAATGCTTAACTCGCCGTGAAAATCACTTTCCTTCCAGAATAAAGGCTTGGCAAAAAATTGTTAATTTCGATGCAAGCCGCTCTGAAACCAACCGGCAAATTACTCAAAGTGCTTACCTCGCCGAGAAAATAACTTGCCGAGATAATCACTTTTCTTCCAAAACGAAGGCTTGACAGAACATAGTTAATTTTGATGCAAGCTGCTTTGAAACCAACCGGCAAATTACTCAGAATGCTGAACTCGCCGAGAAAATCACTTGTGTCGCAAATTGAATGTTTGGCAAAAAAAAGTTAATTTTGATGCAAGCCGTTCTGAAACCAACATGCAAATTAGTCAGAATGCTTAACTCGCCGAGAAAATCACTTTTCTTCCAAAATAAAGGCTTGGCAAAAATAGTTAGTTTTGAAATAAGCTGCTCTGAAACCAACCCACAAATCACTCAGAATGCTTAACTCGCCGAGAAAATCAGTTTTGTTCCAAGTTGTATGTTTGACAAAAAATAGTTAATTTTGATGCAAGCCGTTCTGAAACCAACCGGCAAATTACTCAGAATGGTTAACTCGCCGTGAAAATCACTTTTCTTCCAAAATAAAGGCTTGGCAAAAAATGGTTAATTTCGATGCAAGCCGTTCTGAAACCTACCGGCAAATAACCCAGGACGCTTAACTCGCCGAGAAAATCACTTTTGTTCCAATTTGAATGTTTGGCAAAAAATAGTTAATTTTGATGCAAGCTGCTCTGAAACCAACCGGCAAATTACTCAGAATGCTTAACTCGCCGAGAAAATCACTTTTTTCCCAAAATGAATGTGTGGCAAAAACTAGTTAATTTTGATGCAGCCGTTCTGAAACCAGCCGGCAAATCATTCAGAATGCTTAACTCGCCGTGAAAATCACTTTTCTTCCAAAATAAAGGCTTGGCAAAAAATAGTTAATTTTGATGCAAGCCGTTCTGAAACCAAGCGGCAAATTACTCAGAATGCTTAACTCGCCGAGAAAATCACTTTTGTTCCAATTTGAATGTTTGGCAAAAAATAGTTAATTTTGATGCAAGCTGCTCTGAAACCAACCGGCAAATTACTCAGAATGCTTAACTCGCCGAGAAAATCACTTTTTTCCCAAAATGAATGTGTGGCAAAAAATAGTTAATTTTGATGCAGCCGTTCTGAAACCAGCCGGCAAATCACTCAGAATGCTTAACTCGCCGTGAAAATCACTTTTCTTCCAAAATAAAGGCTTGGCAAAAAATAGTTAATTTTGATGCAAGCCGTTCTGAAACCAACATGCAAATTAGTCAGAATGCTTAACACGCCGAGAAAATCACTTTTCTTCCAAAATAAAGGCTTGGCTAAAATAGTTAGTTTTGAAATAAGCTGCTCTGAAACCAACCCACAGATCACTCAGAATGCTTAACTCGCCGAGAAAATCAGTTTTGTTCCAAGTTGAATGTTTGACAAAAAATAGTTAATTTTGATGCAAGCCGTTCTGAAACCAACCGGCAAATTACTCAGAATGCTTAACTCGCCGTGAAAATCTCTTTTCTTCCAAAATAAAGGCTTGGCAAAAAATGGTTAATTTCGATGCAAGCGGTTCTGAAACCTACCGGCAAATAACCCAGAACGCTTAACTCGCCAAGAAAATCACTTTTGTTCCAATTTGAATGTTTGGCAAAAAATAGTTAATTTTGATGCAAGCTGCTCTGAAACCAACCGGCAAATTACTCAGAATGCTTAACTCGCCGAGAAAATCACTTTTTTCCCAAAATGAATGTGTGGCAAAACATAGTTAATTTTGATGCAGCCGTTCTGAAACCAGCCGGCAAATCACTCAGAATGCTTAACTCGCCGTGAAATTCACTTTTCTTCCAAAATAAAGGCCTGGCAAAAAATAGTTAATTTTGATGCAAGCCGTTCTGAAACCAACCGGCAAATTACTCAGAATGCTGAACTCGCCGAGAAAATCACTTTTGTCGCAAATTGAATGTTTGGCAAAAAAAGTTAATTTTGATGCAAGCCGTTCTGAAACCAACCGGCAAATTACTCAGAATGCTTAACTCGCCGTGAAAATCACTTTCCTTCCAGAATAAAGGCTTGGCAAAAAATTGTTAATTTCGATGCAAGCCGCTCTGAAACCAACCGGCAAATTACTCAAAGTGCTTACCTCGCCGAGAAAATAACTTGCCGAGATAATCACTTTTCTTCCAAAACGAAGGCTTGACAGAACATAGTTAATTTTGATGCAAGCTGCTTTGAAACCAACCGGCAAATTACTCAGAATGCTGAACTCGCCGAGAAAATCACTTGTGTCGCAAATTGAATGTTTGGCAAAAAAAAGTTAATTTTGATGCAAGCCGTTCTGAAACCAACATGCAAATTAGTCAGAATGCTTAACTCGCCGAGAAAATCACTTTTCTTCCAAAATAAAGGCTTGGCAAAAATAGTTAGTTTTGAAATAAGCTCCTCTGAAACCAACCCACAAATCACTCAGAATGCTTAACTCGCCGAGAAAATCAGTTTTGTTCCAAGTTGTATGTTTGACAAAAAATAGTTAATTTTGATGCAAGCCGTTCTGAAACCAACCGGCAAATTACTCAGAATGGTTAACTCGCCGTGAAAATCACTTTTCTTCCAAAATAAAGGCTTGGCAAAAAATGGTTAATTTCGATGCAAGCCGTTCTGAAACCTACCGGCAAATAACCCAGGACGCTTAACTCGCCGAGAAAATCACTTTTGTTCCAATTTGAATGTTTGGCAAAAAATAGTTAATTTTGATGCAAGCTGCTCTGAAACCAACCGGCAAATTACTCAGAATGCTTAACTCGCCGAGAAAATCACTTTTTTCCCAAAATGAATGTGTGGCAAAAACTAGTTAATTTTGATGCAGCCGTTCTGAAACCAGCCGGCAAATCATTCAGAATGCTTAACTCGCCGTGAAAATCACTTTTCTTCCAAAATAAAGGCTTGGCAAAAAATAGTTAATTTTGATGCAAGCCGTTCTGAAACCAACCGGCAAATTACTCAGAATGCTTAACTCGCCGAGAAAATCACTTTTGTTCCAATTTGAATGTTTGGCAAAAAATAGTTAATTTTGATGCAAGCTGCTCTGAAACCAACCGGCAAATTACTCAGAATGCTTAACTCGCCGAGAAAATCACTTTTTTCCCAAAATGAATGTGTGGCAAAAAATAGTTAATTTTGATGCAGCCGTTCTGAAACCAGCCGGCAAATCACTCAGAATGCTTAACTCGCCGTGAAAATCACTTTTCTTCCAAAATAAAGGCTTGGCAAAAAATAGTAAATTTTGATGCAAGCCGTTCTGAAACCAACCGGCAAATTACTCAGAATGCTGAACTCGCCGAGAAAATCACTTTTGTCGCAAATTGAATGTTTGGCAAAAAAAAGTTAATTTTGATGCAAGCCGTTCTGAAACCAACATGCAAATTAGTCAGAATGCTTAACTCGCCGAGAAAATCACTTTTCTTCCAAAATAAAGGCTTGGCAAAAATAGTTAGTTTTGAAATAAGCTGCTCTGAAACCTACCCACAGATCACTCAGAATGCTTAACTCGCCGAGAAAATCAGTTTTGTTCCAAGTTGAATGTTTGACAAAAAATAGTTAATTTTGATGCAAGCCGTTCTGAAACCAACCGGCAAATTACTCAGAATGCTTAACTCGCCGTGAAAATCTCTTTTCTTCCAAAATAAAGGCTTGGCAAAAAATGGTTAATTTCGATGCAAGCGGTTCTGAAACCTACCGGCAAATAACCCAGAACGCTTAACTCGCCAAGAAAATCACTTTTGTTCCAATTTGAATGTTTGGCAAAAAATAGTTAATTTTGATGCAAGCTGCTCTGAAACCAACCGGCAAATTACTCAGAATGCTTAACTCGCCGAGAAAATCACTTTTTTCCCAAAATGAATGTGTGGCAAAACATAGTTAATTTTGATGCAGCCGTTCTGAAACCAGCCGGCAAATCACTCAGAATGCTTAACTCGCCGTGAAATTCACTTTTCTTCCAAAATAAAGGCCTGGCAAAAAATAGTTAATTTTGATGCAAGCCGTTCTGAAACCAACCGGCAAATTACTCAGAATGCTGAACTCGCCGAGAAAATCAGTTTTGTTCCAAGTTGAATGTTTGACAAAAAATAGATAATTTTGATGCAAGCCGTTCTGAAACCAACCGGCAAATTACTCAGAATGCTTAACTCGCCGTGAAAATCACTTTTCTTCCAAAATAAAGGCTTGGCAAAAAATAGTTAATTTCGAAGCAAGCGGTTCTGAAACCTACCGGCAAATAACAAAGAACGCTTAACTCGCCGAGAAAATCACTTTTGTTCCAATTTGAATGTTTGGCAAAAAATAGTTAATTTTGATGCAAGCTGCTCTGAAACCAACCGGCAAATTACTCAGAATGCTTAACTCGCCGAGAAAATCACTTTTTTCCCAAAATGAATGTGTGGCAAAAACTAGTTAATTTTGATGCAGCCGTTCTGAAACCAGCCGGCAAATCACTCAGAATGCTTAACTCGCCGTGAAAATCACTTTTCTTCCAAAATAAAGGCTTGGCAAAAAATAGTTAATTTTGATGCAAGCCGTTCTGAAACCAACCGGCAAATTACTCAGAATGCTTAACTCGCCGTGAAAATCACTTTTCTTCCAAAATAAAGGCTTGGCAAAAAATGGTTAATTTCGATGCAAGCGGTTCTGAAACCTACCGGCAAATAACCCAGCACGCTTAATTCGCCGAGAAAATCACTTTTGTTCCAATTTGAATGTTTGGCAAAAAATAGTTAATTTTGATGCAAGCTGCTCTGAAACCAACCGGCAAATTACTCAGAATGCTTAACTCGCCGAGAAAATCACTTTTTTCCCAAAATGAATGTCTGGCAAAAACTAGTTAATTTTGATGCAGCCGTTCTGAAACCAGCCGGCAAATTACTCAGAATGCTGAACTCGCCGTGAAAATCACTTTTCTTCCAAAATAAAGGCTTGGCAAAAAATAGTTAATTTTGATGCAAGCCGTTCTGAAACCAACCGGCAAATTACTCAGAATGCTGAACTCGCCGAGAAAATCACTTTTGTCGCAAATTGAATGTTTGGCAAAAAAAAGTTAATTTTGATGCAAGGCGTTCTGAAACCTACCGGCAAATTACTCAGAATGGTTAACTCGCCGTGAAAATCACTTTTCTTCCAAAATAAAGGCTTGGCAAAAAATGGTTAATTTCGATGCAAGCCGTTCTGAAACCTACCGGCAAATAACCCAGGACGCTTAACTCGCCGAGAAAATCACTTTTGTTCCAATTTGAATGTTTGGCAAAAAATAGTTAATTTTGATGCAAGCTGCTCTGAAACCAACCGGCAAATTACTCAGAATGCTTAACTCGCCGAGAAAATCACTTTTTTCCCAAAATGAATGTGTTGCAAAAACTAGTTAATTTTGATGCAGCCATTCTGAAACCAGCCGGCAAATCACTCAGAATGCTTAACTCGCCGTGAAAATCACTTTTCTTCCAAAATAAAGGCTTGGCAAAAAATAGTTAATTTTGATGCAAGCCGTTCTGAAACCAAGCGGCAAATTACTCAGAATGCTTAACTCGCCGAGAAAATCACTTTTGTTCCAATTTGAATGTTTGGCAAAAAATAGTTAATTTTGATGCAAGCTGCTCTGAAACCAACCGGCAAATTACTCAGAATGCTTAACTCGCCGAGAAAATCACTTTTTTCCCAAAATGAATGTGTGGCAAAAAATAGTTAATTTTGATGCAGCCGTTCTGAAACCAGTCGGCAAATCACTCAGAATGCTTAACTCGCCGTGAAAATCACTTTTCTTCCAAAATAAAGGCTTGGCAAAAAATAGTTAATTTTGATGCAAGCCGTTCTGAAACCAACCGGCAAATTACTCAGAATGCTGAACTCGCCGAGAAAATCACTTTTGTCGCAAATTGAATGTTTGGCAAAAAAAAGTTAATTTTGATGCAAGCCGTTCTGAAACCAACATGCAAATTAGTCAGAATGCTTAACTCGCCGAGAAAATCACTTTTCTTCCAAAATAAAGGCTTGGCTAAAATAGTTAGTTTTGAAATAAGCTGCTCTGAAACCAACCCACAGATCACTCAGAATGCTTAACTCGCCGAGAAAATCAGTTTTGTTCCAAGTTGAATGTTTGACAAAAAATAGTTAATTTTGATGCAAGCCGTTCTGAAACCAACCGGCAAATTACTCAGAATGCTTAACTCGCCGTGAAAATCTCTTTTCTTCCAAAATAAAGGCTTGGCAAAAAATGGTTAATTTCGATGCAAGCGGTTCTGAAACCTACCGGCAAATAACCCAGCACGCTTAACTCGCCAAGAAAATCACTTTTGTTCCAATTTGAATGTTTGGCAAAAAAAGTTAATTTTGATGCAAGCCGTTCTGAAACCAACCGGCAAATTACTCAGAATGCTTAACTCGCCGAGAAAATCACTTTTTTCCCAAAATGAATGTGTGGCAAAACATAGTTAATTTTGATGCAGCCGTTCTGAAACCAGCCGGCAAATCACTCAGAATGCTTAACTCGCCGTGAAATTCACTTTTCTTCCAAAATAAAGGCCTGGCAAAAAATAGTTAATTTTGATGCAAGCCGTTCTGAAACCAACCGGCAAATTACTCAGAATGCTGAACTCGCCGAGAAAATCACTTGTGTCGCAAATTGAATGTTTGGCAAAAAAAATTAATTTTGATGCAAGCCGTTCTGAAACCAACATGCAAATTAGTCAGAATGCTTAACTCGCCGAGAAAATCACTTTTCTTCCAAAATAAAGGCTTGGCAAAAATAGTTAGTTTTGAAATAAGCTGCTCTGAAACCAACCCACAAATCACTCAGAATGCTTAACTCGCCGAGAAAATCACTTTTGTCGCAAATTGAATGTTTGGCAAAAAAAAGTTAATTTTGATGCAAGCCGTTCTGAAACCAACATGCAAATTAGTCAGAATGCTTAACTCGCCGAGAAAATCACTTTTCTTCCAAAATAAAGGCTTGGCTAAAATAGTTAGTTTTGAAATAAGCTGCTCTGAAACCAACCCACAGATCACTCAGAATGCTTAACTCGCCGAGAAAATCAGTTTTGTTCCAAGTTGAATGTTTGACAAAAAATAGTTAATTTTGATGCAAGCCGTTCTGAAACCAACCGGCAAATTACTCAGAATGCTTAACTCGCCGTGAAAATCTCTTTTCTTCCAAAATAAAGGCTCGGCAAAAAATGGTTAATTTCGATGCAAGCGGTTCTGAAACCTACCGGCAAATAACCCAGAACGCTTAACTCGCCAAGAAAATCACTTTTGTTCCAATTTGAATGTTTGGCAAAAAATAGTTAATTTTGATGCAAGCTGCTCTGAAACCAACCGGCAAATTACTCAGAATGCTTAACTCGCCGAGAAAATCACTTTTTTCCCAAAATGAATGTGTGGCAAAACATAGTTAATTTTGATGCAGCCGTTCTGAAACCAGCCGGCAAATCACTCAGAATGCTTAACTCGCCGTGAAATTCACTTTTCTTCCAAAATAAAGGCCTGGCAAAAAATAGTTAATTTTGATGCAAGCCGTTCTGAAACCAACCGGCAAATTACTCAGAATGCTGAACTCGCCGAGAAAATCACTTTTGTCGCAAATTGAATGTTTGGCAAAAAAAGTTAATTTTGATGCAAGCCGTTCTGAAACCAACCGGCAAATTACTCAGAATGCTTAACTCGCCGTGAAAATCACTTTCCTTCCAGAATAAAGGCTTGGCAAAAAATTGTTAATTTCGATGCAAGCCGCTCTGAAACCAACCGGCAAATTACTCAAAGTGCTTACCTCGCCGAGAAAATAACTTGCCGAGATAATCACTTTTCTTCCAAAACGAAGGCTTGACAGAACATAGTTAATTTTGATGCAAGCTGCTTTGAAACCAACCGGCAAATTACTCAGAATGCTGAACTCGCCGAGAAAATCACTTGTGTCGCAAATTGAATGTTTGGCAAAAAAAAGTTAATTTTGATGCAAGCCGTTCTGAAACCAACATGCAAATTAGTCAGAATGCTTAACTCGCCGAGAAAATCACTTTTCTTCCAAAATAAAGGCTTGGCAAAAATAGTTAGTTTTGAAATAAGCTCCTCTGAAACCAACCCACAAATCACTCAGAATGCTTAACTCGCCGAGAAAATCAGTTTTGTTCCAAGTTGTATGTTTGACAAAAAATAGTTAATTTTGATGCAAGCCGTTCTGAAACCAACCGGCAAATTACTCAGAATGGTTAACTCGCCGTGAAAATCACTTTTCTTCCAAAATAAAGGCTTGGCAAAAAATGGTTAATTTCGATGCAAGCCGTTCTGAAACCTACCGGCAAATAACCCAGGACGCTTAACTCGCCGAGAAAATCACTTTTGTTCCAATTTGAATGTTTGGCAAAAAATAGTTAATTTTGATGCAAGCTGCTCTGAAACCAACCGGCAAATTACTCAGAATGCTTAACTCGCCGAGAAAATCACTTTTTTCCCAAAATGAATGTGTGGCAAAAACTATTAAATTTTGATGCAGCCGTTCTGAAACCAGCCGGCAAATCATTCAGAATGCTTAACTCGCCGTGAAAATCACTTTTCTTCCAAAATAAAGGCTTGGCAAAAAATAGTTAATTTTGATGCAAGCCGTTCTGAAACCAACCGGCAAATTACTCAGAATGCTTAACTCGCCGAGAAAATCACTTTTGTTCCAATTTGAATGTTTGGCAAAAAATAGTTAATTTTGATGCAAGCTGCTCTGAAACCAACCGGCAAATTACTCAGAATGCTTAACTCGCCGAGAAAATCACTTTTTTCCCAAAATGAATGTGTGGCAAAAAATAGTTAATTTTGATGCAGCCGTTCTGAAACCAGCCGGCAAATCACTCAGAATGCTTAACTCGCCGTGAAAATCACTTTTCTTCCAAAATAAAGGCTTGGCAAAAAATAGTTAATTTTGATGCAAGCCGTTCTGAAACCAACCGGCAAATTACTCAGAATGCTGAACTCGCCGAGAAAATCACTTTTGTCGCAAATTGAATGTTTGGCAAAAAAAAGTTAATTTTGATGCAAGCCGTTCTGAAACCAACATGCAAATTAGTCAGAATGCTTAACTCGCCGAGAAAATCACTTTTCTTCCAAAATAAAGGCTTGGCAAAAATAGTTAGTTTTGAAATAAGCTGCTCTGAAACCTACCCACAGATCACTCAGAATGCTTAACTCGCCGAGAAAATCAGTTTTGTTCCAAGTTGAATGTTTGACAAAAAATAGTTAATTTTGATGCAAGCCGTTCTGAAACCAACCGGCAAATTACTCAGAATGCTTAACTCGCCGTGAAAATCTCTTTTCTTCCAAAATAAAGGCTTGGCAAAAAATGGTTAATTTCGATGCAAGCGGTTCTGAAACCTACCGGCAAATAACCCAGAACGCTTAACTCGCCAAGAAAATCACTTTTGTTCCAATTTGAATGTTTGGCAAAAAATAGTTAATTTTGATGCAAGCTGCTCTGAAACCAACCGGCAAATTACTCAGAATGCTTAACTCGCCGAGAAAATCACTTTTTTCCCAAAATGAATGTGTGGCAAAACATAGTTAATTTTGATGCAGCCGTTCTGAAACCAGCCGGCAAATCACTCAGAATGCTTAACTCGCCGTGAAATTCACTTTTCTTCCAAAATAAAGGCCTGGCAAAAAATAGTTAATTTTGATGCAAGCCGTTCTGAAACCAACCGGCAAATTACTCAGAATGCTGAACTCGCCGAGAAAATCAGTTTTGTTCCAAGTTGAATGTTTGACAAAAAATAGATAATTTTGATGCAAGCCGTTCTGAAACCAACCGGCAAATTACTCAGAATGCTTAACTCGCCGTGAAAATCACTTTTCTTCCAAAATAAAGGCTTGGCAAAAAATAGTTAATTTCGAAGCAAGCGGTTCTGAAACCTACCGGCAAATAACCCAGAACGCTTAACTCGCCGAGAAAATCACTTTTGTTCCAATTTGAATGTTTGGCAAAAAATAGTTAATTTTGATGCAAGCTGCTCTGAAACCAACCGGCAAATTACTCAAAGTGCTTACCTCGCCGAGAAAATAACTTGCCGAGATAATCACTTTTCTTCCAAAACGAAGGCTTGACAGAACATAGTTAATTTTGATGCAAGCTGCTTTGAAACCAACCGGCAAATTACTCAGAATGCTGAACTCGCCGAGAAAATCACTTGTGTCGCAAATTGAATGTTTGGCAAAAAAAAGTTAATTTTGATGCAAGCCGTTCTGAAACCAACATGCAAATTAGTCAGAATGCTTAACTCGCCGAGAAAATCACTTTTCTTCCAAAATAAAGGCTTGGCAAAAATAGTTAGTTTTGAAATAAGCTGCTCTGAAACCAACCCACAAATCACTCAGAATGCTTAACTCGCCGAGAAAATCAGTTTTGTTCCAAGTTGTATGTTTGACAAAAAATAGTTAATTTTGATGCAAGCCGTTCTGAAACCAACCGGCAAATTACTCAGAATGGTTAACTCGCCGTGAAAATCACTTTTCTTCCAAAATAAAGGCTTGGCAAAAAATGGTTAATTTCGATGCAAGCCGTTCTGAAACCTACCGGCAAATAACCCAGGACGCTTAACTCGCCGAGAAAATCACTTTTGTTCCAATTTGAATGTTTGGCAAAAAATAGTTAATTTTGATGCAAGCTGCTCTGAAACCAACCGGCAAATTACTCAGAATGCTTAACTCGCCGAGAAAATCACTTTTTTCCCAAAATGAATGTGTGGCAAAAACTAGTTAATTTTGATGCAGCCGTTCTGAAACCAGCCGGCAAATCATTCAGAATGCTTAACTCGCCGTGAAAATCACTTTTCTTCCAAAATAAAGGCTTGGCAAAAAATAGTTAATTTTGATGCAAGCCGTTCTGAAACCAAGCGGCAAATTACTCAGAATGCTTAACTCGCCGAGAAAATCACTTTTGTTCCAATTTGAATGTTTGGCAAAAAATAGTTAATTTTGATGCAAGCTGCTCTGAAACCAACCGGCAAATTACTCAGAATGCTTAACTCGCCGAGAAAATCACTTTTTTCCCAAAATGAATGTGTGGCAAAAAATAGTTAATTTTGATGCAGCCGTTCTGAAACCAGCCGGCAAATCACTCAGAATGCTTAACTCGCCGTGAAAATCACTTTTCTTCCAAAATAAAGGCTTGGCAAAAAATAGTTAATTTTGATGCAAGCCGTTCTGAAACCAACCGGCAAATTACTCAGAATGCTGAACTCGCCGAGAAAATCACTTTTGTCGCAAATTGAATGTTTGGCAAAAAAAAGTTAATTTTGATGCAAGCCGTTCTGAAACCAACATGCAAATTAGTCAGAATGCTTAACACGCCGAGAAAATCACTTTTCTTCCAAAATAAAGGCTTGGCTAAAATAGTTAGTTTTGAAATAAGCTGCTCTGAAACCAACCCACAGATCACTCAGAATGCTTAACTCGCCGAGAAAATCAGTTTTGTTCCAAGTTGAATGTTTGACAAAAAATAGTTAATTTTGATGCAAGCCGTTCTGAAACCAACCGGCAAATTACTCAGAATGCTTAACTCGCCGTGAAAATCTCTTTTCTTCCAAAATAAAGGCTTGGCAAAAAATGGTTAATTTCGATGCAAGCGGTTCTGAAACCTACCGGCAAATAACCCAGAACGCTTAACTCGCCAAGAAAATCACTTTTGTTCCAATTTGAATGTTTGGCAAAAAATAGTTAATTTTGATGCAAGCTGCTCTGAAACCAACCGGCAAATTACTCAGAATGCTTAACTCGCCGAGAAAATCACTTTTTTCCCAAAATGAATGTGTGGCAAAACATAGTTAATTTTGATGCAGCCGTTCTGAAACCAGCCGGCAAATCACTCAGAATGCTTAACTCGCCGTGAAATTCACTTTTCTTCCAAAATAAAGGCCTGGCAAAAAATAGTTAATTTTGATGCAAGCCGTTCTGAAACCAACCGGCAAATTACTCAGAATGCTGAACTCGCCGAGAAAATCACTTTTGTCGCAAATTGAATGTTTGGCAAAAAAAGTTAATTTTGATGCAAGCCGTTCTGAAACCAACCGGCAAATTACTCAGAATGCTTAACTCGCCGTGAAAATCACTTTCCTTCCAGAATAAAGGCTTGGCAAAAACTTGTTAATTTCGATGCAAGCCGCTCTGAAACCAACCGGCAAATTACTCAAAGTGCTTACCTCGCCGAGAAAATAACTTGCCGAGATAATCACTTTTCTTCCAAAACGAAGGCTTGACAGAACATAGTTAATTTTGATGCAAGCTGCTTTGAAACCAACCGGCAAATTACTCAGAATGCTGAACTCGCCGAGAAAATCACTTGTGTCGCAAATTGAATGTTTGGCAAAAAAAAGTTAATTTTGATGCAAGCCGTTCTGAAACCAACATGCAAATTAGTCAGAATGCTTAACTCGCCGAGAAAATCACTTTTCTTCCAAAATAAAGGCTTGGCAAAAATAGTTAGTTTTGAAATAAGCTCCTCTGAAACCAACCCACAAATCACTCAGAATGCTTAACTCGCCGAGAAAATCAGTTTTGTTCCAAGTTGTATGTTTGACAAAAAATAGTTAATTTTGATGCAAGCCGTTCTGAAACCAACCGGCAAATTACTCAGAATGGTTAACTCGCCGTGAAAATCACTTTTCTTCCAAAATAAAGGCTTGGCAAAAAATGGTTAATTTCGATGCAAGCCGTTCTGAAACCTACCGGCAAATAACCCAGGACGCTTAACTCGCCGAGAAAATCACTTTTGTTCCAATTTGAATGTTTGGCAAAAAATAGTTAATTTTGATGCAAGCTGCTCTGAAACCAACCGGCAAATTACTCAGAATGCTTAACTCGCCGAGAAAATCACTTTTTTCCCAAAATGAATGTGTGGCAAAAACTAGTTAATTTTGATGCAGCCGTTCTGAAACCAGCCGGCAAATCATTCAGAATGCTTAACTCGCCGTGAAAATCACTTTTCTTCCAAAATAAAGGCTTGGCAAAAAATAGTTAATTTTGATGCAAGCCGTTCTGAAACCAACCGGCAAATTACTCAGAATGCTTAACTCGCCGAGAAAATCACTTTTGTTCCAATTTGAATGTTTGGCAAAAAATAGTTAATTTTGATGCAAGCTGCTCTGAAACCAACCGGCAAATTACTCAGAATGCTTAACTCGCCGAGAAAATCACTTTTTTCCCAAAATGAATGTGTGGCAAAAAATAGTTAATTTTGATGCAGCCGTTCTGAAACCAGCCGGCAAATCACTCAGAATGCTTAACTCGCCGTGAAAATCACTTTTCTTCCAAAATAAAGGCTTGGCAAAAAATAGTAAATTTTGATGCAAGCCGTTCTGAAACCAACCGGCAAATTACTCAGAATGCTGAACTCGCCGAGAAAATCACTTTTGTCGCAAATTGAATGTTTGGCAAAAAAAAGTTAATTTTGATGCAAGCCGTTCTGAAACCAACATGCAAATTAGTCAGAATGCTTAACTCGCCGAGAAAATCACTTTTCTTCCAAAATAAAGGCTTGGCAAAAATAGTTAGTTTTGAAATAAGCTGCTCTGAAACCTACCCACAGATCACTCAGAATGCTTAACTCGCCGAGAAAATCAGTTTTGTTCCAAGTTGAATGTTTGACAAAAAATAGTTAATTTTGATGCAAGCCGTTCTGAAACCAACCGGCAAATTACTCAGAATGCTTAACTCGCCGTGAAAATCTCTTTTCTTCCAAAATAAAGGCTTGGCAAAAAATGGTTAATTTCGATGCAAGCGGTTCTGAAACCTACCGGCAAATAACCCAGAACGCTTAACTCGCCAAGAAAATCACTTTTGTTCCAATTTGAATGTTTGGCAAAAAATAGTTAATTTTGATGCAAGCTGCTCTGAAACCAACCGGCAAATTACTCAGAATGCTTAACTCGCCGAGAAAATCACTTTTTTCCCAAAATGAATGTGTGGCAAAACATAGTTAATTTTGATGCAGCCGTTCTGAAACCAGCCGGCAAATCACTCAGAATGCTTAACTCGCCGTGAAATTCACTTTTCTTCCAAAATAAAGGCCTGGCAAAAAATAGTTAATTTTGATGCAAGCCGTTCTGAAACCAACCGGCAAATTACTCAGAATGCTGAACTCGCCGAGAAAATCAGTTTTGTTCCAAGTTGAATGTTTGACAAAAAATAGATAATTTTGATGCAAGCCGTTCTGAAACCAACCGGCAAATTACTCAGAATGCTTAACTCGCCGTGAAAATCACTTTTCTTCCAAAATAAAGGCTTGGCAAAAAATAGTTAATTTCGAAGCAAGCGGTTCTGAAACCTACCGGCAAATAACAAAGAACGCTTAACTCGCCGAGAAAATCACTTTTGTTCCAATTTGAATGTTTGGCAAAAAATAGTTAATTTTGATGCAAGCTGCTCTGAAACCAACCGGCAAATTACTCAGAATGCTTAACTCGCCGAGAAAATCACTTTTTTCCCAAAATGAATGTGTGGCAAAAACTAGTTAATTTTGATGCAGCCGTTCTGAAACCAGCCGGCAAATCACTCAGAATGCTTAACTCGCCGTGAAAATCACTTTTCTTCCAAAATAAAGGCTTGGCAAAAAATAGTTAATTTTGATGCAAGCCGTTCTGAAACCAACCGGCAAATTACTCAGAATGCTTAACTCGCCGTGAAAATCACTTTTCTTCCAAAATAAAGGCTTGGCAAAAAATGGTTAATTTCGATGCAAGCGGTTCTGAAACCTACCGGCAAATAACCCAGCACGCTTAATTCGCCGAGAAAATCACTTTTGTTCCAATTTGAATGTTTGGCAAAAAATAGTTAATTTTGATGCAAGCTGCTCTGAAACCAACCGGCAAATTACTCAGAATGCTTAACTCGCCGAGAAAATCACTTTTTTCCCAAAATGAATGTCTCGCAAAAACTAGTTAATTTTGATGCAGCCGTTCTGAAACCAGCCGGCAAATTACTCAGAATGCTGAACTCGCCGTGAAAATCACTTTTCTTCCAAAATAAAGGCTTGGCAAAAAATAGTTAATTTTGATGCAAGCCGTTCTGAAACCAACCGGCAAATTACTCAGAATGCTGAACTCGCCGAGAAAATCACTTTTGTCGCAAATTGAATGTTTGGCAAAAAAAAGTTAATTTTGATGCAAGGCGTTCTGAAACCTACCGGCAAATTACTCAGAATGGTTAACTCGCCGTGAAAATCACTTTTCTTCCAAAATAAAGGCTTGGCAAAAAATGGTTAATTTCGATGCAAGCCGTTCTGAAACCTACCGGCAAATAACCCAGGACGCTTAACTCGCCGAGAAAATCACTTTTGTTCCAATTTGAATGTTTGGCAAAAAATAGTTAATTTTGATGCAAGCTGCTCTGAAACCAACCGGCAAATTACTCAGAATGCTTAACTCGCCGAGAAAATCACTTTTTTCCCAAAATGAATGTGTTGCAAAAACTAGTTAATTTTGATGCAGCCATTCTGAAACCAGCCGGCAAATCACTCAGAATGCTTAACTCGCCGTGAAAATCACTTTTCTTCCAAAATAAAGGCTTGGCAAAAAATAGTTAATTTTGATGCAAGCCGTTCTGAAACCAAGCGGCAAATTACTCAGAATGCTTAACTCGCCGAGAAAATCACTTTTGTTCCAATTTGAATGTTTGGCAAAAAATAGTTAATTTTGATGCAAGCTGCTCTGAAACCAACCGGCAAATTACTCAGAATGCTTAACTCGCCGAGAAAATCACTTTTTTCCCAAAATGAATGTGTGGCAAAAAATAGTTAATTTTGATGCAGCCGTTCTGAAACCAGTCGGCAAATCACTCAGAATGCTTAACTCGCCGTGAAAATCACTTTTCTTCCAAAATAAAGGCTTGGCAAAAAATAGTTAATTTTGATGCAAGCCGTTCTGAAACCAACCGGCAAATTACTCAGAATGCTGAACTCGCCGAGAAAATCACTTTTGTCGCAAATTGAATGTTTGGCAAAAAAAAGTTAATTTTGATGCAAGCCGTTCTGAAACCAACATGCAAATTAGTCAGAATGCTTAACTCGCCGAGAAAATCACTTTTCTTCCAAAATAAAGGCTTGGCTAAAATAGTTAGTTTTGAAATAAGCTGCTCTGAAACCAACCCACAGATCACTCAGAATGCTTAACTCGCCGAGAAAATCAGTTTTGTTCCAAGTTGAATGTTTGACAAAAAATAGTTAATTTTGATGCAAGCCGTTCTGAAACCAACCGGCAAATTACTCAGAATGCTTAACTCGCCGTGAAAATCTCTTTTCTTCCAAAATAAAGGCTTGGCAAAAAATGGTTAATTTCGATGCAAGCGGTTCTGAAACCTACCGGCAAATAACCCAGCACGCTTAACTCGCCAAGAAAATCACTTTTGTTCCAATTTGAATGTTTGGCAAAAAAAGTTAATTTTGATGCAAGCCGTTCTGAAACCAACCGGCAAATTACTCAGAATGCTTAACTCGCCGAGAAAATCACTTTTTTCCCAAAATGAATGTGTGGCAAAACATAGTTAATTTTGATGCAGCCGTTCTGAAACCAGCCGGCAAATCACTCAGAATGCTTAACTCGCCGTGAAATTCACTTTTCTTCCAAAATAAAGGCCTGGCAAAAAATAGTTAATTTTGATGCAAGCCGTTCTGAAACCAACCGGCAAATTACTCAGAATGCTGAACTCGCCGAGAAAATCACTTGTGTCGCAAATTGAATGTTTGGCAAAAAAAATTAATTTTGATGCAAGCCGTTCTGAAACCAACATGCAAATTAGTCAGAATGCTTAACTCGCCGAGAAAATCACTTTTCTTCCAAAATAAAGGCTTGGCAAAAATAGTTAGTTTTGAAATAAGCTGCTCTGAAACCAACCCACAAATCACTCAGAATGCTTAACTCGCCGAGAAAATCACTTTTGTCGCAAATTGAATGTTTGGCAAAAAAAAGTTAATTTTGATGCAAGCCGTTCTGAAACCAACATGCAAATTAGTCAGAATGCTTAACTCGCCGAGAAAATCACTTTTCTTCCAAAATAAAGGCTTGGCTAAAATAGTTAGTTTTGAAATAAGCTGCTCTGAAACCAACCCACAGATCACTCAGAATGCTTAACTCGCCGAGAAAATCAGTTTTGTTCCAAGTTGAATGTTTGACAAAAAATAGTTAATTTTGATGCAAGCCGTTCTGAAACCAACCGGCAAATTACTCAGAATGCTTAACTCGCCGTGAAAATCTCTTTTCTTCCAAAATAAAGGCTCGGCAAAAAATGGTTAATTTCGATGCAAGCGGTTCTGAAACCTACCGGCAAATAACCCAGAACGCTTAACTCGCCAAGAAAATCACTTTTGTTCCAATTTGAATGTTTGGCAAAAAATAGTTAATTTTGATGCAAGCTGCTCTGAAACCAACCGGCAAATTACTCAGAATGCTTAACTCGCCGAGAAAATCACTTTTTTCCCAAAATGAATGTGTGGCAAAACATAGTTAATTTTGATGCAGCCGTTCTGAAACCAGCCGGCAAATCACTCAGAATGCTTAACTCGCCGTGAAATTCACTTTTCTTCCAAAATAAAGGCCTGGCAAAAAATAGTTAATTTTGATGCAAGCCGTTCTGAAACCAACCGGCAAATTACTCAGAATGCTGAACTCGCCGAGAAAATCACTTTTGTCGCAAATTGAATGTTTGGCAAAAAAAGTTAATTTTGATGCAAGCCGTTCTGAAACCAACCGGCAAATTACTCAGAATGCTTAACTCGCCGTGAAAATCACTTTCCTTCCAGAATAAAGGCTTGGCAAAAAATTGTTAATTTCGATGCAAGCCGCTCTGAAACCAACCGGCAAATTACTCAAAGTGCTTACCTCGCCGAGAAAATAACTTGCCGAGATAATCACTTTTCTTCCAAAACGAAGGCTTGACAGAACATAGTTAATTTTGATGCAAGCTGCTTTGAAACCAACCGGCAAATTACTCAGAATGCTGAACTCGCCGAGAAAATCACTTGTGTCGCAAATTGAATGTTTGGCAAAAAAAAGTTAATTTTGATGCAAGCCGTTCTGAAACCAACATGCAAATTAGTCAGAATGCTTAACTCGCCGAGAAAATCACTTTTCTTCCAAAATAAAGGCTTGGCAAAAATAGTTAGTTTTGAAATAAGCTCCTCTGAAACCAACCCACAAATCACTCAGAATGCTTAACTCGCCGAGAAAATCAGTTTTGTTCCAAGTTGTATGTTTGACAAAAAATAGTTAATTTTGATGCAAGCCGTTCTGAAACCAACCGGCAAATTACTCAGAATGGTTAACTCGCCGTGAAAATCACTTTTCTTCCAAAATAAAGGCTTGGCAAAAAATGGTTAATTTCGATGCAAGCCGTTCTGAAACCTACCGGCAAATAACCCAGGACGCTTAACTCGCCGAGAAAATCACTTTTGTTCCAATTTGAATGTTTGGCAAAAAATAGTTAATTTTGATGCAAGCTGCTCTGAAACCAACCGGCAAATTACTCAGAATGCTTAACTCGCCGAGAAAATCACTTTTTTCCCAAAATGAATGTGTGGCAAAAACTATTAAATTTTGATGCAGCCGTTCTGAAACCAGCCGGCAAATCATTCAGAATGCTTAACTCGCCGTGAAAATCACTTTTCTTCCAAAATAAAGGCTTGGCAAAAAATAGTTAATTTTGATGCAAGCCGTTCTGAAACCAACCGGCAAATTACTCAGAATGCTTAACTCGCCGAGAAAATCACTTTTGTTCCAATTTGAATGTTTGGCAAAAAATAGTTAATTTTGATGCAAGCTGCTCTGAAACCAACCGGCAAATTACTCAGAATGCTTAACTCGCCGAGAAAATCACTTTTTTCCCAAAATGAATGTGTGGCAAAAAATAGTTAATTTTGATGCAGCCGTTCTGAAACCAGCCGGCAAATCACTCAGAATGCTTAACTCGCCGTGAAAATCACTTTTCTTCCAAAATAAAGGCTTGGCAAAAAATAGTTAATTTTGATGCAAGCCGTTCTGAAACCAACCGGCAAATTACTCAGAATGCTGAACTCGCCGAGAAAATCACTTTTGTCGCAAATTGAATGTTTGGCAAAAAAAAGTTAATTTTGATGCAAGCCGTTCTGAAACCAACATGCAAATTAGTCAGAATGCTTAACTCGCCGAGAAAATCACTTTTCTTCCAAAATAAAGGCTTGGCAAAAATAGTTAGTTTTGAAATAAGCTGCTCTGAAACCTACCCACAGATCACTCAGAATGCTTAACTCGCCGAGAAAATCAGTTTTGTTCCAAGTTGAATGTTTGACAAAAAATAGTTAATTTTGATGCAAGCCGTTCTGAAACCAACCGGCAAATTACTCAGAATGCTTAACTCGCCGTGAAAATCTCTTTTCTTCCAAAATAAAGGCTTGGCAAAAAATGGTTAATTTCGATGCAAGCGGTTCTGAAACCTACCGGCAAATAACCCAGAACGCTTAACTCGCCAAGAAAATCACTTTTGTTCCAATTTGAATGTTTGGCAAAAAATAGTTAATTTTGATGCAAGCTGCTCTGAAACCAACCGGCAAATTACTCAGAATGCTTAACTCGCCGAGAAAATCACTTTTTTCCCAAAATGAATGTGTGGCAAAACATAGTTAATTTTGATGCAGCCGTTCTGAAACCAGCCGGCAAATCACTCAGAATGCTTAACTCGCCGTGAAATTCACTTTTCTTCCAAAATAAAGGCCTGGCAAAAAATAGTTAATTTTGATGCAAGCCGTTCTGAAACCAACCGGCAAATTACTCAGAATGCTGAACTCGCCGAGAAAATCAGTTTTGTTCCAAGTTGAATGTTTGACAAAAAATAGATAATTTTGATGCAAGCCGTTCTGAAACCAACCGGCAAATTACTCAGAATGCTTAACTCGCCGTGAAAATCACTTTTCTTCCAAAATAAAGGCTTGGCAAAAAATAGTTAATTTCGAAGCAAGCGGTTCTGAAACCTACCGGCAAATAACCCAGAACGCTTAACTCGCCGAGAAAATCACTTTTGTTCCAATTTGAATGTTTGGCAAAAAATAGTTAATTTTGATGGAAGCTGCTCTGAAACCAACCGGCAAATTACTCAGAATGCTTAACTCGCCGAGAAAATCACTTTTTTCCCAAAATGAATGTGTGGCAAAAACTAGTTAATTTTGATGCAGCCGTTCTGAAACCAGCCGGCAAATCACTCAGAATGCTTAACTCGCCGTGAAAATCACTTTTCTTCCAAAATAAAGGCTTGGCAAAAAATAGTTAATTTTGATGCAAGCCGTTCTGAAACCAACCGGCAAATTACTCAGAATGCTTAACTCGCCGTGAAAATCACTTTTCTTCCAAAATAAAGGCTTGGCAAAAAATGGTTAATTTCGATGCAAGCGGTTCTGAAACCTACCGGCAAATAACCCAGCACGCTTAATTCGCCGAGAAAATCACTTTTGTTCCAATTTGAATGTTTGGCAAAAAATAGTTAATTTTGATGCAAGCTGCTCTGAAACCAACCGGCAAATTACTCAGAATGCTTAACTCGCCGAGAAAATCACTTTTTTCCCAAAATGAATGTCTGGCAAAAACTAGTTAATTTTGATGCAGCCGTTCTGAAACCAGCCGGCAAATTACTCAGAATGCTGAACTCGCCGTGAAAATCACTTTTCTTCCAAAATAAAGGCTTGGCAAAAAATAGTTAATTTTGATGCAAGCCGTTCTGAAACCAACCGGCAAATTACTCAGAATGCTGAACTCGCCGAGAAAATCACTTTTGTCGCAAATTGAATGTTTGGCAAAAAAAAGTTAATTTTGATGCAAGGCGTTCTGAAACCTACCGGCAAATTACTCAGAATGGTTAACTCGCCGTGAAAATCACTTTTCTTCCAAAATAAAGGCTTGGCAAAAAATGGTTAATTTCGATGCAAGCCGTTCTGAAACCTACCGGCAAATAACCCAGGACGCTTAACTCGCCGAGAAAATCACTTTTGTTCCAATTTGAATGTTTGGCAAAAAATAGTTAATTTTGATGCAAGCTGCTCTGAAACCAACCGGCAAATTACTCAGAATGCTTAACTCGCCGAGAAAATCACTTTTTTCCCAAAATGAATGTGTTGCAAAAACTAGTTAATTTTGATGCAGCCGTTCTGAAACCAGCCGGCAAATCACTCAGAATGCTTAACTCGCCGTGAAAATCACTTTTCTTCCAAAATAAAGGCTTGGCAAAAAATAGTTAATTTTGATGCAAGCCGTTCTGAAACCAAGCGGCAAATTACTCAGAATGCTTAACTCGCCGAGAAAATCACTTTTGTTCCAATTTGAATGTTTGGCAAAAAATAGTTAATTTTGATGCAAGCTGCTCTGAAACCAACCGGCAAATTACTCAGAATGCTTAACTCGCCGAGAAAATCACTTTTTTCCCAAAATGAATGTGTGGCAAAAAATAGTTAATTTTGATGCAGCCGTTCTGAAACCAGCCGGCAAATCACTCAGAATGCTTAACTCGCCGTGAAAATCACTTTTCTTTCAAAATAAAGGCTTGGCAAAAAATAGTTAATTTTGATGCAAGCCGTTCTGAAACCAACCGGCAAATTACTCAGAATGCTGAACTCGCCGAGAAAATCACTTTTGTCGCAAATTGAATGTTTGGCAAAAAAAAGTTAATTTTGATGCAAGCCGTTCTGAAACCAACATGCAAATTAGTCAGAATGCTTAACTCGCCGAGAAAATCACTTTTCTTCCAAAATAAAGGCTTGGCTAAAATAGTTAGTTTTGAAATAAGCTGCTCTGAAACCAACCCACAGATCACTCAGAATGCTTAACTCGCCGAGAAAATCAGTTTTGTTCCAAGTTGAATGTTTGACAAAAAATAGTTAATTTTGATGCAAGCCGTTCTGAAACCAACCGGCAAATTACTCAGAATGCTTAACTCGCCGTGAAAATCTCTTTTCTTCCAAAATAAAGGCTTGGCAAAAAATGGTTAATTTCGATGCAAGCGGTTCTGAAACCTACCGGCAAATAACCCAGCACGCTTAACTCGCCGAGAAAATCACTTTTGTTCCAATTTGAATGTTTGGCAAAAAATAGTTAATTTTGATGCAAGCTGCTCTGAAACCAACCGGCAAATTACTCAGAATGCTTAACTCGCCGAGAAAATCACTTTTTTCCCAAAATGAATGTGTTGCAAAAACTAGTTAATTTTGATGCAGCCGTTCTGAAACCAGCCGGCAAATCACTCAGAATGCTTAACTCGCCGTGAAAATCACTTTTCTTCCAAAATAAAGGCTTGGCAAAAAATAGTTAATTTTGATGCAAGCCGTTCTGAAACCAAGCGGCAAATTACTCAGAATGCTTAACTCGCCGAGAAAATCACTTTTGTTCCAATTTGAATGTTTGGCAAAAAATAGTTAATTTTGATGCAAGCTGCTCTGAAACCAACCGGCAAATTACTCAGAATGCTTAACTCGCCGAGAAAATCACTTTTTTCCCAAAATGAATGTGTGGCAAAAAATAGTTAATTTTGATGCAGCCGTTCTGAAACCAGCCGGCAAATCACTCAGAATGCTTAACTCGCCGTGAAAATCACTTTTCTTTCAAAATAAAGGCTTGGCAAAAAATAGTTAATTTTGATGCAAGCCGTTCTGAAACCAACCGGCAAATTACTCAGAATGCTGAACTCGCCGAGAAAATCACTTTTGTCGCAAATTGAATGTTTGGCAAAAAAAAGTTAATTTTGATGCAAGCCGTTCTGAAACCAACATGCAAATTAGTCAGAATGCTTAACTCGCCGAGAAAATCACTTTTCTTCCAAAATAAAGGCTTGGCTAAAATAGTTAGTTTTGAAATAAGCTGCTCTGAAACCAACCCACAGATCACTCAGAATGCTTAACTCGCCGAGAAAATCAGTTTTGTTCCAAGTTGAATGTTTGACAAAAAATAGTTAATTTTGATGCAAGCCGTTCTGAAACCAACCGGCAAATTACTCAGAATGCTTAACTCGCCGTGAAAATCTCTTTTCTTCCAAAATAAAGGCTTGGCAAAAAATGGTTAATTTCGATGCAAGCGGTTCTGAAACCTACCGGCAAATAACCCAGCACGCTTAACTCGCCAAGAAAATCACTTTTGTTCCAATTTGAATGTTTGGCAGAAAAAGTTAATTTTGATGCAAGCCGTTCTGAAACCAACCGGCAAATTACTCAGAATGCTTAACTCGCCGAGAAAATCACTTTTTTCCCAAAATGAATGTGTGGCAAAACATAGTTAATTTTGATGCAGCCGTTCTGAAACCAGCCGGCAAATCACTCAGAATGCTTAACTCGCCGTGAAATTCACTTTTCTTCCAAAATAAAGGCCTGGCAAAAAATAGTTAATTTTGATGCAAGCCGTTCTGAAACCAACCGGCAAATTACTCAGAATGCTGAACTCGCCGAGAAAATCACTTTTGTCGCAAATTGAATGTTTGGCAAAAAAAGTTAATTTTGATGCAAGCCGTTCTGAAACCAACCGGCAAATTACTCAGAATGCTTAACTCGCCGTGAAAATCACTTTCCTTCCAGAATAAAGGCTTGGCAAAAAATTGTTAATTTCGATGCAAGCCGCTCTGAAACCAACCGGCAAATTACTCAAAGTGCTTACCTCGCCGAGAAAATAACTTGCCGAGATAATCACTTTTCTTCCAAAACGAAGGCTTGACAGAACATAGTTAATTTTGATGCAAGCTGCTTTGAAACCAACCGGCAAATTACTCAGAATGCTGAACTCGCCGAGAAAATCACTTGTGTCGCAAATTGAATGTTTGGCAAAAAAAAGTTAATTTTGATGCAAGCCGTTCTGAAACCAACATGCAAATTAGTCAGAATGCTTAACTCGCCGAGAAAATCTCTTTTCTTCCAAAATAAAGGCTTGGCAAAAATAGTTAGTTTTGAAATAAGCTGCTCTGAAACCAACCCACAAATCACTCAGAATGCTTAACTCGCCGAGAAAATCAGTTTTGTTCCAAGTTGTATGTTTGACAAAAAATAGTTAATTTTGATGCAAGCCGTTCTGAAACCAACCGGCAAATTACTCAGAATGGTTAACTCGCCGTGAAAATCACTTTTCTTCCAAAATAAAGGCTTGGCAAAAAATGGTTAATTTCGATGCAAGCCGTTCTGAAACCTACCGGCAAATAACCCAGGACGCTTAACTCGCCGAGAAAATCACTTTTGTTCCAATTTGAATGTTTGGCAAAAAATAGTTAATTTTGATGCAAGCTGCTCTGAAACCAACCGGCAAATTACTCAGAATGCTTAACTCGCCGAGAAAATCACTTTTTTCCCAAAATGAATGTGTGGCAAAAACTAGTTAATTTTGATGCAGCCGTTCTGAAACCAGCCGGCAAATCATTCAGAATGCTTAACTCGCCGTGAAAATCACTTTTCTTCCAAAATAAAGGCTTGGCAAAAAATAGTTAATTTTGATGCAAGCTGCTCTGAAACCAACCGGCAAATTACTCAGAATGCTGAACTCGCCGAGAAAATCACTTTTGTCGCAAATTGAATGTTTGGCAAAAAAAAGTTAATTTTGATGCAAGCCGTTCTGAAACCAGCCGGCAAATCACTCAGAATGCTTAACTCGCCGAGAAAATCACTTTTCTTCCAAAATAAAGGCTTGGCTAAAATAGTTAGTTTTGAAATCAGCTGCTCTGAAACCAACCCACAGATCACTCAGAATGCTTAACTCGCCGAGAAAATCAGTTTTGTTCCAAGTTGAATGTTTGACAAAAAATAGTTAATTTTGATGCAAGCCGTTCTGAAACCAACCGGCAAATTACTCAGAATGCTTAACTCGCCGTGAAAATCTCTTTTCTTCCAAAATAAAGGCTTGGCAAAAAATGGTTAATTTCGATGCAAGCGGTTCTGAAACCTACCGGCAAATAACCCAGAACGCTTAACTCGCCAAGAAAATCACTTTTGTTCCAATTTGAATGTTTGGCAAAAAATAGTTAATTTTGATGCAAGCTGCTCTGAAACCAACCGGCAAATTACTCAGAATGCTTAACTCGCCGAGAAAATCACTTTTTTCCCAAAATGAATGTGTGGCAAAACATAGTTAATTTTGATGCAGCCGTTCTGAAACCAGCCGGCAAATCACTCAGAATGCTTAACTCGCCGTGAAATTCACTTTTCTTCCAAAATAAAGGCCTGGCAAAAAATAGTTAATTTTGATGCAAGCCGTTCTGAAACCAACCGGCAAATTACTCAGAATGCTGAACTCGCCGAGAAAATCACTTTTGTCGCAAATTGAATGTTTGGCAAAAAAAGTTAATTTTGATGCAAGCCGTTCTGAAACCAACCGGCAAATTACTCAGAATGCTTAACTCGCCGTGAAAATCACTTTCCTTCCAGAATAAAGGCTTGGCAAAAAATTGTTAATTTCGATGCAAGCCGCTCTGAAACCAACCGGCAAATTACTCAAAGTGCTTACCTCGCCGAGAAAATAACTTGCCGAGATAATCACTTTTCTTCCAAAACGAAGGCTTGACAGAACATAGTTAATTTTGATGCAAGCTGCTTTGAAACCAACCGGCAAATTACTCAGAATGCTGAACTCGCCGAGAAAATCACTTGTGTCGCAAATTGAATGTTTGGCAAAAAAAAGTTAATTTTGATGCAAGCCGTTCTGAAACCAACATGCAAATTAGTCAGAATGCTTAACTCGCCGAGAAAATCACTTTTCTTCCAAAATAAAGGCTTGGCAAAAATAGTTAGTTTTGAAATAAGCTCCTCTGAAACCAACCCACAAATCACTCAGAATGCTTAACTCGCCGAGAAAATCAGTTTTGTTCCAAGTTGTATGTTTGACAAAAAATAGTTAATTTTGATGCAAGCCGTTCTGAAACCAACCGGCAAATTACTCAGAATGGTTAACTCGCCGTGAAAATCACTTTTCTTCCAAAATAAAGGCTTGGCAAAAAATGGTTAATTTCGATGCAAGCCGTTCTGAAACCTACCGGCAAATAACCCAGGACGCTTAACTCGCCGAGAAAATCACTTTTGTTCCAATTTGAATGTTTGGCAAAAAATAGTTAATTTTGATGCAAGCTGCTCTGAAACCAACCGGCAAATTACTCAGAATGCTTAACTCGCCGAGAAAATCACTTTTTTCCCAAAATGAATGTGTGGCAAAAACTAGTTAATTTTGATGCAGCCGTTCTGAAACCAGCCGGCAAATCATTCAGAATGCTTAACTCGCCGTGAAAATCACTTTTCTTCCAAAATAAAGGCTTGGCAAAAAATAGTTAATTTTGATGCAAGCCGTTCTGAAACCAACCGGCAAATTACTCAGAATGCTTAACTCGCCGAGAAAATCACTTTTGTTCCAATTTGAATGTTTGGCAAAAAATAGTTAATTTTGATGCAAGCTGCTCTGAAACCAACCGGCAAATTACTCAGAATGCTTAACTCGCCGAGAAAATCACTTTTTTCCAAAATAAAGGCTTGGCAAAAAATAGTTAATTTTGATGCTAGCGGTTCTGAAACCTACCGGCAAATAACCCAGAACGCTTAACTCGCCGAGAAAATCACTTTTGTTCCAATTTGAATGTTTGGCAAAAAATAGTTAATTTTGATGCAAGCTGCTCTGAAACGAACCGGCAAATTACTCAGAATGCTTAACTCGCCGAGAAAATCACTTTTTTCCCAAAATGAATGTCTGGCAAAAACTAGTTAAGTTTGAAACAGCCGTTCTGAAACCAGCCGGCAAATCACTCAGAATGCTTAACTCGCCGTGAAAATCACTTTTCTTCCAAAATAAAGGCTTGGCAAAAAATAGTTAATTTTGATGCAAGCCGTTCTAAAACCAACCGGCAAATTACTCAGAATGCTGAACTCGCCGAGAAAATCACTTTTGTCGCAAATTGAATGTGTGGCAAAAAATGGTTAATTTCGATGCAAGCCGTTCTGAAACCTACTGGCAAATAACCCAGGACGCTTAACTCGCCGAGAAAATCACTTTTGTTCCAATTTGAATGTTTGGCAAAAAATAGTTAATTTTGATGCAAGCTGCTCTGAAACCAACCGGCAAATTACTCAGAATGCTTAACTCGCCGAGAAAATCACTTTTTTCCCAAAATGAATGTGTGGCAAAAACTAGTTAATTTTGATGCAGCCGTTCTGAAACCAGCCGGCAAATCTTTCAGAATGCTTAACTCGCCGTGAAAATCACTTTTCTTCCAAAATAAAGGCTTGGCAAAAAATAGTTAATTTTGATGCAAGCCGTTCTGAAACCAACCGGCAAATTACTCAGAATGCTTAACTCGCCGAGAAAATCACTTTTGTTCCAATTTGAATGTTTGGCAAAAAATAGTTAATTTTGATGCAAGCTGCTCTGAAACCAACCGGCAAATTACTCAGAATGCTTAACTCGCCGAGAAAATCACTTTTTTCCCAAAATGAATGTGTGGCAAAAACTAGTTAATTTTGATGCAGCCGTTCTGAAACCAGCCGGCAAATCATTCAGAATGCTTAACTCGCCGTGAAAATCACTTTTCTTCCAAAATAAAGGCTTGGCAAAAAATAGTTAATTTTGATGCAAGCTGCTCTGAAACCAACCGGCAAATTACTCAGAATGCTGAACTCGCCGAGAAAATCACTTTTGTCGCAAATTGAATGTTTGGCAAAAAAAAGTTAATTTTGATGCAAGCCGTTCTGAAACCAGCCGGCAAATCACTCAGAATGCTTAACTCGCCGAGAAAATCACTTTTCTTCCAAAATAAAGGCTTGGCTAAAATAGTTAGTTTTGAAATCAGCTGCTCTGAAACCAACCCACAGATCACTCAGAATGCTTAACTCGCCGAGAAAATCAGTTTTGTTCCAAGTTGAATGTTTGACAAAAAATAGTTAATTTTGATGCAAGCCGTTCTGAAACCAACCGGCAAATTACTCAGAATGCTTAACTCGCCGTGAAAATCTCTTTTCTTCCAAAATAAAGGCTTGGCAAAAAATGGTTAATTTCGATGCAAGCGGTTCTGAAACCTACCGGCAAATAACCCAGAACGCTTAACTCGCCAAGAAAATCACTTTTGTTCCAATTTGAATGTTTGGCAAAAAATAGTTAATTTTGATGCAAGCTGCTCTGAAACCAACCGGCAAATTACTCAGAATGCTTAACTCGCCGAGAAAATCACTTTTTTCCCAAAATGAATGTGTGGCAAAACATAGTTAATTTTGATGCAGCCGTTCTGAAACCAGCCGGCAAATCACTCAGAATGCTTAACTCGCCGTGAAATTCACTTTTCTTCCAAAATAAAGGCCTGGCAAAAAATAGTTAATTTTGATGCAAGCCGTTCTGAAACCAACCGGCAAATTACTCAGAATGCTGAACTCGCCGAGAAAATCACTTTTGTCGCAAATTGAATGTTTGGCAAAAAAAGTTAATTTTGATGCAAGCCGTTCTGAAACCAACCGGCAAATTACTCAGAATGCTTAACTCGCCGTGAAAATCACTTTCCTTCCAGAATAAAGGCTTGGCAAAAAATTGTTAATTTCGATGCAAGCCGCTCTGAAACCAACCGGCAAATTACTCAAAGTGCTTACCTCGCCGAGAAAATAACTTGCCGAGATAATCACTTTTCTTCCAAAACGAAGGCTTGACAGAACATAGTTAATTTTGATGCAAGCTGCTTTGAAACCAACCGGCAAATTACTCAGAATGCTGAACTCGCCGAGAAAATCACTTGTGTCGCAAATTGAATGTTTGGCAAAAAAAAGTTAATTTTGATGCAAGCCGTTCTGAAACCAACATGCAAATTAGTCAGAATGCTTAACTCGCCGAGAAAATCACTTTTCTTCCAAAATAAAGGCTTGGCAAAAATAGTTAGTTTTGAAATAAGCTCCTCTGAAACCAACCCACAAATCACTCAGAATGCTTAACTCGCCGAGAAAATCAGTTTTGTTCCAAGTTGTATGTTTGACAAAAAATAGTTAATTTTGATGCAAGCCGTTCTGAAACCAACCGGCAAATTACTCAGAATGGTTAACTCGCCGTGAAAATCACTTTTCTTCCAAAATAAAGGCTTGGCAAAAAATGGTTAATTTCGATGCAAGCCGTTCTGAAACCTACCGGCAAATAACCCAGGACGCTTAACTCGCCGAGAAAATCACTTTTGTTCCAATTTGAATGTTTGGCAAAAAATAGTTAATTTTGATGCAAGCTGCTCTGAAACCAACCGGCAAATTACTCAGAATGCTTAACTCGCCGAGAAAATCACTTTTTTCCCAAAATGAATGTGTGGCAAAAACTAGTTAATTTTGATGCAGCCGTTCTGAAACCAGCCGGCAAATCATTCAGAATGCTTAACTCGCCGTGAAAATCACTTTTCTTCCAAAATAAAGGCTTGGCAAAAAATAGTTAATTTTGATGCAAGCCGTTCTGAAACCAACCGGCAAATTACTCAGAATGCTTAACTCGCCGAGAAAATCACTTTTGTTCCAATTTGAATGTTTGGCAAAAAATAGTTAATTTTGATGCAAGCTGCTCTGAAACCAACCGGCAAATTACTCAGAATGCTTAACTCGCCGAGAAAATCACTTTTTTCCAAAATAAAGGCTTGGCAAAAAATAGTTAATTTTGATGCTAGCGGTTCTGAAACCTACCGGCAAATAACCCAGAACGCTTAACTCGCCGAGAAAATCACTTTTGTTCCAATTTGAATGTTTGGCAAAAAATAGTTAATTTTGATGCAAGCTGCTCTGAAACGAACCGGCAAATTACTCAGAATGCTTAACTCGCCGAGAAAATCACTTTTTTCCCAAAATGAATGTCTGGCAAAAACTAGTTAAGTTTGAAACAGCCGTTCTGAAACCAGCCGGCAAATCACTCAGAATGCTTAACTCGCCGTGAAAATCACTTTTCTTCCAAAATAAAGGCTTGGCAAAAAATAGTTAATTTTGATGCAAGCCGTTCTAAAACCAACCGGCAAATTACTCAGAATGCTGAACTCGCCGAGAAAATCACTTTTGTCGCAAATTGAATGTGTGGCAAAAAATGGTTAATTTCGATGCAAGCCGTTCTGAAACCTACTGGCAAATAACCCAGGACGCTTAACTCGCCGAGAAAATCACTTTTGTTCCAATTTGAATGTTTGGCAAAAAATAGTTAATTTTGATGCAAGCTGCTCTGAAACCAACCGGCAAATTACTCAGAATGCTTAACTCGCCGAGAAAATCACTTTTTTCCCAAAATGAATGTGTGGCAAAAACTAGTTAATTTTGATGCAGCCGTTCTGAAACCAGCCGGCAAATCTTTCAGAATGCTTAACTCGCCGTGAAAATCACTTTTCTTCCAAAATAAAGGCTTGGCAAAAAATAGTTAATTTTGATGCAAGCCGTTCTGAAACCAACCGGCAAATTACTCAGAATGCTTAACTCGCCGAGAAAATCACTTTTGTTCCAATTTGAATGTTTGGCAAAAAATAGTTAATTTTGATGCAAGCTGCTCTGAAACCAACCGGCAAATTACTCAGAATGCTTAACTCGCCGAGAAAATCACTTTTTTCCCAAAATGAATGTGTGGCAAAAAATAGTTAATTTTGATGCAGCCGTTCTGAAACCAGCCGGCAAATCACTCAGAATGCTTAACTCGCCGTGAAAATCACTTTTCTTCCAAAATAAAGGCTTGGCAAAAAATAGTTAATTTTGATGCAAGCCGTTCTGAAACCAACCGGCAAATTACTCAGAATGCTGAACTCGCCGAGAAAATCACTTTTGTCGCAAATTGAATGTTTGGCAAAAAAAAGTTAATTTTGATGCAAGCCGTTCTGAAACCAACATGCAAATTAGTCAGAATGCTTAACTCGCCGAGAAAATCACTTTTCTTCCAAAATAAAGGCTTGGCAAAAATAGTTAGTTTTGAAATAAGCTGCTCTGAAACCTACCCACAGATCACTCAGAATGCTTAACTCGCCGAGAAAATCAGTTTTGTTCCAAGTTGAATGTTTGACAAAAAATAGTTAATTTTGATGCAAGCCGTTCTGAAACCAACCGGCAAATTACTCAGAATGCTTAACTCGCCGTGAAAATCTCTTTTCTTCCAAAATAAAGGCTTGGCAAAAAATGGTTAATTTCGATGCAAGCGGTTCTGAAACCTACCGGCAAATAACCCAGAACGCTTAACTCGCCAAGAAAATCACTTTTGTTCCAATTTGAATGTTTGGCAAAAAATAGTTAATTTTGATGCAAGCTGCTCTGAAACCAACCGGCAAATTACTCAGAATGCTTAACTCGCCGAGAAAATCACTTTTTTCCCAAAATGAATGTGTGGCAAAACATAGTTAATTTTGATGCAGCCGTTCTGAAACCAGCCGGCAAATCACTCAGAATGCTTAACTCGCCGTGAAATTCACTTTTCTTCCAAAATAAAGGCCTGGCAAAAAATAGTTAATTTTGATGCAAGCCGTTCTGAAACCAACCGGCAAATTACTCAGAATGCTGAACTCGCCGAGAAAATCACTTTTGTCGCAAATTGAATGTTTGGCAAAAAAAGTTAATTTTGATGCAAGCCGTTCTGAAACCAACCGGCAAATTACTCAGAATGCTTAACTCGCCGTGAAAATCACTTTCCTTCCAGAATAAAGGCTTGGCAAAAAATTGTTAATTTCGATGCAAGCCGCTCTGAAACCAACCGGCAAATTACTCAAAGTGCTTACCTCGCCGAGAAAATAACTTGCCGAGATAATCACTTTTCTTCCAAAACGAAGGCTTGACAGAACATAGTTAATTTTGATGCAAGCTGCTTTGAAACCAACCGGCAAATTACTCAGAATGCTGAACTCGCCGAGAAAATCACTTGTGTCGCAAATTGAATGTTTGGCAAAAAAAAGTTAATTTTGATGCAAGCCGTTCTGAAACCAACATGCAAATTAGTCAGAATGCTTAACTCGCCGAGAAAATCACTTTTCTTCCAAAATAAAGGCTTGGCAAAAAATGGTTAATTTCGATGCAAGCGGTTCTGAAACCTGCCGGCAAATAACCCAGAACGCTTACCTCGCCGAGAAAATCACTTTTGTTCCAATTTGAATGTTTGGCAAAAAATAGTTAATTTTGATGCAAGCTGCTCTGAAACGAACCGGCAAATTACTCAGAATGCTTAACTCGCCGAGAAAATCACTTTTTTCCCAAAATGAATGTCTGGCAAAAACTAGTTAAGTTTGAAACAGCCGTTCTGAAACCAGCCGGCAAATCACTCAGAATGCTTAACTCGCCGTGAAAATCACTTTTCTTCCAAAATAAAGGCTTGGCAAAAAATAGTTAATTTTGATGCAAGCCGTTCTAAAACCAACCGGCAAATTACTCAGAATGCTGAACTCGCCGAGAAAATCACTTTTGTCGCAAATTGAATGTGTGGCAAAAAATGGTTAATTTCGATGCAAGCCGTTCTGAAACCTACCGGCAAATAACCCAGGACGCTTAACTCGCCGAGAAAATCACTTTTGTTCCAATTTGAATGTTTGGCAAAAAATAGTTAATTTTGATGCAAGCTGCTCTGAAACCAACCGGCAAATTACTCAGAATGCTTAACTCGCCGAGAAAATCACTTTTTTCCCAAAATGAATGTGTGGCAAAAACTAGTTAATTTTGATGCAGCCGTTCTGAAACCAGCCGGCAAATCTTTCAGAATGCTTAACTCGCCGTGAAAATCACTTTTCTTCCAAAATAAAGGCTTGGCAAAAAATAGTTAATTTTGATGCAAGCCGTTCTGAAACCAACCGGCAAATTACTCAGAATGCTTAACTCGCCGAGAAAATCACTTTTGTTCCAATTTGAATGTTTGGCAAAAAATAGTTAATTTTGATGCAAGCTGCTCTGAAACCAACCGGCAAATTACTCAGAATGCTTAACTCGCCGAGAAAATCACTTTTTTCCCAAAATGAATGTGTGGCAAAAAATAGTTAATTTTGATGCAGCCGTTCTGAAACCAGCCGGCAAATCACTCAGAATGCTTAACTCGCCGTGAAAATCACTTTTCTTCCAAAATAAAGGCTTGGCAAAAAATAGTTAATTTTGATGCAAGCCGTTCTGAAACCAACCGGCAAATTACTCAGAATGCTGAACTCGCCGAGAAAATCACTTTTGTCGCAAATTGAATGTTTGGCAAAAAAAAGTTAATTTTGATGCAAGCCGTTCTGAAACCAACATGCAAATTAGTCAGAATGCTTAACTCGCCGAGAAAATCACTTTTCTTCCAAAATAAAGGCTTGGCAAAAATAGTTAGTTTTGAAATAAGCTGCTCTGAAACCTACCCACAGATCACTCAGAATGCTTAACTCGCCGAGAAAATCAGTTTTGTTCCAAGTTGAATGTTTGACAAAAAATAGTTAATTTTGATGCAAGCCGTTCTGAAACCAACCGGCAAATTACTCAGAATGCTTAACTCGCCGTGAAAATCTCTTTTCTTCCAAAATAAAGGCTTGGCAAAAAATGGTTAATTTCGATGCAAGCGGTTCTGAAACCTACCGGCAAATAACCCAGAACGCTTAACTCGCCAAGAAAATCACTTTTGTTCCAATTTGAATGTTTGGCAAAAAATAGTTAATTTTGATGCAAGCTGCTCTGAAACCAACCGGCAAATTACTCAGAATGCTTAACTCGCCGAGAAAATCACTTTTTTCCCAAAATGAATGTGTGGCAAAACATAGTTAATTTTGATGCAGCCGTTCTGAAACCAGCCGGCAAATCACTCAGAATGCTTAACTCGCCGTGAAATTCACTTTTCTTCCAAAATAAAGGCCTGGCAAAAAATAGTTAATTTTGATGCAAGCCGTTCTGAAACCAGCCGGCAAATTACTCAGAATGCTTAACTCGCCGTGAAAATCACTTTCCTTCCAGAATAAAGGCTTGGCAAAAAATTGTTAATTTCGATGCAAGCCGCTCTGAAACCAACCGGCAAATTACTCAAAGTGCTTACCTCGCCGAGAAAATAACTTGCCGAGATAATCACTTTTCTTCCAAAACGAAGGCTTGACAGAACATAGTTAATTTTGATGCAAGCTGCTTTGAAACCAACCGGCAAATTACTCAGAATGCTGAACTCGCCGAGAAAATCACTTGTGTCGCAAATTGAATGTTTGGCAAAAAAAAGTTAATTTTGATGCAAGCCGTTCTGAAACCAACATGCAAATTAGTCAGAATGCTTAACTCGCCGAGAAAATCACTTTTCTTCCAAAATAAAGGCTTGGCAAAAATAGTTAGTTTTGAAATAAGCTGCTCTGAAACCAACCCACAAATCACTCAGAATGCTTAACTCGCCGAGAAAATCAGTTTTGTTCCAAGTTGTATGTTTGACAAAAAATAGTTAATTTTGATGCAAGCCGTTCTGAAACCAACCGGCAAATTACTCAGAATGCTTAACTCGCCGTGAAAATCACTTTTCTTCCAAAATAAAGGCTTGGCAAAAAATAGTTAATTTTGATGCTAGCGGTTCTGAAACCTACCGGCAAATAACCCAGAACGCTTAACTCGCCGAGAAAATCACTTTTGTTCCAATTTGAATGTTTGGCAAAAAATAGTTAATTTTGATGCAAGCTGCTCTGAAACGAACCGGCAAATTACTCAGAATGCTTAACTCGCCGAGAAAATCACTTTTTTCCCAAAATGAATGTCTGGCAAAAACTAGTTAAGTTTGAAACAGCCGTTCTGAAACCAGCCGGCAAATCACTCAGAATGCTTAACTCGCCGTGAAAATCACTTTTCTTCCAAAATAAAGGCTTGGCAAAAAATAGTTAATTTTGATGCAAGCCGTTCTAAAACCAACCGGCAAATTACTCAGAATGCTGAACTCGCCGAGAAAATCACTTTTGTCGCAAATTGAATGTTTGGCAAAAAATGGTTAATTTCGATGCAAGCCGTTCTGAAACCTACCGGCAAATAACCCAGGACGCTTAACTCGCCGAGAAAATCACTTTTGTTCCAATTTGAATGTTTGGCAAAAAATAGTTAATTTTGATGCAAGCTGCTCTGAAACCAACCGGCAAATTACTCAGAATGCTTAACTCGCCGAGAAAATCACTTTTTTCCCAAAATGAATGTGTGGCAAAAACTAGTTAATTTTGATGCAGCCGTTCTGAAACCAGCCGGCAAATCACTCAGAATGCTTAACTCGCCGTGAAAATCACTTTTCTTCCAAAATAAAGGCTTGGCAAAAAATAGTTAATTTTGATGCAAGCCGTTCTGAAACCAAGCGGCAAATTACTCAGAATGCTTAACTCGCCGAGAAAATCACTTTTGTTCCAATTTGAATGTTTGGCAAAAAATAGTTAATTTTGATGCAAGCTGCTCTGAAACCAACATGCAAATTAGTCAGAATGCTTAACTCGCCGAGAAAATCACTTTTCTTCCAAAATAAAGGCTTGGCAAAAATAGTTAGTTTTGAAATAAGCTGCTCTGAAACCAACCCACAGATCACTCAGAATGCTTAACTCGCCGAGAAAATCAGTTTTGTTCCAAGTTGAATGTTTGACAAAAAATAGTTAATTTTGATGCAAGCCGTTCTGAAACCAACCGGCAAATTACTCAGAATGCTTAACTCGCCGTGAAAATCTCTTTTCTTCCAAAATAAAGGCTTGGCAAAAAATGGTTAATTTCGATGCAAGCGGTTCTGAAACCTACCGGCAAATAACCCAGAACGCTTAACTCGCCAAGAAAATCACTTTTGTTCCAATTTGAATGTTTGGCAAAAAATAGTTAATTTTGATGCAAGCTGCTCTGAAACCAACCGGCAAATTACTCAGAATGCTTAACTCGCCGAGAAAATCACTTTTTTCCCAAAATGAATGTGTGGCAAAACATAGTTAATTTTGATGCAGCCGTTCTGAAACCAGCCGGCAAATCACTCAGAATGCTTAACTCGCCGTGAAATTCACTTTTCTTCCAAAATAAAGGCCTGGCAAAAAATAGTTAATTTTGATGCAAGCCGTTCTGAAACCAACCGGCAAATTACTCAGAATGCTGAACTCGCCGAGAAAATCACTTTTGTCGCAAATTGAATGTTTGGCAAAAAAAGTTAATTTTGATGCAAGCCGTTCTGAAACCAACCGGCAAATTACTCAGAATGCTTAACTCGCCGTGAAAATCACTTTCCTTCCAGAATAAAGGCTTGGCAAAAAATTGTTAATTTCGATGCAAGCCGCTCTGAAACCAACCGGCAAATTACTCAAAGTGCTTACCTCGCCGAGAAAATAACTTGCCGAGATAATCACTTTTCTTCCAAAACGAAGGCTTGACAGAACATAGTTAATTTTGATGCAAGCTGCTTTGAAACCAACCGGCAAATTACTCAGAATGCTGAACTCGCCGAGAAAATCACTTGTGTCGCAAATTGAATGTTTGGCAAAAAAAAGTTAATTTTGATGCAAGCCGTTCTGAAACCAACATGCAAATTAGTCAGAATGCTTAACTCGCCGAGAAAATCACTTTTCTTCCAAAATAAAGGCTTGGCAAAAAATACTTAATTTTGATGCTAGCGGTTCTGAAACCTACCGGCAAATAACCCAGAACGCTTAACTCGCCGAGAAAATCACTTTTGTTCCAATTTGAATGTTTGGCAAAAAATAGTTAATTTTGATGCAAGCTGCTCTGAAACGAACCGGCAAATTACTCAGAATGCTTAACTCGCCGAGAAAATCACTTTTTTCCCAAAATGAATGTCTGGCAAAAACTAGTTAAGTTTGAAACAGCCGTTCTGAAACCAGCCGGCAAATCACTCAGAATGCTTAACTCGCCGTGAAAATCACTTTTCTTCCAAAATAAAGGCTTGGCAAAAAATAGTTAATTTTGATGCAAGCCGTTCTAAAACCAACCGGCAAATTACTCAGAATGCTGAACTCGCCGAGAAAATCACTTTTGTCGCTAATTGAATGTTTGGCAAAAAATGGTTAATTTCGATGCAAGCCGTTCTGAAACCTACCGGCAAATAACCCAGGACGCTTAACTCGCCGAGAAAATCACTTTTGTTCCAATTTGAATGTTTGGCAAAAAATAGTTAATTTTGATGCAAGCTGCTCTGAAACCAACCGGCAAATTACTCAGAATGCTTAACTCGCCGAGAAAATCACTTTTTTCCCAAAATGAATGTGTGGCAAAAACTAGTTAATTTTGATGCAGCCGTTCTGAAACCAGCCGGCAAATCACTCAGAATGCTTAACTCGCCGTGAAAATCACTTTTCTTCCAAAATAAAGGCTTGGCAAAAAATAGTTAATTTTGATGCAAGCCGTTCTGAAACCAAGCGGCAAATTACTCAGAATGCTTAACTCGCCGAGAAAATCACTTTTGTTCCAATTTGAATGTTTGGCAAAAAATAGTTAATTTTGATGCAAGCTGCTCTGAAACCAACATGCAAATTAGTCAGAATGCTTAACTCGCCGAGAAAATCACTTTTCTTCCAAAATAAAGGCTTGGCAAAAATAGTTAGTTTTGAAATAAGCTGCTCTGAAACCAACCCACAGATCACTCAGAATGCTTAACTCGCCGAGAAAATCAGTTTTGTTCCAAGTTGAATGTTTGACAAAAAATAGTTAATTTTGATGCAAGCCGTTCTGAAACCAACCGGCAAATTACTCAGAATGCTTAACTCGCCGTGAAAATCTCTTTTCTTCCAAAATAAAGGCTTGGCAAAAAATGGTTAATTTCGATGCAAGCGGTTCTGAAACCTACCGGCAAATAACCCAGAACGCTTAACTCGCCAAGAAAATCACTTTTGTTCCAATTTGAATGTTTGGCAAAAAATAGTTAATTTTGATGCAAGCTGCTCTGAAACCAACCGGCAAATTACTCAGAATACTTAACTCGCCGAGAAAATCACTTTTTTCCCAAAATGAATGTGTGGCAAAACATAGTTAATTTTGATGCAGCCGTTCTGAAACCAGCCGGCAAATCACTCAGAATGCTTAACTCGCCGTGAAATTCACTTTTCTTCCAAAATAAAGGCCTGGCAAAAAATAGTTAATTTTGATGCAAGCCGTTCTGAAACCAACCGGCAAATTACTCAGAATGCTGAACTCGCCGAGAAAATCACTTTTGTCGCAAATTGAATGTTTGGCAAAAAAAGTTAATTTTGATGCAAGCCGTTCTGAAACCAACCGGCAAATTACTCAAAATGCTTAACTCGCCGAGAAAATCACTTTTCTTCCAAAATAAAGGCTTGGCAAAAATAGTTAGTTTTGAAATAAGCTCCTCTGAAACCAACCCACAAATCACTCAGAATGCTTAACTCGCCGAGAAAATCAGTTTTGTTCCAAGTTGTATGTTTGACAAAAAATAGTTAATTTTGATGCAAGCCGTTCTGAAACCAACCGGCAAATTACTCAGAATGGTTAACTCGCCGTGAAAATCACTTTTCTTCCAAAATAAAGGCTTGGCAAAAAATGGTTAATTTCGATGCAAGCCGTTCTGAAACCTACCGGCAAATAACCCAGGACGCTTAACTCGCCGAGAAAATCACTTTTGTTCCAATTTGAATGTTTGGCAAAAAATAGTTAATTTTGATGCAAGCTGCTCTGAAACCAACCGGCAAATTACTCAGAATGCTTAACTCGCCGAGAAAATCACTTTTTTCCCAAAATGAATGTGTGGCAAAAACTAGTTAATTTTGATGCAGCCGTTCTGAAACCAGCCGGCAAATCACTCAGAATGCTTAACTCGCCGTGAAAATCACTTTTCTTCCAAAATAAAGGCTTGGCAAAAAATAGTTAATTTTGATGCAAGCCGTTCTGAAACCAAGCGGCAAATTACTCAGAATGCTTAACTCGCCGAGAAAATCACTTTTGTTCCAATTTGAATGTTTGGCAAAAAATAGTTAATTTTGATGCAAGCTGCTCTGAAACCAACATGCAAATTAGTCAGAATGCTTAACTCGCCGAGAAAATCACTTTTCTTCCAAAATAAAGGCTTGGCAAAAATAGTTAGTTTTGAAATAAGCTGCTCTGAAACCAACCCACAGATCACTCAGAATGCTTAACTCGCCGAGAAAATCAGTTTTGTTCCAAGTTGAATGTTTGACAAAAAATAGTTAATTTTGATGCAAGCCGTTCTGAAACCAACCGGCAAATTACTTAGAATGCTTAACTCGCCGTGAAAATCTCTTTTCTTCCAAAATAAAGGCTTGGCAAAAAATGGTTAATTTCGATGCAAGCGGTTCTGAAACCTACCGGCAAATAACCCAGAACGCTTAACTCGCCAAGAAAATCACTTTTGTTCCAATTTGAATGTTTGGCAAAAAATAGTTAATTTTGATGCAAGCTGCTCTGAAACCAACCGGCAAATTACTCAGAATACTTAACTCGCCGAGAAAATCACTTTTTTCCCAAAATGAATGTGTGGCAAAACATAGTTAATTTTGATGCAGCCGTTCTGAAACCAGCCGGCAAATCACTCAGAATGCTTAACTCGCCGTGAAATTCACTTTTCTTCCAAAATAAAGGCCTGGCAAAAAATAGTTAATTTTGATGCAAGCCGTTCTGAAACCAACCGGCAAATTACTCAGAATGCTGAACTCGCCGAGAAAATCACTTTTGTCGCAAATTGAATGTTTGGCAAAAAAAGTTAATTTTGATGCAAGCCGTTCTGAAACCAACCGGCAAATTACTCAAAATGCTTAACTCGCCGTGAAAATCACTTTCCTTCCAGAATAAAGGCTTGGCAAAAAATTGTTAATTTCGATGCAAGCCGCTCTGAAACCAACCGGCAAATTACTCAAAGTGCTTACCTCGCCGAGAAAATAACTTGCCGAGATAATCACTTTTCTTCCAAAACGAAGGCTTGACAGAACATAGTTAATTTTGATGCAAGCTGCTTTGAAACCAACCGGCAAATTACTCAGAATGCTGAACTCGCCGAGAAAATCACTTGTGTCGCAAATTGAATGTTTGGCAAAAAAAAGTTAATTTTGATGCAAGCCGTTCTGAAACCAACATGCAAATTAGTCAGAATGCTTAACTCGCCGAGAAAATCACTTTTCTTCCAAAATAAAGGCTTGGCAAAAATAGTTAGTTTTGAAATAAGCTGCTCTGAAACCAACCCACAAATCACTCAGAATGCTTAACTCGCCGAGAAAATCAGTTTTGTTCCAAGTTGTATGTTTGACAAAAAATAGTAAATTTTGATGCAAGCCGTTCTGAAACCAACCGGCAAATTACTCAGAATGCTTAACTCGCCGTGAAAATCACTTTTCTTCCAAAATAAAGGCTTGGCAAAAAATAGTTAATTTTGATGCTAGCGGTTCTGAAACCTACTGGCAAATAACCCAGAACGCTTAACTCGCCGAGAAAATCACTTTTGTTCCAATTTGAATGTTTGGCAAAAAATAGTTAATTTTGATGCAAGCTGCTCTGAAACGAACCGGCAAATTACTCAGAATGCTTAACTCGCCGAGAAAATCACTTTTTTCCCAAAATGAATGTCTGGCAAAAACTAGTTAAGTTTGAAACAGCCGTTCTGAAACCAGCCGGCAAATCACTCAGAATGCTTAACTCGCCGTGAAAATCACTTTTCTTCCAAAATAAAGGCTTGGCAAAAAATAGTTAATTTTGATGCAAGCCGTTCTGAAACCAAGCGGCAAATTACTCAGAATGCAGAACTCGCCGAGAAAATCACTTTTGTCGCAAATTGAATGTTTGGCAAAAAATGGTTAATTTCGATGCAAGCCGTTCTGAAACCTACCGGCAAATAACCCAGGACGCTTAACTCGCCGAGAAAATCACTTTTGTTCCAATTTGAATGTTTGGCAAAAAATAGTTAATTTTGATGCAAGCTGCTCTGAAACCAACCGGCAAATTACTCAGAATGCTTAACTCGCCGAGAAAATCACTTTTTTCCCAAAATGAATGTGTGGCAAAAACTAGTTAATTTTGATGCAGCCGTTCTGAAACCAGCCGGCAAATCACTCAGAATGCTTAACTCGCCGTGAAAATCACTTTTCTTCCAAAATAAAGGCTTGGCAAAAAATAGTTAATTTTGATGCAAGCCGTTCTGAAACCAAGCGGCAAATTACTCAGAATGCTTAACTCGCCGAGAAAATCACTTTTGTTCCAATTTGAATGTTTGGCAAAAAATAGTTAATTTTGATGCAAGCTGCTCTGAAACCAACATGCAAATTAGTCAGAATGCTTAACTCGCCGAGAAAATCACTTTTCTTCCAAAATAAAGGCTTGGCAAAAATAGTTAGTTTTGAAATAAGCTGCTCTGAAACCAACCCACAGATCACTCAGAATGCTTAACTCGCCGAGAAAATCAGTTTTGTTCCAAGTTGAATGTTTGACAAAAAATAGTTAATTTTGATGCAAGCCGTTCTGAAACCAACCGGCAAATTACTCAGAATGCTTAACTCGCCGTGAAAATCTCTTTTCTTCCAAAATAAAGGCTTGGCAAAAAATGGTTAATTTCGATGCAAGCGGTTCTGAAACCTACCGGCAAATAACCCAGAACGCTTAACTCGCCAAGAAAATCACTTTTGTTCCAATTTGAATGTTTGGCAAAAAATAGTTAATTTTGATGCAAGCTGCTCTGAAACCAACCGGCAAATTACTCAGAATGCTTAACTCGCCGAGAAAATCACTTTTTTCCCAAAATGAATGTGTGGCAAAACATAGTTAATTTTGATGCAGCCGTTCTGAAACCAGCCGGCAAATCACTCAGAATGCTTAACTCGCCGTGAAAATCACTTTTCTTCCAAAATAAAGGCTTGGCAAAAAATAGTTAATTTTGATGCAAGCCGTTCTGAAACCAAGCGGCAAATTACTCAGAATGCTTAACTCGCCGAGAAAATCACTTTTGTTCCAAAATAAAGGCTTGGCAAAAAAAAGTTAATTTTGATGCAAGCCGTTCTGAAACCAACCGGCAAATTACTCAGAATGCTTAACTCGCCGAGAAAATCACTTTTTTCCCAAAATGAATGTGTGGCAAAAAATAGTTAATTTTGATGCAGCCGTTCTGAAACCAGCCGGCAAATCACTCAGAATGCTTAACTCGCCGTGAAAATCACTTTTCTTCCAAAATAAAGGCTTGGCAAAAAATAGTTAATTTTGATGCAAGCCGTTCTGAAACCAACCGGCAAATTACTCAGAATGCTGAACTCGCCGAGAAAATCACTTTTGTCGCAAATTGAATGTTTGGCAAAAAAAAGTTAATTTTGATGCAAGCCGTTCTGAAACCAACCGGCAAATTACTCAGAATGCTTAACTCGCCGTGAAAATCACTTTTCTTCCAAAATAAAGGCTTGGCAAAAAATAGTTAATTTTGATGCTAGCGGTTCTGAAACCTACCGGCAAATAACCCAGAACGCTTAACTCGCCGAGAAAATCACTTTTGTTCCAATTTGAATGTTTGGCAAAAAATAGTTAATTTTGATGCAAGCTGCTCTGAAACCAACCGGCAAATTACTCAGAATGCTTAACTCGCCGAGAAAATGACTTTTTTCCCAAAATGAATGTCTGGCAAAAACTAGTTAATTTTGATGCAGCCGTTCTGAAACCAACCGGCAAATTACTCAGAATGCTGAACTCGCCGAGAAAATCACTTTTGTCGCAAATTGAATGTTTGGCAAAAAAAAGTTAATTTTGATGCAAGCCGTTCTGAAACCTACCGGCAAATTACTCAGAATGCTTAACTCGCCGTGAAAATCACTTTTCTTCCAAAATAAAGGCTTGGCAAAAAATGGTTAATTTCGATGCAAGCCGTTCTGAAACCTACAGGCAAATTAGTCAGAATGCTTAACACGCCGAGAAAATCACTTTTTTCCCAAAATGAATGCGTGGCAAAAACTAGTTAATTTTGATGCAGCCGTTCTGAAACCAGCCGGCAAATCACTCAGAATGCTTAACTCGCCGTGAAAATCACTTTTCTTCCAAAATAAAGGCTTGGCAAAAAATAGTTAATTTTGATGCAAGCCGTTCTGAAACCAACCGGCAAATTACTCAGAATGCTGAACTCGCCGAGAAAATCACTTTTGTCGCAAATTGAATGTTTGGCAAAAAAAAGTTAATTTTGATGCAAGCCGTTCTGAAACCTACCGGCAAATTACTCAGAATGCTTAACTCGCCGTGAAAATCACTTTTCTTCCAAAATAAAGGCTTGGCAAAAAATGGTTAATTTCGATGCAAGCGGTTCTGAAACCTACCGGCAAATAACCCAGAACGCTTAACTCGCCAAGAAAATCACTTTTGTTCCAATTTGAATGTTTGGCAAAAAATAGTTAATTTTGATGCAAGCTGCTCTGAAACCAACCGGCAAATTACTCAGAATACTTAACTCGCCGAGAAAATCACTTTTTTCCCAAAATGAATGTGTGGCAAAACATAGTTAATTTTGATGCAGCCGTTCTGAAACCAGCCGGCAAATCACTCAGAATGCTGAACTCGCCGTGAAATTCACTTTTCTTCCAAAATAAAGGCCTGGCAAAAAATAGTTAATTTTGATGCAAGCCGTTCTGAAACCAACCGGCAAATTACTCAGAATGCTGAACTCGCCGAGAAAATCACTTTTGTCGCAAATTGAATGTTTGGCAAAAAAAGTTAATTTTGATGCAAGCCGTTCTGAAACCAACCGGCAAATTACTCAAAATGCTTAACTCGCCGTGAAAATCACTTTCCTTCCAGAATAAAGGCTTGGCAAAAAATTGTTAATTTCGATGCAAGCCGCTCTGAAACCAACCGGCAAATTACTCAAAGTGCTTACCTCGCCGAGAAAATAACTTGCCGAGATAATCACTTTTCTTCCAAAACGAAGGCTTGACAGAACATAGTTAATTTTGATGCAAGCTGCTTTGAAACCAACCGGCAAATTACTCAGAATGCTGAACTCGCCGAGAAAATCACTTGTGTCGCAAATTGAATGTTTGGCAAAAAAAAGTTAATTTTGATGCAAGCCGTTCTGAAACCAACATGCAAATTAGTCAGAATGCTTAACTCGCCGAGAAAATCACTTTTCTTCCAAAATAAAGGCTTGGCAAAAATAGTTAGTTTTGAAATAAGCTGCTCTGAAACCAACCCACAAATCACTCAGAATGCTTAACTCGCCGAGAAAATCAGTTTTGTTCCAAGTTGTATGTTTGACAAAAAATAGTAAATTTTGATGCAAGCCGTTCTGAAACCAACCGGCAAATTACTCAGAATGCTTAACTCGCCGTGAAAATCACTTTCCTTCCAGAATAAAGGCTTGGCAAAAAATTGTTAATTTCGATGCAAGCCGCTCTGAAACCAACCGGCAAATTACTCAAAGTGCTTACCTCGCCGAGAAAATAACTTGCCGAGATAATCACTTTTCTTCCAAAACGAAGGCTTGACAGAACATAGTTAATTTTGATGCAAGCTGCTTTGAAACCAACCGGCAAATTACTCAGAATGCTGAACTCGCCGAGAAAATCACTTGTGTCGCAAATTGAATGTTTGGCAAAAAAAAGTTAATTTTGATGCAAGCCGTTCTGAAACCAACATGCAAATTAGTCAGAATGCTTAACTCGCCGAGAAAATCACTTTTCTTCCAAAATAAAGGCTTGGCAAAAATAGTTAGTTTTGAAATAAGCTGCTCTGAAACCAACCCACAAATCACTCAGAATGCTTAACTCGCCGAGAAAATCAGTTTTGTTCCAAGTTGTATGTTTGACAAAAAATAGTAAATTTTGATGCAAGCCGTTCTGAAACCAACCGGCAAATTACTCAGAATGCTTAACTCGCCGTGAAAATCACTTTTCTTCCAAAATAAAGGCTTGGCAAAAAATAGTTAATTTTGATGCTAGCGGTTCTGAAACCTACTGGCAAATAACCCAGAACGCTTAACTCGCCGAGAAAATCACTTTTGTTCCAATTTGAATGTTTGGCAAAAAATAGTTAATTTTGATGCAAGCTGCTCTGAAACGAACCGGCAAATTACTCAGAATGCTTAACTCGCCGAGAAAATCACTTTTTTCCCAAAATGAATGTCTGGCAAAAACTAGTTAAGTTTGAAACAGCCGTTCTGAAACCAGCCGGCAAATCACTCAGAATGCTTAACTCGCCGTGAAAATCACTTTTCTTCCAAAATAAAGGCTTGGCAAAAAATAGTTAATTTTGATGCAAGCCGTTCTGAAACCAAGCGGCAAATTACTCAGAATGCAGAACTCGCCGAGAAAATCACTTTTGTCGCAAATTGAATGTTTGGCAAAAAATGGTTAATTTCGATGCAAGCCGTTCTGAAACCTACCGGCAAATAACCCAGGACGCTTAACTCGCCGAGAAAATCACTTTTGTTCCAATTTGAATGTTTGGCAAAAAATAGTTAATTTTGATGCAAGCTGCTCTGAAACCAACCGGCAAATTACTCAGAATGCTTAACTCGCCGAGAAAATCACTTTTTTCCCAAAATGAATGTGTGGCAAAAACTAGTTAATTTTGATGCAGCCGTTCTGAAACCAGCCGGCAAATCACTCAGAATGCTTAACTCGCCGTGAAAATCACTTTTCTTCCAAAATAAAGGCTTGGCAAAAAATAGTTAATTTTGATGCAAGCCGTTCTGAAACCAAGCGGCAAATTACTCAGAATGCTTAACTCGCCGAGAAAATCACTTTTGTTCCAATTTGAATGTTTGGCAAAAAATAGTTAATTTTGATGCAAGCTGCTCTGAAACCAACATGCAAATTAGTCAGAATGCTTAACTCGCCGAGAAAATCACTTTTCTTCCAAAATAAAGGCTTGGCAAAAATAGTTAGTTTTGAAATAAGCTGCTCTGAAACCAACCCACAGATCACTCAGAATGCTTAACTCGCCGAGAAAATCAGTTTTGTTCCAAGTTGAATGTTTGACAAAAAATAGTTAATTTTGATGCAAGCCGTTCTGAAACCAACCGGCAAATTACTCAGAATGCTTAACTCGCCGTGAAAATCTCTTTTCTTCCAAAATAAAGGCTTGGCAAAAAATGGTTAATTTCGATGCAAGCGGTTCTGAAACCTACCGGCAAATAACCCAGAACGCTTAACTCGCCAAGAAAATCACTTTTGTTCCAATTTGAATGTTTGGCAAAAAATAGTTAATTTTGATGCAAGCTGCTCTGAAACCAACCGGCAAATTACTCAGAATGCTTAACTCGCCGAGAAAATCACTTTTTTCCCAAAATGAATGTGTGGCAAAACATAGTTAATTTTGATGCAGCCGTTCTGAAACCAGCCGGCAAATCACTCAGAATGCTTAACTCGCCGTGAAAATCACTTTTCTTCCAAAATAAAGGCTTGGCAAAAAATAGTTAATTTTGATGCAAGCCGTTCTGAAACCAAGCGGCAAATTACTCAGAATGCTTAACTCGCCGAGAAAATCACTTTTGTTCCAATTTGAATGTTTGGCAAAAAATAGTTAATTTTGATGCAAGCTGCTCTGAAACCAACCGGCAAATTACTCAGAATGCTTAACTCGCCGAGAAAATCACTTTTTTCCCAAAATGAATGTGTGGCAAAAAATAGTTAATTTTGATGCAGCCGTTCTGAAACCAGCCGGCAAATCACTCAGAATGCTTAACTCGCCGTGAAAATCACTTTTCTTCCAAAATAAAGGCTTGGCAAAAAATAGTTAATTTTGATGCAAGCCGTTCTGAAACCAACCGGCAAATTACTCAGAATGCTGAACTCGCCGAGAAAATCACTTTTGTCGCAAATTGAATGTTTGGCAAAAAAAAGTTAATTTTGATGCAAGCCGTTCTGAAACCTACCGGCAAATTACTCAGAATGCTTAACTCGCCGTGAAAATCACTTTTCTTCCAAAATAAAGGCTTGGCAAAAAATGGTTAATTTCGATGCAAGCCGTTCTGAAACCTACAGGCAAATTAGTCAGAATGCTTAACACGCCGAGAAAATCACTTTTTTCCCAAAATGAATGCGTGGCAAAAACTAGTTAATTTTGATGCAGCCGTTCTGAAACCACCGGCAAATCACTCAGAATGCTTAACTCGCCGTGAAAATCACTTTTCTTCCAAAATAAAGGCTTGGCAAAAAATAGTTAATTTTAATGCAAGCCGTTCTGAAACCAACCGGCAAATTACTCAGAATGCTTAACTCGCCGAGAAAATCAGTTTTGTTCCAAGTTGAATGTTTGACAAAAAATAGTTAATTTTGATGCAAGCCGTTCTGAAACCAACCGGCAAATTACTCAGAATGCTTAACTCGCCGTGAAAATCACTTTTCTTCCAAAATAAAGGCTTGGCAAAAAATAGTTAATTTTGATGCTAGCGGTTCTGAAACCTACCGGCAAATAACCCAGAACGCTTAACTCGCCGAGAAAATCACTTTTGTTCCAATTTGAATGTTTGGCAAAAAATAGTTAATTTTGATGCAAGCTGCTCTGAAACCAACCGGCAAATTACTCAGAATGCTTAACTCGCCGAGAAAATGACTTTTTTCCCAAAATGAATGTCTGGCAAAAACTAGTTAATTTTGATGCAGCCGTTCTGAAACCAGCCGGCAAATCACTCAGAATGCTTAACTCGCCGTGAAAATCACTTTTCTTCCAAAATAAAGGCTTGGCAAAAAATAGTTAATTTTGATGCAAGCCGTTCTGAAACCAACCGGCAAATTACTCAGAATGCTGAACTCGCCGAGAAAATCACTTTTGTCGCAAATTGAATGTTTGGCAAAAAAAAGTTAATTTTGATGCAAGCCGTTCTGAAACCAACCGGCAAATTACTCAGAATGCTTAACTCGCCGAGAAAATCACTTTTTTCCCAAAATGAATGTGTGGCAAAAAATAGTTAATTTTGATGCAGCCGTTCTGAAACCAGCCGGCAAATCACTCAGAATGCTTAACTCGCCGTGAAAATCACTTTTCTTCCAAAATAAAGGCTTGGCAAAAAATAGTTAATTTTGATGCAAGCCGTTCTGAAACCAACCGGCAAATTACTCAGAATGCTGAACTCGCCGAGAAAATCACTTTTGTCGCAAATTGAATGTTTGGCAAAAAAAAGTTAATTTTGATGCAAGCCGTTCTGAAACCTACCGGCAAATTACTCAGAATGCTTAACTCGCCGTGAAAATCACTTTTCTTCCAAAATAAATGCTTGGCAAAAAATGGTTAATTTCGATGCAAGCCGTTCTGAAACCTACAGGCAAATTAGTCAGAATGCTTAACACGCCGAGAAAATCACTTTTTTCCCAAAATGAATGCGTGGCAAAAACTAGTTAATTTTGATGCAGCCGTTCTGAAACCACCGGCAAATCACTCAGAATGCTTAACTCGCCGTGAAAATCACTTTTCTTCCAAAATAAAGGCTTGGCAAAAAATAGTTAATTTTAATGCAAGCCGTTCTGAAACCAACCGGCAAATTACTCAGAATGCTTAACTCGCCGAGAAAATCAGTTTTGTTCCAAGTTGAATGTTTGACAAAAAATAGTTAATTTTGATGCAAGCCGTTCTGAAACCAACCGGCAAATTACTCAGAATGCTTAACTCGCCGTGAAAATCACTTTTCTTCCAAAATAAAGGCTTGGCAAAAAATAGTTAATTTTGATGCTAGCGGTTCTGAAACCTACCGGCAAATAACCCAGAACGCTTAACTCGCCGAGAAAATCACTTTTGTTCCAATTTGAATGTTTGGCAAAAAATAGTTAATTTTGATGCAAGCTGCTCTGAAACCAACCGGCAAATTACTCAGAATGCTTAACTCGCCGAGAAAATGACTTTTTTCCCAAAATGAATGTCTGGCAAAAACTAGTTAATTTTGATGCAGCCGTTCTGAAACCAGCCGGCAAATCACTCAGAATGCTTAACTCGCCGTGAAAATCACTTTTCTTCCAAAATAAAGGCTTGGCAAAAAATAGTTAATTTTGATGCAAGCCGTTCTGAAACCAACCGGCAAATTACTCAGAATGCTGAACTCGCCGAGAAAATCACTTTTGTCGCAAATTGAATGTTTGGCAAAAAAAAGTTAATTTTGATGCAAGCCGTTCTGAAACCTACCGGCAAATTACTCAGAATGCTTAACTCGCCGTGAAAATCACTTTTCTTCCAAAATAAAGGCTTGGCAAAAAATGGTTAATTTCGACGCAAGCCGTTCTGAAACCTACAGGCAAATAACCCAGAACGCTTAACTCGCCGAGAAAATCACTTTTGTTCGAATTTGAATGTTTGGCAAAAAATAGTTAATTTTGATGCAAGCTGCTCTGAAACCAACCGGCAAATTACTCAGAATGCTTAACTCGCCGAGAAAATCACTTTTTTCCCAAAATGAATGTGTGGCAAAAACTAGTTAATTTGATGCAGCCGTTCTGAAACCAGCCGGCAAATCACTCAGAATGCTTAACTCGCCGAGAAAATCACTTTTGTCGCAAATTGAATGTTTGGCAAAAAAAAGTTAATTTTGATGCAAGCCGTTCTGAAACCAACATGCAAATTAGTCAGAATGCTTAACTCGCCGAGAAAATCACTTTTCTTCCAAAATAAAGGCTTGGCAAAAATAGTTAGTTTTGAAATAAGCTGCTCTGAAACCAACCCACAAATCACTCAGAATGCTTAACTCGCCGAGAAAATCAGTTTTGTTCCAAATTGAATGTTTGACAAAAAATAGTTAATTTTGATGCAAGCCGTTCTGAAACCAACCGGCAAATTACTCAGAATGCTGAACTCGCCGAGAAAATCACTTTTGTCGCAAATTGAATGTTTGGCAAAAAAAAGTTAATTTTGATGCAAGCCGTTCTGAAACCAACATGCAAATTAGTCAGAATGCTTAACTCGCCGAGAAAATCACTTTTCTTCCAAAATAAAGGCTTGGCAAAAATAGTTAGTTTTGAAATAAGCTGCTCTGAAACCAACCCACAAATCACTCAGAATGCTTAACTCGCCGAGAAAATCAGTTTTGTTCCAAGTTGAATGTTTGACAAAAAATAGTTAATTTTGATGCAAGCCGTTCTGAAACCAACCGGCAAATTACTCAGAATGCTTAACTCGCCGTGAAAATCACTTTTCTTCCAAAATAAAGGCTTGGCAAAAAAAAGGTAATTTTGATGCAAGCCGTTCTGAAACCTACCGGCAAATTACTCAGAATGCTTAACTCGCCGTGAAAATCACTTTTCTTCCAAAATAAAGGCTTGGCAAAAAATGGTTAATTTCGATGCAAGCCGTTCTGAAACCTACCGGCAAATAACCCAGAACGCTTAACTTGCCGAGAAAATCACTTTTGTCGCAAATTGAATGTTTGGCAAAACAAAGTTAATTTTGATGCAAGCCGTTCTGAAACCAACATGCAAATTAGTCAGAATGCTTAACTCGCCGAGAAAATCACTTTTCTTCCAAAATAAAGGCTTGGCAAAAATAGTTAGTTTTGAAATAAGCTGCTCTGAAACCAACCCACAAATCACTCAGAATGCTTAACTCGCCGAGAAAATCAGTTTTGTTCCAAGTTGAATGTTTGACAAAAAATAGTTAATTTTGATGCAAGCCGTTCTGAAACCAACCGGCAAATTACTCAGAATGCTGAACTCGCCGAGAAAATCACTTTTGCCGCAAATTGAATGTTTGGCAAAAAAAAGTTAATTTTGATGCAAGCCGTTCTGAAACCAACATGCAAATTAGTCAGAATGCTTAACTCGCCGAGAAAATCACTTTTCTTCCAAAATAAAGGCTTGGCAAAAATAGTTAGTTTTGAAATAAGCTGCTCTGAAACCAACCCACAAATCACTCAGAATGCTTAACTCGCCGAGAAAATCAGTTTTGTTCCAAGTTGAATGTTTGACAAAAAATAGTTAATTTTGATGCAAGCCGTTCTGAAACCAATCGGCAAATTACTCAGAATGCTTAACTCGCCGTGAAAATCACTTTTCTTCCAAAATAAAGGCTTGGCAAAAAAAAGGTAATTTTGATGCAAGCCGTTCTGAAACCTACCGGCAAATTACTCAGAATGCTTAACTCGCCGTGAAAATCACTTTTCTTCCAAAATAAAGGCTTGGCAAAAAATGGTTAATTTCGATGCAAGCCGTTCTGAAACCTACCGGCAAATAACCCAGAACGCTTAACTTGCCGAGAAAATCACTTTTGTTCCAATTTGAATGTTTGGCAAAAAATAGTTAATTTTGATGCAAGCTGCTCTGAAACCAACCGGCAAATTACTCAGAATGCTTAACTCGCCGAGAAAATCACTTTTTTCCCAAAATGAATGTGTGGCAAAAAATAGTTAATTTTGATGCAAGCCGTTCTGAAACCAACCGGCAAATTACTCAGAATGCTGAACTCGCCGAGAAAATCACTTTTGTCGCAAATTGAATGTTTGGCAAAAAAAAGTTAATTTTGATGCAAGCCGTTCTGAAACCAACATGCAAATTAGTCAGAATGCTTAACTCGCCGAGAAAATCACTTTTCTTCCAAAATAAAGGCTTGGCAAAAATAGTTAGTTTTGAAATAAGCTGCTCTGAAACCAACCCACAAATCACTCAGAATGCTTAACTCGCCGAGAAAATCAGTTTTGTTCCAAGTTGTATGTTTGACAAAAAATAGTTAATTTTGATGCAAGCCGTTCTGAAACCAACCGGCAAATTACTCAGAATGCTTAACTCGCCGTGAAAATCACTTTTCTTCCAAAATAAAGCCTTGGCAAAAAATAGTTAATTTTGATGCTAGCGGTTCTGAAACCTACCGGCAAATAACCCAGAACGCTTAACTCGCCGAGAAAATCACTTTTGTTCCAATTTGAATGTTTGGCAAAAAATAGTTAATTTTGTTGCAAGCTGCTCTGAAACGAACCGGCAAATTACTCAGAATGCTTAACTCGCCGAGAAAATCACTTTTTTCCCAAAATGAATGTCTGGCAAAAACTAGTTAAGTTTGAAACAGCCGTTCTGAAACCAGCCGGCAAATCACTCAGAATGCTTAACTCGCCGTGAAAATCACTTTTCTTCCAAAATAAAGGCTTGGCAAAAAATAGTTAATTTTGATGCAAGCCGTTCTAAAACCAACCGGCAAATTACTCAGAATGCTGAACTCGCCGAGAAAATCACTTTTGTCGCAAATTGAATGTTTGGCAAAAAAAAGTTAATTTTGATGCAAGCCGTTCTGAAACCTACCGGCAAATTACTCAGAATGGTTAACTCGCCGTGAAAATCACTTTTCTTCCAAAATAAAGGCTTGGCAAAAAATGGTTAATTTCGATGCAAGCCGTTCTGAAACCTACCGGCAAATAACCCAGGACGCTTAACTCGCCGAGAAAATCACTTTTGTTCCAATTTGAATGTTTGGCAAAAAATAGTTAATTTTGATGCAAGCTGCTCTGAAACCAACCGGCAAATTACTCAGAATGCTTAACTCGCCGAGAAAATCACTTTTTTCCCAAAATGAATGTGTGGCAAAAACTAGTTAATTTTGATGCAGCCGTTCTGAAACCAGCCGGCAAATCACTCAGAATGCTTAACTCGCCGTGAAAATCACTTTTCTTCCAAAATAAAGGCTTGGCAAAAAATAGTTAATTTTGATGCAAGCCGTTCTGAAACCAAGCGGCAAATTACTCAGAATGCTTAATTCGCCGAGAAAATCACTTTTGTTCCAATTTGAATGTTTGGCAAAAAATAGTTAATTTTGATGCAAGCTGCTCTGAAACCAACCGGCAAATTACTCAGAATGCTTAACTCGCCGAGAAAATCACTTTTTTCCCAAAATGAATGTGTGGCAAAAACTAGTTAATTTTGATGCAGCCGTTCTGAAACCAGCCGGCAAATCACTCAGAATGCTTAACTCGCCGTGAAAATCACTTTTCCTCCAAAATAAAGGCTTGGCAAAAAATAGTTAATTTTGATGCAAGCCGTTCTGAAACCAACCGGCAAATTACTCAGAATGCTGAACTCGCCGAGAAAATCACTTTTGTCGCAAATTGAATGTTTGGCAAAAAAAAGTTAATTTTGATGCAAGCCGTTCTGAAACCTACCGGCAAATTACTCAGAATGCTTAACTCGCCGTGAAAATCACTTTTCTTCCAAAATAAAGGCTTGGCAAAAAATGGTTAATTTCGATGCAAGCCGTTCTGGAATGCTGAACTCGCCGAGAAAATCACTTTTGTCGCAAATTGAATGTTTGGCAAAAAAAAGTTTATTTTGATGCAAGCCGTTCTGAAACCAACATGCAAATTAGTCAGAATGCTTAACTCGCCGAGAAAATCACTTTTCTTCCAAAATAAAGGCTTGGCAAAAATAGTTAGTTTTGAAATAAGCTGCTCTGAAACCAACCCACAAATCACTCAGAATGCTTAACTCGCCGAGAAAATCAGTTTTGTTCCAAGTTGAATGTTTGACAAAAAATAGTTAATTTTGATGCAAGCCGTTCTGAAACTTACCGGCAAATTACTCAGAATGCTTAACTCGCCGTGAAAATCACTTTTCTTCCAAAATAAAGGCTTGGCAAAAAATGGTTAATTTCGATGCAAGCGGTTCTGAAACCTACCGGCAAATAACCCAGAACGCTTAACTCGCCGAGAAAATCACTTTTGTTCCAATTTGAATGTTTGGCAAAAAATAGTTAATTTTGATGCAAGCTGCTCTGAAACCAACCGGCAAATTACTCAGAATGCTTAACTCGCCGAGAAAATCACTTTTTTCCCAAAATGAATGTGTGGCAAAAAATAGTTAATTTTGATGCAAGCCGTTCTGAAACCAACCGGCAAATTACTCAGAATGCTGAACTCGCCGAGAAAATCACTTTTGTCGCAAATTGAATGTTTGGCAAAAAAAAGTTAATTTTGATGCAAGCCGTTCTGAAACCAACATGCAAATTAGTCAGAATGCTTAACTCGCCGAGAAAATCACTTTTCTTCCAAAATAAAGGCTTGGCAAAAATAGTTAGTTTTGAAATAAGCTGCTCTGAAACCAACCAACAAATCACTCAGAATGCTTAACTCGCCGAGAAAATCAGTTTTGTTCCAAGTTGTATGTTTGACAAAAAATAGTTAATTTTGATGCAAGCCGTTCTGAAACCAACCGGCAAATTACTCAGAATGCTTAACTCGCCGTGAAAATCACTTTTCTTCCAAAATAAAGCCTTGGCAAAAAATAGTTAATTTTGATGCTAGCGGTTCTGAAACCTACCGGCAAATAACCCAGAACGCTTAACTCGCCGAGAAAATCACTTTTGTTCCAATTTGAATGTTTGGCAAAAAATAGTTAATTTTGTTGCAAGCTGCTCTGAAACGAACCGGCAAATTACTCAGAATGCTTAACTCGCCGAGAAAATCACTTTTTTCCCAAAATGAATGTCTGGCAAAAACTAGTTAAGTTTGAAACAGCCGTTCTGAAACCAGCCGGCAAATCACTCAGAATGCTTAACTCGCCGTGAAAATCACTTTTCTTCCAAAATAAAGGCTTGGCAAAAAATAGTTAATTTTGATGCAAGCCGTTCTAAAACCAACCGGCAAATTACTCAGAATGCTGAACTCGCCGAGAAAATCACTTTTGTCGCAAATTGAATGTTTGGCAAAAAAAAGTTAATTTTGATGCAAGCCATTCTGAAACCTACCGGCAAATTACTCAGAATGGTTAACTCGCCGTGAAAATCACTTTTCTTCCAAAATAAAGGCTTGGCAAAAAATGGTTAATTTCGATGCAAGCCGTTCTGAAACCTACCGGCAAATAACCCAGGACGCTTAACTCGCCGAGAAAATCACTTTTGTTCCAATTTGAATGTTTGGCAAAAAATAGTTAATTTTGATGCAAGCTGCTCTGAAACCAACCGGCAAATTACTCAGAATGCTTAACTCGCCGAGAAAATCACTTTTTTCCCAAAATGAATGTGTGGCAAAAACTAGTTAATTTTGATGCAGCCGTTCTGAAACCAGCCGGCAAATCACTCAGAATGCTTAACTCGCCGTGAAAATCACTTTTCTTCCAAAATAAAGGCTTGGCAAAAAATAGTTAATTTTGATGCAAGCCGTTCTGAAACCAAGCGGCAAATTACTCAGAATGCTTAATTCGCCGAGAAAATCACTTTTGTTCCAATTTGAATGTTTGGCAAAAAATAGTTAATTTTGATGCAAGCTGCTCTGAAACCAACCGGCAAATTACTCAGAATGCTTAACTCGCCGAGAAAATCACTTTTTTCCCAAAATGAATGTGTGGCAAAAACTAGTTAATTTTGATGCAGCCGTTCTGAAACCAGCCGGCAAATCACTCAGAATGCTTAACTCGCCGTGAAAATCACTTTTCCTCCAAAATAAAGGCTTGGCAAAAAATAGTTAATTTTGATGCAAGCCGTTCTGAAACCAACCGGCAAATTACTCAGAATGCTGAACTCGCCGAGAAAATCACTTTTGTCGCAAATTGAATGTTTGGCAAAAAAAAGTTAATTTTGATGCAAGCCGTTCTGAAACCTACCGGCAAATTACTCAGAATGCTTAACTCGCCGTGAAAATCACTTTTCTTCCAAAATAAAGGCTTGGCAAAAAATGGTTAATTTCGATGCAAGCCGTTCTGGAATGCTGAACTCGCCGAGAAAATCACTTTTGTCGCAAATTGAATGTTTGGCAAAAAAAAGTTTATTTTGATGCAAGCCGTTCTGAAACCAACATGCAAATTAGTCAGAATGCTTAACTCGCCGAGAAAATCACTTTTCTTCCAAAATAAAGGCTTGGCAAAAATAGTTAGTTTTGAAATAAGCTGCTCTGAAACCAACCCACAAATCACTCAGAATGCTTAACTCGCCGAGAAAATCAGTTTTGTTCCAAGTTGAATGTTTGACAAAAAATAGTTAATTTTGATGCAAGCCGTTCTGAAACTTACCGGCAAATTACTCAGAATGCTTAACTCGCCGTGAAAATCACTTTTCTTCCAAAATAAAGGCTTGGCAAAAAATGGTGAATTTCGATGCAAGCGGTTCTGAAACCTACCGGCAAATAACCCAGAACGCTTAACTCGCCGAGAAAATCACTTTTGTTCCAATTTGAATGTTTGGCAAAAAATAGTTAATTTTGATGCAAGCTGCTCTGAAACCAATCGGCAAATTACTCAGAATGCTTAACTCGCCGAGAAAATCACTTTTTTCCCAAAATGAATGTGTGGCAAAAACTAGTTAATTTTGATGCAGCCGTTCTGAAACCAGCCGGCAAATCACTCACAATGCTTAACTCGCCGTGAAAATCACTTTTCTTCCAAAATAAAGGCTTGGCAAAAAATAGTTAATTTTGATGCAAGCCGTTCTGAAACCAACCGGCAAATTACTCAGAATGCTGAACTCGCCGAGAAAATCACTTTTGTCGCAAATTGAATGTTTGGCAAAAAAAAGTTTATTTTGATGCAAGCCGTTCTGAAACCAACATGCAAATTAGTCAGAATGCTTAACTCGCCGAGAAAATCACTTTTCTTCCAAAATAAAGGCTTGGCAAAAATAGTTAGTTTTGAAATAAGCTGCTCTGAAACCAACCCACAAATCACTCAGAATGCTTAACTCGCCGAGAAAATCAGTTTTGTTCCAAGTTGAATGTTTGACAAAAAATAGTTAATTTTGATGCAAGCCGTTCTGAAACCAACCGGCAAATTACTCAGAATGCTTAACTCGCCGTGAAAATCACTTTTCTTCCAAAATAAAGGCTTGGCAAAAAATGGTTAATTTCGATGCAAGCGGTTCTGAAACCTACCGGCAAATAACCCAGAACGCTTAACTCGCCGAGAAAATCACTTTTGTTCCAATTTGAATGTTTGGCAAAAAATAGTTAATTTTGATGCAAGCTGCTCTGAAACCAACCGGCAAATTACTCAGAATGCTTAACTCGCCGAGAAAATCACTTTTTTCCCAAAATGAATGTGTGGCAAAAACTAGTTAATTTTGATGCAGCCGTTCTGAAACCAGCCGGCAAATCACTCAGAATGCTTAACTCGCCGTGAAAATCACTTTTCTTCCAAAATAAAGGCTTGGCAAAAAATAGTTAATTTTGATGCAAGCCGTTCTGAAACCAACCGGCAAATTACTCAGAATGCTTAACTCGCCGAGAAAATCACTTTTGTTCCAATTTGAATGTTTGGCAAAAAATAGTTAATTTTGATGCAAGCTGCTCTGAAACCAACCGGCAAATTACTCAGAATGCTTAACTCTCCGAGAAAATCACTTTTTTCCCAAAATGAATGTGTGGCAAAAAATAGTTAATTTTGATGCAGTCGTTCTGAAACCAGCCGGCAAATCACTCAGAATGCTTAACTCGCCGTGAAAATCACTTTACTTCCAAAATAAAGGCTTGGCAAAAAATAGTTAATTTTGATGCAAGCCGTTCTGAAACCAACCGGCAAATTACTCAGAATGCTGAACTCGCCGAGAAAATCACTTTTGTCGCAAATTGAATGTTTGGCAAAAAAAAGTTAATTTTGATGCAAGCCGTTCTGAAACCTACCGGCAAATTACTCAGAATGCTTAACTCGCCGTGAAAATCACTTTTCTTCCAAAATAAAGGCATGGCAAAAAATGGTTAATTTTGATGCAAGCCGTTCTGGAACCTACCGGCAAATAACCCAGAACGCTTAACTCGCCGAGAAAATCCCTTTTGTTCCAATTTGAATGTTTGGCAAAAAATAGTTAATTTTGATGCAAGCTGCTCTGAAACCAACCGGCAAATTACTCAGAATGCTTAACTCGCCGAGAAAATCACTTTTTTCCCAAAATGAATGTGTGGCAAAAACTAGTTAATTTTGATGCAGCCGTTCTGAAACCAGCCGGCAAATCACTCAGAATGCTTAACTCGCCGTGAAAATCACTTTTCTTCCAAAATAAAGGCTTGGCAAAAAATAGTTAATTTTGATGCAAGCCGTTCTGAAACCAACCGGCAAATTACTCAGAATGCTTAACTCGCCGAGAAAATCACTTTTGTTCCAATTTGAATGTTTGGCAAAAAATAGTTAATTTTGATGCAAGCTGCTCTGAAACCAACCGGCAAATTACTCAGAATGCTTAACTCGCCGAGAAAATCACTTTTTTCCCAAAATGAATGTGTGGCAAAAAATAGTTAATTTTGATGCAGCCGTTCTGAAACCAGCCGGCAAATCACTCACAATGCTTAACTCGCCGTGAAAATCACTTTTCTTCCAAAATAAAGGCTTGGCAAAAAATAGTTAATTTTGATGCAAGCCGTTCTGAAACCAACCGGCAAATTACTCAGAATGCTGAACTCGCCGAGAAAACCACTTTTGTCGCAAATTGAATGTTTGGCAAAAAAAAGTTAATTTTGATGCAAGCCGTTCTGAAACCAACATGCAAATTAGTCAGAATGCTTAACTCGCCGAGAAAATCCCTTTTTTCCAAAATAAAGGCTTGGCAAAAATAGTTAGTTTTGAAATAAGCTGCTCTGAAACCAACCCACAAATCACTCAGAATGCTTAACTCGCCGAGAAAATCAGTTTTGTTCCAAGTTGAATGTTTGACAAAAAATAGTTAATTTTGATGCAAGCCGTTCTGAAACCAACCGGCAAATTACTCAGAATGCTTAACTCGCCGTGAAAATCACTTTTCTTCCAAAATAAAGGCTTGGCAAAAAAAAGGTAATTTTGATGCAAGCCGTTCTGAAACCTACCGGCAAATTACTCAGAATGCTTAACTCGCCGTGAAAATCACTTTTCTTCCAAAATAAAGGCTTGGCAAAAAATGGTTAATTTCGATGCAAGCCGTTCTGAAACCTACCGGCAAATAACCCAGAACGCTTAACTCGCCGAGAAAATCACTTTTGTTCCAATTTGAATGTTTGGCAAAAAATAGTTAATTTTGATGCAAGCTGCTCTGAAACCAACCGGCAAATTACTCAGAATGCTTAACTCGCCGAGAAAATCACTTTTTTCCCAAAATGAATGTGTGGCAAAAACTAGTTAATTTTGATGCAGCCGTTCTGAAACCAGCCGGCAAATCACTCAGAATGCTTAACTCGCCGTGAAAATCACTTTTCTTCCAAAATAAAGGCTTGGCAAAAAATAGTTAATTTTGATGCAAGCCGTTCTGAAACCAACCGGCAAATTACTCAGAATGCTTAACTCGCCGAGAAAATCACTTTTTTCCCAAAATGAATGTGTGGCAAAAACTAGTTAATTTTGATGCAGCCGTTCTGAAACCAGCCGGCAAATCACTCAGAATGCTTAACTCGCCGTGAAAATCACTTTTCTTCCAAAATAAAGGCTTGGCAAAAAATAGTTAATTTTGATGCAAGCCGTTCTGAAACCAACCGGCAAATTACTCAGAATGCTTAACTCGCCGAGAAAATCACTTTTGTTCCAATTTGAATGTTTGGCAAAAATAGTTAGTTTTGAAATAAGCTGCTCTGAAACCAACCCACAAATCACTCAGAATGCTTAACTCGCCGAGAAAATCAGTTTTGTTCCAAGTTGAATGTTTGACAAAAAATAGTTAATTTTGATGCAAGCCGTTCTGAAACTTACCGGCAAATTACTCAGAATGCTTAACTCGCCGTAAAAATCACTTTTCTTCCAAAATAAAGGCTTGGCAAAAAATAGTTAATTTTGATGCTAGCGGTTCTGAAACCTACCGGCAAATAACCCAGAACGCTTAACTCACCGAGAAAATCACTTTTGTTCCAATTTGAATGTTTGGCAAAAAATAGTTAATTTTGATGCAAGCTGCTCTGAAACCAACCGGCAAATTACTCAGAATGCTTAACTCGCCGAGAAAATGACTTTTTTCCCAAAATGAATGTCTGGCAAAAACTAGTTAATTTTGATGCAGCCGTTCTGAAACCAGCCGGCAAATCACTCAGAATGCTTAACTCGCCGTGAAAATCACTTTTCTTCCAAAATAAAGGCTTGGCAAAAAAGTTAATTTTGATGCAAGCCGTTCTGAAACCAACCGGCAAATTACTCAGAATGCTGAACTCGCCGAGAAAATCACTTTTGTCGCAAATTGAATGTTTGGCAAAAAAAAGTTAATTTTGATGCAAGCCGTTGTGAAACCTACCGGCAGATCACTTCGAATGATTAACTCGCCGAGAAAAATCACTTTCCTTCCAAAATAAAGGCTTGGCAAAAAATAGTTAACTTTGATGCAAGGCGTTCTGAAACCAACCAGCAAATCACTCAAAATGATTAACTCGCCGAGAAAATCGCTTTTCTTCCAAAATGAATGTTTGGAAAAAAATAGTTAATTGCGATGCAAGCCGTTCTGAAACCAACCGGCAAATTACTCAAAATGCTGAACTCGCCGAGAAAATCACTTTTGTCCCAAATTGAATGCTTGGCAAAAAAATGTTAATTTTGATGCAAGCCGTTCTGAAACCAACATGCAAATTAGTTAGAATGCTTAACTGGCCGAGAAAATCACTTTTCTTCCAAAATGAATGTTTGGCAAAAAATAGTTAACTTTGATGCAAGGCGTTCTGAAACCAACCAGCAAATCACTCAAAATGATTAACTCGCCGAGAAAATCGCTTTTCTTCCAAAATGAATGTTTGGAAAAAAATAGTTAATTGCGATGCAAGCCGTTCTGAAACCAACCGGCAAATTACTCAAAATGCTGAACTCGCCGAGAAAATCACTTTTGTCCCAAATTGAATGCTTGGCAAAAAAATGTTAATTTTGATGCAAGCCGTTCTGAAACCAACATGCAAATTAGTTAGAATGCTTAACTGGCCGAGAAAATCACTTTTCTTCCAAAATGAATGTTTGGCAAAAAATAGTTAATGTTGATTCAAGCCGTTCTGAAACCAAGCGGCAAATTACTCAGAATGCTTTACTCCCCGACAAAATCACGTTTGTTCCAAAATGAATGTTTGGAAATAAATAGTTAATTGCGATGCAAGCCGTTCTGAAACCAACCGGCAAATTACTCAGAATGTTTAACTCGCCGAGAAAATCATTTTGTTCCAAATTGAATGTTTGGAAAAAAATAGTTAATTTCGATGCAAGCCGTTCTGAAACCAACCGGCAAATTACTCAGAATGCTTAACTCGCCGAGAAAATCACTTCTCTTCCAACATAATGGCTTGGCAAAAAAGAGTTAATTTTGATGTAAGCTGCTCTGAAACCAACCGGCTAATTACTCAGAATGCTTTACTCGCCGAGAAAATCACTTTTGTTCCAAAATGAAAGTTTGGAAAAAAATAGTTAATTGCGATGCAAGGCGTTCTGAAACCCACCTGCAAATCCGTCAGAAAGATTAACTCGCCGAGAAAATCACTTTTGTTCCAAAATGAATGTTTGGAAAAAAATAGTCAATTGTTCTGCAAGCCGTTCTGAAACCAACCAGCAAATTACTCAGAATGCTTTACTCGCCGAGAAAATCACTTTTGTTCCAAAATGAATGTTTGGAAAAAAAATAGTTAATTTCGATGCAAGCCGTTCTGAAACCAAGCGGCAAATTGCTCAGAATACTTAACTCGCCGAGAAAATCACTTTTGTTCCAAAATGAATGTTTGGAAAAAAATAGTTAATTGCGATGCAAGGCGTTCGGAAACCAACCGGCAAATCAGTCAGAACGATTAACTCGCCGAGAAAATCACTTTTGTTCCAAAACGAATGTTTAGAAAAAAAAATAGTTAATTGCGATGCAAGCCGTTCTGAAACCAGCCGGCAAATGACTCAGAATGCTGAACTCGCCGAGAAAATCACTTTTGTCGCAAATTGAATGTTTGGCAAAAAAAAGTTAATTTTGATGCAAGCCGTTCTGAAACCAACATGCAAATTAGTCAGAATGCTTAACTCGCCGAAAAAATCACTTTTCTTCCAAAATAAAGGCTTGGCAAAAATAGTTAGTTTTGAAATAAGCTGCTCTGAAACCAACCCACAAATCACTCAGAATAATTAACTCGCCGAGAAAATCAGTTTTGTTCCAAGTTGAATGTTTGACAAAAAATAGTTAATTTTGATGCAAGCCGTTCTGAAACTTACCGGCAAATTACTCAGAATGCTTAACTCGCCGTAAAAATCACTTTTCTTCCAAAATAAAGGCTTGGCAAAAAATAGTTAATTTTGATGCTAGCGGTTCTGAAACCTACCGGCAAATAACCCAGAACGCTTAACTCACCGAGAAAATCACTTTTGTTCCAATTTGAATGTTTGGCAAAAAATAGTTAATTTTGATGCAAGCTGCTCTGAAACCAACCGGCAAATTACTCAGAATGCTTAACTCGCCGAGAAAATGACTTTTTTCCCAAAATGAATGTCTGGCAAAAACTAGTTAATTTTGATGCAGCCGTTCTGAAACCAGCCGGCAAATCACTCAGAATGCTTAACTCGCCGTGAAAATCACTTTTCTTCCAAAATAAAGGCTTGGCAAAAAAGTTAATTTTGATGCAAGCCGTTCTGAAACCAACCGGCAAATTACTCAGAATGCTGAACTCGCCGAGAAAATCACTTTTGTCGCAAATTGAATGTTTGGCAAAAAAAAGTTAATTTTGATGCAAGCCGTTGTGAAACCTACCGGCAGATCACTTCGAATGATTAACTCGCCGAGAAAAATCACTTTCCTTCCAAAATAAAGGCTTGGCAAAAAATAGTTAACTTTGATGCAAGGCGTTCTGAAACCAACCAGCAAATCACTCAAAATGATTAACTCGCCGAGAAAATCGCTTTTCTTCCAAAATGAATGTTTGGAAAAAAATAGTTAATTGCGATGCAAGCCGTTCTGAAACCAACCGGCAAATTACTCAGAATGCTTAACTCGCCGAGAAAATGACTTTTTTCCCAAAATGAATGTCTGGCAAAAACTAGTTAATTTTGATGCAGCCGTTCTGAAACCAGCCGGCAAATCACTCAGAATGCTTAACTCGCCGTGAAAATCACTTTTCTTCCAAAATAAAGGCTTGGCAAAAAAGTTAATTTTGATGCAAGCCGTTCTGAAACCAACCGGCAAATTACTCAGAATGCTGAACTCGCCGAGAAAATCACTTTTGTCGCAAATTGAATGTTTGGCAAAAAAAAGTTAATTTTGATGCAAGCCGTTGTGAAACCTACCGGCAGATCACTTCGAATGATTAACTCGCCGAGAAAAATCACTTTCCTTCCAAAATAAAGGCTTGGCAAAAAATAGTTAACTTTGATGCAAGGCGTTCTGAAACCAACCAGCAAATCACTCAAAATGATTAACTCGCCGAGAAAATCGCTTTTCTTCCAAAATGAATGTTTGGAAAAAAATAGTTAATTGCGATGCAAGCCGTTCTGAAACCAACCGGCAAATTACTCAAAATGCTGAACTCGCCGAGAAAATCACTTTTGTCCCAAATTGAATGCTTGGCAAAAAAATGTTAATTTTGATGCAAGCCGTTCTGAAACCAACATGCAAATTAGTTAGAATGCTTAACTGGCCGAGAAAATCACTTTTCTTCCAAACTACAGGCTTGTGAAAAAATAGGTAATGTTGATTCAAGCCGTTCTGAAACCAAGCGGCAAATTACTCAGAATGCTTTACTCCCCGACAAAATCACGTTTGTTCCAAAATGAATGTTTGGAAATAAATAGTTAATTGCGATGCAAGCCGTTCTGAAACCAACCGGCAAATTACTCAGAATGTTTAACTCGCCGAGAAAATCATTTTGTTCCAAATTGAATGTTTGGAAAAAAATAGTTAATTTCGATGCAAGCCGTTCTGAAACCAACCGGCAAATTACTCAGAATGCTTAACTCGCCGAGAAAATCACTTCTCTTCCAACATAATGGCTTGGCAAAAAAGAGTTAATTTTGATGTAAGCTGCTCTGAAACCAACCGGCTAATTACTCAGAATGCTTTACTCGCCGAGAAAATCACTTTTGTTCCAAAATGAAAGTTTGGAAAAAAATAGTTAATTGCGATGCAAGCCGTTCTGAAACCCACCTGCAAATCAGTCAGAAAGATTAACTCGCCGAGAAAATCACTTTTGTTCCAAAATGAATGTTTGGAAAAAAATAGTCAATTGCTCTGCAAGCCGTTCTGAAACCAACCAGCAAATTACTCAGAATGCTTTACTCGCCGAGAAAATCACTTTTGTTCCAAAATGAATGTTTGGAAAAAAAATAGTTAATTTCGATGCAAGCCGTTCTGAAACCAAGCGGCAAATTGCTCAGAATACTTAACTCGCCGAGAAAATCACTTTTGTTCCAAAATGAATGTTTGGAAAAAAATAGTTAATTGCGATGCAAGGCGTTCGGAAACCAACCGGCAAATCAGTCAGAACGATTAACTCGCCGAGAAAATCACTTTTGTTCCAAAACGAATGTTTAGAAAAAAAAATAGTTAATTGCGATGCAAGCCGTTCTGAAACCAGCCGGCAAATGACTCAGAATGCTGAACTCGCCGAGAAAATCACTTTTTTTCCAAAATGAATGCTTGGCAAAAAATAGTTAATTTTGATGCAAGCCGTTCTGAAACCAACCGGCAAATTACTCAGAATGCTTAACTCGCCGAGAAAATCACTTTCTTCCAATATAAGTGCTTGGCAAAAAAGAGTTAATTTTGATGTAAGCTGCTCTGAAACCAACAGGCAAATTACTCAGAATGCTTTACTCGCCGTGAAAATCACTTTTCTTCCAAAATAAAGGCTTGGCAAAAAAGTTAATTTTGATGCAAGCCGTTCTGAAACCAACCGGCAAATTACTCAGAATGCTGAACTCGCCGAGAAAATCACTTTTGTCGCAAATTGAATGTTTGGCAAAAAAAAGTTAATTTTGATGCAAGCCGTTCTGAAACCAACATGCAAATTAGTTAGAATGCTTAACTCGCCGAGAAAAATCACTTTCCTTCCAAAATAAAGGCTTGGCAAAAAATAGTTAACTTTGATGCAAGGCGTTCTGAAACCAACCAGCAAATCACTCAAAATGATTAACTCGCCGAGAAAATCGCTTTTCTTCCAAAATGAATGTTTGGAAAAAAATAGTTAATTGCGATGCAAGCCGTTCTGAAACCAACCGGCAAATTACTCAAAATGCTGAACTCGCCGAGAAAATCACTTTTGTCCCAAATTGAATGCTTGGCAAAAAAATGTTAATTTTGATGCAAGCCGTTCTGAAACCAACATGCAAATTAGTTAGAATGCTTAACTGGCCGAGAAAATCACTTTTCTTCCAAAATGAATGTTTGGCAAAAAATAGTTAATTTTGATGCAAGCCGTTCTGAAACCAACCGGCAAATCACTCAGAATGATTAACTCGCCGAGAAAATCACTTTTCTTCCAAACTACAGGCTTGTGAAAAAATAGGTAATGTTGATTCAAGCCGTTCTGAAACCAAGCGGCAAATTACTCAGAATGCTTTACTCCCCGACAAAATCACGTTTGTTCCAAAATGAATGTTTGGAAATAAATAGTTAATTGCGATGCAAGCCGTTCTGAAACCAACCGGCAAATTACTCAGAATGTTTAACTCGCCGAGAAAATCATTTTGTTCCAAATTGAATGTTTGGAAAAAAATAGTTAATTTCGATGCAAGCCGTTCTGAAACCAACCGGCAAATTACTCAGAATGCTTAACTCGCCGAGAAAATCACTTCTCTTCCAACATAATGGCTTGGCAAAAAAGAGTTAATTTTGATGTAAGCTGCTCTGAAACCAACCGGCTAATTACTCAGAATGCTTTACTCGCCGAGAAAATCACTTTTGTTCCAAAATGAAAGTTTGGAAAAAAATAGTTAATTGCGATGCAAGGCGTTCTGAAACCCACCTGCAAATCCGTCAGAAAGATTAACTCGCCGAGAAAATCACTTTTGTTCCAAAATGAATGTTTGGAAAAAAATAGTCAATTGCTCTGCAAGCCGTTCTGAAACCAACCAGCAAATTACTCAGAATGCTTTACTCGCCGAGAAAATCACTTTTGTTCCAAAATGAATGTTTGGAAAAAAAATAGTTAATTTCGATGCAAGCCGTTCTGAAACCAAGCGGCAAATTGCTCAGAATACTTAACTCGCCGAGAAAATCACTTTTGTTCCAAAATGAATGTTTGGAAAAAAATAGTTAATTGCGATGCAAGGCGTTCGGAAACCAACCGGCAAATCAGTCAGAACGATTAACTCGCCGAGAAAATCACTTTTGTTCCAAAACGAATGTTTAGAAAAAAAAATAGTTAATTGCGATGCAAGCCGTTCTGAAACCAGCCGGCAAATGACTCAGAATGCTGAACTCGCCGAGAAAATCACTTTTGTCGCAAATTGAATGTTTGGCAAAAAAAAGTTAATTTTGATGCAAGCCGTTCTGAAACCAACATGCAAATTAGTCAGAATGCTTAACTCGCCGAAAAAATCACTTTTCTTCCAAAATAAAGGCTTGGCAAAAATAGTTAGTTTTGAAATAAGCTGCTCTGAAACCAACCCACAAATCACTCAGAATGCTTAACTCGCCGAGAAAATCAGTTTTGTTCCAAGTTGAATGTTTGACAAAAAATAGTTAATTTTGATGCAAGCCGTTCTGAAACTTACCGGCAAATTACTCAGAATGCTTAACTCGCCGTAAAAATCACTTTTCTTCCAAAATAAAGGCTTGGCAAAAAATAGTTAATTTTGATGCTAGCGGTTCTGAAACCTACCGGCAAATAACCCAGAACGCTTAACTCACCGAGAAAATCACTTTTGTTCCAATTTGAATGTTTGGCAAAAAATAGTTAATTTTGATGCAAGCTGCTCTGAAACCAACCGGCAAATTACTCAGAATGCTTAACTCGCCGAGAAAATGACTTTTTTCCCAAAATGAATGTCTGGCAAAAACTAGTTAATTTTGATGCAGCCGTTCTGAAACCAGCCGGCAAATCACTCAGAATGCTTAACTCGCCGTGAAAATCACTTTTCTTCCAAAATAAAGGCTTGGCAAAAAAGTTAATTTTGATGCAAGCCGTTCTGAAACCAACCGGCAAATTACTCAGAATGCTGAACTCGCCGAGAAAATCACTTTTGTCGCAAATTGAATGTTTGGCAAAAAAAAGTTAATTTTGATGCAAGCCGTTGTGAAACCTACCGGCAGATCACTTCGAATGATTAACTCGCCGAGAAAAATCACTTTCCTTCCAAAATAAAGGCTTGGCAAAAAATAGTTAACTTTGATGCAAGGCGTTCTGAAACCAACCAGCAAATCACTCAAAATGATTAACTCGCCGAGAAAATCGCTTTTCTTCCAAAATGAATGTTTGGAAAAAAATAGTTAATTGCGATGCAAGCCGTTCTGAAACCAACCGGCAAATTACTCAAAATGCTGAACTCGCCGAGAAAATCACTTTTGTCCCAAATTGAATGCTTGGCAAAAAAATGTTAATTTTGATGCAAGCCGTTCTGAAACCAACATGCAAATTAGTTAGAATGCTTAACTGGCCGAGAAAATCACTTTTCTTCCAAACTACAGGCTTGTGAAAAAATAGGTAATGTTGATTCAAGCCGTTCTGAAACCAAGCGGCAAATTACTCAGAATGCTTTACTCCCCGACAAAATCACGTTTGTTCCAAAATGAATGTTTGGAAATAAATAGTTAATTGCGATGCAAGCCGTTCTGAAACCAACCGGCAAATTACTCAGAATGTTTAACTCGCCGAGAAAATCATTTTGTTCCAAATTGAATGTTTGGAAAAAAATAGTTAATTTCGATGCAAGCCGTTCTGAAACCAACCGGCAAATTACTCAGAATGCTTAACTCGCCGAGAAAATCACTTCTCTTCCAACATAATGGCTTGGCAAAAAAGAGTTAATTTTGATGTAAGCTGCTCTGAAACCAACCGGCTAATTACTCAGAATGCTTTACTCGCCGAGAAAATCACTTTTGTTCCAAAATGAAAGTTTGGAAAAAAATAGTTAATTGCGATGCAAGGCGTTCTGAAACCCACCTGCAAATCAGTCAGAAAGATTAACTCGCCGAGAAAATCACTTTTGTTCCAAAATGAATGTTTGGAAAAAAATAGTCAATTGCTCTGCAAGCCGTTCTGAAACCAACCAGCAAATTACTCAGAATGCTTTACTCGCCGAGAAAATCACTTTTGTTCCAAAATGAATGTTTGGAAAAAAAATAGTTAATTTCGATGCAAGCCGTTCTGAAACCAAGCGGCAAATTGCTCAGAACACTTAACTCGCCGAGAAAATCACTTTTGTTCCAAAATGAATGTTTGGAAAAAAATAGTTAATTGCGATGCAAGGCGTTCGGAAACCAACCGGCAAATCAGTCAGAACGATTAACTCGCCGAGAAAATCACTTTTGTTCCAAAACGAATGTTTAGAAAAAAAAATAGTTAATTGCGATGCAAGCCGTTCTGAAACCAGCCGGCAAATGACTCAGAATGCTGAACTCGCCGAGAAAATCACTTTTTTTCCAAAATGAATGCTTGGCAAAAAATAGTTAATTTTGATGCAAGCCGTTCTGAAACCAACCGGCAAATTACTCAGAATGCTTAACTCGCCGAGAAAATCACTTTCTTCCAATATAAGTGCTTGGCAAAAAAGAGTTAATTTTGATGTAAGCTGCTCTGAAACCAACAGGCAAATTACTCAGAATGCTTTACTCGCCGTGAAAATCACTTTTCTTCCAAAATAAAGGCTTGGCAAAAAAGTTAATTTTGATGCAAGCCGTTCTGAAACCAACCGGCAAATTACTCAGAATGCTGAACTCGCCGAGAAAATCACTTTTGTCGCAAATTGAATGTTTGGCAAAAAAAAGTTAATTTTGATGCAAGCCGTTGTGAAACCTACCGGCAGATCACTTCGAATGATTAACTCGCCGAGAAAAATCACTTTCCTTCCAAAATAAAGGCTTGGCAAAAAATAGTTAACTTTGATGCAAGGCGTTCTGAAACCAACCAGCAAATCACTCAAAATGATTAACTCGCCGAGAAAATCGCTTTTCTTCCAAAATGAATGTTTGGAAAAAAATAGTTAATTGCGATGCAAGCCGTTCTGAAACCAACCGGCAAATTACTCAAAATGCTGAACTCGCCGAGAAAATCACTTTTGTCCCAAATTGAATGCTTGGCAAAAAAATGTTAATTTTGATGCAAGCCGTTCTGAAACCAACATGCAAATTAGTTAGAATGCTTAACTGGCCGAGAAAATCACTTTTCTTCCAAACTACAGGCTTGTGAAAAAATAGGTAATGTTGATTCAAGCCGTTCTGAAACCAAGCGGCAAATTACTCAGAATGCTTTACTCCCCGACAAAATCACGTTTGTTCCAAAATGAATGTTTGGAAATAAATAGTTAATTGCGATGCAAGCCGTTCTGAAACCAACCGGCAAATTACTCAGAATGTTTAACTCGCCGAGAAAATCATTTTGTTCCAAATTGAATGTTTGGAAAAAAATAGTTAATTTCGATGCAAGCCGTTCTGAAACCAACCGGCAAATTACTCAGAATGCTTAACTCGCCGAGAAAATCACTTCTCTTCCAACATAATGGCTTGGCAAAAAAGAGTTAATTTTGATGTAAGCTGCTCTGAAACCAACCGGCTAATTACTCAGAATGCTTTACTCGCCGAGAAAATCACTTTTGTTCCAAAATGAAAGTTTGGAAAAAAATAGTTAATTGCGATGCAAGGCGTTCTGAAACCCACCTGCAAATCAGTCAGAAAGATTAACTCGCCGAGAAAATCACTTTTGTTCCAAAATGAATGTTTGGAAAAAAATAGTCAATTGCTCTGCAAGCCGTTCTGAAACCAACCAGCAAATTACTCAGAATGCTTTACTCGCCGAGAAAATCACTTTTGTTCCAAAATGAATGTTTGGAAAAAAAATAGTTAATTTCGATGCAAGCCGTTCTGAAACCAAGCGGCAAATTGCTCAGAATACTTAACTCGCCGAGAAAATCACTTTTGTTCCAAAATGAATGTTTGGAAAAAAATAGTTAATTGCGATGCAAGGCGTTCGGAAACCAACCGGCAAATCAGTCAGAACGATTAACTCGCCGAGAAAATCACTTTTGTTCCAAAACGAATGTTTAGAAAAAAAAATAGTTAATTGCGATGCAAGCCGTTCTGAAACCAGCCGGCAAATGACTCAGAATGCTGAACTCGCCGAGAAAATCACTTTTTTTCCAAAATGAATGCTTGGCAAAAAATAGTTAATTTTGATGCAAGCCGTTCTGAAACCAACCGGCAAATTACTCAGAATGCTTAACTCGCCGAGAAAATCACTTTCTTCCAATATAAGTGCTTGGCAAAAAAGAGTTAATTTTGATGTAAGCTGCTCTGAAACCAACAGGCAAATTACTCAGAATGCTTTACTCGCCGTGAAAATCACTTTTCTTCCAAAATAAAGGCTTGGCAAAAAAGTTAATTTTGATGCAAGCCGTTCTGAAACCAACCGGCAAATTACTCAGAATGCTGAACTCGCCGAGAAAATCACTTTTGTCGCAAATTGAATGTTTGGCAAAAAAAAGTTAATTTTGATGCAAGCCGTTGTGAAACCTACCGGCAGATCACTTCGAATGATTAACTCGCCGAGAAAAATCACTTTCCTTCCAAAATAAAGGCTTGGCAAAAAATAGTTAACTTTGATGCAAGGCGTTCTGAAACCAACCAGCAAATCACTCAAAATGATTAACTCGCCGAGAAAATCGCTTTTCTTCCAAAATGAATGTTTGGAAAAAAATAGTTAATTGCGATGCAAGCCGTTCTGAAACCAACCGGCAAATTACTCAAAATGCTGAACTCGCCGAGAAAATCACTTTTGTCCCAAATTGAATGCTTGGCAAAAAAATGTTAATTTTGATGCAAGCCGTTCTGAAACCAACATGCAAATTAGTTAGAATGCTTAACTGGCCGAGAAAATCACTTTTCTTCCAAAATGAATGTTTGGCAAAAGATAGTTAATTTTGATGCAAGCCGTTCTGAAACCAACCGGCAAATCACTCAGAATGATTAACTCGCCGAGAAAATCACTTTTCTTCCAAACTACAGGCTTGTGAAAAAATAGGTAATGTTGATTCAAGCCGTTCTGAAACCAAGCGGCAAATTACTCAGAATGCTTTACTCCCCGACAAAATCACGTTTGTTCCAAAATGAATGTTTGGAAATAAATAGTTAATTTCGATGCAAGCCGTTCTGAAACCAAGCGGCAAATTGCTCAGAATACTTAACTCGCCGAGAAAATCACTTTTGTTCCAAAATGAATGTTTGGAAAAAAATAGTTAATTGCGATGCAAGGCGTTCGGAAACCAACCGGCAAATCAGTCAGAACGATTAACTCGCCGAGAAAATCACTTTTGTTCCAAAACGAATGTTTAGAAAAAAAAATAGTTAATTGCGATGCAAGCCGTTCTGAAACCAGCCGGCAAATGACTCAGAATGCTGAACTCGCCGAGAAAATCACTTTTTTTCCAAAATGAATGCTTGGCAAAAAATAGTTAATTTTGATGCAAGCCGTTCTGAAACCAACCGGCAAATTACTCAGAATGCTTAACTCGCCGAGAAAATCACTTTCTTCCAATATAAGTGCTTGGCAAAAAAGAGTTAATTTTGATGTAAGCTGCTCTGAAACCAACAGGCAAATTACTCAGAATGCTTTACTCGCCGAGAAAATCACTTTTGTTCCAAAATGAATGTTTGGAAAAAAATAGTTAATTGCGATGCAAGGCGTTCGGAAACCAACCGGCAAATCAGTCAGAATGATTAACTCGCCGAGAAAATCACTTTTGTTCCAAAATGAATGTTTGGAAAAAAGAATAGTTAATTGCGATGCAAGCCGTTCTGAAACAAGCCGGCAAATGACTCAGAATGCTTAACTCGCCGAGAAAATCACTTTTTTTCCAAAATGAATGCTTGGCAAAAAATAGTTAATTTTGATGCAAGCCGTTCTGAAACCAACCGGCAGATCACTTAGAATGCTTAATCGCCGAGAAAAATCACTATATTTCCAAAATGAATGTTTGGCAAAAAATAGTTAATTTTAATGTTATCTTCTCTGAAACCAACCGGTAAATCACTCAGAATGATTAACTCGCCGAGAAAAATCACTTTCCTACCAAAATAAAGGCTTGGCAAAGAATAGTTAACTTTGATGCAAGGCGTTCTGAAACCAACCGGCAAATCACTCAGAATGATTAACTCGCCGAGAAAATCACTTTTCTTCCAAAATGAACATTTGGGAAAAAATAGTTAATTTTGATGCAAGCCGTTCTGAAACCAACATGCAATTTCGTCAGAATGCTAAACTGGCCGAGAAAATCACTTTTCTTCCAAAATGAATGTTTGGCAAAAAATAGTTAATTTTGATGCAAGCCGTTCTGAAACCAACCGGCAAATCACTCAGAATGAGTAACTCGCCGAGAAAATCACTTTTCTTCCAAATTAAAGGCTTGTGAAAAAATAGGTAATGTTGATTCAAGCCGTTCTGAAACCAAGCGGCAAATTACTCAGAATGCTTTGCTCGCCGAGAAAATCACTTTTGTTCCAAAATGAATGTTTGGAAATAAATAGTTAATTGCGATGCAAGCCGTTCTGAAACCAACCGGCTAATTACTCAAAATGTTTAACTCGCCGAGAAAATCATTTTGTTCCAAATTGAATGTTTGGAAAAAAAATAGTTAATTTCGATGCAAGCCGTTCTGAAACCAACATGCAATTTCGTCAGAATGCTAAACTGGCCGAGAAAATCACTTTTCTTCCAAAATGAATGTTTGGCAAAAAATAGTTAATTTTGATGCAAGCCGTTCTGAAACCAACCGGCAAATCACTCAGAATGAGTAACTCGCCGAGAAAATCACTTTTCTTCCAAATTAAAGGCTTGTGAAAAAATAGGTAATGTTGATTCAAGCCGTTCTGAAACCAAGCGGCAAATTACTCAGAATGCTTTACTCGCCGACAAAATCACTTTTGTTCCAAAATGAATGTTTGGAAAAAAATAGTTAATTGCGATGCAAGCCGTTCTGAAACCAACCGGCTAATTACTCAGAATGTTTAACTCGCCGAGAAAATCATTTTGTTCCAAATTGAATGTTTGGAAAAAAATAGTTAATTTCGATGCAAGCCGTTCTGAAACCAACCGGCAAATTACTCAGAATTCTTTACTCGCCGAGAAAATCACTTTTGTTCCAAAATGAATGTTTGGAAAAAAATAGTTAATTGCGATGCAAGGCGTTCTGAAACCAACCGGCAAATCAGTCAGAATGATTAACTCGCCGAGAAAATCACTTTTGTTCCAAAATGAATGTTTGGAAAAAAATAGTTAATTGCGATGCAAGCCGTTCTGAAACCAACCGGCAAATCACTCAGAATGATTAACTCGCCGAGAAAATCACTTCTCTTCCAATATAAGGGCTTGGCAAAAAAGAGTTAATTTTGATGTAAGCTGCTCTGAAACTAACCGGCAAATTACTCAGAATGCTTTACTCGCCGAGAAAATCACTTTTGTTCCAAAATGAATGTTTGGAAATAAATAGTTAATTGCGATGCAAGCCGTTCTGAAACCAACCGGCTAATTACTCAGAATGTTTAACTCGCCGAGAAAATCATTTTGTTCCAAATTGAATGTTTGGAAAAAAATAGTTAATTGCGATGCAAGGCGTTCTGAAACCCACCTGCAAATTACTCAGAATGCTTTACTCGCCGAGAAAATCACTTTTGTTCCAAAATGAATGTTTGGAAAAAAATAGTCAATTGCTCTGCAAGCCGTTCTGAAACCAACCAGCAAATTACTCAGAATGCTTTACTCGCCGAGAAAATCACTTTTGTTCCAAAATGAATGTTTGGAAAAAAAATAGTTAATTTCGATGCAAGCCGTTCTGAAACCAAGCGGCAAATTGCTCAGAATACTTAACTCGCCGAGAAAATCACTTTTGTTCCAAAATGAATGTTTGGAAAAAAATAGTTAATTGCGATGCAAGGCGTTCGGAAACCAACCGGCAAATCAGTCAGAACGATTAACTCGCCGAGAAAATCACTTTTGTTCCAAAACGAATGTTTAGAAAAAAAAATAGTTAATTGCGATGCAAGCCGTTCTGAAACCAGCCGGCAAATGACTCAGAATGCTGAACTCGCCGAGAAAATCACTTTTGTCGCAAATTGAATGTTTGGCAAAAAAAAGTTAATTTTGATGCAAGCCGTTCTGAAACCAACATGCAAATTAGTCAGAATGCTTAACTCGCCGAAAAAATCACTTTTCTTCCAAAATAAAGGCTTGGCAAAAATAGTTAGTTTTGAAATAAGCTGCTCTGAAACCAACCCACAAATCACTCAGAATGCTTAACTCGCCGAGAAAATCAGTTTTGTTAAAAGTTGAATGTTTGACAAAAAATAGTTAATTTTGATGCAAGCCGTTCTGAAACTTACCGGCAAATTACTCAGAATGCTTAACTCGCCGTAAAAATCACTTTTCTTCCAAAATAAAGGCTTGGCAAAAAATAGTTAATTTTGATGCTAGCGGTTCTGAAACCTACCGGCAAATAACCCAGAACGCTTAACTCACCGAGAAAATCACTTTTGTTCCAATTTGAATGTTTGGCAAAAAATAGTTAATTTTGATGCAAGCTGCTCTGAAACCAACCGGCAAATTACTCAGAATGCTTAACTCGCCGAGAAAATGACTTTTTTCCCAAAATGAATGTCTGGCAAAAACTAGTTAATTTTGATGCAGCCGTTCTGAAACCAGCCGGCAAATCACTCAGAATGCTTAACTCGCCGTGAAAATCACTTTTCTTCCAAAATAAAGGCTTGGCAAAAAAGTTAATTTTGATGCAAGCCGTTCTGAAACCAACCGGCAAATTACTCAGAATGCTGAACTCGCCGAGAAAATCACTTTTGTCGCAAATTGAATGTTTGGCAAAAAAAAGTTAATTTTGATGCAAGCCGTTGTGAAACCTACCGGCAGATCACTTCGAATGATTAACTCGCCGAGAAAAATCACTTTCCTTCCAAAATAAAGGCTTGGCAAAAAATAGTTAACTTTGATGCAAGGCGTTCTGAAACCAACCAGCAAATCACTCAAAATGATTAACTCGCCGAGAAAATCGCTTTTCTTCCAAAATGAATGTTTGGAAAAAAATAGTTAATTGCGATGCAAGCCGTTCTGAAACCAACCGGCAAATTACTCAAAATGCTGAACTCGCCGAGAAAATCACTTTTGTCCCAAATTGAATGCTTGGCAAAAAAATGTTAATTTTGATGCAAGCCGTTCTGAAACCAACATGCAAATTAGTTAGAATGCTTAACTGGCCGAGAAAATCACTTTTCTTCCAAAATGAATGTTTGGCAAAAAATAGTTAATTTTGATGCAAGCCGTTCTGAAACCAACCGGCAAATCACTCAGAATGATTAACTCGCCGAGAAAATCACTTTTCTTCCAAACTACAGGCTTGTGAAAAAATAGGTAATGTTGATTCAAGCCGTTCTGAAACCAAGCGGCAAATTACTCAGAATGCTTTACTCCCCGACAAAATCACGTTTGTTCCAAAATGAATGTTTGGAAATAAATAGTTAATTGCGATGCAAGCCGTTCTGAAACCAACCGGCAAATTACTCAGAATGTTTAACTCGCCGAGAAAATCATTTTGTTCCAAATTGAATGTTTGGAAAAAAATAGTTAATTTCGATGCAAGCCGTTCTGAAACCAACCGGCAAATTACTCAGAATGCTTAACTCGCCGAGAAAATCACTTCTCTTCCAACATAATGGCTTGGCAAAAAAGAGTTAATTTTGATGTAAGCTGCTCTGAAACCAACCGGCTAATTACTCAGAATGCTTTACTCGCCGAGAAAATCACTTTTGTTCCAAAATGAAAGTTTGGAAAAAAATTGTTAATTGCGATGCAAGGCGTTCTGAAACCCACCTGCAAATCAGTCAGAAAGATTAACTCGCCGAGAAAATCACTTTTGTTCCAAAATGAATGTTTGGAAAAAAATAGTCAATTGCTCTGCAAGCCGTTCTGAAACCAACCAGCAAATTACTCAGAATGCTTTACTCGCCGAGAAAATCACTTTTGTTCCAAAATGAATGTTTGGAAAAAAAATAGTTAATTTCGATGCAAGCCGTTCTGAAACCAAGCGGCAAATTGCTCAGAATACTTAACTCGCCGAGAAAATCACTTTTGTTCCAAAATGAATGTTTGGAAAAAAATAGTTAATTGCGATGCAAGGCGTTCGGAAACCAACCGGCAAATCAGTCAGAACGATTAACTCGCCGAGAAAATCACTTTTGTTCCAAAACGAATGTTTAGAAAAAAAAATAGTTAATTGCGATGCAAGCCGTTCTGAAACCAGCCGGCAAATGACTCAGAATGCTGAACTCGCCGAGAAAATCACTTTTTTTCCAAAATGAATGCTTGGCAAAAAATAGTTAATTTTGATGCAAGCCGTTCTGAAACCAACCGGCAAATTACTCAGAATGCTTAACTCGCCGAGAAAATCACTTTCTTCCAATATAAGTGCTTGGCAAAAAAGAGTTAATTTTGATGTAAGCTGCTCTGAAACCAACAGGCAAATTACTCAGAATGCTTTACTCGCCGTGAAAATCACTTTTCTTCCAAAATAAAGGCTTGGCAAAAAAGTTAATTTTGATGCAAGCCGTTCTGAAACCAACCGGCAAATTACTCAGAATGCTGAACTCGCCGAGAAAATCACTTTTGTCGCAAATTGAATGTTTGGCAAAAAAAAGTTAATTTTGATGCAAGCCGTTGTGAAACCTACCGGCAGATCACTTCGAATGATTAACTCGCCGAGAAAAATCACTTTCCTTCCAAAATAAAGGCTTGGCAAAAAATAGTTAACTTTGATGCAAGGCGTTCTGAAACCAACCAGCAAATCACTCAAAATGATTAACTCGCCGAGAAAATCGCTTTTCTTCCAAAATGAATGTTTGGAAAAAAATAGTTAATTGCGATGCAAGCCGTTCTGAAACCAACCGGCAAATTACTCAAAATGCTGAACTCGCCGAGAAAATCACTTTTGTCCCAAATTGAATGCTTGGCAAAAAAATGTTAATTTTGATGCAAGCCGTTCTGAAACCAACATGCAAATTAGTTAGAATGCTTAACTGGCCGAGAAAATCACTTTTCTTCCAAAATGAATGTTTGGCAAAAGATAGTTAATTTTGATGCAAGCCGTTCTGAAACCAACCGGCAAATCACTCAGAATGATTAACTCGCCGAGAAAATCACTTTTCTTCCAAACTACAGGCTTGTGAAAAAATAGGTAATGTTGATTCAAGCCGTTCTGAAACCAAGCGGCAAATTACTCAGAATGCTTTACTCCCCGACAAAATCACGTTTGTTCCAAAATGAATGTTTGGAAATAAATAGTTAATTTCGATGCAAGCCGTTCTGAAACCAAGCGGCAAATTGCTCAGAATACTTAACTCGCCGAGAAAATCACTTTTGTTCCAAAATGAATGTTTGGAAAAAAATAGTTAATTGCGATGCAAGGCGTTCGGAAACCAACCGGCAAATCAGTCAGAACGATTAACTCGCCGAGAAAATCACTTTTGTTCCAAAACGAATGTTTAGAAAAAAAAATAGTTAATTGCGATGCAAGCCGTTCTGAAACCAGCCGGCAAATGACTCAGAATGCTGAACTCGCCGAGAAAATCACTTTTTTTCCAAAATGAATGCTTGGCAAAAAATAGTTAATTTTGATGCAAGCCGTTCTGAAACCAACCGGCAAATTACTCAGAATGCTTAACTCGCCGAGAAAATCACTTTCTTCCAATATAAGTGCTTGGCAAAAAAGAGTTAATTTTGATGTAAGCTGCTCTGAAACCAACAGGCAAATTACTCAGAATGCTTTACTCGCCGAGAAAATCACTTTTGTTCCAAAATGAATGTTTGGAAAAAAATAGTTAATTGCGATGCAAGGCGTTCGGAAACCAACCGGCAAATCAGTCAGAATGATTAACTCGCCGAGAAAATCACTTTTGTTCCAAAATGAATGTTTGGAAAAAAGAATAGTTAATTGCGATGCAAGCCGTTCTGAAACAAGCCGGCAAATGACTCAGAATGCTTAACTCGCCGAGAAAATCACTTTTTTTCCAAAATGAATGCTTGGCAAAAAATAGTTAATTTTGATGCAAGCCGTTCTGAAACCAACCGGCAGATCACTTAGAATGCTTAATCGCCGAGAAAAATCACTATATTTCCAAAATGAATGTTTGGCAAAAAATAGTTAATTTTAATGTTATCTTCTCTGAAACCAACCGGTAAATCACTCAGAATGATTAACTCGCCGAGAAAAATCACTTTCCTACCAAAATAAAGGCTTGGCAAAGAATAGTTAACTTTGATGCAAGGCGTTCTGAAACCAACCGGCAAATCACTCAGAATGATTAACTCGCCGAGAAAATCACTTTTCTTCCAAAATGAACATTTGGGAAAAAATAGTTAATTTTGATGCAAGCCGTTCTGAAACCAACATGCAATTTCGTCAGAATGCTAAACTGGCCGAGAAAATCACTTTTCTTCCAAAATGAATGTTTGGCAAAAAATAGTTAATTTTGATGCAAGCCGTTCTGAAACCAACCGGCAAATCACTCAGAATGAGTAACTCGCCGAGAAAATCACTTTTCTTCCAAATTAAAGGCTTGTGAAAAAATAGGTAATGTTGATTCAAGCCGTTCTGAAACCAAGCGGCAAATTACTCAGAATGCTTTGCTCGCCGAGAAAATCACTTTTGTTCCAAAATGAATGTTTGGAAATAAATAGTTAATTGCGATGCAAGCCGTTCTGAAACCAACCGGCTAATTACTCAAAATGTTTAACTCGCCGAGAAAATCATTTTGTTCCAAATTGAATGTTTGGAAAAAAAATAGTTAATTTCGATGCAAGCCGTTCTGAAACCAACCGGCAAATTACTCAGAATGCTTTACTCGCCGAGAAAATCACTTTTGTTCCAAAATGAATGTTTGGAAAAAAATAGTTAATTGCGATGCAAGGCGTTCTGAAACCAACCGGCTAATTACTCAGAATGTGTAACTCGCCGAGAAAATCACTTTTGTTCCAAATTGAATGTTTGGAAAAAAATAGTTAATTTCGATGCAAGCCGTTCTGAAACCAACATGCAATTTCGTCAGAATGCTAAACTGGCCGAGAAAATCACTTTTCTTCCAAAATGAATGTTTGGCAAAAAATAGTTAATTTTGATGCAAGCCGTTCTGAAACCAACCGGCAAATCACTCAGAATGAGTAACTCGCCGAGAAAATCACTTTTCTTCCAAATTAAAGGCTTGTGAAAAAATAGGTAATGTTGATTCAAGCCGTTCTGAAACCAAGCGGCAAATTACTCAGAATGCTTTACTCGCCGACAAAATCACTTTTGTTCCAAAATGAATGTTTGGAAAAAAATAGTTAATTGCGATGCAAGCCGTTCTGAAACCAACCGGCTAATTACTCAGAATGTTTAACTCGCCGAGAAAATCATTTTGTTCCAAATTGAATGTTTGGAAAAAAATAGTTAATTTCGATGCAAGCCGTTCTGAAACCAACCGGCAAATTACTCAGAATTCTTTACTCGCCGAGAAAATCACTTTTGTTCCAAAATGAATGTTTGGAAAAAAATAGTTAATTGCGATGCAAGGCGTTCTGAAACCAACCGGCAAATCAGTCAGAATGATTAACTCGCCGAGAAAATCACTTTTGTTCCAAAATGAATGTTTGGAAAAAAATAGTTAATTGCGATGCAAGCCGTTCTGAAACCAACCGGCAAATCACTCAGAATGATTAACTCGCCGAGAAAATCACTTCTCTTCCAATATAAAGGCTTGGCAAAAAAGAGTTAATTTTGATGTAAGCTGCTCTGAAACTAACCGGCAAATTACTCAGAATGCTTTACTCGCCGAGAAAATCACGTTTGTTCCAAAATGAATGTTTGGAAATAAATAGTTAATTGCGATGCAAGCCGTTCTGAAACCAACCGGCTAATTACTCAGAATGTTTAACTCGCCGAGAAAATCATTTTGTTCCAAATTGAATGTTTGGAAAAAAAATAGTTAATTTCGATGCAAGCCGTTCTGAAACCAACCGGCAAATTACTCAGAATGCTTTACTCGCCGAGAAAATCACTTTTGTTCCAAAATGAATGTTTGGAAAAAAATAGTTAATTGCGATGCAAGGCGTTCTGAAACCAACCGGCTAATTACTCAGAATGTGTAACTCGCCGAGAAAATCATTTTGTTCCAAATTGAATGTTTGGAAAAAAATAGTTAATTTCGATGCAAGCCGTTCTGAAACCAACATGCAATTTCGTCAGAATGCTAAACTGGCCGACAAAATCACTTTTCTTCCAAAATGAATGTTTGGCAAAAAATAGTTAATTTTGATGCAAGCCGTTCTGAAACCAACCGGCAAATCACTCAGAATGAGTAACTCGCCGAGAAAATCACTTTTCTTCCAAATTAAAGGCTTGTGAAAAAATAGGTAATGTTGATTCAAGCCGTTCTGAAACCAAGCGGCAAATTACTCAGAATGCTTTACTCGCCGACAAAATCACTTTTGTTCCAAAATGAATGTTTGGAAAAAAATAGTTAATTGCGATGCAAGCCGTTCTGAAACCAACCGGCTAATTACTCAGAATGTTTAACTCGCCGAGAAAATCATTTTGTTCCAAATTGAATGTTTGGAAAAAAATAGTTAATTTCGATGCAAGCCGTTCTGAAACCAACCGGCAAATTACTCAGAATGCTTTACTCGCCGAGAAAATCACTTTTGTTCCAAAATTAATGTTTGGAAAAAAATAGTTAATTGCGATGCAAGGCGTTCTGAAACCAACCGGCAAATCAGTCAGAATGATTAACTCGCCGAGAAAATCACTTTTGTTCCAAAATGAATGTTTGGAAAAAAATAGTTAATTGCGATGCAAGCCGTTCTGAAACCAACCGGCAAATCACTCAGAATGATTAACTCGCCGAGAAAATCACTTCTCTTCCAATATAAGGGCTTGGCAAAAAAGAGTTAATTTTGATGTAAGCTGCTCTGAAACTAACCGGCAAATTACTCAGAATGCTTTACTCGCCGAGAAAATCACTTTTGTTCCAAAATGAATGTTTGGAAAAAAATAGTTAATTGCGATGCAAGCCGTTCTGAAACCAACCGGCTAATTACTCAGAATGTTTAACTCGCCGAGAAAATCATTTTGTTCCAAATTGAATGTTTGGAAAAAAATAGTTAATTTCGATGCAAGCCGTTCTGAAACCAACCGGCAAATTACTCAGAATGCTTTACTCGCCGAGAAAATCACTTTTGTTCCAAAATGAATGTTTGGAAAAAAATAGTTAATTGCGATGCAAGGCGTTCTGAAACCAACAGGCAAATCAGTCAGAATGATTAACTCGCCGAGAAAATCACTTTTGTTCCAAAACGAATGTTTAGAAAAAAAAATAGTTAATTGCGATGCAAGCCGTTCTGAAACCAGCCGGCAAATGACTCAGAATGCTGAACTCGCCGAGAAAATCACTTTTTTTCCAAAATGAATGCTTGGCAAAAAATAGTTAATTTTGATGCAAGCCGTTCTGAAACCAACCGGCAAATTACTCAGAATGCTTAACTCGCCGAGAAAATCACTTCTCTTCCAATATAAGTGCTTGGCAAAAAAGAGTTAATTTTGATGTAAGCTGCTCTGAAACCAACAGGCAAATTACTCAGAATGCTTTACTCGCCGAGAAAATCACTTTTGTTCCAAAATGAATGTTTGGAAAAAAATAGTTAATTGCGATGCAAGGCGTTCGGAAACCAACCGGCAAATCAGTCAGAATGATTAACTCGCCGAGAAAATCACTTTTGTTCCAAAATGAATGTTTGGAAAAAAGAATAGTTAATTGAGATGCAAGCCGTTCTGAAACAAGCCGGCAAATGACTCAGAATGCTTAACTCGCCGAGAAAATCACTTTTTTTCCAAAATGAATGCTTGGCAAAAAATAGTTAATTTTGATGCAAGCCGTTCTGAAACCAACCGGCAAATTACTCAGGATGATTTACTCGCCGAGGAAATCACTTTTGTTCCAAAATGAATGTTTGGAAAAAAATAGTTAATTGCGATGCAAGGCGTTCTGAAACCAACAGGCAAATCAGTCAGAATGATCAACTCGCCAGGAAAATCACTTTTGTTCCAAAATGAATGTTTGGAAAAAAAAACAGTTAATTGATATGCAAGCCGTTCTGAAACCAGCCGGCAAATGACTCAGAATGCTGAACTCGCCGAGAAAATCACTTTTTTTCCAAAATGAATGCTTGGCAAAAAATAGTTAATTTTGATGCAAGCCGTTCTGAAACCAACCGGCAAATTACTCAGAATGCTTAACTCGCCGAGAAAATTACTTCTCTTCCAATATAAGTGCTTGGCAAAAAAGAGTTAATTTTGATGTAAGCTGCTCTGAAACCAACAGGCAAATTACTCAGAATGCTTTACTCGCCGAGAAAATCACTTTTGTTCCAAAATGAATGTTTGGAAAAAAATAGTTAATTGCGATGCAAGGCGTTCGGAAACCAACCGGCAAATCAGTCAGAATGATTAACTCGCCGAGAAAATCACTTTTGTTCCAAAATGAATGTTTGGAAAAAAGAATAGTTAATTGCGATGCAAGCCGTTCTGAAACCAGCCGGCAAATGACTCAGAATGCTTAACTCGCCGAGAAAATCACTTTTTTTCCAAAATGAATGCTTGGCAAAAAATAGTTAATTTTGATGCAAGCCGTTCTGAAACCAAGCGGCAAATTACTCAGAATACTTAACTCGCCGAGAAAATCACTTTTGTTCCAAAATGAATGTTTGGAAAAAAATAGTTAATTGCGATGCATGCTGTTCTGAAACCAACCGGCAAATTACTTAGAATGCTTGACTCGCCGAGAAAATCACTTTTGTTCCAAATTGAATATTTGGAAAAAAATACTTAATTGCGATGCAAGCCGTTCTGAAACCAACCGGCAAATCAGTCAGAATGATTAACTCGCCGAGAAAATCACTTTTGTTCCAAAATGAATGTTTGGAAAAAAGAATAGTTAATTGCGATGCAAGCCGTTCTGAAACCAGCCGGCAAATGACTCAGAATGCTTAACTCGCCGAGAAAATCACTTTTTTTCCAAAATGAATGCTTGGCAAAAAATAGTTAATTTTGATGCAAGCCGTTCTGAAACCAAGCGGCAAATTACTCAGAGTACTTAACTCGCCGAGAAAATCACTTTTGTTCCAAAATGAATGTTTGGAAAAAAATAGTTAATTGCGATGCATGCTGTTCTGAAACCAACCGGCAAATTACTTAGAATGCTTGACTCGCCGAGAAAATCACTTTTGTTCCAAATTGAATATTTGGAAAAAAATACTTAATTGCGATGCAAGCCGTTCTGAAACCAACCGGCAAATCAGTCAGAATGATTAACTCGCCGAGAAAATCACTTTTGTTCCAAAATGAATGTTTGGCAAAAAATAGTTAATTTTGATGTTATCTTCTCTGAAACCAACCGGTAAATCAATCAGAATGATTAACTCGCCGAGAAAATCACTTTTCTTCCAAAATAAAGGCTTGGCAAAAAATAGTTAATTTTGATGCAAGCCGTTCTGAAACCAACCGGCAAATCACTCAGAATGCTTGCCTCGCCGAGAAAATCAGTTTTTTTCCAAAATGAATGTTTGGCAAAAAATAGTTTATTTTAATGGAAGCCGTTCTGAAACCAACCGGCAAATCACTCAGAATGATTAACTCACCGAGAAAATCACTTTTCTTCCAAACTAAAGGCTTGTGAAAAAATAGGTAATGTTGATTCAAGCCGTTCTGAAACCAAGCGGCAAATTACTCAGAATGCTTTACTCGCCGACAAAATCACTTTTGTACAAAATGAATGTTTGGAAAAAAAATAGTTAATTGCGATGCAAGCTGTTCTGAAACCAACCGGCAAATCACTCAGAATGATTAACTCGCCGAGAAAATCACTTTTGTACAAAATGAATGTTTGGAAAAAAAATAGTTAATTGCGATGCAAGCTGTTCTGAAACCAACCGGCAAATCACTCAGAATGATTAACTCGCCGAGAAAATCACTTTTGTACAAAATGAATGTTTGGAAAAAAAAATAGTTAATTGCGATGCAAGCCGTTCTGCAACCAACCGGCAAATTACTCAGAATGTTTAACTCGCCGAGAAAAACACTTTTGTTTCAAATTGAATATTTGGAAAAAAAATAGTTAATTGCGATGCAAGCAGTTCTGAAACCAACCGGCAAATCACTCAGAATGCTTAACTCGCCGAGAAAAATCACTATATTTCCAAAATGAATGTTTGGCAAAAATAGTTAATTTTGATGTTATCTTCTCTGAAACCAACCGGTAAATCACTCAGAATGATTAACTCGGCGAGAAAATCACTTTTGTAAAAAATGAATGTTTGGAAAAAAAATAGTTAATTGCGATGCAAGCCGTTCTGAAACCAACCGGGAAATCACTCAGAATGATTAACTCGCCGAGAAAATCACTTTTCTTCCAAAATGAATGTTTGGAAAAAAGATGCAAGCCGTTCTGAAACCAACCGGCAAATTAGTCAGACTGCTTAACGCGCCGAGAAAATCACTTTTGTTCCAAAATGAATGTTTGGAAAAAAATACTTAATTGCGATGCAAGACGTTCTGAAACCAACCGGCAAATGACTCAGAATGTTTAACTCGCCGAGATAATCAATTTTTTCCCAAAATGAATATTTGGGAAAAAATGGTTAACTGCGATGCAAGCCGTTCTGAAACCAACCGGCAGATCACTCAGAATGCTTAACTCGCCGAGAAAAATCACTATATTTCCAAAATGAATGTTTGGCAAAAATAGTTAATTTTGATGTTATCTTCTCTGAAACCAACCGGTAAATCACTCAGAATGATTAACTCGCCGAGAAAATCACTTTTCTTCCAAAATAAAGGCTTGGCAAAAAATAGTTAATTTTGATGCAAGCCGTTCTGAAACCAAGCGGCAAATTACTCAGAATACTTTACTCGCCGAGAAAATCACTTTTGTTCCAAAATGAATGTTTGGAACCAAATAGTCAATTGCGATGCAAGCCGTTCTGAAACCAACCAGCAAATTACTCAGAATGCTTAACTCGCCGAGAAAATCAGTTTTGTTGCAAAATGAATGTTTGGAAAAAAATAGTTAATTTCGATGCAAGCCGTTCTGAAACCAACCGGCAAATTACTCAGAATGCTTAACTCGCTGAGAAAATCACTTTTTTTCCAAAACGACTGCTTGTCAAAAAACAGCGCATTGCTCTGAAATGAATGTTTGGCAAAAAATAGTTAATTTTGATGCAAGTCGTTCTGAAACCAACCGGCAAATCACTCAGAATTTTTAATTCGCCGTGAAAATCTCTTTTCTTCCAAAATTAAGGCTTGTCAAAAAATAGTTAATTTTTATGTTATCTTCTCTGAAACCAACCGGTAAATCACTCAGAATGATTAACTCGCCGAGAAAATCACTTTTCTTCCAAAATAAAGGCTTGGCAAAAAATAGTTAATTTTGATGCAAGCCGTTCTGAAACCAACCGGCAAATCACTCAGAATGCTTGCCTCGCCGAGAAAATCAGTTTTTTTCCAAAATGAATGTTTGGCAAAAAATAAGTAATGTTGATTCAAGCCGTTCTGAAACCAAGCGGCAAATTACTCAGAATGCTTTACTCGCCGACAAAATCACTTTTGTACAAAATGAATGTTTGGAAAAAAAATAGTTAATTGCGATGCAAGACGTTCTGAAACCAACCGGCAAATCACTCGGAATGATTAACTCGCCGAGAAAATCACTTTTGTACAAAATGAATGTTTGGAAAAAAATAGTTAATTGCGATGCAAGCCGTTCTGAAACCAACCGGCAAATTACTCAGAATGTTTAACTCGCCGAGAAAATCACTTTTGTTCCAAATTGAATGTTTGGAAAAAAAATAGTTAATTTCGATGCAAGCCGTTCTGAAACCAAGCGGCAAATTACTCAGAATACTTAACTCGCCGAGAAAATCACTTTTGTTCCAAAATGAATGTTTGGAAAAAAATAGTTAATTGCGATGCATGCTGTTCTGAAACCAACCGGCAAATTACTTAGAATGCTTTACTCGCCGAGAAAAATCACTATATTTCCAAAATGAATGTTTGGCAAAAAATAGTTAATTTTGATGTTATCTTCTACGAAACCAACCGGTAAATCACTCAGAATGATTAACTCGCCGAGAAAAATCACTTTCCTACCAAAATAAAGGCTTGGGAAAGAATAGTTAACTTTGATGCAAGGCGTTTTGAAACCAACCGGCAAATCACTCAGAATGATTCACTCGCCGAGAAAATCACTTTTCTTCCAAAATGAATATTTGGAAAAAAATAGTTAATTGCGATGCAAGCCGTTCTGAAACCAACCGGCAAATTACTCAGAATGCTGAACACGCCGAGAAAATCACTTTTGTCCCAAATTGAATGCTTGGCAAAAAAAAGTTAATTTTGATGCAAGCCGTTCTGAAACCAACATGCAAATTAGTCAGAATGCTTAACTGGCCGAGAAAATCACTTTTGTTCCAAAATGAATGTTTGGAAATAAATAGTTAATTGCGATGCAAGCCGTTCTGAAACCAACCGGCAAATCACTCAGAATGATTAACTCGCCGCGGAAATCACTTTTGTGCAAAATGAATGTTTGGAAAAAAAATAGTTAATTGCGATGCAAGCCCTTCTGAAACTAACCGGCAAATTACTCAGAATGTTTAACTCGCCGAGAAAATCAGTTTATTCCAAATTGAATGTTTGGAAAAAAATAGTTAATTTCGATGCAAGCCGTTCTGAAACCAACCGGCAAATTCCTCAGAATGCTTTACTCGCCGAGAAAATCACTTTTGTTCCAAAATGAATGTTTGGAAAAAAGTAGTTAATTGCGATGCAAGGCGTTCTGAAACCAACCGGCAAATTACTCAGAATGCTTATCTCGGCGAGTTAATCATTCTGAATGATTTGCCGGTTGGTTTCAGAACGGCTTGCATCACAATTAACTATTTATTTCCAAACATTCATTTTGGAACAAAAGTGATTTTCTCGGCCAGTTAAGCATTCTGACTAATTTGCATGTTGGTTTCAGAACGGCTTGCATCAAAATTAACTTTTTTTTGCCAAGCATTCAATTTGGGACAAAAGTGATTTTCTCGGCGAGTTCAGCATTCTGAGTAATTTGCCGGTTGGTTTCAGAACGGCTTGCATCGGAATTAACTATTTTTTTCCAAATATTCATTTTGGAAGAAAAGTGATTTTCTCGGCGAGTTAATCATTCGGAGTGATTTGCCGGTTGGTTTCAGAACGCCTTGCATCAAAGTTAACTATTCTTTCCCAAGCCTTTATTTTGGTAGGAAAGTGATTTTTCTCGGCGAGTTAATCATTCTGAGTGATTTACCGGTTGGTTTCGTAGAAGATAACATCAAAATTAACTATTGTTTGCCAAACATTCATTTTGGAAATATAGTGATTTTTCTCGGCGATTAAGCATTCTAAGTGATCTGCCGGTTGGTTTCAGAACGGCTTGCATCGCAATTAAGTATTTTTTTCCAAATATTCAATTTGGAACAAAAGTGATTTTCTCGGCGAGTAAAGCAGTCTAAGTAATTTGCCGGTTGGTTTCAGAACAGCATGCATCGCAATTAACAATTTTTTCCAAACATTCATTTTGGAACAAAAGTGATTTTCTCGGCGAGTTAAGTATTCTGAGTAATTTGCCGCTTGGTTTCAGAACGGCTTGCATCGAAATTAACTATTTTTTTTTCCAAACATTCAATTTGGAACAAAAGTGATTTTCTCGGCGAGTAAAGCATTCTGAGTAATTTGCTGGTTGGTTTCAGAACGGCTTGCAGAGCAATTGACTATTTTTTTCGAAACATTCATTTTGGAACAAAAGTGATTTTCTCGGCGAGTTAAGCATTCTGAGTAATTTGCCGGTTGGTTTCAGAACGGCTTGCATCAAAGTTAACTATCTTTTGCCAGCATTCATTTTGGAAAAAAAGTGATTTTCTCGGCGAGTTAAGTATTCTGAGTAATTTGCCGCTTGGTTTCAGAACGGCTTGCATCGAAATTAACTATTTTTTTTCCAAACATTCAATTTGGAACAAAAGTGATTTTCTCGGCGAGTTAATCATTCTGACTGATTTGCCGGTTGGTTTCAGAACGCCTTGCATCGCAATTAACTATTTTTTTCCAAACATTCATTTTGGAACAAAAGTGATTTTCTCGGCGAGTAAAGCATCCTGAGTAATTTGCCGGTTGGTTTCAGAGCAGCTTACATCAAAAGTAACACTTTTTTGCCAAGCCCTTATATTGTAAGCGAAGTGACTTTCTCGGCGAGTTAAGCATTCTGAGTAATTTGCCGGTTGGTTTCAGAACGGCTTGCATCAAAATTAACTATTTTTTGCCAAGCATTCATTTTGGAAAAAAAGTGATTTTCTCGGCGAGTTAAGCATTCTGAGTCATTTGCCGGCTTGTTTCAGAACGGCTTGCATCGCAATTAACTATTCTTTTTTCCAAACATTCATTTTGGAACAAAAGTGATTTTTTCGGCGAGTTAATCATTCTGACTGATTTGCCGGTTGGTTTCCGAACGCCTTGCATCAAAATTAACTATTTTTTGCCAAGCATTCATTTTGGAAAAAAAAGTGATTTTCTCGGCGAGTTAAGCATTCTGTGTCATTTGCCGGCTGGTTTCAGAACGGCTTGCATCGCAATTAACTCTTTTTTGCCAAGCCCTTATATTGGAAGAGAAGTGATTTTCTCGGCGAGTTAAGCATTCTGAGTAATTTGCCGGTTGGTTTCAGAACGGCTTGCATCAAAATTAACTATTTTTTGCCAAGCATTCATATTGGAAAAAAAGTGATTTTCTCGGCGAGTTAAGCATTCTGAGTCATTTGCCGGCTGGTTTCAGAACGGCTTGCATCGCAATTAACTATATTTTTTTCCAAACATTCATTTTGGAACAAAAGTGATTTTCTCGGTGAGTTAATCATTCTGACTGATTTGCCGGTTGGTTTCAGAACGCCTTGCATCGCAATTAACTATTTTTTTCCAATCATTCATTTTGCACAAAAGTGATTTTCTCGGCGAGTTAATCATTCTGAGTGATTTGCCGGTTGGTTTCAGAACGGCATCATCGCAATTAACTATTTTTTTCCAAACATTCATTTTGGAACAAAAGTGATTTTCTCGGCGAGTTAATCATTCTGAGTGATTTGCCGGTTGGTTTCAGAACGCCTTGCATCGCAATTAACTATTTTTTTCCAAACATTCATTTTGGAACAAAAGTGATTTTCTCGGCGAGTAAAGCATTCTGAGTAATTTGCCGGTTGGTTTCAGAACGGCTTGCATCGCAATTAACTATTTTTTTCCAAACATTCATTTTGGATCAAAAGTGATTTTCTCGGCGAGTAAAGCATTCTGAGTAATTTGCCGGTTGGTTTCAGAGCAGCTTACATCAAAATTAACTCTTTTTTGCCAAGCCATTATATTGGAAGAGAAGTGACTTTCTCGGCGAGTTAAGCATTCTGAGTAATTTGCCGGTTGGTTTCAGAACGGCTTGCATCGAAATTAACTATTTTTTTCCAAACATTCAATTTGGAACAAAATGATTTTCTCGGCGAGTTAATCATTCTGAGTGATTTGCCGGTTGGTTTCAGAACGGCATCATCGCAATTAACTATTTTTTTCCAAACATTCATTTTGGAACAAAAGTGATTTTCTCGGCGAGTTAATCATTCTGAGTGATTTGCCGATTGGTTTCAGAACGCCTTGCATCGCAATTAACTATTTTTTTTCCAAACATCCATTTTGTACAAAAGTGAATTTCTCGGCGAGTTAATCATTCTGAGTGATTTGGCGGTTGGTTTCAGAACGGCTTGCATCGCAATTAACTATTTATTTCCAAACATTCATTTTGGAACAAAAGTGATTTTGTCGGGGAGTAAAGCATTCTGAGTAATTTGCCGCTTGGTTTCAGAACGGCTTGAATCAACATTACCTATTTTTTCACAAGCCTGTAGTTTGGAAGAAAAGTGATTTTCTCGGCGAGTTAATCATTCTGAGTGATTTGCCGGTTGGTTTCAGAACGGCTTGCATCAAAATTAACTATTTTTTGCCAAACATTCATTTTGGAAGAAAAGTGATTTTCTCGGCCAGTTAAGCATTCTAACTAATTTGCATGTTGGTTTCAGAACGGCTTGCATCAAAATTAACTTTTTTTTGCCAAGCATTCAATTTGGGACAAAAGTGATTTTCTCGGCGAGTTCAGCATTCTGAGTAATTTGCCGTTTGGTTTCAGAACGGCTTGCATCGCAATTAACTATTTTTTTCCAAACATTCATTTTGGAAGAAAAGCGATTTTCTCGGCGAGTTAATCATTTTGAGTGATTTGCCGGTTGGTTTCAGAACGCCTTGCATCAAAGTTAACTATTTTTTGCCAAGCCTTTATTTTGGAAGGAAAGTGATTTTTCTCGGCGAGTTAATCATTCTGAGTAATTTGCCGGTTGGTTTCAGAACGGCTTGCATCGAAATTAACTATTTTTTTCCAAACATTCAATTTGGAACAAAATGATTTTCTCGGCGAGTTAAACATTCTGAGTAATTTGCCCGTTGGTTTCAGAACGGCTTGCATCGCAATTAACTATTTTTTTTCCAAACATCCATTTTGTACAAAAGTGAATTTCTCGGCGAGTTAATCATTCTGAGTGATTTGGCGGTTGGTTTCAGAACGGCTTGCATCGCAATTAACAATTTATTTCCAAACATTCATTTTGGAACAAAAGTGATTTTGTCGGGGAGTAAAGCATTCTGAGTAATTTGCCGCTTGGTTTCAGAACGGCTTGAATCAACATTACCTATTTTTTCACAAGCCTGTAGTTTGGAAGAAAAGTGATTTTCTCGACGAGTTAATCATTCTGAGTGATTTGCCGGTTGGTTTCAGAACGGCTTGCATCAAAATTAACTATTTTTTGCCAAACATTCATTTTGGAAGAAAAGTGATTTTTTCGGCCAGTTAAGCATTCTAACTAATTTGCATGTTGGTTTCAGAACGGCTTGCATCAAAATTAACTTTTTTTTGCCAAGCATTCAATTTGGGACAAAAGTGATTTTCTCGGCGAGTTCAGCATTCTGAGTAATTTGCCGTTTGGTTTCAGAACGGCTTGCATCGCAATTAACTATTTTTTTCCAAACATTCATTTTGGAAGAAAAGCGATTTTCTCGGCGAGTTAATCATTTTGAGTGATTTGCCGGTTGGTTTCAGAACGCCTTGCATCAAAGTTAACTATTTTTTGCCAAGCCTTTATTTTGGAAGGAAAGTGATTTTTCTCGGCGAGTTAATCATTCTGAGTGATTTACCGGTTGGTTTCAGAGAAGATAACATCAAAATTAACTATTTTTTGCCAAACATTCATTTTGGAAATATAGTGATTTTTCTCGGCGAGTTAAGCATTCTAAAAGATCTGCCGGTTGGTTTCAGAACGGCTTGCATCACAATTAACAATTTTTTTCCAAATATTCAATTTGGAACAAAAGTGAATTTTTCGGCGAGTAAAGCATTCTGAGTAATTTGACGGTTGGTTTCAGAACAGCATGCATCGCAGTTAACTCTTTTTTTCCTAACATTCATTTTGGAACAAAAGTGATTTTCTCGGCGAGTTAAGCATTCTGAGTAATTTGCCCGTTGGTTTCAGAACGGCTTGCATCGCAATTAACTGTTTTTTTTCCAAACATCCATTTTGTACAAAAGTGAATTTCTCGGCGAGTTAATCATTCTGAGTGATTTGGCGGTTGGTTTCAGAACGGCTTGCATCGCAATTAACAATTTATTTCCAAACATTCATTTTGGAACAAAAGTGATTTTGTCGGGGAGTAAAGCATTCTGAGTAATTTGCCGCTTGGTTTCAGAACGGCTTGAATCAACATTACCTATTTTTTCACAAGCCTGTAGTTTGGAAGAAAAGTGATTTTCTCGGCGAGTTAATCATTCTGAGTGATTTGCCGGTTGGTTTCAGAACGGCTTGCATCAAAATTAACTATTTTTTGCCAAACATTCATTTTGGAAGAAAAGTGATTTTCTCGGCCAGTTAAGCATTCTAACTAATTTGCATGTTGGTTTCAGAACGGCTTGCATCAAAATTAACTTTTTTTTGCCAAGCATTCAATTTGGGACAAAAGTGATTTTCTCGGCGAGTTCAGCATTCTGAGTAATTTGCCGTTTGGTTTCAGAACGGCTTGCATCGCAATTAACTATTTTTTTCCAAACATTCATTTTGGAAGAAAAGCGATTTTCTCGGCGAGTTAATCATTTTGAGTGATTTGCCGGTTGGTTTCAGAACGCCTTGCATCAAAGTTAACTATTTTTTGCCAAGCCTTTATTTTGGAAGGAAAGTGATTTTTCTCGGCGAGTTAATCATTCTGAGTGATTTACCGGTTGGTTTCAGAGAAGATAACATCAAAATTAACTATTTTTTGCCAAACATTCATTTTGGAAATATAGTGATTTTTCTCGGCGAGTTAAGCATTCTAAGAGATCTGCCGGTTGGTTTCAGAACGGCTTGCATCACAATTAACAATTTTTTTCCAAATATTCAATTTGGAACAAAAGTGAATTTTTCGGCGAGTAAAGCATTCTGAGTAATTTGACGGTTGGTTTCAGAACAGCATGCATCGCAGTTAACTCTTTTTTTCCTAACATTCATTTTGGAACAAAAGTGATTTTCTCGGCGAGTTAAGCATTCTGACGGATTTGCAGGTGGGTTTCAGAACGCCTTGCATCGCAATTAACTGTTTTTTTTCCAAACATCCATTTTGTACAAAAGTGAATTTCTCGGCGAGTTAATCATTCTGAGTGATTTGGCGGTTGGTTTCAGAACGGCTTGCATCGCAATTAACAATTTATTTCCAAACATTCATTTTGGAACAAAAGTGATTTTGTCGGGGAGTAAAGCATTCTGAGTAATTTGCCGCTTGGTTTCAGAACGGCTTGAATCAACATTACCTATTTTTTCACAAGCCTGTAGTTTGGAAGAAAAGTGATTTTCTCGGCGAGTTAATCATTCTGAGTGATTTGCCGGTTGGTTTCAGAACGGCTTGCATCAAAATTAACTATTTTTTGCCAAACATTCATTTTGGAAGAAAAGTGATTTTCTCGGCCAGTTAAGCATTCTAACTAATTTGCATGTTGGTTTCAGAACGGCTTGCATCAAAATTAACTTTTTTTTGCCAAGCATTCAATTTGGGACAAAAGTGATTTTCTCGGCGAGTTCAGCATTCTGAGTAATTTGCCGTTTGGTTTCAGAACGGCTTGCATCGCAATTAACTATTTTTTTCCAAACATTCATTTTGGAAGAAAAGCGATTTTCTCGGCGAGTTAATCATTTTGAGTGATTTGCCGGTTGGTTTCAGAACGCCTTGCATCAAAGTTAACTATTTTTTGCCAAGCCTTTATTTTGGAAGGAAAGTGATTTTTCTCGGCGAGTTAATCATTCTGAGTGATTTACCGGTTGGTTTCAGAGAAGATAACATCAAAATTAACTATTTTTTGCCAAACATTCATTTTGGAAATATAGTGATTTTTCTCGGCGAGTTAAGCATTCTAAGAGATCTGCCGGTTGGTTTCAGAACGGCTTGCATCACAATTAACAATTTTTTTCCAAATATTCAATTTGGAACAAAAGTGAATTTTTCGGCGAGTAAAGCATTCTGAGTAATTTGACGGTTGGTTTCAGAACAGCATGCATCGCAGTTAACTCTTTTTTTCCTAACATTCATTTTGGAACAAAAGTGATTTTCTCGGCGAGTTAAGCATTCTGAGTAATTTGCCGCTTGGTTTCAGAACGGCTGACATCGAAATTAACTATTTTTTGCCAAACATTCAATTTGGAACAAAAGTGATTTTCTCGGCGAGTTCAGCATTCTGAGTAATTTGCCGCTTGGTTTCAGAACGGCTTGCATCAAAATTAACTATTTTTTGCCAAGCCTTTATTTTGGAAGAAAAGTGATTTTCTCGGCGAGTTAATCATTCTGAGTAATTTGCCGGTTGGTTTCAGAACGGCTTGCATCGAAATTAACTATTTTTTTCCAAACATTCAATTTGGAACAAAATGATTTTCTCGGCGAGTTAAACATTCTGAGTAATTTGCCCGTTGGTTTCAGAACGGCTTGCATCGCAATTAACTATTTTTTTTCCAAACATCCATTTTGTACAAAAGTGAATTTCTCGGCGAGTTAATCATTCTGAGTGATTTGGCGGTTGGTTTCAGAACGGCTTGCATCGCAATTAACAATTTATTTCCAAACATTCATTTTGGAACAAAAGTGATTTTGTCGGGGAGTAAAGCATTCTGAGTAATTTGCCGCTTGGTTTCAGAACGGCTTGAATCAACATTACCTATTTTTTCACAAGCCTGTAGTTTGGAAGAAAAGTGATTTTCTCGGCGAGTTAATCATTCTGAGTGATTTGCCGGTTGGTTTCAGAACGGCTTGCATCAAAATTAACTATTTTTTGCCAAACATTCATTTTGGAAGAAAAGTGATTTTCTCGGCCAGTTAAGCATTCTAACTAATTTGCATGTTGGTTTCAGAACGGCTTGCATCAAAATTAACTTTTTTTTGCCAAGCATTCAATTTGGGACAAAAGTGATTTTCTCGGCGAGTTCAGCATTCTGAGTAATTTGCCGTTTGGTTTCAGAACGGCTTGCATCGCAATTAACTATTTTTTTCCAAACATTCATTTTGGAAGAAAAGCGATTTTCTCGGCGAGTTAATCATTTTGAGTGATTTGCCGGTTGGTTTCAGAACGCCTTGCATCAAAGTTAACTATTTTTTGCCAAGCCTTTATTTTGGAAGGAAAGTTATTTTTCTCGGCGAGTTAATCATTCTGAGTGATTTACCGGTTGGTTTCAGAGAAGATAACATCAAAATTAACTATTTTTTGCCAAACATTCATTTTGGAAATATAGTGATTTTTCTCGGCGAGTTAAGCATTCTAAAAGATCTGCCGGTTGGTTTCAGAACGGCTTGCATCACAATTAACAATTTTTTTCCAAATATTCAATTTGGAACAAAAGTGAATTTTTCGGCGAGTAAAGCATTCTGAGTAATTTGACGGTTGGTTTCAGAACAGCATGCATCGCAGTTAACTCTTTTTTTCCTAACATTCATTTTGGAACAAAAGTGATTTTCTCGGCGAGTTAAGCATTCTGAGTAATTTGCCCGTTGGTTTCAGAACGGCTTGCATCGCAATTAACTGTTTTTTTTCCAAACATCCATTTTGTACAAAAGTGAATTTCTCGGCGAGTTAATCATTCTGAGTGATTTGGCGGTTGGTTTCAGAACGGCTTGCATCGCAATTAACAATTTATTTCCAAACATTCATTTTGGAACAAAAGTGATTTTGTCGGGGAGTAAAGCATTCTGAGTAATTTGCCGCTTGGTTTCAGAACGGCTTGAATCAACATTACCTATTTTTTCACAAGCCTGTAGTTTGGAAGAAAAGTGATTTTCTCGGCGAGTTAATCATTCTGAGTGATTTGCCGGTTGGTTTCAGAACGGCTTGCATCAAAATTAACTATTTTTTGCCAAACATTCATTTTGGAAGAAAAGTGATTTTCTCGGCCAGTTAAGCATTCTAACTAATTTGCATGTTGGTTTCAGAACGGCTTGCATCAAAATTAACTTTTTTTTGCCAAGCATTCAATTTGGGACAAAAGTGATTTTCTCGGCGAGTTCAGCATTCTGAGTAATTTGCCGTTTGGTTTCAGAACGGCTTGCATCGCAATTAACTATTTTTTTCCAAACATTCATTTTGGAAGAAAAGCGATTTTCTCGGCGAGTTAATCATTTTGAGTGATTTGCCGGTTGGTTTCAGAACGCCTTGCATCAAAGTTAACTATTTTTTGCCAAGCCTTTATTTTGGAAGGAAAGTGATTTTTCTCGGCGAGTTAATCATTCTGAGTGATTTACCGGTTGGTTTCAGAGAAGATAACATCAAAATTAGCTATTTTTTGCCAAACATTCATTTTGGAAATATAGTGATTTTTCTCGGCGAGTTAAGCATTCTAAGAGATCTGCCGGTTGGTTTCAGAACGGCTTGCATCACAATTAACAATTTTTTTCCAAATATTCAATTTGGAACAAAAGTGAATTTTTCGGCGAGTAAAGCATTCTGAGTAATTTGACGGTTGGTTTCAGAACAGCATGCATCGCAGTTAACTCTTTTTTTCCTAACATTCATTTTGGAACAAAAGTGATTTTCTCGGCGAGTTAAGCATTCTGAGTAATTTGCCGCTTGGTTTCAGAACGGCTGACATCGAAATTAACTATTTTTTGCCAAACATTCAATTTGGAACAAAAGTGATTTTCTCGGCGAGTTCAGCATTCTGAGTAATTTGCCGCTTGGTTTCAGAACGGCTTGCATCAAAATTAACTATTTTTTGCCAAGCCTTTATTTTGGAAGAAAAGTGATTTTCTCGGCGAGTTAATCATTCTGAGTGATTTACCGGTTGGTTTCAGAGAAGATAACATAAAAATTAACTATTTTTTGCCAAACATTCATTTTGGAAATATAGTGATTTTTCTCGGCGAGTTAAGCATTCTGAGTGATCTGCCGTTTGGTTTCAGAACGGCTGACATCGAAATTAACTATTTTTTGCCAAACATTCAATTTGGAACAAAACTGATTTTCTCGGCGAGTTCAGCATTCTGAGTAATTTGCCGCTTGGTTTCAGAACGGCTTGCATCGAAATTAACTATTTTTTTTCCAAACATTCAATTTGGAACAAAAGTGATTTTCTCGGCGAGTTAAGCATTCTGAGTAATTTGCCGGTTGGTTTCAGAACGGCTTGCATCAAAATTAACTATTTTTTGCCAGGCAATTATTTTGGAAGAAAAGTGATTTTCTCGGCGAGTTAATCATTCTGACTGATTTCCCGGTAGGTTTCAGAGCAGATACCATCCAAATTAACAATTTTTTGCCAAGCATTCATTTTGGAAGAAAAATGATTTTCTCGCCGAGTTAAGCATTCTGAGTAATTTGCCCGTTGGTTTCAGAACGGCTTGCATCAAAATTAACTATTTTATTTCCAAAAATTCATTTTGTACAAAAGTGATTTTCTCGGCGAGTTAATCATTCTGAGTGATTTGCCGGTTGGTTTCAGAACGTCTTGCATCGCAATTAACTATTTTTTTTCCAAACATTCATTTTGTACAAAAGTGATTTTGTCGGCGAGTAAAGCATTCTGAGTAATTTGCCGCTTGGTTTCAGAACGGCTTGAATCAACATTACCTATTTTTTCACAAGCCTTTAATTTGGAAGAAAAGTGATTTTCTCGGCGAGTTAATCATTCTGAGTGATTTACCGGTTGGTTTCAGCGAAGATAACATAAAAATTAACTATTTTTTGCCAAACATTCATTTTGGAAATATAGTGATTTTTCTCGGCGAGTTAAGCATTCTGAGTGATCTGCCGTTTGGTTTCAGAACGGCTGACATCGAAATTAACTATTTTTTGCCAAACATTCATTTTGGGAAAAAAGTGTTTATCTCGGCGAGTTAAGCATTTTGAATAATTTGCCAGTTGGTTTCAGAACGGCTTGCATCGCAATTAACTATTTTTTTTCCAGCATTCATTTTGGAACAAAAGTGATTTTCTCGGCGAGGAAAGCATTCTGAGTAATTTGCCCGTTGGTTTCAGAACGGCTTGCATCGCAATTAACTATTTTTTTCCATACATTCATTTTGGAACAAAAGTGATTTTCTCGGCGAGTAAAGCATCCTGAGTAATTTGCCGGTTGGTTTCAGAGCAGCTTACATCAAAATTAACACTTTTTTGCCAAGCCCTTATATTGTAAGCGAAGTGACTTTCTCGGCGAGTTAAGCATTCTGAGTAATTTGCCGGTTGGTTTCAGAACGGCTTGCATCAAAATTAACTATTTTTTGCCAAGCATTCATTTTGGAAAAAAAGTGATTTTCTCGGCGAGTTAAGCATTCTGAGTCATTTGCCGGCTTGTTTCAGAACGGCTTGCATCGCAATTAACTATTCTTTTTTCCAAACATTCATTTTGGAACAAAAGTGATTTTTTCGGCGAGTTAATCATTCTGACTGATTTGCCGGTTGGTTTCCGAACGCCTTGCATCAAAATTAACTATTTTTTGCCAAGCATTCATTTTGGAAAAAAAAGTGATTTTCTCGGCGAGTTAAGCATTCTGTGTCATTTGCCGGCTGGTTTCAGAACGGCTTGCATCGCAATTAACTATTTTTTTTTCTAAACATTCGTTTTGGAACAAAAGTGATTTTCTCGGCGAGTTAATCATTCTGACTGATTTGCCGGTTGGTTTCCGAACGCCTTGCATCGCAATTATCTATTTTTTTCCAAACATTCATTTTGGAACAAAAGTGATTTTCTCGGCGAGTAAAGCATTCTGAGTAATTTGCCGGTTAGTTTCAGAGCAGCTTACATCAAAATTAACTCTTTTTTGCCAAGCCCTTGTATTGGAAGAGAAGTGATTTTCTCGGCGAGTTAAGCATTCTGAGTAATTTGCCGGTTGGTTTCAGAACGGCTTGCATCAAAATTAACTATTTTTTGCCAAGCATTCATATTGGAAAAAAAGTGATTTTCTCGGCGAGTTAAGCATTCTGAGTCATTTGCCGGCTGGTTTCAGAACGGCTTGCATCGCAATTAACTATATTTTTTTCCAAACATTCATTTTGGAACAAAAGTGATTTTCTCGGTGAGTTAATCATTCTGACTGATTTGCCGGTTGGTTTCAGAACGCCTTGCATCGCAATTAACTATTTTTTTCCAATCATTCATTTTGCACAAAAGTGATTTTCTCGGCGAGTTAATCATTCTGAGTGATTTGCCGGTTGGTTTCAGAACGGCATCATCGCAATTAACTATTTTTTTCCAAACATTCATTTTGGAACAAAAGTGATTTTCTCGGCGAGTAAAGCATTCTGAGTAATTTGCCGGTTGGTTTCAGAACGGCTTGCATCGCAATTAACTATTTTTTTCCAAACATTCATTTTGGATCAAAAGTGATTTTCTCGGCGAGTAAAGCATTCTGAGTAATTTGCCGGTTGGTTTCAGAGCAGCTTACATCAAAATTAACTCTTTTTTGCCAAGCCATTATATTGGAAGAGAAGTGACTTTCTCGGCGAGTTAAGCATTCTGAGTAATTTGCCGTTTGGTTTCAGAACGGCTTGCATCGAAATTAACTATTTTTTTCCAAACATTCAATTTGGAACAAAATGATTTTCTCGGCGAGTTAAACATTCTGAGTAATTTGCCCGTTGGTTTCAGAACGGCTTGCATCGCAATTAACTATTTTTTTTCCAAACATCCATTTTGTACAAAAGTGAATTTCTCGGCGAGTTAATCATTCTGGGTGATTTGGCGGTTGGTTTCAGAACGGCTTGCATCGCAATTAACTATTTATTTCCAAACATTCATTTTGGAACAAAAGTGATTTTGTCGGGGAGTAAAGCATTCTGAGTAATTTGCCGCTTGGTTTCAGAACGGCTTGAATCAACATTACCTATTTTTTCACAAGCCTGTAGTTTGGAAGAAAAGTGATTTTCTCGGCGAGTTAATCATTCTGAGTGATTTGCCGGTTGGTTTCAGAACGGCTTGCATCAAAATTAACTATTTTTTGCCAAGCCTTCAATTTGGAAAAAAAGTGATTTTCTCGGCGAGTTAATGATTCTGAGTGATTTGCCGCTTGGTTTCAGAACGGCTTGCATCAAAATTAACAATTATTTGCCAAACATTCATTTTGGAACAAAAGGATTTTGTCGGCGAATTAAGCATTCTGAGTAATTTGCCGCTTGGTTTCAGAACGGCTTGCATCAAAATTAACTATTTTTTGCCAAGCCTTTATTTTGGAAGAAAAGTGATTTTCTCGGCGAGTTAATCATTCTGAGTGATTTACCGGTTGGTTTCAGAGAAGATAACATAAAAATTAACTATTTTTTGCCAAACATTCATTTTGGAAATATAGTGATTTTTCTCGGCGAGTTAAGCATTCTGAGTGATCTGCCGTTTGGTTTCAGAACGGCTGACATCGAAATTAAATATTTTTTGCCAAACATTCAATTTGGAACAAAACTGATTTTCTCGGCGAGTTCAGCATTCTGAGTAATTTGCCGCTTGGTTTCAGAACGGCTTGCATCGAAATTAACTATTTTTTTTCCAAACATTCAATTTGGAACAAAAGTGATTTTCTCGGCGAGTTAAGCATTCTGAGTAATTTGCCGGTTGGTTTCAGAACGGCTTGCATCAAAATTAACTATTTTTTGCCAGGCAATTATTTTGGAAGAAAAGTGATTTTCTCGGCGAGTTAATCATTCTGACTGATTTCCCGGTAGGTTTCAGAGCAGATACCATCCAAATTAACAATTTTTTGCCAAGCATTCATTTTGGAAGAAAAATGATTTTCTCGCCGAGTTAAGCATTCTGAGTAATTTGCCCGTTGGTTTCAGAACGGCTTGCATCAAAATTAACTATTTTTTGCCAAGCATTCATTTTAGAAAAAAAGAGATTTTCTCGGCGAGTTTAACATTCTGAGTAATTTGCCGGTTGGTTTCAGAACGGCTTGCATCGCAATTAACTATTTTTTTTCCAAACATTCATTTTGTACAAAAGTGATTTTCTCGGCGAGTTAATAATTCTGAGTGATTTTCCGGTTGGTTTCAGAACGTCTTGCATCGCAATTAACTATTTTTTTTCCAAACATTCATTTTGTACAAAAGTGATTTTGTCGGCGAGTAAAGCATTCTGAGTAATTTGCCGCTTGGTTTCAGAACGGCTTGAATCAACATTACCTATTTTTTCACAAGCCTTTAATTTGGAAGAAAAGTGATTTTCTCGGCGAGTTAATCATTCTGAGTGATTTACCGGTTGGTTTCAGCGAAGATAACATAAAAATTAACTATTTTTTGCCAAACATTCATTTTGGAAATATAGTGATTTTTCTCGGCGAGTTAAGCATTCTGAGTGATCTGCCGTTTGGTTTCAGAACGGCTGACATCGAAATTAACTATTTTTTGCCAAACATTCATTTTGGGAAAAAAGTGTTTATCTCGGCGAGTTAAGCATTTTGAATAATTTGCCAGTTGGTTTCAGAACGGCTTGCATCGCAATTAACTATTTTTTTTCCAGCATTCATTTTGGAACAAAAGTGATTTTCTCGGCGAGGAAAGCATTCTGAGTAATTTGCCCGTTGGTTTCAGAACGGCTTGCATCGCAATTAACTATTTTTTTCCATACATTCATTTTGGAACAAAAGTGATTTTCTCGGCGAGTAAAGCATCCTGAGTAATTTGCCGGTTGGTTTCAGAGCAGCTTACATCAAAATTAACACTTTTTTGCCAAGCCCTTATATTGTAAGCGAAGTGACTTTCTCGGCGAGTTAAGCATTCTGAGTAATTTGCCGGTTGGTTTCAGAACGGCTTGCATCAAAATTAACTATTTTTTGCCAAGCATTCATTTTGGAAAAAAAGTGATTTTCTCGGCGAGTTAAGCATTCTGAGTCATTTGCCGGCTTGTTTCAGAACGGCTTGCATCGCAATTAACTATTCTTTTTTCCAAACATTCATTTTGGAACAAAAGTGATTTTTTCGGCGAGTTAATCATTCTGACTGATTTGCCGGTTGGTTTCCGAACGCCTTGCATCAAAATTAACTATTTTTTGCCAAGCATTCATTTTGGAAAAAAAAGTGATTTTCTCGGCGAGTTAAGCATTCTGTGTCATTTGCCGGCTGGTTTCAGAACGGCTTGCATCGCAATTAACTATTTTTTTTCCTAAACATTCGTTTTGGAACAAAAGTGATTTTCTCGGCGAGTTAATCATTCTGACTGATTTGCCGGTTGGTTTCCGAACGCCTTGCATCGCAATTATCTATTTTTTTCCAAACATTCATTTTGGAACAAAAGTGATTTTCTCGGCGAGTAAAGCATTCTGAGTAATTTGCCGGTTAGTTTCAGAGCAGCTTACATCAAAATTAACTCTTTTTTGCCAAGCCCTTATATTGGAAGAGAAGTGATTTTCTCGGCGAGTTAAGCATTCTGAGTAATTTGCCGGTTGGTTTCAGAACGGCTTGCATCAAAATTAACTATTTTTTGCCAAGCATTCATATTGGAAAAAAAGTGATTTTCTCGGCGAGTTAAGCATTCTGAGTCATTTGCCGGCTGGTTTCAGAACGGCTTGCATCGCAATTAACTATATTTTTTTCCAAACATTCATTTTGGAACAAAAGTGATTTTCTCGGTGAGTTAATCATTCTGACTGATTTGCCGGTTGGTTTCAGAACGCCTTGCATCGCAATTAACTATTTTTTTCCAATCATTCATTTTGCACAAAAGTGATTTTCTCGGCGAGTTAATCATTCTGAGTGATTTGCCGGTTGGTTTCAGAACGGCATCATCGCAATTAACTATTTTTTTCCAAACATTCATTTTGGAACAAAAGTGATTTTCTCGGCGAGTTAATCATTCTGAGTGATTTGCCGGTTGGTTTCAGAACGCCTTGCATCGCAATTAACTATTTTTTTCCAAACATTCATTTTGGAACAAAAGTGATTTTCTCGGCGAGTAAAGCATTCTGAGTAATTTGCCGGTTGGTTTCAGAGCAGCTTACATCAAAATTAACTCTTTTTTGCCAATCCATTATATTGGAAGAGAAGTGACTTTCTCGGCGAGTAAAGCATTCTGAGTAATTTGCCGGTTGGTTTCAGAGCAGCTTACATCAAAATTAACTCTTTTTTGCCAAGCCATTATATTGGAAGAGAAGTGACTTTCTCGGCGAGTTAAGCATTCTGAGTAATTTGCCGTTTGGTTTCAGAACGGCTTGCATCGAAATTAACTATTTTTTTCCAAACATTCAATTTGGAACAAAATGATTTTCTCGGCGAGTTAAACATTCTGAGTAATTTGCCCGTTGGTTTCAGAACGGCTTGCATCGCAATTAACTATTTTTTTTCCAAACATCCATTTTGTACAAAAGTGAATTTCTCGGCGAGTTAATCATTCTGGGTGATTTGGCGGTTGGTTTCAGAACGGCTTGCATCGCAATTAACTATTTATTTCCAAACATTCATTTTGGAACAAAAGTGATTTTGTCGGGGAGTAAAGCATTCTGAGTAATTTGCCGCTTGGTTTCAGAACGGCTTGAATCAACATTACCTATTTTTTCACAAGCCTGTAGTTTGGAAGAATAGTGATTTTCTCGGCGAGTTAATCATTCTGAGTGATTTGCCGGTTGGTTTCAGAACGGCTTGCATCAAAATTAACTATTTTTTGCCAAACATTCATTTTGGAAGAAAAGTGATTTTCTCGGCCAGTTAAGCATTCTAACTAATTTGCATGTTGGTTTCAGAACGGCTTGCATCAAAATTAACTTTTTTTTGCCAAGCATTCAATTTGGGACAAAAGTGATTTTGTCGGCGAGTTCAGCATTCTGAGTAATTTGCCGTTTGGTTTCAGAACGGCTTGCATCGCAATTAACTATTTTTTTCCAAACATTCATTTTGGAAGAAAAGCGATTTTCTCGGCGAGTTAAGCATTTTGAGTGATTTGCCGGTTGGTTTCAGAACGCCTTGCATCAAAGTTAACTATTTTTTGCCAAGCCTTTATTTTGGAAGGAAAGTGATTTTTCTCGGCGAGTTAATCATTCTGAGTAATTTGCCGGTTGGTTTCAGAACGGCTTGCATCGAAATTAACTATTTTTTTCCAAACATTCAATTTCGAACAAAATGATTTTCTCGGCGAGTTAAACATTCTGAGTAATTTGCCCGTTGGTTTCAGAATGGCTTGCATCACAATTAACAATTTTTTTCCAAATATTCAATTTGGAACAAAAGTGAATTTTTCGGCGAGTAAAGCATTCTGAGTAATTTGACGGTTGGTTTCAGAACAGCATGCATCGCAGTTAACTCTTTTTTTCCTAACATTCATTTTGGAACAAAAGTGATTTTCTCGGCGAGTTAAGCATTCTGAGTAATTTGCCGCTTGGTTTCAGAACGGCTGACATCGAAATTAACTATTTTTTGCCAAACATTCAATTTGGAACAAAAGTGATTTTCTCGGCGAGTTAAGCATTCTGAGTAATTTGCCGCTTGGTTTCAGAACGGCTTGCATCAAAATTAACTATTTTTTGCCAAGCCTTTATTTTGGAAGAAAAGTGATTTTCTCGGCGAGTTAATCATTCTGAGTGATTTACCGGTTGGTTTCAGAGAAGATAACATAAAAATTAACTATTTTTTGCCAAACATTCATTTTGGAAATATAGTGATTTTTCTCGGCGAGTTAAGCATTCTGAGTGATCTGCCGTTTGGTTTCAGAACGGCTGACATCGAAATTAAATATTTTTTGCCAAACATTCAATTTGGAAATTCTCTCTCCAACCGTCCCCACTCCATTCCCTTTCTATCCGTTCCTATTCCATTCTCTCTCCATCCGTCCCCACTCCATTCACTTTATATCCGTCCCCACTCCATTCTCTCTCTAACCGTCCCCACTCCATTCCCTCTCCATCCGTCCCCACTCCATTCCCTTTCTATCCGTTCCTATTCCATTCTCTCTCTATCCATCCCCACTCCATTCCCTCTCTATCCGTCCCCGCTCCATTCCCGATCTATCCCTCCCCACTCGATTCTCTCTTTATCCGACCCCATTCCATTCTCTGTCTATCCGTCCCCACTCCATTCTCTCTCCATCCTTCCCCACTCCATTCCCTCTCTATCCGTCCCCACTCCATTCTCTCTCTATCCGTCCCTACTCCATTTCCTCTCTATCCGTCCCTACTCCATTCCCTCTCTATCTGTCCCCAATCCATTCCCGATCTATCCCTCCCCACTCGATTCTCTCTATCTGACCCCATTCCATTCTCTCACCATCCGTCCCCACTCCATTCCCTCTCTATCCATCCCCACTCCATTCCCGCTCTATCCGTCCCCACTCCATTCTCTATCCATCCGTCCCCACTCCATTCCCTCTCTATCCGTCCCCACTCCATTCTCTCTCTATCCGTCCCCACTCCATTCTCTCTCCATCCGTCCCCACTCCATTCCCTTTCTATCCGTCCCTCCTCCATTCTCTCTCCATCCGTCCCCACTCCATTCCCTCTCTATCCGTCCCCACTCCATTCTCTCTCTATCCGTCCCCACTCCATTCTCTCTCTATCCGTCCCCACTCCATTCTCTCTCTATCCGTCCCGACTCCATTCCCTCTCTATCCGTCCCCACTCCATTCTCTCTCTATCCGTCCCCACTCCATTCCCTCTCTATCCGTCCCCACTCCATTCCCTCTCTATCCGTCCCCACTCAATTCCCGCTCCATCCATCCCCACTCCATTCCCTCTCTATCCGTCCCCACTCCCTTCTCTCTCTATCCGTCCCCACACCATTCTCTCTCCATCCTTCCCCACTCCATTCCCTTTTTATCCGTCCCCTCTCCATTCTCTCTCTAACCGTCCCCACTCCATTCCCACTCTATCCGTCCCCACTCCATTCCCACTCTATCCATCCCCACTCCATTCCCTCTCTATCAGTCCGCACACCATTCTCTCTCTATCCGTCCGCACACCATTCTCTCTCTATCCGTCCACACTCCATTCTCTTTATATCCGTCCCCACTCTATTCTCTCTCTATCCGTCCCCACTCCAATCTCACTCCATCCGTCCCCACTCCATTCCCTTTCTATCCGTTCCTCCTCCATTCTCTCTCTATCCGTCCCCACTCCATTCCCACTCTATCCATCCCCACTCCACTCCCTCTCTATCCGTCCGCACACCATTCTCTCTCTATCCGTCCCCACTCCATTCTCTTTATATCCGTCCCCACTCCATTCTCTCCCTATCCGTCCCCACTCCATTCTCTCTCGAACCGTCCCCACTCCATTCCCACTCGATCCATCCCCACTCCATTCCCTCTCTATCCGTCCCCACTCCATTCTCTCTCTATCCGTCACCACTCCATTCTCTCTCTATCCGTCCGCACACCATTCTCTCTATATCCGTCCCCACTCCATTCCCTCCCTATCCGTCCCCACTCCATTCCCTCTCCATCTGTCCCCACTCCATTCCCGATCTATCCATCCCCACTCGATTCTCTCTCTATCCGACCCCATTCCATTCTCGCTCGATCAGACCCCACTCCATTCTCTCTCCATCCGTCCCAACTCCATTCCCTCTCTATCCGTCCGCACTCCATTCCCCCTCTATCCATCCCCACTCCATTCCCTCTCTATCCGTCCCCACTCCCTGCTCTCTCTATCCGTCCCCACTCCATTCTCTCTCCATCCGTCCCCACTCCATTCTCTCTCTAACCGTCCCCACTCCATTCCCTCTCTATCAGTCCCCACTCCATTCCCACTCGATCCATCCCCACTCCATTCCCTCTCTATCCGTCCCCACTCCATTCTCTCTATATCCGTCCCCACTACATTCTCTCTCTATCCGTCCCCACTCCATTCTCTCTCTATCGTTCCCCACTCCATTCTCTCTCTATCCGTCCGCACTCCATTCTCTCTCTATCCGACTCCACTCCATTCTCTCTCGATCCGTCCCCGCTCCATTCTCACTCTATCCTTCCCCACTCCATTTTCTCTCAATCCGTCCCCACTCCATTCTCCCTATCTCCGTCCCCACTCCATTCCCTCTCTACCCGTCCCCACTCCATTTTTTCTCTATTCGCCCCCACTCCATTCCCTCTCTATCCATCCCTACTCCATTCGCGCTCTATCCGTCCCCACTCCATTCTTTCTCTATCCGTCCCCACTCGATTCCCTCTCTATCCGTCCCCACTCCATTCTCTATCCGTCCCCACTCGATTCCCTCTCTATCCGTCCCCACTCCATTCTCTCTATCTGCCCCGACTCCATTCCCTCTCTTCCGTCCCCACTCCATTCCCTCTCAATCCGTCCCCACTCCATTCCCTCACTATCCATCCCCACTTCATTCCCGCTCTATCCGTCCCCACTCCATTCTCTCTCTATCCGTCCCCACTCGATTCCCTCTCTACCCGTCCCCACTCCATTCCCTCTCTATCCGTCCCCACTCCCTTCTCTCTCTATCCGTCCCCACTCCATTCTCTCTCTATCTGTCCCCACTGCATTCCCTTTCTATCCGTCCCTACTCCATTCCCTCTCTATCCGTCCCCGCTCCATTCCCGATCTATCCCTCCCCACTCGATTCTCTCTTTATCCGACCCCATTCCATTCTCTCTCTATCCGTCCCCACTCCATTCTCTCTCCATCCGTCCCCACTCCATTCCCTCTCTATCCGTCCCCACTCCATTCCCGCTCTATCCATCCCCACTCCATTCCCTCTCTATCCGTCCCCACACCCTTCTCTCTCTATCCGTCCCCACTCCATTCTCTCTCCATCCGTCCCCACTCCATTCCCTCTCTATCCGTCCCCAGTCCATTCTCTCTCTATCCGTCCCCACTCGATTCCCTCTCTACCCGTCCCCACTCCATTCCCTCTCTATCCGTCCCCACTAGCTTCTCTCTCTATCCGTCCCCACTCCATTCTCTCTCTATCTGTCCCCACTGCATTCCCTTTCTATCCGTCCCCGCTCCATTCCCTCTCGATCCGTCCCCACTCCCTTCTCTCTCTATCCGTCCCCACTCCATTCTCTCTCCATCCGTCCCCACTCCATTCCCGATCTATCCCTCCCCACTCGATTCTCTCTTTATCCGACCCCATTCCATTCTCTCTCCATCCGTCCCCACTCCATTCCCTCGCTATCCGTACACACTCCATTCCCTCTCTATCCGTCCCCACTCCCTTCTCTCTCTATCCGTCCCCACTAGCTTCTCTCTCTATCCGTCCCCACTCCATTCTCTCTCTATCCGTCCCCGCTCCATTCCCTCTCGATCCGTCCCCACTCCCTTCTCTCTCTATCCGTCCCCACTCCCTTCTCTCTCTATCCGTCCCCGCTCCATTCCCGATCTATCCCTCCCCACTCGATTCTCTCTTTATCCGACCCCATTCCATTCTCGCTCTATCCGTCCCCACTCCATTCTCTCTCCATCCGTCCCCACTCCATTCACTTTATATCCGTCCCCACTCCATTCTCTCTAACCGTCCCCACTCCATTCCCTCTCCATCCGTCCCCACTCCATTCCCTTTCTATCCGTTCCTATTCCATTCTCTCTCCATCCGTCCCCACTCCATTCCCTCTCTATCCTTCCCCACTCCATTCTCTCTCTATCCGTCCCCACTCCATTCCCTCTCTATCCGTCCCTACTCCATTCCCTCTCTATCTGTCCCCACTCCATTCCCGATCTATCCCTCCCCACTCGATTCTCTCTATCTGACCCCATTCCATTCTCTCACCATCCGTCCCCACTCCATTCCCTCTCTATCCATCCCCACTCCATTCCCGCTCTATCCGTCCCCACTCCATTCCCTCTCTATCCGTCCCCACTCCCTTCTCTCTCTATCCGTCCCCACTCCATTCTCTCTCCATCCGTCCCCACTCCATTCCCTTTCTATCCGTCCCTCCTCCATTCTCTCTCTATCCGTCCCCACTCCATTCTCTCTCTATCCGTCCCGACTCCATTCCCTCTCTATCCGTCCCCACTCCATTCTCTCTCTATCCGTCCCCACTCCATTCCCTCTCTATCCGTCCCCACTCAATTCCCTCTCTATCCGTCCCCACTCAATTCCCGCTCCATCCATCCCCACTCCATTCCCTCTCTATCCATCCCCACTCCATTCCCACTCTATCCATCCCCACTCCATTCCCTCTCTATCCGTCCGCACACCATTCTCTCTCTATCCGTCCGCACACCATTCTCTCTCTATCCGTCCACAGTCCATTCTCTTTATATCCGTCCCCACTCTATTCTCTCTCTATCCGTCCCCACTCCAATCTCTCTCCATCCGTCCCCACTCCATTCCCTTTCTATCCGTCCCTCCTCCATTTTCTCTCTATCCGTCCCCACTCCATTCCCACTCTATCCATCCCCACTCCATTCCCTCTCTATCCGTCCGCACACCATTCTCTCTCTATCCGTCCGCACACCATTCTCTCTCTATCCGTCCCCACTCCATTCTCTTTATATCCGTCCCCACTCCATTCTCTCGCTATCCGTCCCCACTCCATTCTCTCTCGAACCGTCCCCACTCCATTCCCACTCGATCCATCCCCACTCCATTCCCTCTCTATCCGTCCCCACTCCATTCTCTCTCTATCCGTCACCACTCCATTCTCTCTCTATCCGTCCGCACACCATTCTCTCTAAATCCGTCCCCACTCCATTCGCTCCCTATCCGTCCCCACTCCATTCTCTCTCTAACCGTCCCCACTCCATTCTCTCTCCATCTGTCCCCACTCCATTCCCTCTCCATCTGTCCCCACTCCATTCCCGATCTATCCCTCCCCACTCGATTCTCTCTCTATCCGACCCCATTCCATTCTCGCTCGATCAGACCCCACTCCATTCGTCCCAACTCCATTCTCTCTCTACCCGTCCCCACTCCATTCCCTCTCTATCCGTCCCCACTCCCTTCTCTCTCTATCCGTCCCCACTCCATTCTCTCTCCATCCGTCCCCACTCCATTCACTTTATATCCGTCCCCACTCCATTCTCTCTCTAACCCTTCCCCACTCCATTCCCTCTCCATCCGTCCCCACTCCATTCCCTTTCTATCCGTTCCTATTCCATTCTCTCTCCATCCATCCCCACTCCATTCCCTCTCTATCCGTCCCCGCTCCATTCCCAATCTATCCCTCCCCACTCGATTCTCTCTTTATCCGACCCCATTCCATTCTCTCTCTATCCGTCCCCACTCCATTCTCTCTCCATCCGTCCCCACTCCATTCCCTCTCTATCCGTCCCCACTCCATTCCCGCTCTATCCATCCCCACTCCATTCCCTCTCTATCCGTCCCCACTCCCTTCTCTCTCTATCCGTCCCCACTCCATTCTCTCTCCATCCGTCCCCACTCCATTCCCTCTCTATCCGTCCCCACTCCATTCTCTCTCTATCCGTCCCCACTCTATTCCCTCTCTATCCGTCCCTACTCCATTCCCTCTCTATCTGTCCCCACTCCATTCCCGATCTATCCCTCCCCACTCGATTCTCTCTATCTGACCCCATTCCATTCTCTCACCATCCGTCCCCACTCCATTCCCTCTCTATCCATCCCCACTCCATTCCCGCTCTATCCGTCCCCACTCCATTCCCTCTCTATCCGTCCCCACTCCCTTCTCTCTCTATCCGTCCCCACTCCATTCTCTCTCCATCCGTCCCCACTCCATTCCCTTTCTATCCGTCCCTCCTCCATTCTCTCTCTATCCGTCCCCACTCCATTCTCTCTCTATCCGTCCCGACTCCATTCCCTCTCTATCCGTCCCCACTCCATTCTCTCTCTATCCGTCCCCACTCCATTCCCTCTCTATCCGTCCCCACTCCATTCCCTCTCTATCCGTCCCCACTCAATTCCCGCTCCATCCATCCACACTCCATTCCCTCTCTATCCGTCCCCACTCCCTTCTCTCTCTATCCGTCCCCACTCCATTCTCTCTCCATCCTTCCCCACTCCATTCCCATTTTATCCGTCCCCTCTCCATTCTCTCTCTAACCGTCCCCACTCCATTCCCTCTCTATCCATCCCCACTCCATTCCCACTCTATCCGTCCCCACTCCATTCCCACTCTATCCATCCCCACTCCATTCCCTCTCTATCCGTCCGCACACCATTCTCTCTCTATCCGTCCGCACACCATTCTCTCTCTATCCGTCCACACTCCATTCTCTTTATATCCGTCCCCACTCTATTCTCTCTCTATCCGTCCCCACTCCAATCTCTCTCCATCCGTCCCCACTCCATTCCCTTTCTATCCGTGCCTCCTCCATTCTCTCTCTATCCGTCCCCACTCCATTCCCACTCGATCCATCCCCACTCCATTCCCTCTCTATCCGTCCCCACTCCATTCTCTCTCTATCCGTCACCACTCCATTCTCTCTCTATCCGTCCGCACACCATTCTCTCTATATCCGTCCCCACTCCATTCCCTCCCTATCCGTCCCCACTCCATTCTCTCTCTAACCGTCCCCACTCCATTCTCTCTCCATCTGCCCCCACTCCATCTGTCCCCACTCCATTCCCGATCTATCCCTCCCCACTCGATTCTCTCTCTATCCGATCCCATTCCATTCTCGCTCGATCAGACCCCACTCCATTCTCTCTCCATCCGTCCCAACTCCATTCCCTCTCTATCCGTCCGCACTCCATTCCCCCTCTATCCATCCCCACTCCATTCCCTCTCTATCCGTCCCCACTCCATTCTCTCTCTATCCGTCCCCACTCGATTCCCTCTCTATCCGTCCCCACTCCATTCTCTCTATCTGCCCCGACTCCATTCCCTCTCTTCCGTCCCCACTCCATTCCCTCTCAATCCGTCCCCACTCCATTCCCTCACTATCCATCTCCACTCCATTCTCTCTCTATCCGTCCCCACTCGATTCCCTCTCTATCCGTCCCCACTCCATTCTCTCTCTATCCGTCCCCACTCGATTCCCTCTCTACCCGTCCCCACTCCATTCCCGCTCTATCCATCCCGACTCCATTCCCTCTCTATCCGTCCCTACACCCTTCTCTCTCTATCCGTCCCCACTCCATTCTCTCTCCATCCGTCCCCACTCCATTCCCTCTCTATCCATGCCCACTCCATTCTCTCTCTATCCGTCCCCACTCCATTCCCTCTCTATCCGTCCCTACTCCATTCCCTCTCTATCTGTCCCCACTCCATTCTCGATCTATCCCTCCCCACTCGATTCTCTCTATCCGACCCCATTCCATTCTCTCTCTATCCGACCCCACTCCATTCTCTCACCATCCGTCCCCACTCCATTCCCTCTCTATCCATCCCCACTCCATTCCCGCTCTATCCGTCCCCACTCCATTCCCTCTCTATCCGTCCCCACTCCCTTCTCTCTCTATCCGTCCCCACTCCATTCTCTCTCCATCCGTCCCCACTCCATTCCCTTTCTATCCGTCCCTCCTCCATTCTCTCTCTATCCGTCCCCACTCCATTCTCTCTCTATCCGTCCCGACTCCATTCCCTCTCTATCCGTCCCCACTCCATTCTCTCTCTATCCGTCCCCACTCCATTCCCTCTCTATCCGTCCCCACTCCATTCCCTCTCTATCCGTCCCCACTCAATTCCCACTCCATCCATCCCCACTCCATTCCCTCTCTATCCGTCCCCACTCCCTTCTCTCTCTATCCGTCCCCACTCCAGTCTCTCTCCATCCTTCCCCACTCCATTCCCTTTTTATCCGTCCCCTCTCCATTCTCTCTCTAACCGTCCCCACTCCATTCCCTCTCTATCCATCCCCACTCCATTCCCACTCTATCCGTCCCCTCTCCATTCCCACTCTATCCATCTCCACTCCATTCCCTCTCTATCCGTCCGCACACCATTCTCTCTCTATCCGTCCGCACACCATTCTCTCTCTATCCGTCCCCACTGAATTCTCTTTATATCCGTCCCCACTCCATTCTCTCCCTATCCGTCCCCACTCCATTCTCTCTCGAACCGTCCCCACTCCATTCCCACTCGATCCATCCCCACTCCATTCCCTCTCTATCCGTCCCCACTCCATTCTCTCTCTATCCGTCACCACTCCATTCTCTCTCTATCCGTCCGCACTCCATTCTCTCTATATCCGTCCCCACTCCATTCCCTCCCTATCCGTCCCCACTCCATTCTCTCTCTAACCGTCCCCACTCCATTCTCTCTCCAACTGTCCCCACTCCATTCCTTCTCCATCTGTCCCCACTCCATTCCCGATCTATCCCTCCCCACTCGATTCTCTCTCTATCCGACCCCATTCCATTCTCTCTCGATCAGACCCCACTCCATTCTCTCTCCATCCGTCCAAACTCCATTCCCTCTCTATCCGTCCCCACTCCATTCCCTCTCTATCCGTCCCCACTCCATTCTCTCTCTATCCGTCCCGACTCCATTCCCTCTCTATCCGTCCCCACTCCATTCTCTCTCTATCCGTCCCCACTCCATTCCCTCTCTATCCGTCCCCACTCCATTCCCTCTCTATCCGTCCCCACTCAATTCCCGCTCCATCCATCCACACTCCATTCCCTCTCTATCCGTCCCCACTCCCTTCTCTCTCTATCCGTCCCCACTCCATTCTCTCTCCATCCTTCCCCACTCCATTCCCATTTTATCCGTCCCCTCTCCATTCTCTCTCTAACCGTCCCCACTCCATTCCCTCTCTATCCATCCCCACTCCATTCCCACTCTATCCGTCCCCACTCCATTCCCACTCTATCCATCCCCACTCCATTCCCTCTCTATCCGTCCGCACACCATTCTCTCTCTATCCGTCCGCACACCATTCTCTCTCTATCCGTCCACACTCCATTCTCTTTATATCCGTCCCCACTCTATTCTCTCTCTATCCGTCCCCACTCCAATCTCTCTCCATCCGTCCCCACTCCATTCCCTTTCTATCCGTGCCTCCTCCATTCTCTCTCTATCCGTCCCCACTCCATTCCCACTCTATCCATCCCCACTCCATTCCCTCTCTATCCGTCCGCACACCATTCTCTCTCTATCCGTCCGCACACCATTCTCTCTCTATCCGTCCCCACTCCATTCTCTTTATATCCGTCCCCACTCCATTCTCTCCCTATCCGTCCCCACTCCATTCTCTCTCGAACCGTCCCCACTCCATTCCCACTCGATCCATCCCCACTCCATTCCCTCTCTATCCGTCCCCACTCCATTCTCTCTCTATCCGTCACCACTCCATTCTCTCTCTATCCGTCCGCACACCATTCTCTCTATATCCGTCCCCACTCCATTCCCTCCCTATCCGTCCCCACTCCATTCTCTCTCTAACCGTCCCCACTCCATTCTCTCTCCATCTGCCCCCACTCCATTCCCTCTCCATCTGTCCCCACTCCATTCCCGATCTATCCCTCCCCACTCGATTCTCTCTCTATCCGATCCCATTCCATTCTCGCTCGATCAGACCCCACTCCATTCTCTCTCCATCCGTCCCAACTCCATTCCCTCTCTATCCGTCCGCACTCCATTCCCCCTCTATCCATCCCCACTCCATTCCCTCTCCATCCGTCCCCACTCCATTCTCTCTCTATCCGTCCCCACTCGATTCCCTCTCTATCCGTCCCCACTCCATTCTCTCTATCTGCCCCGACTCCATTCCCTCTCTTCCGTCCCCACTCCATTCCCTCTCAATCCGTCCCCACTCCATTCCCTCACTATCCATCCCCACTTCATTCCCGCTCTATCCGTCTCCACTCCATTCTCTCTCTATCCGTCCCCACTCGATTCCCTCTCTATCCGTCCCCACTCCATTCTCTCTCTATCCGTCCCCACTCGATTCCCTCTCTACCCGTCCCCACTCCATTCCCGCTCTATCCATCCCGACTCCATTCCCTCTCTATCCGTCCCTACACCCTTCTCTCTCTATCCGTCCCCACTCCATTCTCTCTCCATCCGTCCCCACTCCATTCCCTCTCTATCCATGCCCACTCCATTCTCTCTCTATCCGTCCCCACTCCATTCCCTCTCTATCCGTCCCTACTCCATTCCCTCTCTATCTGTCCCCACTCCATTCCCGATCTATCCCTCCCCACTCGATTCTCTCTATCCGACCCCATTCCATTCTCTCTCTATCCGACCCCACTCCATTCTCTCACCATCCGTCCCCACTCCATTCCCTCTCTATCCATCCCCACTCCATTCCCGCTCTATCCGTCCCCACTCCATTCCCTCTCTATCCGTCCCCACTCCCTTCTCTCTCTATCCGTCCCCACTCCATTCTCTCTCCATCCGTCCCCACTCCATTCCCTTTCTATCCGTCCCTGCTCCATTCTCTCTCTATCCGTCCCCACTCCATTCTCTCTCTATCCGTCCCGACTCCATTCCCTCTCTATCCGTCCCCACTCCATTCTCTCTCTATCCGTCCCCACTCCATTCCCTCTCTATCCGTCCCCACTCCATTCCCTCTCTATCCGTCCCCACTCAATTCCCACTCCATCCATCCCCACTCCATTCCCTCTCTATCCGTCCCCACTCCCTTCTCTCTCTATCCGTCCCCACTCCAGTCTCTCTCCATCCTTCCCCACTCCATTCCCTTTTTATCCGTCCCCTCTCCATTCTCTCTCTAACCGTCCCCACTCCATTCCCTCTCTATCCATCCCCACTCCATTCCCACTCTATCCGTCCCCTCTCCATTCCCACTCTATCCATCTCCACTCCATTCCCTCTCTATCCGTCCGCACACCATTCTCTCTCTATCCGTCCGCACACCATTCTCTCTCTATCCGTCCCCACTGAATTCTCTTTATATCCGTCCCCACTCCATTCTCTCCCTATCCGTCCCCACTCCATTCTCTCTCGAACCGTCCCCACTCCATTCCCACTCGATCCATCCCCACTCCATTCCCTCTCTATCCGTCCCCACTCCATTCTCTCTCTATCCGTCACCACTCCATTCTCTCTCTATCCGTCCGCACTCCATTCTCTCTATATCCGTCCCCACTCCATTCCCTCCCTATCCGTCCCCACTCCATTCTCTCTCTAACCGTCCCCACTCCATTCTCTCTCCAACTGTCCCCACTCCATTCCTTCTCCATCTGTCCCCACTCCAGTCCCGATCTATCCCTCCCCACTCGATTCTCTCTCTATCCGACCCCATTCCATTCTCTCTCGATCAGACCCCACTCCATTCTCTCTCCATCCGTCCCAACTCCATTCCCTCTCTATCCGTCCCCACTCCATTCCCTCTCTATCCGTCCCCACTCCATTCCCTCACTATCCATCCCCACTTCATTCCCGCTCTATCCGTCCCCACTCCATTCTCTCTCTATCCGTCCCCACTCGATTCCCTCTCTATCCGTCCCCACTCCATTCTCTCTCTATCCGTCCTCACTCGATTCCCTCTCTACCCGTCCCCACACCATTCCCTCTCTATCCGTCCCCACTCCCTTCTCTCTCTATCCGTCCCCACTCCATTCTCTCTCTATCTGTCCCCACTGCATTCCCTTTCTATCCGTCCCTACTCCATTCCCTCTCTATACGTCCCCGCTCCATTCCCGATCTATCCCTCTCCACTCGATTCTCTCTTTATCCGACCCCATTCCATTCTCTCTCTATCCGTCCCCACTCCATTCTCTCTCCATCCGTCCCCAAACCATTCCCTCTCTATCCGTCCCCACTCCATTCCCGCTCTATCCATCCCCACTCCATTCCCTCTCTATCCGTCCCCACACCCTTCTCTCTCTATCCGTCCCCACTCCATTCTCTCTCCATCCGTCCCCACTCCATTACCTCTCTATCCGTCCCCACTCCATTCTCTCTCTATCCGTCCCCACTCCATTCCCTCTCTATCCGTCCCTACTCCATTCCCTCTCTATCTGTCCCCACTCCATTCCCGATCTATCCCTCCCCACTCGAGTCTCTCTATCCGACCCCATTCCATTCTCTCTCTATCCGACCCCACTCCATTCTCTCACCATCCGTCCCCACTCCATTCCCTCTCTATCCATCCCCACTCCATTCCCGCTCTATCCGTCGCCACTCCATTCCCTCTCTATCCGTCCCCACTCCCTCCTCTCTCTATCCATCCCCACTCCATTCTCTCTCCATCCGTCCCCACTCCATTCCCTTTCTATCCGTCCCTCCTCCATTCTCTCTCTATCCGTCCCCACTCCATTCTCTCTCTATCCGTCCCGACTCCATTCCCTCTCTATCCGTCCCCACTCCATTCTCTCTCTATCCGTCCCCACTCCATTTCCTCTCTATCCGTCCCCACTCGATTCCCATTCTATCCGTCCCCACTCCATTCTCTCTATCTGCCCCGACTCCATTCCCTCTCTTCCGTCCCCACTCCATTCCCTCTCAATCCGTCCCCTCTCCATTCCCTCACTATCCATCCCCACTTCATTCCCGCTCTATCCGTCCCCACTCCATTCTCTCTCTATCCGTCCCCACTCGATTCCCTCTCTACCCGTCCCCACTCCATTCCCTCTCTATCCGTCCCCACTCCCTTCTCTCTCTATCCGTCCCCACTCCATTCTCTCTCTATCTGTCCCCACTGCATTCCCTTTCTATCCGTCCCTACTCCATTCCCTCTCTATCCGTCCCCGCTCCATTCCCGATCTATCCCTCCCCACTCGATTCTCTCTTTATCCGACCCCATTCCATTCTCTCTCTATCCGTCCCCACTCCATTCTCTCTCCATCCGTCCCCACTCCATTCCCTCTCTATCCGTCCCCACTCCATTCCCGCTCTATCCATCCCCACTCCATTCCCTCTCTATCCGTCCCCACACCCTTCTCTCTCTATCCGTCCCCACTCCATTCTCTCTCCATCCGTCCCCACTCCATTCCCTCTCTATCCGTCCCCAGTCCATTCTCTCTCTATCCGTCCCCACTCGATTCCCTCTCTACCCGTCCCCACTCCATTCCCTCTCTATCCGTCCCCACTAGCTTCTCTCTCTATCCGTCCCCACTCCATTCTCTCTCTATCTGTCCCCACTGCATTCCCTTTCTATCCGTCCCCGCTCCATTCCCTCTCGATCCGTCCCCACTCCCTTCTCTCTCTATCCGTCCCCACTCCATTCCCTCTCGATCCGTCCCCACTCCCTTCTCTCTCTATCCGTCCCCACTCCATTCTCTCTCCATCCGTCCCCACTCCATTCCCGATCTATCCCTCCCCACTCGATTCTCTCTTTATCCGACCCCATTCCATTCTCTCTCCATCCGTCCCCACTCCATTCCCTCGCTATCCGTACACACTCCATTCCCTCTCTATCCGTCCCCACTCCATTCCCTCTCGATCCGTCCCCACTCCCTTCTCTCTCTATCCGTCCCCACTAGCTTCTCTCTCTATCCGTCCCCACTCCATTCTCTCTCTATCCGTCCCCGCTCCATTCCCTCTCGATCCGTCCCCACTCCCTTCTCTCTCTATCCGTCCCCACTCCCTTCTCTCTCTATCTGTCCCCGCTCCATTCCCGATCTATCCCTCCCCACTCGATTCTCTCTTTATCCGACCCCATTCCATTCTCGCTCTATCCGTCCCCACTCCATTCTCTCTCCATCCGTCCCCACTCCATTCACTTTATATCCGTCCCCACTCCATTCTCATTAACCGTCCCCACTCCATTCCCTCTCCATCCGTCCCCACTCCATTCCCTTTCTATCCGTTCCTATTCCATTCTCTCTCCATCCGTCCCCACTCCATTCCCTCTCTATCCTTCCCCACTCCGTTCTCTCTCTATCCGTCCCCACTCCATTCCCTCTCTATCCGTCCCTACTCCATTCCCTCTCTATCTGTCCCCACTCCATTCCCGATCTATCCCTCCCCACTCGATTCTCTCGATCTGACCCCATTCCATTCTCTCACCATCCGTCCCCACTCCATTCCCTCTCTATCCATCCCCACTCCATTCCCGCTCTATCCGTCCCCACTCCATTCCCTCTCTATCCGTCCCCACTCCCTTCTCTCTCTATCCGTCCCCACTCCATTCTCTCTCCATCCGTCCCCACTCCATTCCCTTTCTATCTGTCCCTCCTCCATTCTCTCTCTATCCGTCCCCACTCCATTCTCTCTCTATCCGTCCCGACTCCATTCCCTCTCTATCCGTCCCCACTCCATTCTCTCTCTATCCGTCCCCACTCCATTCCCTCTCTATCCGTCCCCACTCCATTCCCTCTCTATCCGTCCCCACTCAATTCCCGCTCCATCCATCCCCACTCCATTCCCTCTCTATCCATCCCCACTCCATTCCCACTCTATCCATCCCCACTCCATTCCCTCTCTATCCGTCCGCACACCATTCTCTCTCTATCCGTCCGCACACCATTCTCTCTCTATCCGTCCACACTCCATTCTCTTTATATCCGTCCCCACTCTATTCTCTCTCTATCCGTCCCCACTCCAATCTCTCTCCATCCGTCCCCACTCCATTCCCTTTCTATCCGTCCCTCCTCCATTTTCTCTCTATCCGTCCCCACTCCATTCCCACTCTATCCATCCCCACTCCATTCCCTCTCTATCCGTCCGCACACCATTCTCTCTCTATCCGTCCGCACACCATTCTCTCTCTATCCGACCCCACTCCATTCTCTTTATATCCGTCCCCACTCCATTCTCTCCCTATCCGTCCCCACTCCATTCTCTCTCGAACCGTCCCCACTCCATTCCCACTCGATCCATCCCCACTCCATTCCCTCTCTATCCGTCCCCACTCCATTCTCTCTCTATCCGTCACCACTCCATTCTCTCTCTATCCGTCCGCACACCATTCTCTCTAAATCCGTCCCCACTCCATTCGCTCCCTATCCGTCCCCACTCCATTCTCTCTCTAACCGTCCCCACTCCATTCTCTCTCCATCTGTCCCCACTCCATTCCCTCTCCATCTGTCCCCACTCCATTCCCGATCTATCCCTCCCCACTCGATTCTCTCTCTATCCGACCCCATTCCATTCTCGCTCGATCAGACCCCACTCCATTCGTCCCAACTCCATTCTCTCTCTACCCGTCCCCACTCCATTCCCTCTCTATCCGTCCCCACTCCCTTCTCTCTCTATCCGTCCCCACTCCATTCTCTCTCCATCCGTCCCCACTCCATTCACTTTATATCCGTCCCCACTCCATTCTCTCTCTAACCCTTCCCCACTCCATTCCCTCTCCATCCGTCCCCACTCCATTCCCTTTCTATCCGTTCCTATTCCATTCTCTCTCCATCCATCCCCACTCCATTCCCTCTCTATCCGTCCCCGCTCCATTCCCGATCTATCCCTCCCCACTCGATTCTCTCTTTATCCGACCCCATTCCATTCTCTCTCTATCCGTCCCCACTCCATTCTCTCTCCATCCGTCCCCACTCCATTCCCTCTCTATCCGTCCCCACTCCATTCCCGCTCTATTCATCCCCACTCCATTCCCTCTCTATCCGTCCCCACTCCCTTCTCTCTCTATCCGTCCCCACTCCATTCTCTCTCCATCCGTCCCCACTCCATTCCCTCTCTATCCGTCCCCACTCCATTCTCTCTCTATCCGTCCCCACTCTATTCCCTCTCTATCCGTCCCTACTCCATTCCCTCTCTATCTGTCCCCACTCCATTCCCGATCTATCCCTCCCCACTCGATTCTCTCTATCTGACCCCATTCCATTCTCTCACCATCCGTCCCCACTCCATTCCCTCTCTATCCATCCCCACTCCATTCCCGCTCTATCCGTCCCCACTCCATTCCCTCTCTATCCGTCCCCACTCCCTTCTCTCTCTATCCGTCCCCACTCCATTCTCTCTCCATCCGTCCCCACTCCATTCCCTTTCTATCCGTCCCTCCTCCATTCTCTCTCTATCCGTCCCCACTCCATTCTCTCTCTATCCGTCCCGACTCCATTCCCTCTCTATCCGTCCCCACTCCATTCTCTCTCTATCCGTCCCCACTCCATTCCCTCTCTATCCGTCCCCACTCCATTCCCTCTCTATCCGTCCCCACTCAATTCCCGCTCCATCCATCCACACTCCATTCCCTCTCTATCCGTCCCCACTCCCTTCTCTCTCTATCCGTCCCCACTCCATTCTCTCTCCATCCTTCCCCACTCCATTCCCATTTTATCCGTCCCCTCTCCATTCTCTCTCTAACCGTCCCCACTCCATTCCCTCTCTATCCATCCCCACTCCATTCCCACTCTATCCGTCCCCACTCCATTCCCACTCTATCCATCCCCACTCCATTCCCTCTCTATCCGTCCGCACACCATTCTCTCTCTATCCGTCCGCACACCATTCTCTCTCTATCCGTCCACACTCCATTCTCTTTATATCCGTCCCCACTCTATTCTCTCTCTATCCGTCCCCACTCCAATCTCTCTCCATCCGTCCCCACTCCATTCCCTTTCTATCCGTGCCTCCTCCATTCTCTCTCTATCCGTCCCCACTCCATTCCCACTCGATCCATCCCCACTCCATTCCCTCTCTATCCGTCCCCACTCCATTCTCTCTCTATCCGTCACCACTCCATTCTCTCTCTATCCGTCCGCACACCATTCTCTCTATATCCGTCCCCACTCCATTCCCTCCCTATCCGTCCCCACTCCATTCTCTCTCTAACCGTCCCCACTCCATTCTCTCTCCATCTGCCCCCACTCCATCTGTCCCCACTCCATTCCCGATCTATCCCTCCCCACTCGATTCTCTCTCTATCCGATCCCATTCCATTCTCGCTCGATCAGACCCCACTCCATTCTCTCTCCATCCGTCCCAACTCCATTCCCTCTCTATCCGTCCGCACTCCATTCCCCCTCTATCCATCCCCACTCCATTCCCTCTCTATCCGTCCCCACTCCATTCTCTCTCTATCCGTCCCCACTCGATTCCCTCTCTATCCGTCCCCACTCCATTCTCTCTATCTGCCCCGACTCCATTCCCTCTCTTCCGTCCCCACTCCATTCCCTCTCAATCCGTCCCCACTCCATTCCCTCACTATCCATCTCCACTCCATTCTCTCTCTATCCGTCCCCACTCGATTCCCTCTCTATCCGTCCCCACTCCATTCTCTCTCTATCCGTCCCCACTCGATTCCCTCTCTACCCGTCCCCACTCCATTCCCGCTCTATCCATCCCGACTCCATTCCCTCTCTATCCGTCCCTACACCCTTCTCTCTCTATCCGTCCCCACTCCATTCTCTCTCCATCCGTCCCCACTCCATTCCCTCTCTATCCATGCCCACTCCATTCTCTCTCTATCCGTCCCCACTCCATTCCCTCTCTATCCGTCCCTACTCCATTCCCTCTCTATCTGTCCCCACTCCATTCTCGATCTATCCCTCCCCACTCGATTCTCTCTATCCGACCCCATTCCATTCTCTCTCTATCCGACCCCACTCCATTCTCTCACCATCCGTCCCCACTCCATTCCCTCTCTATCCATCCCCACTCCATTCCCGCTCTATCCGTCCCCACTCCATTCCCTCTCTATCCGTCCCCACTCCCTTCTCTCTCTATCCGTCCCCACTCCATTCTCTCTCCATCCGTCCCCACTCCATTCCCTTTCTATCCGTCCCTCCTCCATTCTCTCTCTATCCGTCCCCACTCCATTCTCTCTCTATCCGTCCCGACTCCATTCCCTCTCTATCCGTCCCCACTCCATTCTCTCTCTATCCGTCCCCACTCCATTCCCTCTCTATCCGTCCCCACTCCATTCCCTCTCTATCCGTCCCCACTCAATTCCCACTCCATCCATCCCCACTCCATTCCCTCTCTATCCGTCCCCACTCCCTTCTCTCTCTATCCGTCCCCACTCCAGTCTCTCTCCATCCTTCCCCACTCCATTCCCTTTTTATCCGTCCCCTCTCCATTCTCTCTCTAACCGTCCCCACTCCATTCCCTCTCTATCCATCCCCACTCCATTCCCACTCTATCCGTCCCCTCTCCATTCCCACTCTATCCATCTCCACTCCATTCCCTCTCTATCCGTCCGCACACCATTCTCTCTCTATCCGTCCGCACACCATTCTCTCTCTATCCGTCCCCACTGAATTCTCTTTATATCCGTCCCCACTCCATTCTCTCCCTATCCGTCCCCACTCCATTCTCTCTCGAACCGTCCCCACTCCATTCCCACTCGATCCATCCCCACTCCATTCCCTCTCTATCCGTCCCCACTCCATTCTCTCTCTATCCGTCACCACTCCATTCTCTCTCTATCCGTCCGCACTCCATTCTCTCTATATCCGTCCCCACTCCATTCCCTCCCTATCCGTCCCCACTCCATTCTCTCTCTAACCGTCCCCACTCCATTCTCTCTCCAACTGTCCCCACTCCATTCCTTCTCCATCTGTCCCCACTCCATTCCCGATCTATCCCTCCCCACTCGATTCTCTCTCTATCCGACCCCATTCCATTCTCTCTCGATCAGACCCCACTCCATTCTCTCTCCATCCGTCCCAACTCCATTCCCTCTCTATCCGTCCCCACTCCATTCCCTCTCTATCCGTCCCCACTCCATTCTCTCTCTATCCGTCCCGACTCCATTCCCTCTCTATCCGTCCCCACTCCATTCTCTCTCTATCCGTCCCCACTCCATTCCCTCTCTATCCGTCCCCACTCCATTCCCTCTCTATCCGTCCCCACTCAATTCCCGCTCCATCCATCCACACTCCATTCCCTCTCTATCCGTCCCCACTCCCTTCTCTCTCTATCCGTCCCCACTCCATTCTCTCTCCATCCTTCCCCACTCCATTCCCATTTTATCCGTCCCCTCTCCATTCTCTCTCTAACCGTCCCCACTCCATTCCCTCTCTATCCATCCCCACTCCATTCCCACTCTATCCGTCCCCACTCCATTCCCACTCTATCCATCCCCACTCCATTCCCTCTCTATCCGTCCGCACACCATTCTCTCTCTATCCGTCCGCACACCATTCTCTCTCTATCCGTCCACACTCCATTCTCTTTATATCCGTCCCCACTCTATTCTCTCTCTATCCGTCCCCACTCCAATCTCTCTCCATCCGTCCCCACTCCATTCCCTTTCTATCCGTGCCTCCTCCATTCTCTCTCTATCCGTCCCCACTCCATTCCCACTCTATCCATCCCCACTCCATTCCCTCTCTATCCGTCCGCACACCATTCTCTCTCTATCCGTCCGCACACCATTCTCTCTCTATCCGTCCCCACTCCATTCTCTTTATATCCGTCCCCACTCCATTCTCTCCCTATCCGTCCCCACTCCATTCTCTCTCGAACCGTCCCCACTCCATTCCCACTCGATCCATCCCCACTCCATTCCCTCTCTATCCGTCCCCACTCCATTCTCTCTCTATCCGTCACCACTCCATTCTCTCTCTATCCGTCCGCACACCATTCTCTCTATATCCGTCCCCACTCCATTCCCTCCCTATCCGTCCCCACTCCATTCTCTCTCTAACCGTCCCCACTCCATTCTCTCTCCATCTGCCCCCACTCCATTCCCTCTCCATCTGTCCCCACTCCATTCCCGATCTATCCCTCCCCACTCGATTCTCTCTCTATCCGATCCCATTCCATTCTCGCTCGATCAGACCCCACTCCATTCTCTCTCCATCCGTCCCAACTCCATTCCCTCTCTATCCGTCCGCACTCCATTCCCCCTCTATCCATCCCCACTCCATTCCCTCTCCATCCGTCCCCACTCCATTCTCTCTCTATCCGTCCCCACTCGATTCCCTCTCTATCCGTCCCCACTCCATTCTCTCTATCTGCCCCGACTCCATTCCCTCTCTTCCGTCCCCACTCCATTCCCTCTCAATCCGTCCCCACTCCATTCCCTCACTATCCATCCCCACTTCATTCCCGCTCTATCCGTCTCCACTCCATTCTCTCTCTATCCGTCCCCACTCGATTCCCTCTCTATCCGTCCCCACTCCATTCTCTCTCTATCCGTCCCCACTCGATTCCCTCTCTACCCGTCCCCACTCCATTCCCGCTCTATCCATCCCGACTCCATTCCCTCTCTATCCGTCCCTACACCCTTCTCTCTCTATCCGTCCCCACTCCATTCTCTCTCCATCCGTCCCCACTCCATTCCCTCTCTATCCATGCCCACTCCATTCTCTCTCTATCCGTCCCCACTCCATTCCCTCTCTATCCGTCCCTACTCCATTCCCTCTCTATCTGTCCCCACTCCATTCCCGATCTATCCCTCCCCACTCGATTCTCTCTATCCGACCCCATTCCATTCTCTCTCTATCCGACCCCACTCCATTCTCTCACCATCCGTCCCCACTCCATTCCCTCTCTATCCATCCCCACTCCATTCCCGCTCTATCCGTCCCCACTCCATTCCCTCTCTATCCGTCCCCACTCCCTTCTCTCTCTATCCGTCCCCACTCCATTCTCTCTCCATCCGTCCCCACTCCATTCCCTTTCTATCCGTCCCTGCTCCATTCTCTCTCTATCCGTCCCCACTCCATTCTCTCTCTATCCGTCCCGACTCCATTCCCTCTCTATCCGTCCCCACTCCATTCTCTCTCTATCCGTCCCCACTCCATTCCCTCTCTATCCGTCCCCACTCCATTCCCTCTCTATCCGTCCCCACTCAATTCCCACTCCATCCATCCCCACTCCATTCCCTCTCTATCCGTCCCCACTCCCTTCTCTCTCTATCCGTCCCCACTCCAGTCTCTCTCCATCCTTCCCCACTCCATTCCCTTTTTATCCGTCCCCTCTCCATTCTCTCTCTAACCGTCCCCACTCCATTCCCTCTCTATCCATCCCCACTCCATTCCCACTCTATCCGTCCCCTCTCCATTCCCACTCTATCCATCTCCACTCCATTCCCTCTCTATCCGTCCGCACACCATTCTCTCTCTATCCGTCCGCACACCATTCTCTCTCTATCCGTCCCCACTGAATTCTCTTTATATCCGTCCCCACTCCATTCTCTCCCTATCCGTCCCCACTCCATTCTCTCTCGAACCGTCCCCACTCCATTCCCACTCGATCCATCCCCACTCCATTCCCTCTCTATCCGTCCCCACTCCATTCTCTCTCTATCCGTCACCACTCCATTCTCTCTCTATCCGTCCGCACTCCATTCTCTCTATATCCGTCCCCACTCCATTCCCTCCCTATCCGTCCCCACTCCATTCTCTCTCTAACCGTCCCCACTCCATTCTCTCTCCAACTGTCCCCACTCCATTCCTTCTCCATCTGTCCCCACTCCAGTCCCGATCTATCCCTCCCCACTCGATTCTCTCTCTATCCGACCCCATTCCATTCTCTCTCGATCAGACCCCACTCCATTCTCTCTCCATCCGTCCCAACTCCATTCCCTCTCTATCCGTCCCCACTCCATTCCCTCTCTATCCGTCCCCACTCCATTCCCTCACTATCCATCCCCACTTCATTCCCGCTCTATCCGTCCCCACTCCATTCTCTCTCTATCCGTCCCCACTCGATTCCCTCTCTATCCGTCCCCACTCCATTCTCTCTCTATCCGTCCTCACTCGATTCCCTCTCTACCCGTCCCCACACCATTCCCTCTCTATCCGTCCCCACTCCCTTCTCTCTCTATCCGTCCCCACTCCATTCTCTCTCTATCTGTCCCCACTGCATTCCCTTTCTATCCGTCCCTACTCCATTCCCTCTCTATACGTCCCCGCTCCATTCCCGATCTATCCCTCTCCACTCGATTCTCTCTTTATCCGACCCCATTCCATTCTCTCTCTATCCGTCCCCACTCCATTCTCTCTCCATCCGTCCCCAAACCATTCCCTCTCTATCCGTCCCCACTCCATTCCCGCTCTATCCATCCCCACTCCATTCCCTCTCTATCCGTCCCCACACCCTTCTCTCTCTATCCGTCCCCACTCCATTCTCTCTCCATCCGTCCCCACTCCATTACCTCTCTATCCGTCCCCACTCCATTCTCTCTCTATCCGTCCCCACTCCATTCCCTCTCTATCCGTCCCTACTCCATTCCCTCTCTATCTGTCCCCACTCCATTCCCGATCTATCCCTCCCCACTCGATTCTCTCTATCCGTCCCCATTCCATTCTCTCTCTATCCGACCCCACTCCATTCTCTCACCATCCGTCCCCACTCCATTCCCTCTCTATCCATCCCCACTCCATTCCCGCTCTATCCGTCGCCACTCCATTCCCTCTCTATCCGTCCCCACTCCCTCCTCTCTCTATCCATCCCCACTCCATTCTCTCTCCATCCGTCCCCACTCCATTCCCTTTCTATCCGTCCCTCCTCCATTCTCTCTCTATCCGTCCCCACTCCATTCTCTCTCTATCCGTCCCGACTCCATTCCCTCTCTATCCGTCCCCACTCCATTCTCTCTCTATCCGTCCCCACTCCATTTCCTCTCTATCCGTCCCCACTCGATTCCCATTCTATCCGTCCCCACTCCATTCTCTCTATCTGCCCCGACTCCATTCCCTCTCTTCCGTCCCCACTCCATTCCCTCTCAATCCGTCCCCTCTCCATTCCCTCACTATCCATCCCCACTTCATTCCCGCTCTATCCGTCCCCACTCCATTCTCTCTCTATCCGTCCCCACTCGATTCCCTCTCTACCCGTCCCCACTCCATTCCCTCTCTATCCGTCCCCACTCCCTTCTCTCTCTATCCGTCCCCACTCCATTCTCTCTCTATCTGTCCCCACTGCATTCCCTTTCTATCCGTCCCTACTCCATTCCCTCTCTATCCGTCCCCGCTCCATTCCCGATCTATCCCTCCCCACTCGATTCTCTCTTTATCCGACCCCATTCCATTCTCTCTCTATCCGTCCCCACTCCATTCTCTCTCCATCCGTCCCCACTCCATTCCCTCTCTATCCGTCCCCACTCCATTCCCGCTCTATCCATCCCCACTCCATTCCCTCTCTATCCGTCCCCACACCCTTCTCTCTCTATCCGTCCCCACTCCATTCTCTCTCCATCCGTCCCCACTCCATTCCCTCTCTATCCGTCCCCAGTCCATTCTCTCTCTATCCGTCCCCACTCGATTCCCTCTCTACCCGTCCCCACTCCATTCCCTCTCTATCCGTCCCCACTAGCTTCTCTCTCTATCCGTCCCCACTCCATTCTCTCTCTATCTGTCCCCACTGCATTCCCTTTCTATCCGTCCCCGCTCCATTCCCTCTCGATCCGTCCCCACTCCCTTCTCTCTCTATCCGTCCCCACTCCATTCCCTCTCGATCCGTCCCCACTCCCTTCTCTCTCTATCCGTCCCCACTCCATTCTCTCTCCATCCGTCCCCACTCCATTCCCGATCTATCCCTCCCCACTCGATTCTCTCTTTATCCGACCCCATTCCATTCTCTCTCCATCCGTCCCCACTCCATTCCCTCGCTATCCGTACACACTCCATTCCCTCTCTATCCGTCCCCACTCCATTCCCTCTCGATCCGTCCCCACTCCCTTCTCTCTCTATCCGTCCCCACTAGCTTCTCTCTCTATCCGTCCCCACTCCATTCTCTCTCTATCCGTCCCCGCTCCATTCCCTCTCGATCCGTCCCCACTCCCTTCTCTCTCTATCCGTCCCCACTCCCTTCTCTCTCTATCTGTCCCCGCTCCATTCCCGATCTATCCCTCCCCACTCGATTCTCTCTTTATCCGACCCCATTCCATTCTCGCTCTATCCGTCCCCACTCCATTCTCTCTCCATCCGTCCCCACTCCATTCACTTTATATCCGTCCCCACTCCATTCTCATTAACCGTCCCCACTCCATTCCCTCTCCATCCGTCCCCACTCCATTCCCTTTCTATCCGTTCCTATTCCATTCTCTCTCCATCCGTCCCCACTCCATTCCCTCTCTATCCTTCCCCACTCCATTCTCTCTCTATCCGTCCCCACTCCATTCCCTCTCTATCCGTCCCTACTCCATTCCCTCTCTATCTGTCCCCACTCCATTCCCGATCTATCCCTCCCCACTCGATTCTCTCGATCTGACCCCATTCCATTCTCTCACCATCCGTCCCCACTCCATTCCCTCTCTATCCATCCCCACTCCATTCCCGCTCTATCCGTCCCCACTCCATTCCCTCTCTATCCGTCCCCACTCCCTTCTCTCTCTATCCGTCCCCACTCCATTCTCTCTCCATCCGTCCCCACTCCATTCCCTTTCTATCTGTCCCTCCTCCATTCTCTCTCTATCCGTCCCCACTCCATTCTCTCTCTATCCGTCCCGACTCCATTCCCTCTCTATCCGTCCCCACTCCATTCTCTCTCTATCCGTCCCCACTCCATTCCCTCTCTATCCGTCCCCACTCCATTCCCTCTCTATCCGTCCCCACTCAATTCCCGCTCCATCCATCCCCACTCCATTCCCTCTCTATCCATCCCCACTCCATTCCCACTCTATCCATCCCCACTCCATTCCCTCTCTATCCGTCCGCACACCATTCTCTCTCTATCCGTCCGCACACCATTCTCTCTCTATCCGTCCACACTCCATTCTCTTTATATCCGTCCCCACTCTATTCTCTCTCTATCCGTCCCCACTCCAATCTCTCTCCATCCGTCCCCACTCCATTCCCTTTCTATCCGTCCCTCCTCCATTTTCTCTCTATCCGTCCCCACTCCATTCCCACTCTATCCATCCCCACTCCATTCCCTCTCTATCCGTCCGCACACCATTCTCTCTCTATCCGTCCGCACACCATTCTCTCTCTATCCGACCCCACTCCATTCTCTTTATATCCGTCCCCACTCCATTCTCTCCCTATCCGTCCCCACTCCATTCTCTCTCGAACCGTCCCCACTCCATTCCCACTCGATCCATCCCCACTCCATTCCCTCTCTATCCGTCCCCACTCCATTCTCTCTCTATCCGTCACCACTCCATTCTCTCTCTATCCGTCCGCACACCATTCTCTCTAAATCCGTCCCCACTCCATTCGCTCCCTATCCGTCCCCACTCCATTCTCTCTCTAACCGTCCCCACTCCATTCTCTCTCCATCTGTCCCCACTCCATTCCCTCTCCATCTGTCCCCACTCCATTCCCGATCTATCCCTCCCCACTCGATTCTCTCTCTATCCGACCCCATTCCATTCTCGCTCGATCAGACCCCACTCCATTCGTCCCAACTCCATTCTCTCTCTACCCGTCCCCACTCCATTCCCTCTCTATCCGTCCCCACTCCCTTCTCTCTCTATCCGTCCCCACTCCATTCTCTCTCCATCCGTCCCCACTCCATTCACTTTATATCCGTCCCCACTCCATTCTCTCTCTAACCCTTCCCCACTCCATTCCCTCTCCATCCGTCCCCACTCCATTCCCTTTCTATCCGTTCCTATTCCATTCTCTCTCCATCCATCCCCACTCCATTCCCTCTCTATCCGTCCCCGCTCCATTCCCGATCTATCCCTCCCCACTCGATTCTCTCTTTATCCGACCCCATTCCATTCTCTCTCTATCCGTCCCCACTCCATTCTCTCTCCATCCGTCCCCACTCCATTCCCTCTCTATCCGTCCCCACTCCATTCCCGCTCTATTCATCCCCACTCCATTCCCTCTCTATCCGTCCCCACTCCCTTCTCTCTCTATCCGTCCCCACTCCATTCTCTCTCCATCCGTCCCCACTCCATTCCCTCTCTATCCGTCCCCACTCCATTCTCTCTCTATCCGTCCCCACTCTATTCCCTCTCTATCCGTCCCTACTCCATTCCCTCTCTATCTGTCCCCACTCCATTCCCGATCTATCCCTCCCCACTCGATTCTCTCTATCTGACCCCATTCCATTCTCTCACCATCCGTCCCCACTCCATTCCCTCTCTATCCGTCCCCACTCCCTTCTCTCTCTATCCGTCCCCACTCCATTCTCTCTCCATCCGTCCCCACTCCATTCCCTTTCTATCCGTCCCTCCTCCATTCTCTCTCTATCCGTCCCCACTCCATTCTCTCTCTATCCGTCCCGACTCCATTCCCTCTCTATCCGTCCCCACTCCATTCTCTCTCTATCCGTCCCCACTCCATTCCCTCTCTATCCGTCCCCACTCCATTCCCTCTCTATCCGTCCCCACTCAATTCCCGCTCCATCCATCCACACTCCATTCCCTCTCTATCCGTCCCCACTCCCTTCTCTCTCTATCCGTCCCCACTCCATTCTCTCTCCATCCTTCCCCACTCCATTCCCATTTTATCCGTCCCCTCTCCATTCTCTCTCTAACCGTCCCCACTCCATTCCCTCTCTATCCATCCCCACTCCATTCCCACTCTATCCGTCCCCACTCCATTCCCACTCTATCCATCCCCACTCCATTCCCTCTCTATCCGTCCGCACACCATTCTCTCTCTATCCGTCCGCACACCATTCTCTCTCTATCCGTCCACACTCCATTCTCTTTATATCCGTCCCCACTCTATTCTCTCTCTATCCGTCCCCACTCCAATCTCTCTCCATCCGTCCCCACTCCATTCCCTTTCTATCCGTGCCTCCTCCATTCTCTCTCTATCCGTCCCCACTCCATTCCCACTCTATCCATCCCCACTCCATTCCCTCTCTATCCGTCCGCACACCATTCTCTCTCTATCCGTCCGCACACCATTCTCTCTCTATCCGTCCCCACTCCATTCTCTTTATATCCGTCCCCACTCCATTCTCTCCCTATCCGTCCCCACTCCATTCTCTCTCGAACCGTCCCCACTCCATTCCCACTCGATCCATCCCCACTCCATTCCCTCTCTATCCGTCCCCACTCCATTCTCTCTCTATCCGTCACCACTCCATTCTCTCTCTATCCGTCCGCACACCATTCTCTCTATATCCGTCCCCACTCCATTCCCTCCATATCCGTCCCCACTCCATTCTCTCTCTAACCGTCCCCACTCCATTCTCTCTCCATCTGCCCCCACTCCATTCCCTCTCCATCTGTCCCCACTCCATTCCCGATCTATCCCTCCCCACTCGATTCTCTCTCTATCCGACCCCATTCCATTCTCGCTCGATCAGACCCCACTCCATTCTCTCTCCATCCGTCCCAACTCCATTCCCTCTCTATCCGTCCGCACTCCATTCCCCCTCTATCCATCCCCACTCCATTCCCTCTCTATCCGTCCCCACTCCATTCTCTCTCTATCCGTCCCCACTCGATTCCCTCTCTATCCGTCCCCACTCCATTCTCTCTATCTGCCCCGACTCCATTCCCTCTCTTCCGTCCCCACTCCATTCCCTCTCAATCCGTCCCCACTCCATTCCCTCACTATCCATCCCCACTTCATTCCCGCTCTATCCGTCTCCACTCCATTCTCTCTCTATCCGTCCCCACTCGATTCCCTCTCCATCCGTCCCCACTCCATTCTCTCTCTATCCGTCCCCACTCGATTCCCTCTCTACCCGTCCCCACTCCATTCCCGCTCTATCCATCCCGACTCCATTCCCTCTCTATCCGTCCCTACACCCTTCTCTCTCTATCCGTCCCCACTCCATTCTCTCTCCATCCGTCCCCACTCCATTCCCTCTCTATCCATGCCCACTCCATTCTCTCTCTATCCGTCCCCACTCCATTCCCTCTCTATCCGTCCCTACTCCATTCCCTCTCTATCTGTCCCCACTCCATTCCCGATCTATCCCTCCCCACTCGATTCTCTCTATCCGACCCCATTCCATTCTCTCTCTATCCGACCCCACTCCATTCTCTCACCATCCGTCCCCACTCCATTCCCTCTCTATCCATCCCCACTCCATTCCCGCTCTATCCGTCCCCACTCCATTCCCTCTCTATCCGTCCCCACTCCCTTCTCTCTCTATCCGTCCCCACTCCATTCTCTCTCCATCCGTCCCCACTCCATTCCCTTTCTATCCGTCCCTCCTCCATTCTCTCTCTATCCGTCCCCACTCCATTCTCTCTCTATCCGTCCCGACTCCATTCCCTCTCTATCCGTCCCCACTCCATTCTCTCTCTATCCGTCCCCACTCCATTCCCTCTCTATCCGTCCCCACTCCATTCCCTCTCTATCCGTCCCCACTCAATTCCCACTCCATCCATCCCCACTCCATTCCCTCTCTATCCGTCCCCACTCCCTTCTCTCTCTATCCGTCCCCACTCCAGTCTCTCTCCATCCTTCCCCACTCCATTCCCTTTTTATCCGTCCCCTCTCCATTCTCTCTCTAACCGTCCCCACTCCATTCCCTCTCTATCCATCCCCACTCCATTCCCACTCTATCCGTCCCCACTCCATTCCCACTCTATCCATCTCCACTCCATTCCCTCTCTATCCGTCCGCACACCATTCTCTCTCTATCCGTCCGCACACCATTCTCTCTCTATCCGTCCCCACTGAATTCTCTTTATATCCGTCCCCACTCCATTCTCTCCCTATCCGTCCCCACTCCATTCTCTCTCGAACCGTCCCCACTCCATTCCCACTCGATCCATCCCCACTCCATTCCCTCTCTATCCGTCCCCACTCCATTCTCTCTCTATCCGTCCCCACTCCATTCTCTCTCCATCCGTCCCCACTCCATTCACTTTATATCCGTCCCCACTCCATTCTCTCTCTAACCCTTCCCCACTCCATTCCCTCTCCATCCGTCCCCACTCCATTCCCTTTCTATCCGTTCCTATTCCATTCTCTCTCCATCCATCCCCACTCCATTCCCTCTCTATCCGTCCCCGCTCCATTCCCGATCTATCCCTCCCCACTCGATTCTCTCTTTATCCGACCCCATTCCATTCTCTCTCTATCCGTCCCCACTCCATTCTCTCTCCATCCGTCCCCACTCCATTCCCTCTCTATCCGTCCCCACTCCATTCCCACTCTATCCATCCCCACTCCATTCCCTCTCTATCCGTCCCCACTCCCTTCTCTCTCTATCCGTCCCCACTCCATTCTCTCTCCATCCGTCCCCACTCCATTCCCTCTCTATCCGTCCCCACTCCATTCTCTCTCTATCCGTCCCCACTCTATTCCCTCTCTATCCGTCCCTACTCCATTCCCTCTCTATCTGTCCCCACTCCATTCCCGATCTATCCCTCCCCACTCGATTCTCTCTATCTGACCCCATTCCATTCTCTCACCATCCGTCCCCACTCCATTCCCTCTCTATCCATCCCCACTCCATTCCCGCTCTATCCGTCCCCACTCCATTCCCTCTCTATCCGTCCCCACTCCCTTCTCTCTCTATCCGTCCCCACTCCATTCTCTCTCCATCCGTCCCCACTCCATTCCCTTTCTATCCGTCCCTCCTCCATTCTCTCTCTATCCGTCCCCACTCCATTCTGTCTCTATCCGTCCCGACTCCATTCCCTCTCTATCCGTCCCCACTCCATTCTCTCTCTATCCGTCCCCACTCCATTCCCTCTCTATCCGTCCCCACTCCATTCCCTCTCTATCCGTCCCCACTCAATTCCCGCTCCATCCATCCACACTCCATTCCCTCTCTATCCGTCCCCACTCCCTTCTCTCTCTATCCGTCCCCACTCCATTCTCTCTCCATCCTTCCCCACTCCATTCCCATTTTATCCGTCCCCTCTCCATTCTCTCTCTAACCGTCCCCACTCCATTCCCTCTCTATCCATCCCCACTCCATTCCCACTCTATCCGTCCCCACTCCATTCCCACTCTATCCATCCCCACTCCATTCCCTCTCTATCCGTCCGCACACCATTCTCTCTCTATCCGTCCGCACACCATTCTCTCTCTATCCGTCCACACTCCATTCTCTTTATATCCGTCCCCACTCTATTCTCTCTCTATCCGTCCCCACTCCAATCTCTCTCCATCCGTCCCCACTCCATTCCCTTTCTATCCGTGCCTCCTCCATTCTCTCTCTATCCGTCCCCACTCCATTCCCACTCTATCCATCCCCACTCCATTCCCTCTCTATCCGTCCGCACACCATTCTCTCTCTATCCGTCCGCACACCATTCTCTCTCTATCCGTCCCCACTCCATTCTCTTTATATCCGTCCCCACTCCATTCTCTCCCTATCCGTCCCCACTCCATTCTCTCTCGAACCGTCCCTACTCCATTCCCACTCGATCCATCCCCACTCCATTCCCTCTCTATCCGTCCCCACTCCATTCTCTCTCTATCCGTCACCACTCCATTCTCTCTCTATCCGTCCGCACACCATTCTCTCTATATCCGTCCCCACTCCATTCCCTCCCTATCCGTCCCCACTCCATTCTCTCTCTAACCGTCCCCACTCCATTCTCTCTCCATCTGCCCCCACTCCATTCCCTCTCCATCTGTCCCCACTCCATTCCCGATCTATCCCTCCCCACTCGATTCTCTCTCTATCCGACCCCATTCCATTCTCGCTCGATCAGACCCCACTCCATTCTCTCTCCATCCGTCCCAACTCCATTCCCTCTCTATCCGTCCGCACTCCATTCCCCCTCTATCCATCCCCACTCCATTCCCTCTCTATCCGTCCCCACTCCATTCTCTCTCTATCCGTCCCCACTCGATTCCCTCTCTATCCGTCCCCACTCCATTCTCTCTATCTGCCCCGACTCCATTCCCTCTCTTCCGTCCCCACTCCATTCCCTCTCAATCCGTCCCCACTCCATTCCCTCACTATCCATCCCCACTTCATTCCCGCTCTATCCGTCTCCACTCCATTCTCTCTCTATCCGTCCCCACTCGATTCCCTCTCCATCCGTCCCCACTCCATTCTCTCTCTATCCGTCCCCACTCGATTCCCTCTCTACCCGTCCCCACTCCATTCCCGCTCTATCCATCCCGACTCCATTCCCTCTCTATCCGTCCCTACACCCTTCTCTCTCTATCCGTCCCCACTCCATTCTCTCTCCATCCGTCCCCACTCCATTCCCTCTCTATCCATGCCCACTCCATTCTCTCTCTATCCGTCCCCACTCCATTCCCTCTCTATCCGTCCCTACTCCATTCCCTCTCTATCTGTCCCCACTCCATTCCCGATCTATCCCTCCCCACTCGATTCTCTCTATCCGACCCCATTCCATTCTCTCTCTATCCGACCCCACTCCATTCTCTCACCATCCGTCCCCACTCCATTCCCTCTCTATCCATCCCCACTCCATTCCCGCTCTATCCGTCCCCACTCCATTCCCTCTCTATCCGTCCCCACTCCCTTCTCTCTCTATCCGTCCCCACTCCATTCTCTCTCCATCCGTCCCCACTCCATTCCCTTTCTATCCGTCCCTCCTCCATTCTCTCTCTATCCGTCCCCACTCCATTCTCTCTCTATCCGTCCCGACTCCATTCCCTCTCTATCCGTCCCCACTCCATTCTCTCTCTATCCGTCCCCACTCCATTCCCTCTCTATCCGTCCCCACTCCATTCCCTCTCTATCCGTCCCCACTCAATTCCCACTCCATCCATCCCCACTCCATTCCCTCTCTATCCGTCCCCACTCCCTTCTCTCTCTATCCGTCCCCACTCCAGTCTCTCTCCATCCTTCCCCACTCCATTCCCTTTTTATCCGTCCCCTCTCCATTCTCTCTCTAACCGTCCCCACTCCATTCCCTCTCTATCCATCCCCACTCCATTCCCACTCTATCCGTCCCCACTCCATTCCCACTCTATCCATCTCCACTCCATTCCCTCTCTATCCGTCCGCACACCATTCTCTCTCTATCCGTCCGCACACCATTCTCTCTCTATCCGTCCCCACTGAATTCTCTTTATATCCGTCCCCACTCCATTCTCTCCCTATCCGTCCCCACTCCATTCTCTCTCGAACCGTCCCCACTCCATTCCCACTCGATCCATCCCCACTCCATTCCCTCTCTATCCGTCCCCACTCCATTCTCTCTCTATCCGTCACCACTCCATTCTCTCTCTATCCGTCCGCACTCCATTCTCTCTATATCCGTCCCCACTCCATTCCCTCCCTATCCGTCCCCACTCCATTCTCTCTCTAACCGTCCCCACTCCATTCTCTCTCCAACTGTCCCCACTCCATTCCTTCTCCATCTGTCCCCACTCCATTCCCGATCTATCCCTCCCCACTCGATTCTCTCTCTATCCGACCCCATTCCATTCTCTCTCGATCAGACCCCACTCCATTCTCTCTCCATCCGTCCCAACTCCATTCCCTCTCTATCCGTCCCCACTCCATTCCCTCTCTATCCGTCCCCACTCCATTCCCTCACTATCCATCCCCACTTCATTCCCGCTCTATCCGTCCCCACTCCATTCTCTCTCTATCCGTCCCCACTCGATTCCCTCTCTATCCGTCCCCACTCCATTCTCTCTCTATCCGTCCCCACTCGATTCCCTCTCTACCCGTCCCCACACCATTCCCTCTCTATCCGTCCCCACTCCCTTCTCTCTCTATCCGTCCCCACTCCATTCTCTCTCTATCTGTCCCCACTGCATTCCCTTTCTATCCGTCCCTACTCCATTCCCTCTCTATCCGTCCCCGCTCCATTCCCGATCTATCCCTCTCCACTCGATTCTCTCTTTATCCGACCCCATTCCATTCTCTCTCTATCCGTCCCCACTCCATTCTCTCTCCATCCGTCCCCAAACCATTCCCTCTCTATCCGTCCCCACTCCATTCCCGCTCTATCCATCCCCACTCCATTCCCTCTCTATCCGTCCCCACACCCTTCTCTCTCTATCCGTCCCCACTCCATTCTCTCTCCATCCGTCCCCACTCCATTACCTCTCTATCCGTCCCCACTCCATTCTCTCTCTATCCGTCCCCACTCCATTCCCTCTCTATCCGTCCCTACTCCATTCCCTCTCTATCTGTCCCCACTCCATTCCCGATCTATCCCTCCCCACTCGATTCTCTCTATCCGACCCCATTCCATTCTCTCTCTATCCGACCCCACTCCATTCTCTCACCATCCGTCCCCACTCCATTCCCTCTCTATCCATCCCCACTCCATTCCCGCTCTATCCGTCGCCACTCCATTCCCTCTCTATCCGTCCCCACTCCCTCCTCTCTCTATCCATCCCCACTCCATTCTCTCTCCGTCCGTCCCCACTCCATTCCCTTTCTATCCGTCCCTCCTCCATTCTCTCTCTACCCGTCCCCACTCCATTCTCTCTCTATCCGTCCCGACTCCATTCCCTCTCTATCCGTCCCCACTCCATTCTCTCTCTATCCGTCCCCACTCCATTTCCTCTCTATCCGTCCCCACTCCATTCCCTCTCTATCCGTCCCCACTCAATTCCCGCTCCATCCATCCCCACTCCATTCCCTCTCTATCCGTCCCCACTCCCTTCTCCCTCTATCCGTCCCCACTCCATTCTCTCTCCATCCTTCCCCACTCCATTCCCTTTTTATCCGTCCCCTCTCCATTCTCTCTCTAACCGTCCGCACTCCATTCCCTCTCTATCCATCCCCACTCCATTCCCACTCTATCCGTCCCCACTCCATTCCCACTCTATCCATCCCCACTCCATTCCCTCTCTATCCGTCCGCACACCATTCTCTCTCTATCCGTCCGCACACCATTCTCTCTCTATCCGTCCCCACTCCATTCTCTTTATCTCCGTCCCCACTCCATTCTCTCCCTATCCGTCCCCACTCCATTCTCTCTCGAACCGTCCCCACTCCATTCCCACTCGATCCATCCCCACTCCATTCCCTCGCTATCCGTCCCCACTCCATTCTCTCTCTATCCGTCACCACTCCATTCTCTCGCTATCCGTCCGCACTCCATTCTCTCTGTATCCGTCCCCACTCCATTCCCTCCCTATCCGTCCCCACTCCATTCTCTCTCTAACCGTCCCCACTCCATTCTCTCTCCAACTGTCCCCACTCCATTCCTTCTCCATCTGTCCCCACTCCATTCCCGATCTATCCCTCCCCACTTGATTCTCTCTCTATCCGACCCCATTCCATTCTCTCTCGATCAGACCCCACTCCATTCTCTCTCCATCCGTCCCAACTCCATTCCCTCTCTATCCGTCCGCACTCCATTCCCCCTCTATCCATCCCCACTCCATTCCCTCTCTATCCGTCCCCACTCCCTTCTCTCTCTATCCGTCCCCACTCCATTCTCTCTCCATCCGTCACTACTCCATTCACTTTATATCCGTCCCCACTCCATTCTCTCTCTAACCGTCCCCACTCCATTCCCGATCTATCCCTCCCCACTCGATTCTCTCTTTATCCGACCCCATTCCATTCTCTCTCTATCCGTCCCCACTCCATTCTCTCTCCATCCGTCCCCACTCTATTCCCTCTCTATCCGTCCCCACTCCATTCCCGCTCTATCCATCCCCACTCCATTCCCTCTCTATCCGTCCCCACTCCCTTCTCTCTCTATCCGTCCCCACTCCATTCTCTCTCCATCCGTCCCCACTCCATTCCCTCTCTATCCGTCCCCACTCCATTCTCTCTCTATCCGTCCCCACTCCATTCCCTCTCTATCCGTCCCTACTCCATTCCCTCTCTATCTGTCCCCACTCCATTCCCGATCTATCCCTCCCCACTCGATTCTCTCTATCCGACCCCATTCCATTCTCTCTCTATCCGACCCCACTCCATACTCTCACCATCCGTCCCCACACCATTCCCTCTCTATCCATCCCCACTCCATTCCCGCTCTATCCGTCCCCACTCCATTCCCTCTCTATCCGTCCCCACTCCATTCCCTCTCTATCCGTCCCCACTCCCTTCTCTCTCTATCCGTCCCCACTCCATTCCCTCTCTATCCGTCCCCACTCCATTCTCTCTCTATCCGTCCCCACTCCATTCCCTCTCTATCCGTCCCTACTCCATTCCCTCTCTATCTGTCCCCACTCCATTCCCGATCTATCCCTCCCCACTCGATTCTCTCTATCCGACCCCATTCCATTCTCTCTCTATCCGACCCCACTCCATTCTCTCACCATCCGTCCCCACTCCATTCCCTCTCTATCCATCCCATCCATTCCCGCTCTATCCGTCCCCACTCCAGTCCCTCTATATCCGTCCCCACTCCCTTCTCTCTCTATCCGACCCCACTTCATTCTCTCTCCATCCGTCCCCACTCCATTCCCTTTCTATCCGTCCCTCCTCCATTCTCTCTCTATCCGTCCCCACTCCATTCTCTCTCTATCCGTCCCGACTCCATTCCCTCTCTATCCGTCCCCACTGCATTCTCTCTCTATCCATCCCCACTCCATTCCCTCTCTATCCGTCCCCACTCCATTCCCTCTCTATCCGTCCCCACTCAATTCCCGCTCCATCCATCCCCACTCCATTCCCTCTCTATCCGTCCCCACTCCCTTCTCTCTCTATCCATCCCCACTCCATTCTCTCTCCATCCTTCCCCACTCCATTCCCTTTTTATCCGTCCCCTCTCCATTCTCTCTCTAACCGTCCCCACTCCATTCCCTCTCTATCCATCCCCACTCCATTCCCACTCTATCCGTCCCCACTCCATTCCCACTCTATCCATCCCCACTCCATTCCCTCTCTATCCGTCCGCACACCATTCTCTCTCTATCCGTCCGCACACCATTCTCTCTCTATCCGTCCCCACTCCATTCTCTTTATATCCGTCCCCACTCCATTCTCTCCCTATCCGTCCCCACTCCATTCTCTCTGGAACCGTCCCCACTCCATTCCCACTCGATCCATCCCCACTCCATTCCCTCTCTATCCGTCCCCACTCCATTCTCTCTCTATTCGTCACCACTCCATTCTCTCTCTATCCGTCCGCACTCCATTCTCTCTATATCCGTCCACACTCCATTCCCTCCCTATCCGTCCCCACTCCATTCTCTCTCTAACCATCCCCACTCCATTCTCTCTCCATCTGTCCCCACTCCATTCCCTCTCAATCTGTCCCCACTCCATTCCCGATCTATCCCTCCCTACTCGATTCTCTCTCTGTCCGACCCCATTCCATTCTCTCTCGATCAGACCCCACTCCATTTTCTCTCCATCCGTCCCAACTCCATTCCCTCTCTGTCCGTCCGCACTCCTTTCCCCCTCTATCCATCCCCACTCCATTCCCTCTCTATCCGTCCCCACTCCCTTCTCTCTCTATCCGTCCCCACTCCATTCTCTCTCCATCCGTCCCCACTCCATTCACTTTATATCCGTCCCCACTCCATTCTCTCTCTAACCGTCCCCACTCCATTCCCTGTCTATCAGTCCCCACTCCGTTCCCACTCGATCCATCCCCACTCCATTCCCTCTCTATCCGTCCCCACTCCATTCTCTCTATATCCGTCCCCACTCCATTCTCTCTCTATCCGTCCCCACTCCATTCCCTGTCTATCAGTCCCCACTCCATTCCCACTCGATCCATCCCCACTCCATTCCCTCTCTATCCGTCCCCACTCCATTCCCTCACTAACCGTCCCCACTCCATTCTCTCTATATCCGTCCCCACTCCATTCTCTCTCTATCGTTCCCCACTCCATTCTCTCTCTATCCGTCCCCACTCGATTCCCTCTCTATCCGTCCCCACTCCATTCTCTCTATCTGCCCCGACTCCATTCCCTCTCTTCCGTCCACACTCCATTCCCTCTCTATCCGCCCCCACTCCATTCCCTCTCTATCCATCCCCACTTCATTCCCGCTCTATCCGTCCCCACTCCATTCTCTCTCTATCCGTCCCCACTCGATTCCCTCTCTATCCGTCCCCACTCCATTCTCTCACTATCTGTCCCCACTGCATTCCCTTTCTATCCGTCCCTACTCCATTCCCTCTCTATCCGTCCCCGCTCCATTCCCGATCTATCCCTCCCCACTCGATTCTCTCTTTATCCGACCCCATTCCATTCTCTCTCTATCCGTCCCCACTCCATTCTCTCTCCATCCGTCCCCACTCCATTCCCTCTCTATCCGTCCCCACTCCATTCACGCTCTATCCATCCCCACTCCATTCCCTCTCTATCCGTCCCCACTCCCTTCTCTCTCTATCCGTCCCCACTCCATTCTCTCTCCATCCGTCCCCACTCCATTCCCTGTCTATCAGTCCCCACTCCGTTCCCACTCGATCCATCCCCACTCCATTCCCTCTCTATCCGTCCCCACTCCATTCTCTCTATATCCGTCCCCACTCCATTCTCTCTCTATCCGTCCCCACTCCATTCTCTCTCTATCGTTCCCCACTCCATTCTCTCTCTATCCGTCCCCACTCGATTCCCTCTCTATCCGTCCCCACTCCATTCTCTCTATCTGCCCCGACTCCATTCCCTCTCTTCCGTCCCCACTCCATTCCCTCTCTATCCGCCCCCACTCCATTCCCTCTCTATCCATCCCCACTTCATTCCCGCTCTATCCGTCCCCACTCCATTCTCTCTCTATCCGTCCCCACTCGATTCCCTCTCTATCCGTCCCCACTCCATTCTCTCACTATCTGTCCCCACTGCATTCCCTTTCTATCCGTCCCTACTCCATTCCCTCTCTATCCGTCCCCGCTCCATTCCCGATCTATCCCTCCCCACTCGATTCTCTCTTTATCCGACCCCATTCCATTCTCTCTCTATCCGTCCCCACTCCATTCTCTCTCCATCCGTCCGCACTCCATTCCCTCTCTATCCGTCCCCACTCCATTCCCGCTCTATCCATCCCCACTCCATTCCCTCTCTATCCGTCCCCACTCCCTTCTCTCTCTATCCGTCCCCACTCCATTCTCTCTCCATCCGTCCCCACTCCATTCCCTCTCTATCCGTCCCCACTCCATTCTCTCTCTATCCGTCCCCACTCCATTCCCTCTCTATCCGTCCCGACTCCATTCCCTCTCTATCTGTCCCTACTCCATTCCCGATCTATCCCTCCCCACTCTATTCTCTCTATCCGACCCCATTCCATTCTCTTTCTATCCGACCCCACTCCATTCCCTTTCTATCCGTCCCTCCTCCATTCTCTCTCTATCCGTCCCCACTCCATTCTCTCTCTATCCGTCCCGACTCCATTCCCTCTCTATCCGTCCCCACTCCATTCTCTCTCTATCCGTCCCCACTCCATTCCCTCTCTATCCGTCCCCACCCCATTCCCTCTCTATCCGTCCCCACTCAATTCCCGCTCCATGCATCCCCACTCTATTCCCTCTCTATCCATCCCCACTCCCTTCTCTCTCGATCCGTCCCCACTCCATTCTCTCTCCATCCTTCCCCACTCCATTCCCTTTTTATCCGTCCCCTCTCCATTCTCTCTCTAACTGTCCCCACTCCATTCCCTCTCTATCCATCCCCACTCCATTCCCACTCTATCCATCCCCACTCCATTCCCACTCTATCCATCCCCACTCCATTCCCTCTCTATCCGTCCGCACACCATTCTCTCTCTATCCGTCCGCACACCATTCACTCTCTATCCGTCCACACTCCATTCTCTTTATATCCGTCCCCAATCTATTCTCTCCCTATCCGTCCCCACTCCATTCTCTCTCCATCCGTCCCCACTCCATTCCCTTTCTATCCGTCCCTCCTCAATTCTCTCTCTATCCGTCCCCACTCCATTCTCTCTCTATCCGTCCCGACTCCATTCCCTCTCTATCCGTCCCCACTCCATTCTCTCTCTCTCCGTCCCCACTCCATTCCCTCTCTATCCGTCCCCACTCCATTCCCTCTCTATCCGTCCCCACTCAATTCCCGCTCCATCCATCCCCACTCAATTCCCTCTCTATCCGTCCCCACTCCCTTCTCTCTCTATCCGTCCCCACTCCATTCTCTCTCCATCCTTCCCCACTCCATTCCCTTTTTATCCGTCCCCTCTCCATTCTCTCTCTAACCGTCCCCACTCCATTCCCTCTCTATCCATCCCCACTCCATTCCCACTCTATCCGTCCCCACTCCATTCCCACTCTATCCATCCCCACTCCATTCCCTCTCTATCCGTCCGCACACCATTCTCTCTCTATCCGTCCGCACACCATTCTCTCTCTATCCGTCCCCACTCCATTCTCTTTATATCCGTCCCCACTCCATTCTCTCCCTACCCGTCCCCACTCCATTCTCTCTCGAACCGTCCCCACTCCATTCCCACTCGATCCATCCCCACTCCATTCCCACTCTATCCGTCCCCACTCCATTCTCTCTCTATCCGTCAACACTCCATTCTCTCTCTATCCGTCCGCACTCCATTCTCTCTATATCCGTCCCCACTCCATTCCCTCCGTATCCGTCCCCACTCCATTCTCTCTCTAACCGTCCCCACTCCATTCTCTCTCCATCTGTCCCCACTCCATTCCCTCTCCATCTGTCCCCACTCCATTCCCGATCTATCCCTCCCACTCGATTCTCTCTCTATCCGACCCCATTCCATTCTCTCTCGATCAGACCCGACTCCATTCTCTCTCCATCCGTCCCAACTCCATTCCCTCTCTATCCGTCCCCACTCCATTCTCTCTCCATCCGTCCCCACTCCATTCCCTCTCTATCCGTCCCCACTCCATTCTCTCTCTATCCGTCCCCACTCCATTCCCTCTCTATCCGTCCCCAATGCATTCCCTCTCTATCCATCCCCACTCCATTCCCGCTCTATCCGTCCCCACTCCATTCCCTCTCTATCCGTCCCCACTCCCTTCTCTCTCAATCCGTCCCCACTCCATTCTCCCTATCTCCGTCCCCACTCCATTACCTCTCTACCCGTCCCCACTCCATTCTCTCTATATCCGTCCGCACTCCATTCTCTCTCTATCGTTCCCCACTCCATTCTCTCTCTATCCGTCCCCACACGATTCCCTCTCTATCCGTCCCCACTCCATTCTCTCTCTATCCGTCCCCACTCGATTCCCTCTCTATCCATCCCCACTCCATTCTCTCTATCTGCCCCGACTCCATTCCCTCTCTTCCGTCCCCACTCCATTCCCTCTCTATCCGTCCCCACTCCATTCCCTCTCTATCCATCCCCACTTCATTCCCGCTCTATCCGTCCCCACTCCATTCTCTCTCTATCCGTCCCCACTCGATTCCCTCTCTATCCGTCCCCACTCCATTCTCTCTCTATCTCTCCCCACTGCATTCCCTTTCTATCCGTCCCTACTCCATTCCCTCTCTATCCATCCCCGCTCCATTCCCGATCTATCCCTCCCCACTCGATTCTCTCTTTATCCGACCCCATTCCATTCTCTCTCTATCCGTCCCCACTCCATTCTCTCTCCATCCCCTCTCTATCCGTCCCCACTCCATTCCCGCTCTATCCATCCCCACTCCATTCCCTCTCTATCCGTCCCCACTCCCTTCTCTCTCTATCCGCCCCCACTCCATTCTCTCTCCATCCGTCCCCACTCCATTCCCTCTCTATCCGTCCCCACTCCATTCTCTCTCTATCCATCCCCACTCCATTCCCTCTCTATCCGTCCCTACTCCATTCTCTCACTATCTGTCCCCACTCCATTCCCGATCTATCCCTTCCCACTCGATTCTCTCTATCCGACCCCATTCCATTCTCTTTCTATCCGACCCCACTCCATTCTCTCACCATCTGTCCCCACTCCATTCCCTCTCTATCCATCCCCAGTCCATTCCCGCTCTATCCGTCCCCACTCCATTCCCTCTCTATCCGTCCCCACTCCCTTCTCTCTCAATCCGTCCCCACTCCATTTTCTCTCCATCCGTCCCCACTCCATTCCCTTTCTATCCGTCCCTCCTCCATTCTCTCTCTATCCGTCCCCACTCCATTCTCTCTCTATCCGTCCCGACTCCATTCCCTCTCTATCCGTCCCCACTCCATTCTCTCTCTATCCGTCCCCACTCCATTCCCTCTCTATCCGTCCCCACTCCATTCCCTCTCTATCCGTCCCCACTCAATTCCCGCTCCATCCATCCCCACTCCATTCCCTCTCTATCCGTCCCCACTCCCTTCTCTCTCTATCCGTCCCCACTCCATTCTCTCTCCATCCTTCCCCACTCCATTCCCTTTTTATCCGTCCCCTCTCCATTCTCTCTCTAACCGTCCCCACTCCATTCCCTCTCTATCCATCCCCACTCCATTCCCACTCTATCCGTCCCCACTCCATTCCCACTCTATCCATCCCCACTCCATTCCCTCTCTATCCGTCCGCACACCATTCTCTCTCTATCCGTCCGCACACCATTCTCTCTCTATCCGTCCACACTCCATTCTCTTTATATCCGTCCCCACTCCATTCTCTCCCTATCCGTCCCCACTCCATTCTCTCTCCATCCGTCCCCACTCCATTCCCTTTCTATCCGTCCCTCCTCCATTCTCTCTCTATCCGTCCCCACTCCATTCTCTCTCTATCCGTCCCGACTCCATTCCCTCTCTATCCGTCCCCACTCCATTCTCTCTCTATCCGTCCCCACTCCATTCCCTCTCTGTCCGTCCCCACTCCATTCCCTCTCTGTCCGTCCCCACTCAATTCCCGCTCCATCCATCCCCACTCAATTCCCTCTCTATCCGTCCCCACTCCCTTCTCTCTCTATCCGTCCCCACACCATTCTCTCTCCATCCTTCCCCACTCCATTCCCTTTTTATCCGTACCCTCTCCATTCTCTCTCTAACCGTCCCCACTCCATTCCCTCTCTATCCATCCCCACTCCATTCCCACTCTATCCGTCCCCACTCCATTCCCACTCTATCCATCCCCACTCCATTCCCTCTCTATCCGTCCGCACACCATTCTCTCTCTATCCGTCCGCACACCATTCTCTCTCTATCCGTCCCCACTCCATTCTCTTTATATCCGTCCCCACTCCATTCTCTCCCTATCCGTCCCCACTCCATTCTCTCTTGAACCGTCCCCACTCCATTCCCACTCGATCCATCCCCACTCCATTCCCTCTCTATCCGTCCCTACTCCATTCTCTCTCTATCCGTCACCACTCCATTCTCTCTCTATCCGTCCGCACTCCATTCTCTCTATATCCGTCCCCACTCCATTCCCTCCCTATCCGTCCCCACTCCATTCTCTCTCTAACCGTCCCCACTCCATTCTCTCTCCATCTGTCCCCACTCCATTCCCTCTCCATCTGTCCCCACTCCATTCCCAATCTATCGCTCCCCACTCGATTCTCTCTCTATCCGACCCCATTCCATTCTCTCTCGATCAGACCCCACTCCATTCTCTCTCCATCCGTCCCAACTCCATTCCCTCTCTATCCGTCCCCACTCCATTCTCTCTCCATCCGTCCCCACTCCATTCCCTCTCTATCCGTCCCCACTCCATTCTCTCTCTACCCGTCCCCACTCCATTCCCTCTCTATCCGTCCCTACTCCATTCCCTCTCTATCTGTCCCCACTCCATTCCCGATCTATCCCTCCCCACTCGATTCTCTCTATCCGACCCCATTCCATTCTCTTTCTATCCGACCCCACTCCATTCTCTCACCATCCGTCCCCACTCCATTCCCTCTCTATCCGCCCCCAATCCATTCCCTCTCTATCCATCCCCACTCCATTCCCGCTCTATCCGTCCCCACTCCATTCCCTCTCTATCCGTCCCCACTCCCTTCTCTCTCAATCCGTCCCCACTCCATTCTCTCTCCATCCGTCCCCACTCCATTCCTTTTCTATCCGTCCCTCCTCCATTCTCTCTCTATCCGTCCCCACTCCATTCTCTCTCTATCCGTCCCGACTCCATTCCCTCTCTATCCGTCCCCACTCCATTCTCTCTCTATCCGTCCCCACTCCATTCCCTCTCTATCCATCCCCACTCCATTCTCTCTATCTGCCCCGACTCCATTCCCTCTCTTCCGTCCCCACTCCATTCCCTCTCTATCCGTCCCCACTCCATTCCCTCGCTATCCATCCCCACTTCATTCCCGCTCTATCCGTCCCCACTCCATTCTCTCTCTATCCGTCCCCACTCGATTCCCTCTCGATCCGTCCCCACTCCATTCTCTCTCTATCTCTCCCCACTGCATTCCCTTTCTATCCGTCCCTACTCCATTCCCTCTCTATCCGTCCCCGCTCCATTCCCGATCTATCCCTCCCAACTCGATTCTCTCTTTATCCGACCCCATTCCATTCTCTCTCTATCCGTCCCCACTCCATTCTCTCTCCATCCCCTCTCTATCCGTCCCCACTCCATTCCCGCTCTATCCATCCCCACTCCATTCCCTCTCTATCCGTCCCCACTCCCTTCTCTCTCTATCCGCCCCCACTCCATTCTCTCTCCATCCGTCCCCACTCCATTCCCTCTCTATCCGTCCCCATTCCATTCTCTCTCTATCCGTCCGCACTCTATTCCCTCTCTATCCGTCCCTACTCCATTCTCTCTCTATCTGTCCCCACTCCATTCCCGATCTATCCCTCCCCACTCGATTCTCTCTATCCGACCCCATTCCATTCTCTTTCTATCCGACCCCACTCCATTCTCTCACCATCTGTCCCCACTCCATTCCCTCTCTATCCATCCGCACTCCATTCCCGCTCTATCCGTCCCCACTCCATTCCCTCTCTATTCGTCCCCACTCCCTTCTCTCTCAATCCGTCCCCACTCCATTTTCTCTCCATCCGTCCCCACTCCATTCCCTTTCTATCCGTCCCTCCTCCATTCTCTCTCTATCCGTCCCCACTCCATTCTCTCTCTATCCGTCCCGACTCCATTCCCTCTCTATCCGTCCCCACTCCATTCTCTCTCTATCCGTCCCCACTCCATTCCCTCTCTATCCGTCCCCACTCCATTCCCTCTCTATCCGTCCCCACTCAATTCCCGCTCCATCCATCCCCACTCCATTCCCTCTCTATCCGTCCCCACTCCCTTCTCTCTCTATCCGTCCCCACTCCATTCTCTCTCCATCCTTCCCCACTCCATTCCCTTTTTATCCGTCCCCTCTCCATTCTCTCTCTAACCGTCCCCACTCCATTCCCTCTCTATCCATCCCCACTCCATTCCCACTCTATCCGTCCCCACTCCATTTCCACTCTATCCATCCCCACTCCATTCCCTCTCTATCCGTCCGCACACCATTCTCTCTCTATCCGTCCGCACACCATTCTCTCTCTATCCGTCCCCACTCCATTCTCTTTATATCCGTCCCCACTCCATTCTTTCCCTATCCGTCCCCACTCCATTCTCTCTTGAACCGTCCCCACTCCATTCCCACTCGATCCATCCCCACTCCATTCCCTCTCTATCCGTCCCCACTCCATTCTCTCTCTATCCGTCACCACTCCATTCTCTCTCTATCCGTCCGCACTCCATTCTCTCTATATCCGTCCCCACTCCATTCCCTCCCTATCCGTCCCCACTCCATTCTCTCTCTAACCGTCCCCACTCCATTCTCTCTCCATCTGTCCCCACTCCATTCCCTCTCCATCTGTCCCCACTCCATTCCCGATCTATCCCTCCCCACTCCATTCTCTCTCTATCCGACCCCATTCCATTCTCTCTCGATCAGACCCCACTCCATTCTCTCTCCATCCGTCCCAACTCCATTCCCTCTCTATCCGTCCCCACTCCATTCTCTCTCCATCCGTCCCCACTCCATTCCCTCTCTATCCGTCCCCACTCCATTCTCTCTCTACCCGTCCCCACTCCATTCCCTCTCTATCCGTCCCTACTCCATTCCCTCTCTATCTGTCCCCACTACATTCCCGATCTATCCCTCCCCACTCGATTCTCTCTATCCGACCCCATTCCATTCTCTTTCTATCCGACCCCACTCCATTCTCTCACCATCCGTCCCCACTCCATTCCCTCTCTATCCGTCCCCAATCCATTCCCTCTCTATCCATCCCCACTCCATTCCCGCTCTATCCGTCCCCACTCCATTCCCTCTCTATCCGTCCCCACTCCCTTCTCTCTCAATCCGTCCCCACTCCATTCTCTCTCCATCCGTCCCCACTCCATTCCCTTTCTATCCGTCCCTCCTCCATTCTCTCTCTATCCGTCCCCACTCCATTCCCTCTCTATCCATCCCCACTCCATTCCCACTCTATCCGTCCCCACTCCATTCCCACTCTATCCATCCCCACTCCATTCCCTCTCTATCCGTCCGCACACCATTCTCTCTCTATCCGTCCGCACACCATTCTCTCTCTATCCGTCCACACTCCATTCTCTTTATATCCGTCCCCACTCCATTCTCTCCCTATCCGTCCCCACTCCATTCTCTCTCTATCCGTCCCCACTCGATTCCCTCTCTATCCGTCCCCACTCCATTCTCTCTCTATCTGTCCCCACTGCATTCCCTTTCTATCCGTCCCTACTCCATTCCCTCTCTATCCGTCCCCGCTCCATTCCCGATCTATCCCTCCCCACTCGATTCTCTCTTTATCCGACCCCATTCCATTCTCTCTCTATCCGTCCCCACTCCATTCTCTCTCCATCCGTCTCCACTCCATTCCCTCTCTATCCGTCCCCACTCCATTCCCGCTCTATCCATCCCCACTCCATTCCCTCTCTATCCGTCCCCACTCCCTTCTCTCTCTATCCGTCCCCAGTCCATTCTCTCTCTATCCATCCCCACTCCATTCCCTCTCTATCCGTCCCCACTCCCTTCTCTCTCTATCCGTCCCCAGTCCATTCTCTTTATATCCTTCCCCACTCCATTCTCTCCCTATCCGTCCCCACTCCATTCTCTCTCCATCCGTCCCCACTCCATTCCCTTTCTATCCGTCCCTCCTCCATTCTCTCTCTATCCGTCCCCACTCCATTCTCTCTCTATCCGTCCCGACTCCATTCCCTCACTATCCGTCCCCACTCCATTCTCTCTCTATCTGTCCCCACTCCATTCCCTCCCTATCCGTCCCCACTCCATTCCCTCTCTATCCGTCCCCACTCAATTCCCGCCCCATCCATCCCCATTCAATTCCCTCTCTATCCGTCCCCACTCCCTTCTCTCTCTATCCGTCCCCACTCCATTCTCTCTCCATCCTTCCCCACTCCATTCCCTTTTTATCCGTCCCCTCTCCATTCTCTCTCTAACCGTCCCCACTCCATTCCCTCTCTATCCATCCCCACTCCATTCCCACTCTATCCGTCCCCACTCCATTCCCACTCTATCCATCCCCACTCCATTCCCTCTCTATCCGTCCGCACACCATTCTCTCTCTATCCGTCCGCACACCATTCTCTCTCTATCCGTCCCCACTCCATTCTCTTTATATCCGTCACCACTCCATTCTCTCCCTATCCGTCCCCACTCCATTCTCTCTCGAACCGTCCCCACTCCATTCCCACTCGATCCATCCCCACTCCATTCCCTCTCTATCCGTCCCCACTCCATTCTCTCTCTATCCGTCACCACTCCATTCTCTCTCTAACCATCCCCACTCCATTCTCTCTCCATCTGTCCCCACTCCATTCCCTCTCCATCTGTCCCCACTCCATTCCCGATCTATCCCTCCCCACTCCATTCTCTCTCTATCCGACCCCATTCCATTCTCTCTCGATCAGTCCCCACTCCATTCTCTCTCTACCCGTCCCCACTCCATTCCCTCTCTATCCGTCCCTACTCCATTCCCTCTCGATCTGTCCCCACTCCTTTCCCGATCTATCCATCCCCACTCCATTCCCTCTCTATCCGTCCGCACACCATTCTCTCTCGATCCGTCCGCACACCATTCTCTCTCTATCCGTCCACACTCCATTCTCTTTATATCCGTCCCCACTCCATTCTCTCCCTATCCGTCCCCACTCCATTCTCTCTCTATCCGTCCCCACTCGATTCCCTCTCTATCCGTCCCCACTCCATTCTCTCTCTATCTGTCCCCACTGCATTCCCTTTCTATCCGTCCCTACTCCATTCCCTCTCTATCCGTCCCCGCTCCATTCCCGATCTATCCCTCCCCACTCGATTCTCTCTTTATCCGACCCCATTCCATACTCTCTCTATCCGTCCCCACTCCATTCTCTCTCCATCCGTCTCCACTCCATTCCCTCTCTATCCGTCCCCACTCCATTCCCGCTCTATCCATCCCCACTCCATTCCCTCTCTATCCGTCCCCACTCCCTTCTCTCTCTATCCGTCCCCAGTCCATTCTCTCTCTATCCATCCCCACTCCATTCCCTCTCTATCCGTCCCCACTCCCTTCTCTCTCTATCCGTCCCCAGTCCATTCTCTTTATATCCGTCCCCACTCCATTCTCTCCCTATCCGTCCCCACTCCATTCTCTCTCCATCCGTCCCCACTCCATTCCCTTTCTATCCGTCCCTCCTCCATTCTCTCTCTATCCGTCCCCACTCCATTCTCTCTCTATCCGTCCCGACTCCATTCCCTCACTATCCGTCCCCACTCCATTCTCTCTCTATCTGTCCCCACTCCATTCCCTCCCTATCCGTCCCCACTCCATTCCCTCTCTATCCGTCCCCACTCAATTCCCGCCCCATCCATCCCCATTCAATTCCCTCTCTATCCGTCCCCACTCCCTTCTCTCTCTATCCGTCCCCACTCCATTCTCTCTCCATCCTTCCCCACTCCATTCCCTTTTTATCCGTCCCCTCTCCATTCTCTCTCTAACCGTCCCCACTCCATTCCCTCTCTATCCATCCCCACTCCATTCCCACTCTATCCGTCCCCACTCCATTCCCACTCTATCCATCCCCACTCCATTCCCTCTCTATCCGTCCGCACACCATTCTCTCTCTATCCGTCCGCACACCATTCTCCCTCTATCCGTCCCCACTCCATTCTCTTTATATCCGTCACCACTCCATTCTCTCCCTATCCGTCCCCACTCCATTCTCTCTCGAACCGTCCCCACTCCATTCCCACTCGATCCATCCCCACTCCATTCCCTCTCTATCCGTCCCCACTCCATTCTCTCTCTATCTGTCACCACTCCATTCTCTCTCTAACCATCCCCACTCCATTCTCTCTCCATCTGTCCCCACTCCATTCCCTCTCCATCTGTCCCCACTCCATTCCCGATCTATCCCTCCCCACTCCATTCTCTCTCTATCCGACCCCATTCCATTCTCTCTCGATCAGTCCCCACTCCATTCTCTCTCTACCCGTCCCCACTCCATTCCCTCTCTATCCGTCCCTACTCCATTCCCTCTCTATCTGTCCCCACTCCATTCCCGATCTATCCCTCCCCACTCCATTCTCTCACCATCCGTCCCCACTCCATTCCCTCTCTATCCGTCCCCAATCCATTCCCTCTCTATCCATCCCCACTCCATTCCCGCTCTATCCGTCCCCACTCCATTCCCTCTCTATCCGTCCCCACTCCCTTCTCTCTCAATCCGTCCCCACTCCATTCTCTCTCCATCCGTCCCCACTCCATTCCCTTTCTATCCGTCCCTCCTCCATTCTCTCTCTATCCGTCCCCACTCCATTCTCTCTCTATCCGTCCCGACTCCATTCCCTCTCTATCCGTCCCCAATCCATTCTCTCTCTATCCGTCCCCACTCCATTCCCTCTCTATCCGTCCCCACTCCATTCCCTCTCTATCCGTCCCCACTCAATTCCCGCTCCATCTATCCCCACTCCATTCCCTCTCTATCCGTCCCCACTCCTTTCTCTCTCTATCCATCCCCACTCCATTCTCTCTCCATCCTTCCCCACTCCATTCCCTTTTTATCCGTCCCCTCTCCATTCTCTCTCTAACCGTCCCCACTCCATTCCCTCTCTATCCATCCCCACTCCATTCCCACTCTATCCGTCCCCACTCCATTCCCACTCTATCCATCCCCACTCCATTCCCTCTCTATCCGTCCGCACACCATTCTCTCTCTATCCGTCCGCACACCATTCTCTCTCTATCCGTCCACACTCCATTCTCTTTATATCCGTCCCCACTCCATTCTCTCCCTATCCGTCCCCACTCCATTCTCTCTCTATCCGTCCCCACTCGATTCCCTCTCTATCCGTCCCCACTCCATTCTCTCTCTATCTGTCCCCACTGCATTCCCTTTCTATCCGTCCCTACTCCATTCCCTCTCTATCCGTCCCCGCTCCATTCCCGATCTATCCCTCCCCACTCGATTCTCTCTTTATCCGACCCCATTCCATTCTCTCTCTATCCGTCCCCACTCCATTCTCTCTCCATCCGTCTCCACTCCATTCCCTCTCTATCCGTCCCCACTCCATTCCCGCTCTATCCATCCCCACTCCATTCCCTCTCTATCCGTCCCCACTCCCTTCTCTCTCTATCCGTCCCCAGTCCATTCTCTCTCTATCCATCCCCACTCCATTCCCTCTCTATCCGTCCCCACTCCCTTCTCTCTCTATCCGTCCCCAGTCCATTCTCTTTATATCCGTCCCCACTCCATTCTCTCCCTATCCGTCCCCACTCCATTCTCTCTCTATCCGTCCCCACTCGATTCCCTCTCTATCCGTCCCCACTCCATTCTCTCTCTATCTGTCCCCACTGCATTCCCTTTCTATCCGTCCCTACTCCATTCCCTCTCTATCCGTCCCCGCTCCATTCCCGATCTATCCCTCCCCACTCGATTCTCTCTTTATCCGACCCCATTCCATTCTCTCTCTATCCGTCCCCACTCCATTCTCTCTCCATCCGTCTCCACTCCATTCCCTCTCTATCCGTCCCCACTCAATTCCCGCTCCATCCATCCCCACTCCATTCCCTCTCTATCCGTCCCCACTCCCTTCTCTTTCTATCCGTCCCCACTCCATTCTCTCTCCATCCTTCCCCACTCCATTCCCTTTTTATCCGTCCCCTCTCCATTCTCTCTCTAACCGTCCCCACTCCATTCCCTCTCTATCCGTCCCCACTCCATTCCCACTCTATCCGTCCCCACTCCATTCCCACTCTATCCATCCCCACTCCATTCCCTCTCTATCCGTCCGCACACCATTCTCTCTCTATCCGTCCGCACACCATTCTCTCTCTATCCGTCCACACTCCATTCTCTTTATATCCGTCCCCACTCCATTCTCTCCCTATCCGTCCCCACTCCATTCTCTCTCCATCCGTCCCCACTCCATTCCTTTTCTATCCGTCCCTCCTCCATTCTCTCTCTATCCGTCCCCACTCCATTCTCTCTCTATCCGTCCCGACTCCATTCCCTCACTATCCGTCCCCACTCCATTCTCTCTCTATCTGTCCCCACTCCATTCCCTCCCTATCCGTCCCCACTCCATTCCCTCTCTATCCGTCCCCACTCAATTCCCGCCCCATCCATCCCCATTCAATTCCCTCTCTATCCGTCCCCACTCCCTTCTCTCTCTATCCGTCCCCACTCCATTCTCTCTCCATCCTTCCCCACTCCATTCCCTTTTTATCCGTCCCCTCTCCATTCTCTCTCTAACCGTCCCCACTCCATTCGCTCTCTATCCATCCCCACTCCATTCCCACTCTATCCGTCCCCACTCCATTCCCACTCTATCCATCCCCACTCCATTCCCTCTCTATCCGTCCGCACACCATTCTCTCTCTATCCGTCCGCACACCATTCTCTCTCTATCCGTCCCCACTCCATTCTCTTTATATCCGTCACCACTCCATTCTCTCCCTATCCGTCCCCACTCCATTCTCTCTCGAACCGTCCCCACTCCATTCCCACTCGATCCATCCCCACTCCATTCCCTCTCTATCCGTCCCCACTCCATTCTCTCTCTATCCGTCACCACTCCATTCTCTCTCTAACCATCCCCACTCCATTCTCTCTCCATCTGTCCCCACTCCATTCCCTCTCCATCTGTCCCCACTCCATTCCCGATCTATCCCTCCCCACTCCATTCTCTCTCTATCCGACCCCATTCCATTCTCTCTCGATCAGTCCCCACTCCATTCTCTCTCTACCCGTCCCCACTCCATTCCCTCTCTATCCGTCCCTACTCCATTCCCTCTCTATCTGTCCCCACTCCATTCCCGATCTATCCCTCCCCACTCGATTCTCTCTATCCGACCCCATTCCATTCTCTTTCTATCCGACCCCACTCCATTCTCTCACCATCCGTCCCCACTCCATTCCCTCTCTATCCGTCCCCAATCCATTCCCTCTCTATCCATCCCCACTCCATTCCCGCTCTATCCGTCCCCACTCCATTCCCTCTCTATCCGTCCCCACTCCCTTCTCTCTCAATCCGTCCCCACTCCATTCTCTCTCCATCCGTCCCCACTCCATTCCCTTTCTATCCGTCCCTCCTCCATTCTCTCTCTATCCGTCCCCACTCCATTCTCTCTCTATCCGTCCCGACTCCATTCCCTCTCTATCCGTCCCCAATCCATTCTCTCTCTATCCGTCCCCACTCCATTCCCTCTCTATCCGTCCCCACTCCATTCCCTCTCTATCCGTCCCCACTCAATTCCCGCTCCATCCATCCCCACTCCATTCCCTCTCTATCCGTCCCCACTCCCTTCTCTCTCTATCCATCCCCACTCCATTCTCTCTCCATCCTTCCCCACTCCATTCCCTTTTTATCCGTCCCCTCTCCATTCTCTCTCTAACCGTCCCCACTCCATTCCCTCTCTATCCATCCCCACTCCATTCCCACTCTATCCGTCCCCACTCCATTCCCACTCTATCCATCCCCACTCCATTCCCTCTCTATCCGTCCGCACACCATTCTCTCTCTATCTGTCCGCACACCATTCTCTCTCTATCCGTCCACACTCCATTCTCTTTATATCCGTCCCCACTCCATTCTCTCCCTATCCGTCCCCACTCCATTCTCTCTCTATCCGTCCCCACTCGATTCCCTCTCTATCCGTCCCCACTCCATTCTCTCTCTATCTGTCCCCACTGCATTCCCTTTCTATCCGTCCCTACTCCATTCCCTCTCTATCCGTCCCCGCTCCATTCCCGATCTATCCCTCCCCACTCGATTCTCTCTTTATCCGACCCCATTCCATTCTCTCTCTATCCGTCCCCACTCCATTCTCTCTCCATCCGTCTCCACTCCATTCCCTCTCTATCCGTCCCCACTCCATTCCCGCTCTATCCATCCCCACTCCATTCCCTCTCTATCCGTCCCCACTCCCTTCTCTCTCTATCCGTCCCCAGTCCATTCTCTCTCTATCCGTCCCCACTCCATTCCCTCTCTATCCGTCCCTACTCCATTCCCTCTCTATCTGTCCCCACTCCATTCCCGATCTATCCCTCCCCACTCGATTCTCTCTATCCGACCCCATTCCATTCTCTTTCTATCCGACCCCACTCCATTCTCTCACCATCTGTCCCCACTCCATTCCCTCTCTATCCACCCCCACTCCATTCCCGCTCTATCCGTCCCCACTCCATTCCCTCTCTATCCGTCCCCACTCCCTTCTCTCTCAATCCGTCCCCACTCCATTCTCTCTCCATCCGTCCCCACTCCATTCCCTTTCTATCCGTCCCTCCTCCATTCTCTCTCTATCCGTCCCCACTCCATTCTCTCTCTATCCGTCCCGACTCCATTCCCTCTCTATCCGTCCCCACTCCATTCTCTCTCTATCCGTCCCCACTCCATTCCCTCTCTATCCGTCCCCACTCCATTCCCTCTCTATCCGTCCCCACTCAATTGCCGCTCCATCCATCTCCACTCCATTCCCTCTCTATCCGTCCCCACTCCCTTCTCTCTCTATCCGTCCCCACTCCATTCTCTCTCCATCCTTCCCCACTCCATTCCCTTTTTATCCGTCCCCTCTCCATTCTCTCTCTAACCGTCCCCACTCCATTCCCTCTCTATCCATCCCCACTCCATTCCCACTCTATCCGTCCCCACTCCATTCCCACTCGATCCATCCCCACTCCATTCCCTCTCTATCCGTCCGCACACCATTCTCTCTCTATCCGTCCGCACACCATTCTCTCTCTATCCGTCCACACTCCATTCTCTTTATATCCGTCCCCACTCCATTCTCTCCCTATCCGTCCCCACTCCATTCTCTCTCCATCCGTCCCCACTCCATTCCCTTTCTATCCGTCCCTCCTCCATTCTCTCTCTATCCGTCCCCACTCCATTCTCTCTCTATCCGTCCCGACTCCATTCCCTCTCTATCCGAACCCACACCATTCTCTCTCTATCCGTCCCCACTCCATTCCCTCTCTGTCCGTCCCCACTCCATTCCCTCTCTGTCCGTCCCCACTCAATTCCCGCTCCATCCATCCCCACTCAATTCCCTCTCTATCCGTCCCCACTCCCTTCTCTCTCTATCCGTCCCCACACCATTCTCTCTCCATCCTTCCCCACTCCATTCCCTTTTTATCCGTACCCTCTCCATTCTCTCTCTAACCGTCCCCACTCCATTCCCTCTCTATCCATCCCCACTCCATTCCCACTCTATCCGTCCCCAGTCCATTCCCACTCTATCCATCCCCACTCCATTCCCTCTCTATCCGTCCGCACACCATTCTCTCTCTATCCGTCCGCACACCATTCTCTCTCTATCCGTCCCCACTCCATTCTCTTTATATCCGTCCCCACTCCATTCTCTCCCTATCCGTCCCCACTCCATTCTCTCTCGAACCGTCCCCACTCCATTCCCACTCGATCCATCCCCACTCCATTCCCTCTCTATCCGTCCCCACTCCATTCTCTCTCTATCCATCCCCACTCCATTCCCACTCTATCCGTCCCCACTCCATTCCCACTCTATCCATCCCCACTCCATTCCCTCTCTATCCGTCCGCACACCATTCTCTCTCTATCCGTCCGCACACCATTCTCTCTCTATCCGTCCCCACTCCATTCTCTTTATATCCGTCACCACTCCATTCTCTCCCTATCCGTCCCCACTCCATTCTCTCTCGAACCGTCCCCACTCCATTCCCACTCGATCCATCCCCACTCCATTCCCTCTCTATCCGTCCCCACTCCATTCTCTCTCTATCCGTCACCACTCCATTCTCTCTCTAACCATCCCCACTCCATTCTCTCTCCATCTGTCCCAACTCCATTCCCTCTCCATCTGTCCCCACTCCATTCCCGATCTATCCCTCCCCACTCCATTCTCTCTCTATCCGACCCCATTCCATTCTCTCTCGATCAGTCCCCACTCCATTCTCTCTCTACCCGTCCCCACTCCATTCCCTCTCTATCCGTCCCTACTCCATTCCCTCTCTCTCTGTCCCCACTCCATTCCCGATCTATCCCTCCCCACTCGATTCTCTCTATCCGACCCCATTCCATTCTCTTTCTATCCGACCCCACTCCATTCTCTCACCATCCGTCCCCACTCCATTCCCTCTCTATCCGTCCCCAATCCATTCCCTCTCTATCCATCCCCACTCCATTCCCGCTCTATCCGTCCCCACTCCATTCCCTCTCTATCCGTCCCCACTCCCTTCTCTCTCAATCCGTCCCCACTCCATTCTCTCTCCATCCGTCCCCACTCCATTCCCTTTCTATCCGTCCCTCCTCCATTCTCTCTCTATCCGTCCCCACTCCATTCTCTCTCTATCCGTCCCGACTCCATTCCCTCTCTATCCGTCCCCACTCCATTCTCTCTCTATCCGTCCCCACTCCATTCCCTCTCTATTCGTCCCCACTCCATTCCCTCTCTATCCGTCCCCACTCAATTCCCGCTCCATCCATCCCCACTCCATTCCCTCTCTATCCGTCCCCACTCCCTTCTCTCTCTATCCATCCCCACTCCATTATCTCTCCATCCTTCCCCACTCCATTCCCTTTTTATCCGTCCCCTCTCCATTCTCTCTCTAACCGTCCCCAATCCATTCCCTCTCTATCCATCCCCACTCCATTCCCACTCTATCCGTCCCCACTCCATTCCCACTCTATCCATCCCCACTCCATTCCCTCTCTATCCGTCCGCACACCATTCTCTCTCTATCCGTCCGCACACCATTCTCTCTCTATCCGTCCACACTCCATTCTCTTTATATCCGTCCCCACTCCATTCTCTCCCTATCCGTCCCCACTCCATTCTCTCTCTATCCGTCCCCACTCGATTCCCTCTCTATCCGTCCCCACTCCATTCTCTCTCTATCTGTCCCCACTGCATTCCCTTTCTATCCGTCCCTACTCCATTCCCTCTCTATCCGTCCCCGCTCCATTCCCGATCTATCCCTCCCCACTCGATTCTCTCTTTATCCGACCCCATTCCATTCTCTCTCTATCCGTCCCCACTCCATTCTCTCTCCATCCGTCTCCACTCCATTCCCTCTCTATCCGTCCCCACTCCATTCCCGCTCTATCCATCCCCACTCCATTCCCTCTCTATCTGTCCCCACTCCCTTCTCTCTCTATCCGTCCCCAGTCCATTCTCTCTCTATCCGTCCCCACTCCATTCCCTCTCTATCCGTCCCTACTCCATTCCCTCTCTATCTGTCCCCACTCCATTCCCGATCTATCCCTCCCCACTCGATTCTCTCTATCCGACCCCATTCCATTCTCTTTCTATCCGACCCCACTCCATTCTCTCACCATCTGTCCCCACTCCATTCCCTCTCTATCCATCCCCACTCCATTCCCGCTCTATCCGTCCCCACTCCATTCCCTCTCTATCCGTCCCCACTCCCTTCTCTCTCAATCCGTCCCCACTCCATTCTCTCTCCATCCGTCCCCACTCCATTCCCTTTCTATCCGTCCCTCCTCCATTCTCTCTCTATCCGTCCCCACTCCATTCTCTCTCTATCCGTCCCGACTCCATTCCCTCTCTATCCGTCCCCACTCCATTCTCTCTCTATCCGTCCCCACTCCATTCCCTCTCTATCCGTCCCCACTCCATTCCCTCTCTATCCGTCCCCACTCAATTCCCGCTCCATCCATCTCCACTCCATTCCCTCTCTATCCGTCCCCACTCCCTTCTCTCTCTATCCGTCCCCACTCCATTCTCTCTCCATCCTTCCCCACTCCATTCCCTTTTTATCCGTCCCCTCTCCATTCTCTCTCTAACCGTCCCCACTCCATTCCCTCTCTATCCATCCCCACTCCATTCCCACTCTATCCGTCCCCACTCCATTCCCACTCTATCCATCCCCACTCCATTCCCTCTCTATCCGTCCGCACACCATTCTCTCTCTATCCGTCCGCACACCATTCTCTCTCTATCCGTCCACACTCCATTCTCTTTATATCCGTCCCCACTCCATTCTCTCCCTATCCGTCCCCACTCCATTCTCTCTCCATCCGTCCCCACTCCATTCCCTTTCTATCCGTCCCTCCTCCATTCTCTCTCTATCCGTCCCCACTCCATTCTCTCTCTATCCGTCCCGACTCCATTCCCTCTCTATCCGTCCCCACACCATTCTCTCTCTATCCGTCCCCACTCCATTCCCTCTCTGTCCGTCCCCACTCCATTCCCTCTCTGTCCGTCCCCACTCAATTCCCGCTCCATCCATCCCCACTCAATTCCCTCTCTATCCGTCCCCACTCCCTTCTCTCTCTATCCGTCCCCACACCATTCTCTCTCCATCCTTCCCCACTCCATTCCCTTTTTATCCGTACCCTCTCCATTCTCTCTCTAACCGTCCCCACTCCATTCCCTCTCTATCCATCCCCACTCCATTCCCACTCTATCCGTCCCCACTCCATTCCCACTCTATCCGTCCGCACACCATTCTCTCTCTATCCGTCCGCACACCATTCTCTCTCTATCCGTCCCCACTCCATTCTCTTTATATCCGTCCCCACTCCATTCTCTCCCTATCCGTCCCCACTCCATTCTCTCTCGAACCGTCCCCACTCCATTCCCACTCGATCCATCCCCACTCCATTCCCTCTCTATCCGTCCCCACTCCATTCTCTCTCTATCCGTCACCAGTCCATTCTCTCTCTATCCGTCCGCACTCCATTCTCTCTATATCCGTCCCCACTCCATTCCCTCCCTATCCGTCCCCACTCCATTCTCTCTCTAACCGTCCCCACTCCATTCTCTCTCCATCTGTCCCCACTCCATTCCCTCTCCATCTGTCCCCACTCCATTCCCGATCTATCCCTCCCCACTCGATTCTCTCTCTATCCGACCCCATTCCATTCTCTGTCGATCAGACGCCACTCCATTCTCTCTCCATCCGTCCCAACTCCATTCCCTCTCTATCCGTCCCCACTCCATTCTCTCTCCATCCTTCCCCACTCCATTCCCTTTTTATCCGTCCCCTCTCCATTCTCTCTCTAACCGTCCCCACTCCATTCCCTCTCTATCCATCCCCACTCCATTCCCACTCTATCCGTCCCCACTCCATTCCCACTCTATCCATCCCCACTCCATTCCCTCTCTATCCGTCCGCACACCATTCTCTCTCTATCCGTCCGCACATCATTCTCTCTCTATCCGTCCACACTCCATTCTCTTTATATCCGTCCCCACTCCATTCTCTCCCTATCCGTCCCCACTCCATTCTCTCTCCATCCGTCCCCACTCCATTCCCTTTCTATCCGTCCCTCCTCCATTCTCTCTCTATCCGTCCCCACTCCATTCTCTCTCTATCCGTCCCGACTCCATTCCCTCTCTATCCGTCCCCACACCATTCTCTCTCTATCCGTCCCCACTCCATTCCCTCTCTGTCCGTCCCCACTCCATTCCCTCTCTATCCGTCCCCACTCAATTCCCGCTCCATCCATCCCCACTCCATTCCCTCTCTATCCGTCCCCACTCCCTTCTCTCTCTATCCATCCCCACTCCATTCTCTCTCCATCCTTCCCCACTCCATTCCCTTTTTATCCGTCCCCTCTCCATTCTCTCTCTAACCGTCCCCACTCCATTCCCTCTCTATCCATCCCCACTCCATTCCCACTCTATCCGTCCCCACTCCATTCCCACTCTATCCATCCCCACTCCATTCCCTCTCTATCCGTCCGCACACCATTCTCTCTCTATCCGTCCGCACACCATTCTCTCTCTATCCGTCCACACTCCATTCTCTTTATATCCGTCCCCACTCCATTCTCTCCCTATCCGTCCCCACTCCATTCTCTCTCTATCCGTCCCCACTCGATTCCCTCTCTATCCGTCCCCACTCCATTCTCTCTCTATCTGTCCCCACTGCATTCCCTTTCTATCCGTCCCTACTCCATTCCCTCTCTATCCGTTCCCGCTCCATTCCCGATCTATCCCTCCCCACTCGATTCTCTCTTTTTCCGACCCCATTCCATTCTCTCTCTATCCGTCCCCACTCCATTCTCTCTCCATCCGTCTCCACTCCATTCCCTCTCTATCCGTCCCCACTCCATTCCCGCTCTATCCATCCCCACTCCATTCCCTCTCTATCCGTCCCCACTCCCTTCTCTCTCTATCCGTCCCCAGTCCATTCTCTCTCTTTCCGTCCCCACTCCATTCCCTCTCTATCCGTCCCTACTCCATTCCGTCTCTATCTGTCCCCACTCCATTCCCGATCTATCCCTCCCCACTCGATTCTCTCTATCCGACCCCATTCCATTCTCTTTCTATCCGACCCCACTCCATTCTCTCACCATCTGTCCCCACTCCATTCCCTCTCTATCCATCCCCACTCCATTCCCGCTCTATCCGTCCCCACTCCATTCCCTCTCTATCCGTCCCAACTCCCTTCTCTCTCAATCCGTCCCCACTCCATTCTCTCTCCATCCGTCCCCACTCCATTCCCTTTCTATCCGTCCCTCCTCCATTCTCTCTCTATCCGTCCCCACTCCATTCTCTCTCTATCCGTCCCGACTCCATTCCCTCTCTATCCGTCCCCACTCCATTCTCTCTCTATCCGTCCCCACTCCATTCCCTCTCTATCCGTCCCCACTCCATTCCCTCTCTATCCGTCCCCACTCAATTCCCGCTCCATCCATCTCCACTCCATTCCCTCTCTATCCGTCCCCACTCCCTTCTCTCTCTATCCGTCCCCACTCCATTCTCTCTCCATCCTTCCCCACTCCATTCCCTTTTTATCCGTCCCCTCTCCATTCTCTCTCTAACCGTCCCCACTCCATTCCCTCTCTATCCATCCCCACTCCATTCCCACTCTATCCGTCCCCACTCCATTCCCACTCTATCCATCCCCACTCCATTCCCTCTCTATCCGTCCGCACACCATTCTCTCTCTATCCGTCCGCACACCATTCTCTCTCTATCCGTCCACACTCCATTCTCTTTATATCCGTCCCCACTCCATTCTCTCCCTATCCGTCCCCACTCCATTCTCTCTCCATCCGTCCCCACTCCATTCCCTTTCTATCCGTCCCTCCTCCATTCTCTCTCTATCCGTCCCCACTCCATTCTCTCTCTATCCGTCCCGACTCCATTCCCTCTCTATCCGTACCCACACCATTCTCTCTCTATCCGTCCCCACTCCATTCCCTCTCTGTCCGTCCCCACTCCATTCCCTCTCTGTCCGTCCCCACTCAATTCCCGCTCCATCCATCCCCACTCAATTCCCTCTCTATCCGTCCCCACTCCCTTCTCTCTCTATCTGTCCCCACACCATTCTCTCTTCATCCTTCCCCACTCCATTCCCTTTTTATCCGTACCCTCTCCATTCTCTCTCTAACCGTCCCCACTCCATTCCCTCTCTATCCATCCCCACTCCATTCCCACTCTATCCGTCCCCACTCCATTCCCACTCTATCCATCCCCACTCCATTCCCTCTCTATCCGTCCGCACACCATTCTCTCTCTATCCGTCCGCACACCATTCTCTCTCTATCCGTCCCCACTCCATTCTCTTTATATCCGTCCCCACTCCATTCTCTCCCTATCCGTCCCCACTCCATTCTCTCTCGAACCGTCCCCACTCCATTCCCACTCGATCCATCCCCACTCCATTCCCTCTCTATCCGTCCCCACTCCATTCTCTCTCTATCCATCCCCACTCCATTCCCACTCTATCCGTCCCCACTCCATTCCCACTCTATCCATCCCCACTCCATTCCCTCTCTATCAGTCCGCACACCATTCTCTCTCCATCCGTCCGCACACCATTCTCTCTCTATCCGTCCCCACTCCATTCTCTTTATATCCGTCACCACTCCATTCTCTCCCTATCCGTCCCCACTCCATTCTCTCTCGAACCGTCCCCACTCCATTCCCACTCGATCCATCCCCACTCCATTCCCTCTCTATCCGTCCCCACTCCATTCTCTCTCTATCCGTCACCACTCCATTCTCTCTCTAACCATCCCCACTCCATTCTCTCTCCATCTGTCCCCACTCCATTCCCTCTCCATCTGTCCCCACTCCATTCCCGATCTATCCCTCCCCACTCCATTCTCTCTCTATCCGACCCCATTCCATTCTCTCTCGATCAGTCCCCACTCCATTCTCTCTCTACCCGTCCCCACTCCATTCCCTCTCTATCCGTCCCTACTCCATTCCCTCTCTATCTGTCCCCACTCCATTCCCGATCTATCCCTCCCCACTCGAATCTCTCTATCCGACCCCATTCCATTCTCTTTCTATCCGACCCCACTCCATTCTCTCACCATCCGTCCCCACTCCATTCCCTCTCTATCCGTCCCCAATCCATTCCCTCTCTATCCATCCCCACTCCATTCCCGCTCTATCCGTCCCCACTCCATTCCCTCTCTATCCGTCCCCACTCACTTCTCTCTCAATCCGTCCCCACTCCATTCTCTCTCCATCCGTCCCCACTCCATTCCCTTTCTATCCGTCCCTCCTCCATTCTCTCTCTATCCGTCCCCACTCCATTCTCTCTCTATCCGTCCCGACTCCATTCCCTCTCTATCCGTCCCCACTCCATTCTCTCTCTATCCGTCCCCACTCCATTCCCTCTCTATCCGTCCCCACTCCATTCCCTCTCTATCCGTCCCCACTCAATTCCCGCTCCATCCATCCCCACTCCATTCCCTCTCTATCCGTCCCCACTCCCTTCTCTCTCTATCCATCCCCACTCCATTCACTCTCCATCCTTCCCCACTCCATTCCCTTTTTATCCGTCCCCTCTCCATTCTCTCTCTAACCGTCCCCACTCCATTCCCTCTCTATCCATCCCCACTCCATTCCCACTCTATCCGTCCCCACTCCATTCCCACTCTATCCATCCCCACTCCATTCCCTCTCTATCCGTCCGCACACCATTCTCTCTCTATCCGTCCGCACACCATTCTCTCTCTATCCGTCCACACTCCATTCTCTTTATATCCGTCCCCACTCCATTCTCTCCCTATCCGTCCCCACTCCATTCTCTCTCTATCCGTCCCCACTCGATTCCCTCTCTATCCGTCCCCACTCCATTCTCTCTCTATCTGTCCCCACTGCATTCCCTTTCTATCCGTCCCTACTCCATTCCCTCTCTATCCGTCCCCGCTCCATTCCCGATCTATCCCTCCCCACTCGATTCTCTCTTTATCCGACCCCATTCCATTCTCTCTCTATCCGTCCCCACTCCATTCTCTCTCCATCCGTCTCCACTCCATTCCCTCTCTATCCGTCCCCACTCCATTCCCGCTCTATCCATCCCCACTCCATTCCCTCTCTATCCGTCCCCACTCCCTTCTCTCTCTATCCGTCCCCAGTCCATTCTCTCTCTATCCGTCCCCACTCCATTCCCTCTCTATCCGTCCCTACTCCATTCCCTCTCTATCTGTCCCCACTCCATTCCCGATCTATCCCTCCCCACTCGATTCTCTCTATCCGACCCCATTCCATTCTCTTTCTATCCGACCCCACTCCATTCTCTCACCATCTGTCCCCACTCCATTCCCTCTCTATCCATCCCCACTCCATTCCCGCTCTATCCGTCCCCACTCCATTCCCTCTCTATCCGTCCCCACTCCCTTCTCTCTCAATCCGTCCCCACTCCATTCTCTCTCCATCCGTCCCCACTCCATTCCCTTTCTATCCGTCCCTCCTCCATTCTCTCTCTATCCGTCCCCACTCCATTCTCTCTCTATCCGTCCCGACTCCATTCCCTCTCTATCCGTCCCCACTCCATTCTCTCTCTATCCGTCCCCACTCCATTCCCTCTCTATCCGTCCCCACTCCATTCCCTCTCTATCCGTCCCCACTCAATTCCCGCTCCATCCATCTCCACTCCATTCCCTCTCTATCCGTCCCCACTCCCTTCTCTCTCTATCCGTCCCCACTCCATTCTCTCTCCATCCTTCCCCACTCCATTCCCTTTTTATCCGTCCCCTCTCCATTCTCTCTCTAACCGTCCCCACTCCATTCCCTCTCTATCCATCCCCACTCCATTCCCACTCTATCCGTCCCCACTCCATTCCCACTCTATCCATCCCCACTCCATTCCCTCTCTATCCGTCCGCACACCATTCTCTCTCTATCCGTCCGCACACCATTCTCTCTCTATCCGTCCACACTCCATTCTCTTTATATCCGTCCCCACTCCATTCTCTCCCTATCCGTCCCCACTCCATTCTCTCTCCATCCGTCCCCACTCCATTCCCTTTCTATCCGTCCCTCCTCCATTCTCTCTCTATCCGTCCCCACTCCATTCTCTCTCTATCCGTCCCGACTCCATTCCCTCTCTATCCGTCCCCACTCCATTCTCTCTCTATCCGTCCCCACTCCATTCCCTCTCTGTCCGTCCCCACTCCATTCCCTCTCTGTCCGTCCCCACTCAATTCCCGCTCCATCCATCCCCACTCAATTCCCTCTCTATCCGTCCCCACTCCCTTCTCTCTCTATCCGTCCCCACACCATTCTCTCTCCATCCTTCCCCACTCCATTCCCTTTTTATCCGTACCCTCTCCATTCTCTCTCTAACCGTCCCCACTCCATTCCCTCTCTATCCATCCCCACTCCATTCCCACTCTATCCGTCCCCACTCCATTCCCACTCTATCCATCCCCACTCCATTCCCTCTCTATCCGTCCGCACACCATTCTCTCTCTATCCGTCCGCACACCATTCTCTCTCTATCCGTCCCCACTCCATTCTCTTTATATCCGTCCCCACTCCATTCTCTCCCTATCCGTCCCCACTCCATTCTCTCTCGAACCGTCCCCACTCCATTCCCACTCGATCCATCCCCACTCCATTCCCTCTCTATCCGTCCCCACTCCATTCTCTCTCTATCCGTCACCACTCCATTCTCTCTCTATCCGTCCGCACTCCATTCTCTCTATATCCGTCCCCACTCCATTCCCTCCCTATCCGTCCCCACTCCATTCTCTCTCTAACCGTCCCCACTCCATTCTCTCTCCATCTGTCCCCACTCCATTCCCTCTCCATCTGTCCCCACTCCATTCCCGATCTATCCCTCCCCACTCGATTCTCTCTCTATCCGACCCCATTCCATTCTCTGTCGATCAGACGCCACTCCATTCTCTCTCCATCCGTCCCAACTCCATTCCCTCTCTATCCGTCCCCACTCCATTCTCTCTCCATCCTTCCCCACTCCATTCCCTTTTTATCCGTCCCCTCTCCATTCTCTCTCTATCCGTCCCCACTCCATTCCCTCTCTATCCATCCCCACTCCATTCCCACTCTATCCGTCCCCACTCCATTCCCACTCTATCCATCCCCACTCCATTCCCTCTCTATCCGTCCACACACCATTCTCTCTCTATCCGTCCGCACACCATTCTCTCTCTATCCGTCCACACTCCATTCTCTTTATATCCGTCCCCACTCCATTCTCTCCCTATCCGTCCCCACTCCATTCTCTCTCCATCCGTCCCCACTCCATTCCCTTTCTATCCGTCCCTCCTCCATTCTCTCTCTATCCGTCCCCACTCCATTCTCTCTCTATCCGTCCCGACTCCATTCCCTCTCTATCCGTCCCCACACCATTCTCTCTCTATCCGTCCCCACTCCATTCCCTCTCTGTCCGTCCCCACTCCATTCCCTCTCTGTCCGTCCCCACTCAATTCCCGCTCCATCCATCCCCACTCAATTCCCTCTCTATCCGTCCCCACTCCCTTCTCTCTCTATCTGTCCCCACACCATTCTCTCTCCATCCTTCCCCACTCCATTCCCTTTTTATCCGTACCCTCTCCATTCTCTCTCTAACCGTCCCCACTCCATTCCCTCTCTATCCATCCCCACTCCATTCCCACTCTATCCGTCCCCACTCCATTCCCACTCTATCCATCCCCACTCCATTCCCTCTCTATCCGTCCGCACACCATTCTCTCTCTATCCGTCCGCACACCATTCTCTCTCTATCCGTCCCCACTCCATTCTCTTTATATCCGTCCCCACTCCATTCTCTCCCTATCCGTCCCCACTCCATTCTCTCTCGAACCGTCCCCACTCCATTCCCACTCGATCCATCCCCACTCCATTCCCTCTCTATCCGTCCCCACTCCATTCTCTCTCTATCCGTCACCACTCCATTCTCTCTCTATCCGTCCGCACTCCATTCTCTCTATAACCGTCCCCACTCCATTCCCTCCCTATCCGTCCCCACTCCATTCTCTCTCTAACCGTCCCCACTCCATTCTCTCTCCATCTGTCCCCACTCCATTCCCTCTCCATCTGTCCCCACTCCATTCCCGATCTATCCCTCCCCACTCGATTCTCTCTCTATCCGACCCCATTCCATTCTCTGTCGATCAGACGCCACTCCATTCTCTCTCCATCCGTCCCAACTCCATTCCCTCTCTATCCGTCCCCACTCCATTCTCTCTCCATCCGTCCCCACTCCATTCTCTCTCTATCCGTCCCCACTCCATTCTCTCTCTATCCGTCCCCACTCCATTCCCTCTCTATCCGTCCCTACTCCATTCCCTCTCTATCTGTCCCCACTCCATTCCCGATCTATCCCTCCCCACTCGATTCTCTCTATCCGACCCCATTCCATTCTCTTTCTATCCGACCCCACTCCATTCTCACACCATCTGTCCCCACTCCATTCCCTCTCTATCCATCCCCACTCCATTCCCGCTCTATCCGTCCCCACTCCATTCCCTCTCTATCCGTCCCCACTCCCTTCTCTCTCAATCCGTCCCCACTCCATTCTCTCTCCATCCGTCCCCACTCCATTCCCTTTCTATCCGTCCCTCCTCCATTCTCTCTCTATCCGTCCCCACTCCATTCTCTCTCTATCCGTCCCGACTCCATTCCCTCTCTATCCGTCCCCACTCCATTCTCTCTCTATCCGTCCCCACTCCATTCCCTCTCTATCCGTCCCCACTCCATTCCCTCTCTATCCGTCCCCACTCAATTCCCGCTCCATCCATCCCCACTCCATTCCCTCTCTATCCGTCCCCACTCCCTTCTCTCTCTATCCGTCCCCACTCCATTCTCTCTCCATCCTTCCCCACTCCATTCCCTTTTTATCCGTCCCCTCTCCATTCTCTCTCTAACCGTCCCCACTCCATTCCCTCTCTATCCATCCCCACTCCATTCCCACTCTATCCGTCCCCACTCCATTCCCACTCTATCCATCCCCACTCCATTCCCTCTCTATCCGTCCGCACACCATTGTCTCTCTATCCGTCCGCACACCATTCTCTCTCTATCCGTCCACACTCCATTCTCTTTATATCCGTCCCCACTCCATTCTCTCCCTATCCGTCCCCACTCCATTCTCTCTCCATCCGTCCCCACTCCATTCCCTTTCTATCCGTCCCTCCTCCATTCTCTCTCTATCCGTCCCCACTCCATTCTCTCTCGATCCGTCCCGACTCCATTCCCTCACTATCCGTCCCCACTCCATTCTCTCTCTATCTGTCCCCACTCCATTCCCTCTCTATCCGTCCCCACTCCATTCCCTCTCTATCCGTCCCCACTCAATTCCCGCCCCATCCATCCCCATTCAATTCCCTCTCTATCCGTCCCCACTCCCTTCTCTCTCTATCCATCCCCACTCCATTCTCTCTCCATCCTTCCCCACTCTATTCCCTTTTTATCCGTCCCCTCTCCATTCTCTCTCTAACCGTCCCCACTCCATTCCCTCTCTATCCATCCCCACTCCATTCCCACTCTATCCGTCCCCACTCCATTCCCACTCTATCCATCCCCACTCCATTCCCTCTCTATCCGTCCGCACACCATTCTCTCTCTATCCGTCCGCACACCATTCTCTCTCTATCCGTCCACACTCCATTCTCTTTATATCCGTCCCCACTCCATTCTCTCCCTATCCGTCCCCACTCCATTCTCTCTCCATCCGTCCCCACTCCATTCCCTTTCTATCCGTCCCTCCTCCATTCTCTCTCTATCCGTCCCCACTCCATTCTCTCTCTATCCGTCCCGACTCCATTCCCTCTCTATCCGTACCCACACCATTCTCTCTCTATCCGTCCCCACTCCATTCCCTCTCTGTCCGTCCCCACTCCATTCCCTCTCTGTCCGTCCCCACTCAATTCCCGCTCCATCCATCCCTACTCAATTCCCTCTCTATCCGTCCCCACTCCCTTCTCTCTCTATCCGTCCCCACACCATTCTCTCTCCATCCTTCCCCACTCCATTCCCTTTTTATCCGTACCCTCTCCATTCTCTCTCTAACCGTCCCCACTCCATTCCCTCTCTATCCATCCCCACTCCATTCCCACTCTATCCGTCCCCACTCCATTCCCACTCTATCCATCCCCACTCCATTCCCTCTCTATCCGTCCGCACACCATTCTCTCTCTATCCGTCCGCACACCATTCTCTCTCTATCCGTCCCCACTCCATTCTCTTTATATCCGTCCCCACTCCATTCTCTCCCTATCCGTCCCCACTCCATTCTCTCTCGAACCGTCCCCACTCCATTCCCACTCGATCCATCCCCACTCCATTCCCTCTCTATCCGTCCCCACTCCATTCTCTCTCTATCCATCCCCACTCCATTCCCACTCTATCCGTCCCCACTCCATTCCCACTCTATCCATCCCCACTCCATTCCCTCTCTATCCGTCCGCACACCATTCTCTCTCTATCCGTCCGCACACCATTCTCTCTCTATCCGTCCCCACTCCATTCTCTTTATATCCGTCACCACTCCATTCTCTCCCTATCCGTCCCCACTCCATTCTCTCTCGAACCGTCCCCACTCCATTCCCACTCGATCCATCCCCACTCCATTCCCTCTCTATCCGTCCCCACTCCATTCTCTCTCTATCCGTCACCACTCCATTCTCTCTCTAACCATCCCCACTCCATTCTCTCTCCATCTGTCCCCACTCCATTCCCTCTCCATCTGTCCCCACTCCATTCCCGATCTATCCCTCCCCACTCCATTCTCTCTCTATCCGACCCCATTCCATTCTCTCTCGATCAGTCCCCACTCCATTCTCTCTCTACCCGTCCCCACTCCATTCCCTCTCTATCCGTCCCTACTCCATTCCCTCTCTATCTGTCCCCACTCCATTCCCGATCTATCCCTCCCCACTCGATTCTCTCTATCCGACCCCATTCCATTCTCTTTCTATCCGACCCCACTCCATTCTCTCACCATCCGTCCCCACTCCATTCCCTCTCTATCCGTCCCCAATCCATTCCCTCTCTATCCATCCCCACTCCATTCCCGCTCTATCCGTCCCCACTCCATTCCCTCTCTATCCGTCCCCACTCCCTTCTCTCTCAATCCGTCCCCACTCCATTCTCTCTCCATCCGTCCCCACTCCATTCCCTTTCTATCCGTCCCTCCTCCATTCTCTCTCTATCCGTCCCCACTCCATTCTCTCTCTATCCGTCCCGACTCCATTCCCTCTCTATCCGTCCCCACTCCATTCTCTCTCTATCCGTCCCCACTCCATTCCCTCTCTATCCGTCCCCACTCCATTCCCTCTCTATCCGTCCCCACTCAATTCCCGCTCCATCCATCCCCACTCCATTCCCTCTCTATCCGTCCCCACTCCCTTCTCTCTCTATCCATCCCCACTCCATTCTCTCTCCATCCTTCCCAACTCCATTCCCTTTTTATCCGTCCCCTCTCCATTCTCTCTCTAACCGTCCCCACTCCATTCCCTCTCTATCCATCCCCACTCCATTCCCACTCTATCCGTCCCCACTCCATTCCCACTCTATCCATCCCCACTCCATTCCCTCTCTATCCGTCCGCACACCATTCTCTCTCTATCCGTCCGCACACCATTCTCTCTCTATCCGTCCACACTCCATTCTCTTTATATCCGTCCCCACTCCATTCTCTCCCTATCCGTCCCCACTCCATTCTCTCTCTATCCGTCCCCACTCGATTCCCTCTCTATCCGTCCCCACTCCATTCTCTCTCTATCTGTCCCCACTGCATTCCCTTTCTATCCGTCCCTACTCCATTCCCTCTCTATCCGTCCCCGCTCCATTCCCGATCTATCCCTCCCCACTCGATTCTCTCTTTATCCGACCCCATTCCATTCTCTCTCTATCCGTCCCCACTCCATTCTCTCTCCATCCGTCTCCACTCCATTCCCTCTCTATCCGTCCCCACTCCATTCCCGCTCTATCCATCCCCACTCCATTCCCTCTCTATCCGTCCCCACTCCCTTCTCTCTCTATCCGTCCCCAGTCCATTCTCTCTCTATCCGTCCCCACTCCATTCCCTCTCTATCCGTCCCTACTCCATTCCCTCTCTATCTGTCCCCACTCCATTCCCGATCTATCCCTCCCCACTCGATTCTCTCTATCCGACCCCATTCCATTCTCTTTCTATCCGACCCCACTCCATTCTCTCACCATCTGTCCCCACTCCATTCCCTCTCTATCCATCCCCACTCCATTCCCGCTCTATCCGTCCCCACTCCATTCCCTCTCTATCCGTCCCCACTCCCTTCTCTCTCAATCCGTCCCCACTCCATTCTCTCTCCATCCGTCCCCACTCCATTCCCTTTCTATCCGTCCCTCCTCCATTCTCTCTCTATCCGTCCCCACTCCATTCTCTCTCTATCCGTCCCGACTCCATTCCCTCTCTATCCGTCCCCACTCCATTCTCTCTCTATCCGTCCCCACTCCATTCCCTCTCTATCCGTCCCCACTCCATTCCCTCTCTATCCGTCCCCACTCAATTCCCGCTCCATCCATCTCCACTCCATTCCCTCTCTATCCGTCCCCACTCCCTTCTCTCTCTATCCGTCCCCACTCCATTCTCTCTCCATCCTTCCCCACTCCATTCCCTTTTTATCCGTCCCCTCTCCATTCTCTCTCTAACCGTCCCCACTCCATTCCCTCTCTATCCATCCCCACTCCATTCCCACTCTATCCGTCCCCACTCCATTCCCACTCTATCCATCCCCACTCCATTCCCTCTCTATCCGTCCGCACACCATTCTCTCTCTATCCGTCCGCACACCATTCTCTCTCTATCCGTCCACACTCCATTCTCTTTATATCCGTCCCCACTCCATTCTCTCCCTATCCGTCCCCACTCCATTTTCTCTCCATCCGTCCCCACTCCATTCCCTTTCTATCCGTCCCTCCTCCATTCTCTCTCTATCCGTCCCCACTCCATTCTCTCTCTATCCGTCCCGACTCCATTCCCTCTCTATCCGTCCCCACACCATTCTCTCTCTATCCGTCCCCACTCCATTCCCTCTCTGTCCGTCCCCACTCCATTCCCTCTCTGTCCGTCCCCACTCAATTCCCGCTCCATCCATCCCCACTCAATTCCCTCTCTATCCGTCCCCACTCCCTTCTCTCTCTATCCGTCCCCACACCATTCTCTCTCCATCCTTCCCCACTCCATTCCCTTTTTATCCGTACCCTCTCCATTCTCTCTCTAACCGTCCCCACTCCATTCCCTCTCTATCCATCCCCACTCCATTCCCACTCTATCCGTCCCCACTCCATTCCCACTCTATCCATCCCCACTCCATTCCCTCTCTATCCGTCCGCACACCATTCTCTCTCTATCCGTCCGCACACCATTCTCTCTCTATCCGTCCCCACTCCATTCTCTTTATATCCGTCCCCACTCCATTCTCTCCCTATCCGTCCCCACTCCATTCTCTCTCGAACCGTCCCCACTCCATTCCCACTCGATCCATCCCCACTCCATTCCCTCTCTATCCGTCCCCACTCCATTCTCTCTCTATCCGTCACCACTCCATTCTCTCTCTATCCGTCCGCACTCCATTCTCTCTATATCCGTCCCCACTCCATTCCCTCCCTATCCGTCCCCACTCCATTCTCTCTCTAACCGTCCCCACTCCATTCTCTCTCCATCTGTCCCCACTCCATTCCCTCTCCATCTGTCCCCACTCCATTCCCGATCTATCCCTCCCCACTCGATTCTCTCTCTATCCGACCCCATTCCATTCTCTGTCGATCAGACGCCACTCCATTCTCTCTCCATCCGTCCCAACTCCATTCCCTCTCTATCCGTCCCCACTCCATTCTCTCTCCATCCTTCCCCACTCCATTCCCTTTTTATCCGTCCCCTCTCCATTCTCTCTCTAACCGTCCCCACTCCATTCCCTCTCTATCCATCCCCACTCCATTCCCACTCTATCCGTCCCCACTCCATTCCCACTCTATCCATCCCCACTCCATTCCCTCTCTATCCGTCCGCACACCATTCTCTCTCTATCCGTCCGCACACCATTCTCTCTCTATCCGTCCACACTCCATTCTCTTTATATCCGTCCCCACTCCATTCTCTCCCTATCCGTCCCCACTCCATTCTCTCTCCATTCGTCCCCACTCCATTCCCTTTCTATCCGTCCCTCCTCCATTCTCTCTCTATCCGTCCCCACTCCATTCTCTCTCTATCCGTCCCGACTCCATTCCCTCTCTATCCGTCCCCACACCATTCTCTCTCTATCCGTCCCCACTCCATTCCCTCTCTGTCCGTCCCCACTCCATTCCCTCTCTGTCCGTCCCCACTCAATTCCCGCTCCATCCATCCCCACTCAATTCCCTCTCTATCCGTCCCCACTCCCTTCTCTCTCTATCCGTCCCCACACCATTCTCTCTCCATCCTTCCCCACTCCATTCCCTTTTTATCCGTACCCTCTCCATTCTCTCTCTAACCGTCCCCACTCCATTCCCTCTCTATCCATCCCCACTCCATTCCCACTCTATCCGTCCCCACTCCATTCCCACTCTATCCATCCCCACTCCATTCCCTCTCTATCCGTCCGCACACCATTCTCTCTCTATCCGTCCGCACACCATTCTCTCTCTATCCGTCCCCACTCCATTCTCTTTATATCCGTCCCCACTCCATTCTCTCCCTATCCGTCCCCACTCCATTCTCTCTCGAACCGTCCCCACTCCATTCCCACTCGATCCATCCCCACTCCATTCCCTCTCTATCCGTCCCCACTCCATTCTCTCTCTATCCGTCACCACTCCATTCTCTCTCTATCCGTCCGCACTCCATTCTCTCTATATCCGTCCCCACTCCATTCCCTCCCTATCCGTCCCCACTCCATTCTCTCTCTAACCGTCCCCACTCCATTCTCTCTCCATCTGTCCCCACTCCATTCCCTCTCCATCTGTCCCCACTCCATTCCCGATCTATCCCTCCCCACTCGATTCTCTCTCTATCCGACCCCATTCCATTCTCTGTCGATCAGACGCCACTCCATTCTCTCTCCATCCGTCCCAACTCCATTCCCTCTCTATCCGTCCCCACTCCATTCTCTCTCCATCCGTCCCCACTCCATTCCCTCTCTATCCGTCCCCACTCCATTCTCTCTCTATCCGTCCCCACTCCATTCCCTCTCTATCCGTCCCTACTCCATTCCCTCTCTATCTGTCCCCACTCCATTCCCGATCTATCCCTCCCCACTCGATTCTCTCTATCCGACCCCATTCCATTCTCTTTCTATCCGACCCCACTCCATTCTCACACCATCTGTCCCCACTCCATTCCCTCTCTATCCATCCCCACTCCATTCCCGCTCTATCCGTCCCCACTCCATTCCCTCTCTATCCGTCCCCACTCCCTTCTCTCTCAATCCGTCCCCACTCCATTCTCTCTCCATCCGTCCCCACTCCATTCCCTTTCTATCCGTCCCTCCTCCATTCTCTCTCTATCCGTCCCCACTCCATTCTCTCTCTATCCGTCCCGACTCCATTCCCTCTCTATCCGTCCCCACTCCATTCTCTCTCTATCCGTCCCCACTCCATTCCCTCTCTATCCGTCCCCACTCCATTCCCTCTCTATCCGTCCCCACTCAATTCCCGCTCCATCCATCCCCACTCCATTCCCTCTCTATCCGTCCCCACTCCCTTCTCTCTCTATCCGTCCCCACTCCATTCTCTCTCCATCCTTCCCCACTCCATTCCCTTTTTATCCATCCCCTCTCCATTCTCTCTCTAACCGTCCCCACTCCATTCCCTCTCTATCCATCCCCACTCCATTCCCACTCTATCCGTCCCCACTCCATTCCCACTCTATCCATCCCCACTCCATTCCCTCTCTATCCGTCCGCACACCATTGTCTCTCTATCCGTCCGCACACCATTCTCTCTCTATCCGTCCACACTCCATTCTCTTTATATCCGTCCCCACTCCATTCTCTCCCTATCCGTCCCCACTCCATTCTCTCTCCATCCGTCCCCACTCCATTCCCTTTCTATCCGTCCCTCCTCCATTCTCTCTCTATCCGTCCCCACTCCATTCTCTCTCTATCCGTCCCGACTCCATTCCCTCACTATCCGTCCCCACTCCATTCTCTCTCTATCTGTCCCCACTCCATTCCCTCTCTATCCGTCCCCACTCCATTCCCTCTATATCCGTCCCCACTCAATTCCCGCCCCATCCATCCCCATTCAATTCCCTCTCTATCCGTCCCCACTCCCTTCTCTCTCTATCCGTCCCCACTCCATTCTCTCTCCATCCTTCCCCACTCCATTCCCTTTTTATCCGTCCCCTCTCCATTCTCTCTCTATCCGTCCCCACTCCATTCCCTCTCTATCTGTCCCCACTCAATTCCCGCTCCATCCATCCCCACTCCATTCCCTCTCTATCCGTCCCCACTCCCTTCTCTCTCTATCCATCCCCACTCCATTCTCTCTCCATCCTTCCCCACTCTATTCCCTTTTTATCCGTCCCCTCTCCATTCTCTCTCTAACCGTCCCCACTCCATTCCCTCTCTATCCATCCCCACTCCATTCCCACTCTATCCATCCCCACTCCATTCTCTCTCTATCTGTCCCCACTGCATTCCATTTCTATCCGTCCGCACACCATTCTCTCTCTATCCGTCCGCACACCATTCTCTCTCTATCCGTCCACACTCCATTCTCTTTATATCCGTCCCCACTCCATTCTCTCCCTATCCGTCCCCACTCCATTCCCTCTCTATCCGTCCCCACTCGATTCCCTCTCTATCCGTCCCCACTCCATTCTCTCTCTATCTGTCCCCACTGCATTCCCTTTCTATCCGTCCCTACTCCATTCCCTCTCTATCCGTCCCCGCTCCATTCCCGATCTATCCCTCCCCACTCGATTCTCTCTTTATCCGACCCCATTCCATTCTCTCTCTATCCGTCCCCACTCCATTCTCTCTCCATCCGTCCCCACTCCATTCCCTCTCTATCCGTCCCCACTCCATTCCCGCTCTATCCATCCCCACTCCATTCCCTCTCTATCCGTCCCCACTCCCTTCTCTCTCTATCCGTCCCCAGTCCATTCTCTCTCTATCCGTCCCCACTCCATTCCCTCTCTATCCGTCCCTACTCCATTCCCTCTCTATCTGTCCCCACTCCATTCCCGATCTATCCCTCCCCACTCGATTCTCTCTATCCGACCCCATTCCATTCTCTTTCTATCCGACCCCACTCCATTCTCTCACCATCTGTCCCCTCTCCATTCCCTCTCTATCCATCCCCACTCCATTCCCGCTCTATCCGTCCCCACTCCATTCCCTCTCTATCCGTCCCCACTCCCTTCTCTCTCAATCCGTCCCCACTCCATTCTCTCTCCATCCGTCCCCACTCCATTCCCTTTCTATCCGTCCCTCATCCATTCTCTCTCTATCCGTCCCCACTCCATTCTCTCTCTATCCGTCCCGACTCCATTCCCTCTCTATCCGTCCCCACTCCATTCTCTCTCTATCCGTCCCCACTCCACTCCCTCTCTATCCGTCCCCACTCCATTCCCTCTCTATCCGTCCCCACTCAATTCTCGCTCCATCCATCTCCACTCCATTTCCTCTCTATCCGTCCCCACTCCCTTCTCTCTCTATCCGTCCCCACTCCATTCTCTCTCCATCCTTCCCCACTCCATTCCCTTTTTATCCGTCCCCTCTCCATTCTCTCTCTAACCGTCCCCACTCCATTCCCTCTCTATCCATCCCCACTCCATTCCCACTCTATCCGTCCCCACTCCATTCCCACTCTATCCATCCCCACTCCATTCCCTCTCTATCCGTCCGCACACCATTCTCTCTCTATCCGTCCGCACACCATTCTCTCTCTATCCGTCCACACTCCATTCTCTTTATATCCGTCCCCACTCCATTCTCTCCCTATCCGTCCCCACTCCATTCTCTCTCCATCCGTCCCCACTCCATTCCCTTTCTATCCGTCCCTCCTCCATTCTCTCTCTATCCGTCCCCACTCCATTCTCTCTCTATCCGTCCCCACTCCATTCCCTTTCTATCCGTCCCTCCTCCATTCTCTCTCTATCCGTCCCCACTCCATTCTCTCTCTATCCGTCCCGACTCCATTCCCTCTCTATCCGTCCCCACACCATTCTCTCTCTATCCGTCCCCACTCCATTCCCTCTCTGTCCGTCCCCACTCCATTCCCTCTCTGTCCGTCCCCACTCAATTCCCGCTCCATCCATCCCCACTCAATTCCCTCTCTATCCGTCCCCACTCCCTTCTCTCTCTATCCGTCCCCACACCATTCTCTCTCCATCCTTCCCCACTCCATTCCCTTTTTATCCGTACCCTCTCCATTCTCTCTCTAACCGTCCCCACTCCATTCCCTCTCTATCCATCCCCACTCCATTCCCACTCTATCCGTCCCCACTCCATTCCCACTCTATCCATCCCCACTCCATTCCCTCTCTATCCGTCCGCACACCATTCTCTCTCTATCCGTCCGCACACCATTCTCTCTCTATCCGTCCCCACTCCATTCTCTTTATATCCGTCCCCACTCCATTCTCTCCCTATCCGTCCCCACTCCATTCTCTCTCGAACCGTCCCCACTCCATTCCCACTCGATCCATCCCCACTCCATTCCCTCTCCATCCGTCCCCACTCCATTCTCTCTCTATCCGTCAGCACTCCATTCTCTCTCTATCCGTCCGCACTCCATTCTCTCTATATCCGTCCCCACTCCATTCCCTCCCTATCCGTCCCCACTCCATTCTCTCTCTAACCGTCCCCACTCCATTCTCTCTCCATCTGTCCCCACTCCATTCCCTCTCCATCTGTCCCCACTCCATTCCCGATCTATCCCTCCCCACTCGATTCTCTCTCTATCCGACCCCATTCCATTCTCTGTCGATCAGACGCCACTCCATTCTCTCTCCATCCGTCCCAACTCCATTCCCTCTCTATCCGTCCCCACTCCATTCTCTCTCCATCCGTCCCCACTCCATTCCCTCTCTATCCGTCCCCACTCCATTCTCTCTCTATCCGTCCCCACTCCATTCCCTCTCTATCCGTCCCTACTCCATTCCCTCTCTATCTGTCCCCACTCCATTCCCGATCTATCCCTCCCCACTCGATTCTCTCTATCCGACCCCATTCCATTCTCTTTCTATCCGACCCCACTCCATTCTCACACCATCTGTCCCCACTCCATTCCCTCTCTATCCATCCCCACTCCATTCCCGCTCTATCCGTCCCCACTCCATTCCCTCTCTATCCGTCCCCACTCCCTTCTCTCTCAATCCGTCCCCACTCCATTCTCTCTCCATCCGGCCCCACTCCATTCCCTTTCTATCCGTCCCTCCTCCATTCTCTCTCTATCCGTCCCCACTCCATTCTCTCTCTATCCGTCCCGACTCCATTCCCTCTCTATCCGTCCCCACTCCATTCTCTCTCTATCCGTCCCCACTCCATTCCCTCTCTATCCGTCCCCACTCCATTCCCTCTCTATCCGTCCACACTCAATTCCCGCTCCATCCATCCCCACTCCATTCCCTCTCTATCCGTCCCCACTCCCTTCTCTCTCTATCCGTCCCCACTCCATTCTCTCTCCATCCTTCCCCACTCCATTCCCTTTTTATCCGTCCCCTCTCCATTCTCTCTCTAACCGTCCCCACTCCATTCCCTCTCTATCCATCCCCACTCCATTCCCACTCTATCCGTCCCCACTCCATTCCCACTCTATCCATCCCCACTCCATTCCCTCTCTATCCGTCCGCACACCATTCTCTCTCTATCCGTCCGCACACCATTCTCTCTCTATCCGTCCACACTCCATTCTCTTTATATCCGTCCCCACTCCATTCTCTCCCTATCCGTCCCCACTCCATTCTCTCTCCATCCGTCCCCACTCCATTCCCTTTCTATCCGTCCCTCCTCCATTCTCTCTCTATCCGTCCCCACTCCATTCTCTCTCTATCCGTCCCGACTCCATTCCCTCACTATCCGTCCCCACTCCATTCTCTCTCTATCTGTCCCCACTCCATTCCCTCCCTATCCGTCCCCACTCCATTCCCTCTCTATCCGTCCCCACTCAATTCCCGCCCCATCCATCCCCATTCAATTCCCTCTCTATCCGTCCCCACTCCCTTCTCTCTCTATCCGTCCCCACTCCATTCTCTCTCCATCCTTCCCCACTCCATTCCCTTTTTATCCGTCCCCTCTCCATTCTCTCTCTATCCGTCCCCACTCCATTCCCTCTCTATCCGTCCCCACTCAATTCCCGCTCCATCCATCCCCACTCCATTCCCTCTCTATCCGTCCCCACTCCCTTCTCTCTCTATCCATCCCCACTCCATTCTCTCTCCATCCTTCCCCACTCCATTCCCTTTTTATCCGTCCCCTCTCCATTCTCTCTCTAACCGTCCCCACTCCATTCCCTCTCTATCCATCCCCACTCCAATCCCACTCTATCCATCCCCACTCCATTCTCTCTCTATCTGTCCCCACTGCATTCCCTTTCTATCCGTCCGCACACCATTCTCTCTCTATCCGTCCGCACACCATTCTCTCTCTATCCGTCCCCACTCGATTCCCTCTCTATCCGTCCCCACTCCATTCTCTCTCTATCTGTCCCCACTGCATTCCCTTTCTATCCGTCCCTACTCCATTCCCTCTCTATCCGTCCCCGCTCCATTCCCGATCTATCCCTCCCCACTCGATTCTCTCTTTATCCGACCCCATTCCATTCTCTCTCTATCCGTCCCCACTCCATTCTCTCTCCATCCGTCCCCACTCCATTCCCTCTCTATCCGTCCCCACTCCATTCCCGCTCTATCCATCCCCACTCCATTCCCTCTCTATCCGTCCCCACTCCCTTCTCTCTCTATCCGTCCCCAGTCCATTCTCTCTCTATCCGTCCCCACTCCATTCCCTCTCTATCCGTCCCTACTCCATTCCCTCTCTATCTGTCCCCACTCCATTCCCGATCTATCCCTCCCCACTCGATTCTCTCTATCCGACCCCATTCCATTCTCTTTCTATCCGACCCCACTCCATTCTCTCACCATCTGTCCCCTCTCCATTCCCTCTCTATCCATCCCCACTCCATTCCCGCTCTATCCGTCCCCACTCCATTCCCTCTCTATCCGTCCCCACTCCCTTCTCTCTCAATCCGTCCCCACTCCATTCTCTCTCCATCCGTCCCCACTCCATTCCCTTTCTATCCGTCCCTCATCCATTCTCTCTCTATCCGTCCCCACTCCATTCTCTCTCTATCCGTCCCGACTCCATTCCCTCTCTATCCGTCCCCACTCCATTCTCTCTCTATCCGTCCCCACTCCATTCCCTCTCTATCCGTCCCCACTCCATTCCCTCTCTATCCGTCCCCACTCAATTCTCGCTCCATCCATCTCCACTCCATTCCCTCTCTATCCGTCCCCACTCCCTTCTCTCTCTATCCGTCCCCACTCCATTCTCTCTCCATCCTTCCCCACTCCATTCCCTTTTTATCCGTCCCCTCTCCATTCTCTCTCTATCCATCCCCACTCCATTCCCACTCTATCCGTCCCCACTCCATTCCCACTCTATCCATCCCCACTCCATTCCCTCTCTATCCGTCCGCACACCATTCTCTCTCTATCCGTCCGCACACCATTCTCTCTCTATCCGTCCACACTCCATTCTCTTTATATCCGTCCCCACTCCATTCTCTCCCTATCCGTCCCCACTCCATTCTCTCTCCATCCGTCCCCACTCCATTCCCTTTCTATCCGTCCCTCCTCCATTCTCTCTCTATCCGTCCCCACTCCATTCTCTCTCTATCCGTCCCGACTCCATTCCCTCTCTATCCGTCCCCACACCATTCTCTCTCTATCCATCCCCACTCCATTCCCTCTCTGTCCGTCCCCACTCCATTCCCTCTCTGTCCGTCCCCACTCAATGCCCGCTCCATCCATCCCCACTCAATTCCCTCTCTATCCGTCCCCACTCCCTTCTCTCTCTATCCGTCCCCACACCATTCTCTCTCCATCCTTCCCCACTCCATTCCCTTTTTATCCGTACCCTCTCCATTCTCTCTCTACCCGTCCCCACTCCATTCCCTCTCTATCCATCCCCACTCCATTCCCACTCTATCCGTCCCCACTCCATTCCCACTCTATCCATCCCCACTCCATTCCCTCTCTATCCGTCCGCACACCATTCTCTCTCTATCCGTCCGCACACCATTCTCTCTCTATCCGTCCCCACTCCATTCTCTTTATATCCGTCCCCACTCCATTCTCTCCCTATCCGTCCCCACTCCATTCTCTCTCGAACCGTCCCCACTCCATTCCCACTCGATCCTTCCCCACTCCATTCCCTCTCTATCCGTCCCCACTCCATTCTCTCTCTATCCGTCACCACTCCATTCTCTCTCTATCCGTCCGCACTCCATTCTCTCTATATCCGTCGCCACTCCATTCCCTCCCTATCCGTCCCCACTCCATTCTCTCTCTAACCGTCCCCACTCCATTCTCTCTCCATCTGTCCCCACTCCATTCCCTCTCCATCTGTCCCCACTCCATTCCCGATCTATCCCTCCCCACTCGATTCTCTCTCTATCCGACCCCATTCCATTCTCTCTCAATCAGACGCCACTCCATTCTCTCTCCATCCGTCCCAACTCCATTCCCTCTCTATCCGTCCCCACTCCATTCTCTCTCCATCCGTCCCCACTCCATTCCCTCTCTATCCGTCCCCACTCCATTCTCTCTCTATCCGTCCCCACTCCATTCCCTCTCTATCCGTCCCTACTCCATTCCCTCTCTATCTGTCCCCACTCGATTCCCGATCTATCCCTCCCCACTCGATTCTCTCTATCCGACCCCATTCCATTCTCTTTCTATCCGACCCCACTCCAGTCTCACACCATCTGTCCCCACTCCATTCCCTCTCTATCCATCCCCACTCCATTCCCGCTCTATCCGTCCCCACTCCATTCCCTCTCTATCCGTCCCCACTCCCTTCTCTCTCAATCCGTCCCCACTCCATTCTCTCTACATCCGTCCCCACTCCATTCCCTTTCTATCCGTCCCTCCTCCATTCTCTCTCTATCCGTCCGCACTCCATTCTCTCTCTATCCGTCCCGACTCCATTCCCTCTCTATCCGTCCCCACTCCATTCTCTCTCTATCCGTCCCCACTCCATTCCCTCTCTATCCGTCCCCACTCCATTCCCTCTCTATCCGTCCCCACTCAATTCCCGCTCCATCCATCCCCACTCCATTCCCTCTCTATCCGTCCCCACTCCCTTCTCTCTCTATCCGTCCCCACTCCATTCTCTCTCCATCCTTCCCCACTCCATTCCCTTTTTATCCGTCCCCTCTCCATTCTCTCTCTAACCGTCCCCACTCCATTCCCTCTCTATCCATCCCCACTCCATTCCCACTCTATCCGTCCCCACTCCATTCCCACTCTATCCATCCCCACTCCATTCCCTCTCTATCCGTCCGCACACCATTCTCTCTCTATCCGTCCGCACACCATTCTCTCTCTATCCGTCCACACTCCATTCTCTTTATATCCGTCCCCACTCCATTCTCTCCCTATCCGTCCCCACTCCATTCTCTCTCCATCCGTCCCCACTCCATTCCCTTTCTATCCGTCCCTCCTCCATTCTCTCTCTATCCGTCCCCACTCCATTCTCTCTCTATCCGTCCCGACTCCATTCCCTCACTATCCGTCCCCACTCCATTCTCTCTCTATCTGTCCCCACTCCATTCCCTCTCTATCCGTCCCCACTCCATTCCCTCTCTATCCGTCCCCACTCAATTCCCGCCCCATCCATCCCCATTCAATTCCCTCTCTATCCGTCCCCACTCCCTTCTCTCTCTATCCGTCCCCACTCCATTCTCTCTCCATCCTTCCCCACTCCATTCCCTTTTTATCCGTCCCCTCTCCATTCTCTCTCTAACCGTCCCCACTCCATTCCCTCTCTATCCATCCCCACTCCATTCCCACTCTATCCGTCCCCACTCCATTCCCACTCTATCCATCCCCACTCCATTCCCTCTCTATCCGTCCGCACACCATTCTCTCTCTATCCGTCCGCACACCATTCTCTCTCTATCCGTCCCCACTCCATTCTCTTTATATCCGTCCCCACTCCATTCTCTCCCTATCCGTCCCCACTCCATTCTCTCTCGAACCGTCCCCACTCCATTCCCACTCGATCCATCCCCACTCCATTCCCTCTCTATCCGTCCCCACTCCATTCTCTCTCTATCCGTCACCACTCCATTCTCTCTCTATCCGTCCGCACTCCATTCTCTCTATATCCGTCCCCACTCCATTCCCTCCCTATCAATCCCCACTCCATTCTCTCTCTAACCGTCCCCACTCCATTCTCTCTCCATCTGTCCCCACTCCATTCCCTCTCCATCTGTCCCCACTCCATTCTCGATCTATCCCTCCCCACTCGATTCTCTCTCTATCCGACCCCATTCCATTCTCTCTCGATCAGACCCCACTCCATTCTCTCTCCATCCGTCCCAACTCCATTCCCTCTCTATCCGTCCGCACTCCATTCCCCCTCTATCCATCCCCACTCCATTCCCTCTCTATCCGTCCCCACTCCCTTCTCTCTCTATCCGTCCCCACTCCCTTCTCTCTCTATCCGTCCCCACTCCATTCTCTCTCCATCCGTCCCCACTCCATTCACTTTATATCCGTCCCCACTCCATTCTCTCTCTAACCGTCCCCACTCCATTCCCTCTCTATCAGTCCCCACTCCATTCCCACTCGATCCATCCCCACTCCATTCCCTCTCTATCGGTCCCCACTCCATTCTCTCTATATCCGTCCCCACTCCATTCTCTCTCTATCCGTCCCCACTCCATTCTCTCTCTGTCGTTCCCCACTCCATTCTCTCTCAATCCGTCCGCACTCCATTCTCTCTCTATCCGTCCCCACTTCATTCTCTCTCTATCCGTCCCCGCTCCATTCTCACTCTATCCTTCCCCACTCCATTTTCTCTCAATCCGTCCCCACTCCATTCACCCTATCTCCGTCCCCACTCCATTCCCTCTCTATCCGTCCCCACTCCATTTTTTCTCTATCCGCCCCCACTCCATTCCCTCTCTATCCATCCCCACTCCATTCGCGCTCTATCCGTCCCCACTCCATTCTTTCTCTATCCGTCCCCACTCGATTCCCTCTCTATCCGTCCAGACTCCATTCTCTCTCTATCCGTCCCCACTCAATTCCCTCTCTATCCGTCCCCACTCCATTCTCTCTATCTGCCCCGACTCCATTCCCTCTCTTCCGTCCCCACTCCATTCCCTCTCTATCCGTCCCTACTCCATTCCCTCTCTATCCATCCCCACTTCATTCCCGCTCTATCCGTCCCCACTCCATTCCCTCTCTATCCGTCCCCAGTCGATTCCCTCTCTATCCGTCCCCACTCCATTCTCTCTCTATCCGTCCCCACTCGATTCCCTCTCTCCCCGTCCCCAGTCCATTCCCTCTCTATCCGTCCCCACTCCCTTCTCTCTCTATCCGTCCCCACTCCATTCTCTCTCTATCTGTCCCCACTGCATTCCCTTTCTATCCGTCCCTACTCCATTCTATCTCTATCCGTCCCCACTCCATTCCCTCTCTATCCGTCCCCACTCAATTCCCTCTCTATCCGTCCCCACTCCATTCTCTCTCTATCCGTCCCCACTCCATTCCCTCTCTATCCGTCCCCACTCCATTCCCGATCTATCCCTCCCCACTCGATTCTCTCTATCCGACCCCATTCCATTCTCTCTCTATCCGACCCCACTTCATTCTCTCACCATCCGTCCCCACTCCATTCCCTCTCTATCCATCCCCACTCCATTCCCGCTCTATCCATCCCCACTCCATTCCCTCTCTATCCGTCCCCACTCCCTTCTCTCTCTATCCATCCCCACTCCATTCTCTCTCCATCTGTCCCCACTCCATTCCCTTTCTATCCGTCCCTCCTCCATTCTCTCTCTATCCGTCCCCACTCCATTCTCTCTCTATCTGTCCCCACTACATTCCCTCTCTATCCGTCCCCACTCCATTCCCTCTCTATCCGTCCACACTCCATTCCCTCTCTATCCGTCCCCACTCAATTCCCGCTCCATCCATCCCCACTCCATTCCCTCTCTATCCGTCCCCACTCCCTTCTCTCTCTATCCGTCCCCACTCCATTCTCTCTCCATCCTTCCCCACTCCATTCCCTTTTTATCCGTCCCCTCTCCATTCTCTCTCTAACCGTCCCCACTCCATTCCCTCTCTATCCATCCCCACTCCATTCCCACTCTATCCGTCCCCACTCCATTCCCACTCTATCCATCCCCACTCCATTCCCTCTCTATCCGTCCCCTCTCCATTCTCTCTCTATCCGTCCGCACACCATTCTCTCTCTATCCGTCCGCACACCATTCTCTCTCTATCCGTCCCGACTCCATTCTCTCTCTATCCGTCCCTGCTCCATTCTCTCTCTATCGGTCCCCACTCCATTCTCTTTATATCCGTCCCCACTCCATTCTCTCCCTATCCGTCCCCACTCCATTCTCTCTCTAACCGTCCCCACTCCATTCCCACTAGATCCATCCCCACTCCATTCCCCCTCTATCCGTCCCCACTCCATTCTCTCTCTATCCGTCACCATTCCATTCTCTCTCTATCCGTCCGCACTCCATTCTCTCTATATCCGTCCCCACTCCATTCCCTCCCTATCCGTGCCCACTCCATTCTCTCTCTAACCGTCCCCACTCCATTCTCTCTCCATCTGTCCCCACTCCATTCCCTCTCCATCTGTCCCCACTCCATTCCCGATCTATCCCTCCCCACTCGATTCTCTCTCTATCCGACCCCATTCCGTTCTCCCTCTATCAGACCCCACTCCATTCTCTCTCCATCCTTCCCCACTCCATTCCCTTTTTATCCGTCCCCTCTCCATTCTCTCTCTAACCGTCCCCACTCCATTCCCTCTCTATCCATCCCCACTCCATTCCCACTCTATCCGTCCCCACTCCATTCCCACTCTATCCATCCCCACTCCATTCCCTCTCTATCCGTCCGCACACCATTCTCTCTCTATCCGTCCGCACACCATTCTCTCTCTATCCGTCCCCACTCCATTCTCTTGATATCCGTCCCCACTCCATTCTCTCCCTATCCGTCCCCACTCCATTCTCTCTCGAACCGTCCCCACTCCATTCCCACTCGATCCATCCCCACTCCATTCCCTCTCTATCCGTCCCCACTCCATTCTCTCTCTATCCGTCACCACTCCATTCTCTCTCTATCCGTCCGCACTCCATTCTCTCTATATCCATCCCCACTCCATTCCCTCCCTATCCGTCCCCACTCCATTCTCTCTCTAACCGTCCCCACTCCATTCTCTCTCCATCTGTCCCCACTCCATTCCCTCTCCATCTGTCCCCACTCCATTCCCGATCTATCCCTCCCCACTCGATTCTCTCTCTATCCGACCCCATTCCATTCTCCCTCTATCAGACCCCACTCCATTCTCTCTCCATCCTTCCCCACTCCATTCCCTTTTTATCCGTCCCCTCTCCATTCTCTCTCTAACCGTCCCCACTCCATTCCCTCTCTATCCATCCCCACTCCATTCCCACTCTATCCGTCCCCACTCCATTCCCACTCTATCCATCCCCACTCCATTCCCTCTCTATCCGTCCGCACACCATTCTCTCTCTATCCGTCCCCACTCCATTCTCTTGATATCCGTCCCCACTCCATTCTCTCCCTATCCGTCCCCACTCCATTCTCTCTCTATCCGTCACCACTCCATTCTCTCTCTATCCGTCCGCACTCCATTCTCTCTCTAACCGTCCCCACTCCATTCTCTCTCCATCTGTCCCCACTCCATTCCCTCTCCATCTGTCCCCACTCCATTCCCGATCTATCCCTCCCCACTCGATTCTCTCTCTATCCGACCCCATTCCATTCTCCCTCTATCAGACCCCACTCCATTCTCTCTCCGTCCTTCCCCACTCCATTCCCTTTTTATCCGTCCACTCTCCATTCTCTCTCTAACCGTCCCCACTCCATTCCCTCTCTATCCATCCCCACTCCATTCCCACTCTATCCGTCCCCACTCCATTCCCACTCTATCCATCCCCACTCCATTCCCTCTCTATCCGTCCGCACACCATTCTCTCTCTATCCGTCCGCACACCATTCTCTCTCTATCCGTCCCCACTCCATTCTCTTGATATCCGTCCCCACTCCATTCTCTCCCTATCCGTCCCCACTCCATTCTCTCTCTATCCGTCACCACTCCATTCTCTCTCTATCCGTCCGCACACCATTCTCTCTCTATCCGTCCCCAGTCCATTCTCTTGATATCCGTCCCCACTCCATTCTCTCCCTATCCGTCCCCACTCCATTCTCTCTCTATCCGTCACCACTCCATTCTCTCTCTATCCGTCCGCACTCCATTCTCTCTCCATCCTTCCCCACTCCATTCCCTTTTTATCCGTCCCCTCTCCATTCTCTCTCTAACCGTCCCCACTCCATTCCCTCTCTATCCATCCCCACTCCATTCCCACTCTATCCGTCCCCACTCCATTCCCACTCGATCCATCCCCACTCCATTCCCTCTCTATCCGTCCCCACTCCATTCTCTCTCTATCCGTCACCACTCCATTCTCTCTCTATCCGTCCGCACTCCATTCTCTCTATATCCGTCCCCACTCCATTCCCTCCCTATCCGTCCCCACTCCATTCTCTCTCTAACCGTCCCCACTCCATTCTCTCTCCATCTGTCCCCACTCCATTCCCTCTCCATCTGTCCCCACTCCATTCCCGATCTATCCCTCCCCACTCGATTCTCTCTCTATCCGACCCCATTCCATTCTCCCTCTATCAGACCCCACTCCATTCTCTCTCCATCCGTCCCCACTCCATTCCCTCTCTATCCGTCCGCACTCCATTCCCCCTCTATCCATCCCCACTCCATTCCCTCTCTATCCATCCCCACTCCCTTCTCTCTCTATCCGTCCCCACTCCATTCTCTCTCTATCCGTCCCGACTCCATTCCCTCTCTATCCGTCCCCACTCCATTCTCTCTCTATCCGTCCCCATTCCATTTCCTCTCTATCCGTCCCCACTCCATTCCCTCTCTATCCGTCCCCACTCAATTCCCGCTCCATCCTTCCCCACTCAATTCCCTCTCTATCTGTCCCCACTCCCTTCTCTCTCTATCCGTCCCCACTCCATTCTCTCTCCATCCTTCCCCACTCCATTCCCTTTTTATCCGTCCCCTCTCCATTCTCTCTCTAACCGTCCCCACTCCATTCCCTCTCTATCCATCCCCACTCCATTCCCACTCTATCCGTCCCCACTCCATTCCCACTCTATCCATCCCCACTCCATTCCCTCTCTATCCGTCCGCACACCATTCTCTCTCTATCCGTCCGCACACCATTCTCTCTCTATCCGTCCCCACTCCATTCTCTTGATATCCGTCCCCACTCCATTCTCTCCCTATCCGTCCCCACTCCATTCGCTCTCGAACCGTCCCCACTCCATTCCCACTCGATCCATCCCCACTCCATTCCCTCTCTATCCGTCCCCACTCCATTCTCTCTCTATCCGTCACCACTCCATTCTCTCTCTATCCGTCCGCACTCCATTCTCTCTATATCCGTCCCCACTCCATTCCCTCCCTATCCGTCCCCACTCCATTCTCTCTCTAACCGTCCCCACTCCATTCTCTCTCCATCTGTCCCCACTCCATTCCCTCTCCATCTGTCCCCACTCCATTCCCGATCTATCCCTCCCCACTCGATTCTCTCTCTATCCGACCCCATTCCATTCTCCCTCTATCAGACCCCACTCCATTCTCTCTCCATCCGTCCCCACTCTATTCCCTCTCTATCCGTCCGCACTCCATTCCCCCTCTATCCATCCCGACTCCATTCCCTCTCTATCCATCCCCACTCCCTTCTCTCTCTATCCGTCCCCACTCCATTCACTTTCTATCCGTCCCCACTCCATTCCCACTCTATCCATCCCCACTCCATTCCCTCTCTATCCGTCCCCACTCCATTCTCTCTATATCCGTCCCCAATCCATTCTCTCTCTATCCGTCGCCACTCCATTCTCTCTCTATCGTTCCCCACTCCATTCTCTCTCTATCCGTCCGCACTCCATTCTCTCTCTATCCGTCCCCACTCCATTCCCTCTCTATCCGTCCCCACTCTATTCTCTCTCTATCCGTCCCCACTCCATTCTCTCTCTATCCGTCCCGACTCCATTCCCTCTCTATCCGTCCCCACTCCATTCTCTCTCTATCCGTCCCCATTCCATTCCCTCTCTATCCGTCCCCACTCCATTCCCTCTCTATCCGTCCCCACTCAATTCCCGCTCCATCCATCCCCACTCAATTCCCTCTCTATCTGTCCCCACTCCCTTCTCTCTCTATCCGTCCCCACTCCATTCTCTCTCCATCCTTCCCCACTCCATTCCCTTTTTATCCGTCCCCTCTCCATTCTCTCTCTAACCGTCCCCACTCCATTCCCTCTCTATCCATCCCCACTCCATTCCCACTCTATCCGTCTCCACTCCATTCTCACTCTATCCATCCCCACTCCATTCCCTCTCTATCCGTCCGCACACCATTCTCTCTGTATCCGTCCGCAAACCATTCTCTCTCTATCCGTCCCCACTCCATTCTCTTGATATCCGTCCCCACTCCTTTCTCTCCCTATCCGTCCCCACTCCATTCTCTCTCGAACCGTCCCCACTCCATTCCCCCTCGATCCATCCCCACTCCATTCCCTCTCTATCCGTCCCCACTCCATTCTCTCTCTATCCGTCACCACTCCATTCTCTCCCTATCCGTCCCCACTCCATTCTCTCTCGAACCGTCCCCACTCCATTCCCACTCGATCCATCCCCACTCCATTCCCTCTCTATCCGTCCCCACTCAATTCTCTCTCTATCCGTCACCACTCCATTCTCTCTCTATCCGTCCGCACTCCATTCTCTCTATATCCGTCCCCACTCCATTCCCTCCCTATCCGTCCCCACTCCATTCTCTCTCTAACCGTCCCCACTCCATTCTCTCTCCATCTGTCCCCACTCCATTCCCTCTCCATCTGTCCCCACTCCATTCCCGATCTATCCCTCCCCACTCGATTCTCTCTCTATCCGACCCCATTCCATTCTCTCTCGATCAGACCCCACTCCATTCTCTCTCCATCCGTCCCAACTCCATTCCCTCTCTATCCGTCCGCACTCCATTCCCCCTCTATCCGTCCCCACTCCCTTCTCTCTCTATCCGTCCCCACTCCCTTCTCTCTCTATCCATCCCCACTCCATTCCCTCTCTATCCGTCCCCACTCCCTTCTCTCTCTATCCGTCCCCACTCCCTTCTCTCTCTATCCGTCCCCACTCCATTCTCTCTCCATCCGTCCCCACTCCATTCACTTTATATCCGTCCCCACTCCATTCTCTCTCTAACCGTCCCCACTCCATTCCCTCTCTATCAGTCCCCACTCCATTCCCACTCGATCCATCCCCACTCCATTCCCTCTCTATCCGACCCCATTCCATTCTCTCTCTATCCGACCCCACTCCATTCTCTCACCATCCGTCCCCACTCCATTCCCTCTCTATCCATCCCCACTCCATTCCCGCTCTATCCATCCCCACTCCATTCCCTCTCTATCCGTCCCCACTCCCTTCTCTCTCTATCCATCCCCACTCCATTCTCTCTCCATCCGTTCCCACTCCATTCCCTTTCTATCCGTCCCTCCTCCATTCTCTCTCTATCCGTCCCCACTCCATTCTCTCTCTATCTGTCCCCACTACATTCCCTCTCTATCCCTCCCCACTCCATTCCCTCTCTATCCGACCCCACTCCATTCCCTCTCTATCCGTCCCCACTCAATTCCCGCTCCATCCATCCCCACTCCATTCCCTCTCTATCCGTCCCCACTCCCTTCTCTCTCTATCCGTCCCCACTCCATTCTCTCTCCATCCTTCCCCACTCCATTCCCTTTTTATCCGTCCCCTCTCCATTATCTCTCTAACCGTCCCCACTCCATTCCCTCTCTATCCATCCCCACTCCATTCCCACTCTATCCATCCCCACTCCATTCCCACTCTATCCATCCCCACTCCATTCCCTCTCTATCCGTCCCCTCTCCATTCTCTCTCTATCCGTCCGCACACCATTCTCTCTCTATCCGTCCGCACACCATTCTCTCTCTATCCGTCCCGACTCCATTCTCTCTCTATCCATCCCCGGTCCATTCTCTCTCTATCGGTCCCCACTCCATTCTCTTTATATCCGTCCCCACTCCATTCTCTCCCTATCCGTCCCCACTCCATTCTCTCTCTAACCGTCCCCACTCCATTCCCACTAAATCCATCCCCACTCCATTCTCTCTCTAACCGTCCCCACTCCATTCTCTCTCCATCTGTCCCCACTCCATTCCCTCTCCATCTGTCCCCACTCCATTCCCGATCTATCCCTCCCCACTCGATTCTCTCTCTATCCGACCCCATTCCATTCTCCCTCTATCAGACACCACTCCATTCTCTCTCCATCCGTCCCCACTCCATTCCCTCTCCATCCGTCCGCACTCCATTCCCCCTCTATCCATCCCCACTCCATTCCCTCTCTATCCATCCCCACTCCCTTCTCTCTCTATCCGTCCCCACTCCATTCACTTTCTATCCGTCCCCACTCCATTCCCACTCTATCCATCCCCACTCCATTCCCTCTCTATCCGTCCCCACTCCATTCTCTCTATATCCGTCCCCACTCCATTCTCTCTCTATCCGTCGCCACTCCATTCTCTCTCTATCGTTCCCCACTCCATTCTCTCTCTATCCGTCCGCACTCCATTCTCTCTCTATCCGTCCCCACTCCATTCCCTCTCTATCCGTCCCCACTCCATTCTCTCTCTATCCGTCCCCACTCCATTCTCTGTCTATCCGTCCCGACTCCATTCCCTCTCTATCCGTCCCCACTCCATTCTCTCTCTATCCGTCCCCATTCCATTCCCTCTCTATCCGTCCCCACTCCATTCCCTCTCTATCCGTCCCCACTCAATTCCCGCTCCATCCATCCCCACTCAATTCCCTCTCTATCTGTCCCCACTCCCTTCTCTCTCTATCCGTCCCCACTCCACTCTCTCTCCATCCTTCCCCACTCCATTCCCTTTTTATCCGTCCCCTCTCCATTCTCTCTCTAACCGTCCCCACTCCATTCCCTCTCTATCCATCCCCGCTCCATTCCCACTCTATCCGTCCCAACTCCATTCCCACTCTATCCATCCCCACTCCATTCCCTCTCTATCCGTCCGCACACCATTCTCTCTCTATCCGTCCCCACTCCATTCTCTTGATATCCGTCCCCACTCCATTCTCTCCCTATCCGTCCCCACTCCATTCTCTCTCGAACCGTCCCCACTCCATTCCCACTCGATCCATCCCCACTCCATTCCCTCTCTATCCGTCCCCACTCCATTCTCTCTCTATCCGTCACCACTCCATTCTCTCTCTATCCGTCCGCACTCCATTCTCTCTATATCCGTCCCCACTCCATTCCCTCCCTATCCGTCCCCACTCCATTCCCTCCCTATCCGTCCCCACTCCATTCTCTCTCTAACCGTCCCCACTCCATTCTCTCTCCATCTGTCCCCACTCCATTCCCGATCTATCCCTCCCCACTCGATTCTCTCTCTATCCGTCCCCACTTCATTCCCTCTCTATCCGTCCCTACTCCATTCCCTCTCTATCTGTCCCCACTCCATTCCCGATCTATCCCTCCCCACTCGATTCTCTCTATCCGACCCCATTCCATTCTCTTTCTATCCGACCCCACTCCATTCTCTCACCATCTGTCCCCACTCCATTCCCTCTCTATCCATCCCCACTCCATTCCCGCTCTATCCGTCCCCACTCCATTCCCTCTCTATCCGTCCCTACTCCCTTCTCTCTCAATCCGTGCCCACTCCATTCTCTCTCCATCCGTCCCCACTCCATTCCCTTTCGATCCGTCCCTCCTCCATTCTCTCTCTATCCGTCCCCACTCCATTCTCTCTCTATCCGTCCCGACTCCATTCCCTCTCTATCCGTCCCCACTCCATTCTCTCGCTATCCGTCCCCACTCCATTCCCTCTCTATCCGTCCCCACTCCATTCCCTCTCTATCCGTACCACTCAATTCCCGCTCCATCCATCCCCACTCCATTCCCTCTCTATCCGTCCCCACTCCCTTCTCTCTCTATCCGTCCCCACTCCATTCTCTCTCCATCCTTCCCCACTCCATTCCCTTTTTATCCGTCCCCTCTCCATTCTCTCTCTAACCGTCCCCACTCCATTCCCTCTCTATCCATCCCCACTCCATTCCCACTCTATCCGTCCCCACTCCATTCCCACTCTATCCATCCCCACTCCATTCCCTCTCTATCCGTCCGCACACCATTCTCTCTCTATCCGTCCGCACACCATTCTCTCTCTATCCGTCCACACTCCATTCTCTTTATATCCGTCCCCACTCCATTCTCTCCCTATCCGTCCCCACTCCATTCTCTCTCCATCCGTCCCCACTCCATTCCCTTTCTATCCGTCCCTCCTCCATTCTCTCTCTATCCGTCCCCACTCCATTCTCTCTCTATCCGTCCCGACTCCATTCCCTCTCTATCCGTCCCCACTCCATTCTCTCTCTATCTGTCCCCACTCCATTCCCTCTCTATCCGTCCCCACTCCATTCCCTCTCTATCCGTCCCCACTCCATTCTCTCTCCATCCTTCCCCACTCCATTCCCTTTTTATCCGTCCCCTCTCCATTCTCTCTCTAACCGTCCCCACTCCATTCCCTCTCTATCCATCCCCACTCCATTCCCACTCTATCCGTCCCCACTCCATTCCCACTCTATCCATCCCCACTCCATTCCCTCTCTATCCGTCCGCACACCATTCTCTCTCTATCCGTCCGCACACCATTCTCTCTCTATCCGTCCCCACTCCATTCTCTTTATATCCGTCCCCACTCCATTCTCTCCCTATCCGTCCCCACTCCATTCTCTCTCGAACCGTCCCCACTCCATTCCCACTCGATCCATCCCCACTCCATTCCCTCTCTATCCGTCCCCACTCCATTCTCTCTCTATCCGTCACCACTCCATTCTCTCTCTATCCGTCCGCACTCCATTCTCTCTATATCCGTCCCCACTCCATTCCCTCCCTATCCGTCCCCACTCCATTCTCTCTCTAACCGTCCCCACTCCATTCTCTCTCCATCTGTCCCCACTCCATTCCCTCTCCATCTGTCCCCACTCCATTCCCGATCTATCCCTCCCCACTCGATTCTCTCTCTTTCCGACCCCATTCCATTCTCTCTCGATCAGAACCCACTCCATTCTCTCTCCATCCGTCCCAACTCCATTCCCTCTCTATCTGTCCGCACTCCATTCCCCCTCTATCCATCCCCACTCCCTTCTCTCTATATCCGTCCCCACTCCATTCTCTCTCCATCCGTCCCCACTCCATTCACTTTATATCCGTCCCCACTCCATTCTCTCTCTAACCGTCCCCACTCCATTCCCACTCGATCCATCCCCACTCCATTCCCTCTCTTTCGGTCCCCCCTCCATTCTCTCTATATCCGTCCCCACTCCATTCTCTCGCTATCCGTCCCCACTCCATTCTCTCTCTGTCGTTCCCCACTCCATTCTCTCTCTATCCGTCCGCACTCCATTCTCTCTCTAACCGTCCCCACTCCATTCTCTCTCCATCTGTCGCCACTCCTTTCCCTCTCCATCTGTCCCCACTCCATTCCCGATCTATCCCTCCCCACTCGATTCTCTCTCTATCCGACCCCATTCCATTCTCCCTCTATCAGACCCCACTCCATTCTCTCTCCATCCATCCCCACTCCATTCCCTCTCTATCCGTCCGCACTCCATTCCCCCTCTATCCATCCCCACTCCATTCCCTCTCTATCCATCCCCACTCCCTTCTCTCTCTATCCGTCCCCACTCCATTCACTTTCTATCCGTCCCCACTCCATTCCCACTCTATCCATCCCCACTCCATTCCCTCTCTATCCGTCCCCACTCCATTCTCTCTATATCCGTCCCCACTCCATTCTCTCTCTATCCGTCGCCACTCCATTCTCTCTCTATCGTTCCCCACTCCATTCTCTCTCTATCCGTCCGCACTCCATTCTCTCTCTATCCGTCCCCACTCCATTCCCACTCTATCCGTCCCCACTCCATTCCCACTCTATCCATCCCCACTCCATTCCCTCTCTATCCGTCCGCACACCATTCTCTCTGTATCCGTCCGCACACCATTCTCTCTCTATCCGTCCCCACTCCATTCTCTTTATATCCGTCCCCACTCCATTCTCTCCCTATCCGTCCCCACTCCATTCTCTCTCGAACCGTCCCCACTCCATTCCCACTCGATCCATCCCCACTCCATTCCCTCTCTATCCGTCCCCACTCCATTCTCTCTCTATCCGTCACCACTCCATTCTCTCTCTATCCGTCCGCACTCCATTCTCTCTATATCCGTCCCCACTCCATTCCCTCCCTATCAGTCACCACTCCATTCTCTCTCTAACCGTCCCCACTCCATTCTCTCTCCATCTGTCCCCACTCCATTCCCTCTCCATCTGTCCCCACTCCATTCCCGATCTATCCCTCCCCACTCGATTCTCTCTCTTTCCGACCCCATTCAATTCTCTCTCGATCAGAACCCACTCCATTCTCTCTCCATCCGTCCCAACTCCATTCCCTCTCTATCCGTCCGCACTCCATTCCCCCTCTATCCATCCCCACTCCATTCCCTCTCTATCCATCCCCACTCCCTTCTCTCTCTATCCGTCCCCACTCCATTCACTTTCTATCCGTCCCCACTCCATTCCCACTCTATCCATCCCCACTCCATTCCCTCTCTATCCGTCCCCACTCCATTCTCTCTATATCCGTCCCCACTGCATTCTCTCTCTATCCGTCGCCACTCCATTCTCTCTCTATCGTTCCCCACTCCATTCTCTCTCTATCCGTCCGCACTCCATTCTCTCTCTATCCGTCCCCACTCCATTCCCTCTCTATCCGTCCCCACTCCATTCTCTCTCTATCCGTCCCCACTCCATTCTCTCTCTATCCGTCCCGACTCCATTCCCTCTCTATCCGTCCCCACTCCATTCTCTCTCTATCCGTCCCCACTCCATTCCCTCTCTATCCGTCCCCACTCCATTCCCTCTCTATCCGTCCCCACTCAATTCCCGCTCCATCCATCCCCACTCAATTCCCTCTCTATCTGTCCCCACTCCCTTCTCTCTCTATCCGTCCCCACTCCATTCTCTCTCCATCCTTCCCCACTACATTCCCTTTTTATCCGTCCCCTCTCCATTCTCTCTCTAACCGTCCCCACTCCATTCCCTCTCTATCCATCCCCACTCCATTCCCACTCTATCCGTCCCCACTCCATTTCCACTCTATCCATCCCCACTCCATTCCCTCTCTATCCGTCCGCACACCATTCTCTCTCTATCCGTCCGCACACCATTCTCTCTCTATCCGTCCCCACTCCATTCTCTTTATATCCGTCCCCACTCCATTCTTTCCCTATCCGTCCCCACTCCATTCTCTCTTGAACCGTCCCCACTCCATTCCCACTCGATCCATCCCCACTCCATTCCCTCTCTATCCGTCCCCACTCCATTCTCTCTCTATCCGTCACCACTCCATTCTCTCTCTATCCGTCCGCACTCCATTCTCTCTATATCCGTCCCCACTCCATTCCCTCCCTATCCGTCCCCACTCCATTCTCTCTCTAACCGTCCCCACTCCATCCTCGCTCCATCTGTCCCCACTCCATTCCCTCTCCATCTGTCCCCACTCCATTCCCGATCTATCCCTCCCCACTCGATTCTCTCTCTATCCGTCCCCACTCCATTCCCTCTCTATCCGTCCCTACTCCATTCCCTCTCTATCTGTCCCCACTCCATTCCCGATCTATCCCTCCCCACTCGATTCTCTCTATCCGACCCCATTCCATTCTCTTTCTATCCGACCCCACTCCATTCTCTCACCATCTGTCCCCACTCCATTCCCTCTCTATCCATCCCCACTCCATTCCCGCTCTATCCGTCCCCACTCCATTCCCTCTCTATCCGTCCCCACTCCCTTCTCTCTCAATCCGTCCCCACTCCATTCTCTCTCCATCCGTCCCCACTCCATTCCCTTTCTATCCGTCCCTCCTCCATTCTCTCTCTATCCGTCCCCACTCCATTCTCTCTCTATCCGTCCCGACTCCATTCCCTCTCTATACGTCCCAACTCCATTCTCTCTCTATCCGTCCCCACTCCATTCCCTCTCTATCCGTCCCCACTCCATTCCCTCTCTATCCGTCCCCACTCAATTCCCGCTCCATCCATCCCCACTCCATTCCCTCTCTATTCGTCCCCACTCCCTTCTCTCTCTATCCGTCCCCACTCCATTCTCTCTCCATCCTTCCCCACTCCATTCCCTTTTTATCCGTCCCCTCTCCATTCTCTCTCTAACCGTCCCCACTCCATTCCCTCTCTATCCATCCCCACTCCATTCCCACTCTATCCGTCCCCACTCCATTCCCACTCTTTCCATCCCCACTCCATTCCCTCTCTATCCGTCCGCACACCATTCTCTCTCTATCCGTCCGCACACCATTCTCTCTCTATCCGTCCACACTCCATTCTCTTTATATCCGTCCCCACTCCATTCTCTCCCTATCCGTCCCCACTCCATTCTCTCTCCATCCGTCCCCACTCCATTCCCTTTCTATCCGTCAACCTCCATTCTCTCTCTATCCGTCCCCACTCCATTCTCTCTCTATCCGTCCCGACTCCATTCCCTCTCTATCCGTCCCCACTCCATTCTCTCTCTATCTGTCCCCACTCCATTCCCTCTCTATCCGTCCCCACTCCATTCCCTCTCTATCCGTCCCCACTCAATTCCCGCCCCATCCATCCCCACTCAATTCCCTCTCTATCCGTCCGCACTCCCTTCTCTCTCTATCCGTCCCCACTCCATTCTCTCTCCATCCTTTCCCACTCCATTCCCATTTTATCCGTCCCCTCTCCATTCTCTCTCTAACCGTCCCCACTCCATTCCCTCTCTATCCATCCCCACTCCATTCCCACTCTATCCGTCCCCACTCCATTCCCACTCTATCCATCCCCACTCCATTCCCTCTCTATCCGTCCGCACACCATTCTCTCTCTATCCGTCCCCACTCCATTCTCTTTATATCCGTCCCCACTCCATTCTCTCCCTATCCATCCCCACTCCATTCTCTCTCGAACCGTCCCCACTCCATTCCCACTCGATCCATCCCCACTCCATTCCCTCTCTATCCGTCCCCACTCCATTCTCTCTCTATCCGTCACCACTCCATTCTCTGTCTATCCGTCCGCACTCCATTCTCTCTATATCCGTCCCCACTCCATTCCCTCCCTATCCGTCCCCACTCCATTCTCTCTCTAACCGTCCCCACTCCATTCTCTCTCCATCTGTCCCCACTCCATTCCCTCTCCATCTGTCCCCACTCCATTCCCGATCTATCCCTCCCCACTCGATTCTCTCTCTTTCCGACCCCATTCCATTCTCTCTCGATCAGACCCCACTCCATTCTCTCTCCATCCGTCCCAACTCCATTCCCTCTCTATCCGTCCGCACTCCATTCCCCCTCTATCCATCCCCACTCCATTCCCTCTCTATCCGTCCCCACTCCCTTCTCTCTCTATCCGTCCCCACTCCATTCTCTCTCCATCCGTCCCCACTCCATTCACTTTATATCCGTCCCCACTCCATTCTCTCTCTAACCGTCCCCACTCCATTCCCTCTCTATCAGTCCCCACTCCATTCCCACTCGATCCATCCCCACTCCATTTCCTCTCTATCGGTCCCCACTCCATTCTCTCTATATCCGTCCCCACTCCATTCTCTCTCTATCCGTCCCCACTCCATTCTCTCTCTGTCGTTCCCCACTCCATTCTCTCTCTATCCGTCCGCACTCCATTCTCTCTCTATCCGTCCCCACTCCATTCTCTCTCTATCCGTCCCCGCTCCATTCTCACTCTATCCTTCCCCACTCCATTTTCTCTCAATCCGTCCCCACTCCATTCTCCCTATCTCCGTCCCCACTCCATTCCCTCTCTACCCGTCCCCACTCCATTTTTTCTCTATCCGCCCCCACTCCATTCCCTCTCTATCCATCCCCACTCCATTCGCGCTCTATCCGTCCCCACTCCATTCTTTCTCTATCTGTCCCCACTCGATTCCCTCTCTATCCGTCCCCACACCATTCTCTCTCTATCCGTCCCCACTCAATTCCCTCTCTATCCGTCCCCACTCCATTCTCTCTATCTGCCCCGACTCCATTCCCTCTCTTCCGTCCCCACTCCATTCCCTCTCTATCCGTCCCCACTCCATTCCCTCTCTATCCATCCCCACTTCATTCCCGCTCTATCCGTCCCCACTCCATTCTCTCTCTATCCGTCCCCACTCGATTCCCTCTCTATCCGTCCCCACTCCATTCTCTCTCTATCCGTCCCAACTCGATTCCCTCTCTACCCGTCCCCAGTCCATTCCCTCTCTATCCGTCCCCACTCCCTTCTCTCTCTATCCGTCGCCACTCCATTCTCTCTCTATCTGTCCCCACTGCATTCCCTTTCTATCCGTCCCTACTCCATTCTATCTCTATCCGTCCCCACTCCATTCTCTCTCTATCCGTCCCCACTCAATTCCCTCTCTATCCGTCCCCACTCCATTCTCTCTCTATCCGTCCCCACTCCATTCCCTCTCTATCCGTCCCTACTCCATTCCCTCTCTATCTGTCCCCACTCCATTCCCGATCTATCCCTCCCCACTCGATTCTCTCTATCCGACCCCATTCCATTCTCTCTCTATCCGACCCCACTCCATTCTCTCACCATCCGTCCCCACTCCATTCCCTCTCTATCCATCCCCACTCCATTCCCGCTCTATCCATCCCCACTCCATTCCCTCTCTATCCGTCCACACTCCCTTCTCTCTCTATCCATCCCCACTCCATTCTCTCTCCATCCGTCCCCACACCATTCCCTTTCTATCCGTCCCTCCTCCATTCTCTCTCTATCCGTCCCCACTCCATTCTCTCTCTATCTGTCCCCACTACATTCCCTCTCTATCCGTCCCCACTCCATTCCCTCTCTATCCGTCCACACTCCATTCCCTCTCTATCCGTCCCCACTCAATTCCCGCTCCATCCATCCCCACTCCATTCCCTCTCTATCCGTCCCCACTCCCTTCTCTCTCTATCCGTCCCCACTCCATTCTCTCTCCATCCTTCCCCACTCCATTCCCTTTTTATCCGTCCCCTCTCCATTCTCTCTCTAACCGTCCCCACTCCATTCCCTCTCTATCCATCCCCACTCCATTCCCACTCTATCCGTCCCCACACCATTCCCACTCTATCCATCCCCACTCCATTCCCTCTCTATCCGTCCCCTCTCCATTCTCTCTCTATCCGTCCGCACACCATTCTCTCTCTATCCGTCCGCACACCATTCTCTCTCTATCCGTCCCGACTCCATTCTCTCTCTATCCGTCCCCACTCCATTCTCTCTCTATCCGTCACCATTCCATTCTCTCTCTATCCATCCCCACTCCCTTCTCTCTCTATCCGTCCCCACTCCATTCACTTTCTATCCGTCCCCACTCCATTCCCACTCTATCCATCCCCACTCCATTCCCTCTCTATCCGTCCCCACTCCATTCTCTCTATATCCGTCCCCACTCCATTCTCTCTCTATCCGTCGCCACTCCATTCTCTCTCTATCGTTCCCCACTCCATTCTCTCTCTATCCGTCCGCACTCCATTCTCTCTCTATCCGTCCCCACTCCATTCCCACTCTATCCGTCCCCACTCCATTCCCACTCTATCCATCCCCACTCCATTCCCTCTCTATCCGTCCGCACACCATTCTCTCTCTATCCGTCCGCACACCATTCTCTCTCTATCCGTCCCCACTCCATTCTCTTTATATCCGTCCCCACTCCATTCTCTCCCTATCCGTCCCCACTCCATTCTCTCTCGAACCGTCCCCACTCCATTCCTACTCGATCCATCCCCACTCCATTCCCTCTCTATCCGTCCCCACTCCATTCTCTCTCTATCCGTCACCACTCCATTCTCTCTCTATCCGTCCGCACTCCATTCTCTCTATATCCGTCCCCACTCCATTCCCTCCCTATCCGTCCCCACTCCATTCTCTCTCTAACCGTCCCCACTCCATTCTCTCTCCATCTGTCCCCACTCCATTCCCTCTCCATCTGTCCCCACTCCATTCCCGATCTATCCCTCCCCACTCGATTCTCTCTCTTTCCGACCCCATTCCATTCTCTCTCGATCAGAACCCACTCCATTCTCTCGCCATCCGTCCCAACTCCATTCCCTCTCTATCCGTCCGCACTCCATTCCCCCTCTATCCATCCCCACTCCATTCCCTCTCTATCCATCCCCACTCCCTTCTCTCTCTATCCGTCCCCACTCCATTCACTTTCTATCCGTCCCCACTCCATTCCCATTCTATCCATCCCCACTCCATTCCCTCTCTATCAGTCCCCACTCCATTCCCACTCGATCCATCCCCACTCCATTTCCTCTCTATCGGTCCCCACTCCATTCTCTCTATATCCGTCCCCACTCCATTCTCTCTCTATCCGTCCCCACTCCATTCTCTCTCTGTCGTTCCCCACTCCATTCTCTCTCTATCCGTCCGCACTCCATTCTCTCTCTATCCGTCCCCACTCCATTCTCTCTCTATCCGTCCCCGCTCCATTCTCACTCTATCCTTCCCCACTCCATTTTCTCTCAATCCGTCCCCACTCCATTCTCCCTATCTCCGTCCCCACTCCATTCCCTCTCTACCCGTCCCCACTCCATTTTTTCTCTATCCGCCCCCACTCCATTCCCTCTCTATCCATCCCCACTCCATTCGCGCTCTATCCGTCCCCACTCCATTCTTTCTCTATCCGTCCCCACTCGATTCCCTCTCTATCCGTCCCCACACCATTCTCTCTCTATCCGTCCCCACTCAATTCCCTCTCTATCCGTCCCCACTCCATTCTCTCTATCTGCCCCGACTCCATTCCCTCTCTTCCGTCCCCACTCCATTCCCTCTCTATCCGTCCCCACTCCATTCCCTCTCTATCCATCCCCACTTCATTCCCGCTCTATCCGTCCCCACTCCATTCTCTCTCTATCCGTCCCCACTCGATTCCCTCTCTATCCGTCCCCAATCCATTCTCTCTCTATCCGTCCCCACTCGATTCCCTCTCTACCCGTCCCCAGTCCATTCCCTCTCTATCCGTCCCCACTCCCTTCTCTCTCTATCCGTCCCCACTCCATTCTCTCTCTATCCGTCCCCACTCCATTCTCTCTCTATCCGTCACCACTCCATTCTCTCTCTATCCGTCCGCACTCCATTCTCTCTATATCCGTCCCCACTCCATTCCCTCCCTATCCGTCCCCACTCCATTCTCTCTCTAACCGTCCCCACTCCATTCTCTCTCCATCTGTCCCCACTCCATTCCCTCTCCATCTGTCCCCACTCCATTCCCGATCTATCCCTCCCCACTCGATTCTCTCTCTTTCCGACCCCATTCCATTCTCTCTCGATCAGAACCCACTCCATTCTCTCGCCATCCGTCCCAACTCCATTCCCTCTCTATCCGTCCGCACTCCATTCCCCCTCTATCCATCCCCACTCCATTCCCTCTCTATCCATCCCCACTCCCTTCTCTCTCTATCCGTCCCCACTCCATTCACTTTCTATCCGTCCCCACTCCATTCCCATTCTATCCATCCCCACTCCATTCCCTCTCTATCAGTCCCCACTCCATTCCCACTCGATCCATCCCCACTCCATTTCCTCTCTATCGGTCCCCACTCCATTCTCTCTATATCCGTCCCCACTCCATTCTCTCTCTATCCGTCCCCACTCCATTCTCTCTCTGTCGTTCCCCACTCATTCTCTCTCTATCCGTCCGCACTCCATTCTCTCTCTATCCGTCCCCACTCCATTCTCTCTCTATCCGTCCCCGCTCCATTCTCACTCTATCCTTCCCCACTCCATTTTCTCTCAATCCGTCCCCACTCCATTCTCCCTATCTCCGTCCCCACTCCATTCCCTCTCTACCCGTCCTCACTCCATTTTTTCTCTATCCGCCCCCACTCCATTCCCTCTCTATCCATCCCCACTCGATTCGCGCTCTATCCGTCCCCACTCCATTCTTTCTCTATCCGTCCCCACTCGATTCCCTCTCTATCCGTCCCCACACCATTCTCTCTCTATCCGTCCCCACTCAATTCCCTCTCTTTCCGTCCCCACTCCATTCTCTCTATCTGCCCCGACTCCATTCCCTCTCTTCCGTCCCCACTCCATTCCCTCTCTATCCGTCCCCACTCCATTCCCTCTCTATCCATCCCCACTTCATTCCCGCTCTATCCGTCCCCACTCCATTCTCTCTCTATCCGTCCCCACTCGATTCCCTCTCTATCCGTCCCCACTCCATTCTCTCTCTATCCGTCCCCACTCGATTCCCTCTCTACCCGTCCCCAGTCCATTCCCTCTCTATCCGACCCCATTCCATTCTCTCTCTATCCGACCCCACTCCATTCTCTCACCATCCGTCCCCACTCCATTCTCTCTCTATCCGTCCCCACTCCATTCCCTCTCTATCCGTCCCTACTCCATTCCCTCTCTATCTGTCCCCACTCCATTCCCGCTCTATCCATCCCCACTCCATTCCCTCTCTATCCGTCCCCACTCCCTTCTCTCTCTATCCATCCCCACTCCATTCTCTCTCCATCCGTCCCCACACCATTCCCTTTCTATCCGTCCCTCCTCCATTCTCTCTCTATCCGTCCCCACTCCATTCTCTCTCTATCTGTCCCCACTACATTCCCTCTCTATCCGTCCCCACTCCATTCCCTCTCTATCCGTCCACACTCCATTCCCTCTCTATCCGTCCCCACTCAATTCCCGCTCCATCCATCCCCACTCCATTCCCTCTCTATCCGTCCCCACTCCCTTCTCTCTCTATCCGTCCCCACTCCATTCTCTCTCCATCCTTCCCCACTCCATTCCCTTTTTATCCGTCCCCTCTCCATTCTCTCTCTAACCGTCCCCACTCCATTCCCTCTCTATCCATCCCCACTCCATTCCCACTCTATCCGTCCCCACACCATTCCCACTCTATCCATCCCCACTCCATTCCCTCTCTATCCGTCCCCTCTCCATTCTCTCTCTATCCGTCCGCACACCATTCTCTCTCTATCCGTCCGCACACCATTCTCTCTCTATCCGTCCCGACTCCATTCTCTCTCTATCCGTCCCCACTCCATTCTCTCTCTATCCGTCACCATTCCATTCTCTCTCTATCCATCCCCACTCCCTTCTCTCTCTATCCGTCCCCACTCCATTCACTTTCTATCCGTCCCCACTCCATTCCCACTCTATCCATCCCCACTCCATTCCCTCTCTATCCGTCCCCACTCCATTCTCTCTATATCCGTCCCCACTCCATTCTCTCTCTATCCGTCGCCACTCCATTCTCTCTCTATCGTTCCCCACTCCATTCTCTCTCTATCCGTCCGCACTCCATTCTCTCTCTATCCGTCCCCACTCCATTCCCACTCTATCCGTCCCCACTCCATTCCCACTCTATCCATCCCCACTCCATTCCCTCTCTATCCGTCCGCACACCATTCTCTCTCTATCCGTCCGCACACCATTCTCTCTCTATCCGTCCCCACTCCATTCTCTTTATATCCGTCCCCACTCCATTCTCTCCCTATCCGTCCCCACTCCATTCTCTCTCTATCCGTCACCACTCCATTCTCTCTCTATCCGTCCGCACTCCATTCTCTCTATATCCGTCCCCACTCCATTCCCTCCCTATCCGTCCCCACTCCATTCTCTCTCTAACCGTCCCCACTCCATTCTCTCTCCATCTGTCCCCACTCCATTCCCTCTCCATCTGTCCCCACTCCATTCCCGATCTATCCCTCCCCACTCGATTCTCTCTCTTTCCGACCCCATTCCATTCTCTCTCGATCAGAACCCACTCCATTCTCTCGCCATCCGTCCCAACTCCATTCCCTCTCTATCCGTCCGCACTCCATTCCCCCTCTATCCATCCCCACTCCATTCCCTCTCTATCCATCCCCACTCCCTTCTCTCTCTATCCGTCCCCACTCCATTCACTTTCTATCCGTCCCCACTCCATTCCCATTCTATCCATCCCCACTCCATTCCCTCTCTATCCGTCCCCACTCCATTCTCTCTCTATCCGTCACCACTCCATTCTCTCTCTATCCGTCCGCACTCCATTCTCTCTATATCCGTCCCCACTCCATTCCCTCCCTATCCGTCCCCACTCCATTCTCTCTCTAACCGTCCCCACTCCATTCTCTCTCCATCTGTCCCCACTCCATTCCCTCTCCATCTGTCCCCACTCCATTCCCGATCTATCCCTCCCCACTCGATTCTCTCTCTTTCCGACCCCATTCCATTCTCTCTCGATCAGAACCCACTCCATTCTCTCGCCATCCGTCCCAACTCCATTCCCTCTCTATCCGTCCGCACTCCATTCCCCCTCTATCCATCCCCACTCCATTCCCTCTCTATCCATCCCCACTCCCTTCTCTCTCTATCCGTCCCCACTCCATTCACTTTCTATCCGTCCCCACTCCATTCCCATTCTATCCATCCCCACTCCATTCCCTCTCTATCCGTCCCCACTCCATTCTCTCTATATCCGTCCCCACTGCATTCTCTCTCTATCCGTCGCCACTCCATTCTCTCTCTATCGTTCCCCACTCCATTCTCTCTCTATCCGTCCGCACTCCATTCTCTCTCTATCCGTCCCCACTCCATTCCCTCTCTATCCATCCCCACTCCATTCTCTCTCTATCCGTCCCCACTCCATTCTCTCTCTATCCGTCCCGACTCCATTCCCTCTCTATCCGTCCCCACTCCATTCTCTCTCTATCCGTCCCCACTCCATTCCCTCTCTATCCGTCCCCACTCCATTCCCTCTCTATCCGTCCCCACTCAATTCCCGCTCCATCCATCCCCACTCAATTCCCTCTCTATCTGTCCCCACTCCCTTCTCTCTCTATCCGTCCCCACTCCATTCTCTCTCCATCCTTCCCCACTCCATTCCCTTTTTATCCGTCCACTCTCCATTCTCTCTCTAACCGTCCCCAATCCATTCCCTCTCTATCCATCCCCACTCCATTCCCACTCTATCCGTCCCCACTCCATTCCCACTCTATCCATCCCGACTCCATTCCCTCTCTATCCGTCCGCACACCATTCTCTCTCTATCCGTCCGCACACCATTCTCTCTCTATCCGTCCCCACTCCATTCTCTTGATATCCGTCCCCACTCCATTCTCTCCCTATCCGTCCCCACTCCATTCTCTCTCGAACCGTCCCCGCTCCATTCCCACTCGATCCATCCCCACTCCATTCCCTCTCTATCCGTCCCCACTCCATTCTCTCTCTATCCGTCACCACTCCATTCTCTCTCTATCCGTCCGCACTCCATTCTCTCTATATCCGTCCCCACTCCATTCCCTCCCTATCCGTCCCCACTCCATTCTCTCTCTAACCGTCCCCACTCCATCCTCTCTCCATCTGTCCCCACTCCATTCCCGATCTATCCCTCCCCACTCGATTCTCTCTCTATCCGTCCCCACTCCATTCCCTCTCTATCCGTCCCTACTCCATTCCCTCTCTATCTGTCCCCACTCCATTCCCGATCTATCCCTCCCCACTCGATTCTCTCTATCCGACCCCATTCCATTCTCTTTCTATCCGACCCCACTCCATTCTCTCACCATCTGTCCCCACTCCATTCCCTCTCTATCCATCCCCACTCCATTCCCGCTCTATCCGTCCCCACTCCATTCCCTCTCTATCCGTCCCCACTCCCTTCTCTCTCAATCCGTCCCCACTCCATTCTCTCTCCATCCGTCCCCACTCCATTCCCTTTCTATCCGTCCCTCCTCCATTCTCTCTCTATCCGTCCCCACTCCATTCTCTCTCTATCCGTCCCGACTCCATTCCCTCTCTATCCGTCCCCACTCCATTCTCTCTCTATCCGTCCCCACTCCATTCCCTCTCTATCCGTCCCCACTCCATTCCCTCTCTATCCGTCCCCACTCAATTCCCGCTCCATCCATCCCCACTCCATTCCCTCTCTATTCGTCCCCACTCCCTTCTCTCTCTATCCGTCCCCACTCCATTCTCTCTCCATCCTTCCCCACTCCATTCCCTTTTTATCCGTCCCCTCTCCATTCTCTCTCTAACCGTCCCCACTCCATTCCCTCTCTATCCATCCCCACTCCATTCCCACTCTATCTGCCCCGACTCCATTCCCTCTCTTCCGTCCCCACTCCATTCCCTCTCTATCCGTCCCCACTCCATTCCCTCTCTATCCATCCCCACTTCATTCCCGCTCTATCCGTCCCCACTCCATTCTCTCTCTATCCGTCCCCACTCGATTCCCTCTCTATCCGTCCCCACTCCATTCTCTCTCTATCCGTCCCCACTCGATTCCCTCTCTACCCGTCCCCAGTCCATTCCCTCTCTATCCGTCCCCACTCCCTTCTCTCTCTATCCGTCCCCACTCCATTCTCTCTCTATCTGTCCCCACTGCATTCCCTTTCTATCCGTCCCTACTCCATTCTATCTCTCTCCGTCCCCACTCCATTCTCTCTCTATCCGTCCCCACTCAATTCCCTCTCTATCCGTCCCCACTCCATTCTCTCTCTATCCGTCCCCACTCCATTCCCTCTCTATCCGTCCCTACTCCATTCCCTCTCTATCTGTCCCCACTCCATTCCCGATCTATCCCTCCCCACTCGATTCTCTCTATCCGACCCCATTCCATTCTCTCTCTATCCGACCCCACTCCATTCTCTCACCATCCGTCCCCACTCCATTCCCTCTCTATCCATCCCCACTCCATTCCCGCTCTATCCATCCCCACTCCATTCCCTCTCTATCCGTCCCCACTCCCTTCTCTCTCTATCCATCCCCACTCCATTCTCTCTCCATCCGTCCCCACACCATTCCCTTTCTATCCGTCCCTCCTCCATTCTCTCTCTATCCGTCCCCACTCCATTCTCTCTCTATCTGTCCCCACTGCATTCCCTCTCTATCCGTCCCCACTCCATTCCCTCTCTATCCATCCACACTCCATTCCCTCTCTATCCGTCCCCACTCAATTCCCGCTCCATCCATCCCCACTCCATTCCCTCTCTATCCGTCCCCACTCCCTTCTCTCTCTATCCGTCCCCACTCCATTCTCTCTCCATCCTTCCCCACTCCATTCCCTTTTTATCCGTCCCCTCTCCATTCTCTCTCTAACCGTCCCCACTCCATTCCCTCTCTATCCATCCCCACTCCATTCCCACTCTATCCGTCCCCACACCATTCCCACTCTATCCATCCCCACTCCATTCCCTCTCTATCCGTCCCCTCTCCATTCTCTCTCTATCCGTCCGCACACCATTCTCTCTCTATCCGTCCGCACACCATTCTCTCTCTATCCGTCCCGACTCCATTCTCTCTCTATCCGTCCCCGCTCCATTCTCTCTCTATCGGTCCCCACTCCATTCTCTTTATATCCGTCCCCACTCCATTCTCTCCCTATCCGTCCCCACTCCATTCTCTCTCTAACCGTCCCCACTCCATTCCCACTAGATCCATCCCCACTCCATTCCCCCTCTATCCGTCCCCACTCCATTCTCTCTCTATCCGTCACCATTCCATTCTCTCTCTATCCGTCCGCACTCCATTCTCTCTATATCCATCCCCACTCCATTCCCTCCCTATCCGTGCCCACTCCATTCTCTCTCTAACCGTCCCCACTCGATTCTCTCTCCATCTGTCCCCACTCCATTCCCTCTCCATCTGTCCCCACTCCATTCCCGATCTATCCCTCCCCACTCGATTCTCTCTCTATCTGACCCCATTGCATTCTCCCTCTATCAGACCCCACTCCATTCTCTCTCCATCCGTCCCCACTCCATTCCCTCTCTATCCGTCCGCACTCCATTCCCCCTCTATCCATCCCCACTCCATTCCCTCTCTATCCATCCCCACACCCTTCTCTCTCTATCCGTCCCCACTCCATTCACTTTCTATCCGTCCCCACCCCATTCCCACTCTATCCATCCCCACTCCATTCCCTCTCTATCCGTCCCCACTCCATTCTCTCTATATCCGTCCCCACTCCATTCTCTCTCTATCCGTCGCCACTCCATTCTCTCTCTATCGTTCCCCACTCCATTCTCTCTCTATCCGTCCGCACTCCATTCTCTCTCTATCCGTCCCCACTCCATTCCCTCCCTATCCGTCCCCACTCCATTCTCTCTCTATCCGTCCCCACTCCATTCTCTCTCTATCCGTCCCGACTCCATTCCCTCTCTATCCGTCCCCACTCCATTCTCTCTCTATCCGTCCCCACTCCATTCCCTCTCTATCCGTCCCCACTCCATTCCCTCTCTATCTGTCCCCACTCAATTCCCGCTCCATCCATCCCCACTCAATTCCCTCTCTATCTGTCCCCACTCCCTTCTCTCTCTATCCGTCCCCACTCCATTCTCTCTCCATCCTTCCCCACTCCATTCCCTTTTTATCCGTCCCCTCTCCATTCTCTCCCTAACCGTCCCCACGCCATTCCCTCTCTATCCATCCCCACTCCATTCCCACTCTATCCGTCCCCACTCCATTCCCACTCTATCCATCCCCACTCCATTCCCTCTCTATCCGTCCGCACACCATTCTCTCTCTATCCGTCCGCACACCATTCTCTCTCTATCCGTCCCCACTCCATTCTCTTGATATCCGTCCCCACTCCATTCTCTCCCTATCCGTCCCCACTCCATTCTCTCTCGAACCGTCCCCACTCCATTGCCACTCGATCCATCCCCACTCCATTCCCTCTCTATCCGTCCCCACTCCATTCTCTCTCTATCCGTCACCACTCCATTCTCTCTCCATCCGTCCGCACTCCATTCTCTCTATATCCGTCCCCACTCCATTCCCTCCCTATCCGTCCCCACTCCATTCTCTCTCGAACCGTCCCCACTCCATTCTCTCTCCAGCTGTCCCCACTCCATTCCCTCTCCATCTGTCCCCACTCCATTCCCGATCTATCCCTCCCCACTCGATTCTCTCTCTATCCGTCCCCACTCCATTCCCTCTCTATCCGTCCCTACTCCATTCCCTCTCTATCTGTCCCCACTCCATTCCCGATCTATCCCTCCCCACTCGATTCTCTCTATCCGACCCCATTCCATTCTCTTTCTATCCGACCCCACTCCATTCTCTCACCATCTGTCCCCACTCCATTCCCTCTCTATCCATCCCCACTCCATTCCCGCTCTATCCGTCCCCACTCCATTCCCTGTCTATCCGTCCCCACTCCCTTCTCTCTCAATCCGTCCCCACTCCATTCTCTCTCCATCCGTCCCCACTCCATTCCCTTTCTATCCGTCCCTCCTCCATTCTCTCTCTATCCGTCCCCACTCCATTCTCTCTCTATCCGTCCCGACTCCATTCCCTCTCTATCCGTCCCCACTCCATTCTCTCTCTATCTGTCCCCACTCCATTCCCTCTCTATCCGTCCCCACTCCATTCCCTCTCTATCCGTCCCCACTCAATTCCCGCCCCATCCATCCCCACTCAATTCCCTCTCTATCCGTCCCCACTCCCTTCTCTCTCTATCCGTCCCTACTCCATTCTCTCTCCATCCTTTCCCACTCCATTCCCATTTTATCCGTCCCCTCTCCATTCTCTCTCTAACCGTCCCCACTCCATTCCCTCTCTATCCATCCCCACTCCATTCCCACTCTATCCGTCCCCACTCCATTCCCACTCTATCCATCCCCACTCCATTCCCTCTCTATCCGTCCGCACACCATTCTCTCTCTATCCGTCCCCACTCCATTCTCTTTATATCCGTCCCCACTCCATTCTCTCCCTATCCGTCCCCACTCCATTCTCTCTCGAACCGTCCCCACTCCATTCCCACTCGATCCATCCCCACTCCATTCCCTCTCTATCCGTCCCCACTCCATTCTCTGTCTATCCGTCACCACTCCATTCTCTCTCTATCCGTCCGCACTCCATTCTCTCTATATCCGTCCCCACTCCATTCCCTCCCTATCCGTCCCCACTCCATTCTCTCTCTAACCGTCCCCACTCCATTCTCTCTCCATCTGTCCCCACTCCATTCCCTCTCCATCTGTCCCCACTCCATTCCCGATCTATCCCTCCCCACTCGATTCTCTCTCTTTGCGACCCCATTCCATTCTCTCTCGATCAGACCCCACTCCATTCTCTCTCCATCCGTCCCAACTCCATTCCCTCTCTATCCGTCCGCACTCCATTCCCCCTCTATCCATCCCCACTCCATTCCCTCTCTATCCGTCCCCACTCCCTTCTCTCTCTATCCGTCCCCACTCCATTCTCTCTCCATCCGTCCCCACTCCATTCACTTTATATCCGTCCCCACTCCATTCTCTCTCTAACCGTCCCCACTCCATTCCCTCTCTATCAGTCCCCACTCCATTCCCACTCGATCCATCCCCACTCCATTTCCTCTCTATCGGTCCCCACTCCATTCTCTCTATATCCGTCCCCACTCCATTCTCTCTCTATCCGTCCGCACTCCATTCTCTCTCTGTCGTTCCCCACTCCATTCTCTCTCTATCCGTCCGCACTCCATTCTCTCTCTATCCGTCCCCACTCCATTCTCTCTCTATCCGTCCCCGCTCCATTCTCACTCTATCCTTCCCCACTCCATTTTCTCTCAATCCGTCCCCACTCCATTCTCCCTATCTCCGTCCCCACTCCATTCCCTCTCTACCCGTCCCCACTCCATTTTTTCTCTATCCGCCCCCACTCCATTCCCTCTCTATCCATCCCCACTCCATTCGCGCTCTATCCGTCCCCACACCATTCTTTCTCTATCCGTCCCCACTCGATTCCCTCTCTATCCGTCCCCACTCCATTCTCTCTCTATCCGTCCCCACTCAATTCCCTCTCTATCCGTCCCCACTCCATTCTCTCTATCTGCCCCGACTCCATTCCCTCTCTTCCGTCCCCACTCCATTCCCTCTCTATCCGTCCCCACTCCATTCCCTCTCTATCCATCCCCACTTCATTCCCGCTCTATCCGTCCCCACTCCATTCTCTCTCTATCCGTCCCCACTCGATTCCCTCTCTATCCGTCCCCACTCCATTCTCTCTCTATCCGTCCCCACTCGATTCCCTCTCTACCCGTCCCCAGTCCATTCCCTCTCTATCCGTCCCCACTCCCTTCTCTCTCTATCCGTCCCCACTCCATTCTCTCTCTATCTGTCCCCACTGCATTCCCTTTCTATCCGTCCCTACTCCATTCTATCTCTCTCCGTCCCCACTCCATTCTCTCTCTATCCGTCCCCACTCAATTCCCTCTCTATCCGTCCCCACTCCATTCTCTCTCTATCCGTCCCCACTCCATTCCCTCTCTATCCGTCCCTACTCCATTCCCTCTCTATCTGTCCCAACTCGATTCTCTCTATCCGACCCCATTCCATTCTCTCTCTATCCGACCCCACTCCATTCTCTCACCATCCGTCCCCACTCCATTCCCTCTCTATCCATCCCCACTCCATTCCCGCTCTATCCATCCCCACTCCATTCCCTCTCTATCCGTCCCCACTCCCTTCTCTCTCTATCCATCCCCACTCCATTCTCTCTCCATCCGTCCCCACACCATTCCCTTTCTATCCGTCCCTCCTCCATTCTCTCTCTATCCGTCCCCACTCCATTCTCTCTCTATCTGTCCCCACTACATTCCCTCTCTATCCGTCCCCACTCCATTCCCTCTCTATCCATCCACACTCCATTCCCTCTCTATCCGTCCCCACTCAATTCCCGCTCCATCCATCCCCACTCCATTCCCTCTCTATCCGTCCCCACTCCCTTCTCTCTCTATCCGTCCCCACTCCATTCTCTCTCCATCCTTCCCCACTCCATTCCCTTTTTATCCGTCCCCTCTCCATTCTCTCTCTAACCGTCCCCACTCCATTCCCTCTCTATCCATCCCCACTCCATTCCCACTCTATCCGTCCCCACACCATTCCCACTCTATCCATCCCCACTCCATTCCCTCTCTATCCGTCCCCTCTCCATTCTCTCTCTATCCGTCCGCACACCATTCTCTCTCTATCCGTCCGCACACCATTCTCTCTCTATCCGTCCCGACTCCATTCTCTCTCTATCCGTCCCCGCTCCATTCTCTCTCTATCGGTCCCCACTCCATTCTCTTTATATCCGTCCCCACTCCATTCTCTCCCTATCCGTCCCCACTCCATTCTCTCTCTAACCGTCCCCACTCCATTCCCACTAGATCCATCCCCACTCAATTCCCCCTCTATCCGTCCCCACTCTATTCTCTCTCTATCCGTCACCATTCCATTCTCTCTCTATCCGTCCGCACTCCATTCTCTCTATATCCATCCCCACTCCATTCCCTCCCTATCCGTGCCCACTCCATTCTCTCTCTAACCGTCCCCACTCGATTCTCTCTCCATCTGTCCCCACTCCATTCCCTCTCCATCTGTCCCCACTCCATTCCCGATCTATCCCTCCCCACTCGATTCTCTCTCTATCCGACCCCATTGCATTCTCCCTCTATCAGACCCCACTCCATTCTCTCTCCATCCGTCCCCACTCCATTCCCTCTCTATCCGTCCGCACTCCATTCCCCCTCTATCCATCCCCACTCCATTCCCTCTCTATCCATCCCCACTCCCTTCTCTCTCTATCCGTCCCCACTCCATTCACTTTCTATCCGTCCCCACCCCATTCCCACTCTATCCATCCCCACTCCATTCCCTCTCTATCCGTCCCCACTCCATTCTCTCTATATCCGTCCCCACTCCATTCTCTCTCTATCCGTCGCCACTCCATTCTCTCTCTATCGTTCCCCACTCCATTCTCTCTCTATCCGTCCGCACTCCATTCTCTCTCTATCCGTCCCCACTCCATTCCCTCTCTATCCGTCCCCACTCCATTCTCTCTCTATCCGTCCCCACTCCATTCTCTCTCTATCCGTCCCGACTCCATTCCCTCTCTATCCGTCCCCACTCCATTCTCTCTCTATCCGTCCCCACACCATTCCCTCTCTATCCGTCCCCACTCCATTCCCTCTCTATCCGTCCCCACTCAATTCCCGCTCCATCCATCCCCACTCAATTCCCTCTCTATCTGTCCCCACTCCCTTCTCTCTCTATCCGTCCCCACTCCATTCTCTCTCCATCCTTCCCCACTCCATTCCCTTTTTATCCGTCCCCTCTCCATTCTCTCCCTAACCGTCCCCACGCCATTCCCTCTCTATCCATCCCCACTCCATTCCCACTCTATCCGTTTCCACTCCATTCCCACTCTATCCATCCCCACTCCATTCCCTCTCTATCCGTCCGCACACCATTCTCTCTCTATCCGTCCGCACACCATTCTCTCTCTATCCGTCCCCACTCCATTCTCTTGATATCCGTCCCCACTCCATTCTCTCCCTATCCGTCCCCACTCCATTCTCTCTCGAACCGTCCCCACTCCATTCCCACTCGATCCATCCCCACTCCATTCCCTCTCTATCCGTCCCCACTCCATTCTCTCTCTATCCGTCACCACTCCATTCTCTCTCTATCCGTCCGCACTCCATTCTCTCTATATCCGTCCCCACTCCATTCCCTCCCTATCCGTCCCCACTCCATTCTCTCTCTAACCGTCCCCACTCCATTCTCTCTCCAGCTGTCCCCACTCCATTCCCTCTCCATCTGTCCCCACTCCATTCCCGATCTATCCCTCCCCACTCGATTCTCTCTCTATCCGTCCCCACTCCATTCCCTCTCTATCCGTCCCTACTCCATTCCCTCTCTATCTGTCCCCACTCCATTCCCGATCTATCCCTCCCCACTCGATTCTCTCTATCCGACCCCATTCCATTCTCTTTCTATCCGACCCCACTCCATTCTCTCACCATCTGTCCCCACTCCATTCCCTCTCTATCCATCCCCACTCCATTCCCGCTCTATCCGTCCCCACTCCATTCCCTCTCTATCCGTCCCCACTCCCTTCTCTCTCAATCCGTCCCCACTCCATTCTCTCTCCATCCGTCCCCACTCCATTCCCTTTCTATCCGTCCCTCCTCCATTCTCTCTCTATCCGTCCCCACTCCATTCTCTCTCTATCCATCCCGACTCCATTCCCTCTCTATCCGTCCCCACTCCATTCTCTCTCTATCCGTCCCCACTCCATTCCCTCTCTATCCGTCCCCACTCTATTCCCTCTCTATCCGTCCCCACTAAATTCCCGCTCCATCCATCCCCACTCCATTCCCTCTCTATCCGTCCCCACTCCCTTCTCTCTCTATCCGTCCCCACTCCATTCTCTCTCCATCCTTCCCCACTCCATTCCCTTTTTATCCGTCCCCTCTCCATTCTCTCTCTAACCGTCCCCACTCCATTCCCTCTCTATCCATCCCCACTCCATTCCCACTCTATCCGTCCCCACTCCATTCCCACTCTATCCATCCCCACTCCATTCCCTCTCTATCTGTCCGCACACCATTCTCTCTCTATCCGTCCGCACACCATTCTCTCTCTATCCGTCCACACTCCATTCTCTTTATATCCGTCCCCACTCCATTCTCTCCCTATCCGTCCCCACTCCATTCTCTCTCCATCCGTCCCCACTCCATTCCCTTTCTATCCGTCCCTCCTACATTCTCTCTCTATCCTCCCCACTCCATTCTCTCTCTATCCGTCCCGACTCCATTCCCTCTCTATCCGTCCCCACTCCATTCTCTCTCTATCCGTCCCCACTCCATTCCCTCTCTATCCTTCCCCACTCCATTCCCTCTCTATCCGTCCCCACTCAATTCCCGCCCCATCCATCCCCACTCAATTCCCTCTCTATCCGTCCCCACTCCCTTCTCTCTCTATCTGTCCCCACTCCATTCTCTCTCCATCCTTCCCCACTCCATTCCCTTTTTATCCGTCCCCTCTCCATTCTCTCTCTAACCGTCCCCACTCCATTCCCTCTCTATCCATCCCCACTCCATTCCCACTCTATCCGTCCCCACTCCATTCCCACTCTATCCATCCCCACTCCATTCCCTCTCTATCCGTCCGCACACCATTCTCTCTCTATCCGTCCGCGCACCATTCTCTCTCTATCCGTCCCCACTCCATTCTCTTTATATCCGTCCCCACTCCATTCTCTCCCTATCCGTCCCCACTCCATTCTCTCTCGAACCGTCCCCACTCCATTCCCACTCGATCCATCCCCACTCCATTCCCTCTCTATCCGTCCCCACTCCATTCTCTCTCTATCCGTCACCACTCCATTCTCTCTATATCCGTTCCCACTCCATTCCCTCCCTATCCGTCCCCACTCCATTCTCTCTCTAACCGTCCCCACTCCATTCTCTCTCCATATGTCCCCACTCCATTCCCTCTCCATCTGTCCCCACTCCATTCCCGATCTATCCCTCCCCACTCGATTCTCTCTCTATCCGACCCCATTCCATTCTCGCTCGATCAGACCCCACTCCATTCTCTCTCCATCCGTCCCAACTCCATTCCCTCTCTATCCGTCCGCTCTCCATTCCCCCTCTATCCATCCCCACTCCATTCCCTCTCTATCCGTCCCCACTCCCTTCTCTCTCTATCCGTCCCCACTCCATTCTCTCTCCATCCGTCCCCAGTCCATTCACTTTATATCCGTCCCCACTCCATTCTCTCTCTAACCGTCCCCACTCCATTCCCTCTCTATCAGTCCCCACTCCATTCCCACTCGATCCATCCCCACTCCATTCCCTCTCTATCCGTCCCCACTCCATTCTCTCTATATCCGTCCCCACTCCATTCTCTCTCTATCCGTCCCCACTCCATTCTCTCTCTGTCGTTCCCCACTCCATTCTCTCTCTATCTGTCCGTACTCCATTCTCTCTCTATCCGTCCCCACACCATTCTCTCTCTATCCGTCCCCGCTCCATTCTCACTCTATCCTTCCCCACTCCATTTTCTCTCAATCCGTCCCCACTCCATTCTCCCTATCTCCGTCCCCACTCCATTCCCTCTCTACCCGTCCCCACTCCATTTTTTCTCTAACCGCCCCCACTCCATTCCCTCTCTATCCATCCCCACTCCATTCGCGCTCTATCCGTCCCCACTCCATTCTTTCTCTATCCGTCCCCACTCGATTCCCTCTCTATCCGTCCCCACTCCATTCTCTCTCTATCCGTCCCCACTCGATTCCCTCTCTATCCGTCCCCACTCCATTCTCTCTATCTGCCCCGACTCCATTCCCTCTCTTCCGTCCCCACTCCATTCCCTCTCTATCCGTCCCCACTCCATTCCCTCTCTATCCATCCCCACTTCAGTCCCGCTCTATCCGTCCCCACTCCATTCTCTCTCTCTCCGTCCCCACTCGATTCCCTCTCTATCCGTCCCCACTCCATTCTCTCTCTATCCGTCCCCACTCGATTCCCTCTCTACCCGTCCCCACTCCATTCCCTCTCTATCCGTCCCCACTCCCTTCTCTCTCTATCCGTCCCCACTCCATTCTCTCTCTATCTGTCCCCACTGCATTCCCTTTCTATCCGTCCCTACTCCATTCTATCTCTATCCGTCCCCACTCCATTCCCTCTCTATCCGTCCCCACTCAATTCCCTCTCTATCCGTCCCCACTCCATTCTCTCTCTATCCGTCCCCACTCCATTCCCTCTCTATCCGTCCCCACTCCATTCCCTCTCTATCTGTCCCCACTCGATTCTCTCTATCCGACCCCATTCTATTCTCTCTCTATCCGACCCCACTCCATTCTCTCACCATCCGTCCCCACTCCATTCCCTCTCTATCCATCCCCACTCCATTCCCGCTCTATCCATCCCCACTCCATTCCCTCTCTATCCGTCCCCACTCCCTTCTCTCTCTATCCATCCCCACTCCATTCTCTCTCCATCCGTCCCCACACCATTCCCTTTCTATCCGTCCCTCCTCCATTCTCTCTCTATCCGTCCCCACTCCATTCTCTCTCTATCTGTCCCCACTACATTCCCTCTCTATCCGTCCCCACTCCATTCCCTCTCTATCCATCCACACTCCATTCCCTCTCTATCCGTCCCCACTCAATTCCCGCTCCATCCATCCCCACTCCATTCCCTCTCTATCCGTCCCCACTCCCTTCTCTCTCTATCCGTCCCCACTCCATTCTCTCTCCATCCTTCCACACTCCATTCCCTTTTTATCCGTCCCCTCTCCATTCTCTCTCTAACCGTCCCCACTCCATTCCCTCTCTATCCATCCCCACTCCCTTCCCACTCTATCCGTCCCCACACCATTCCCACTCTATCCATCCCCACTCCATTCCCTCTCTATCCGTCCCCTCTCCATTCTCTCTCTATCCGTCCGCACACCATTCTCTCTCTATCCGTCCGCACACCATTCTCTCTCTATCCGTCCCGACTCCATTCTCTCTCTATCCGTCCCCGCTCCATTCTCTCTCTATCGGTCCCCACTCCATTCTCTTTATATCCGTCCCCACTCCATTCTCTCCCTATCCGTCCCCACTCCATTCTCTCTCTAACCGTCCCCACTCCATTCCCACTAGATCCATCCCCACTCCATTCCCCCTCTATCCGTCCCCACTCCATTCTCTCTCTATCCGTCACCATTCCATTCTCTCTCTATCCGTCCGCACTCCATTCTCTCTATATCCATCCCCACTCCATTCCCTCCCTATCCGTGCCCACTCCATTCTCTCTCTAACCGTCCCCACTCGATTCTCTCTCCATCTGTCCCCACTCCATTCCCTCTCCATCTGTCCCCACTCCATTCCCGATCTATCCCTCGCCACTCGATTCTCTCTCTATCCGACCCCATTGCATTCTCCCTCTATCAGACCCCACTCCATTCTCTCTCCATCCGTCCCCACTCCATTCCCTCTCTATCCGTCCGCACTCCATTCCCCCTCTATCCATCCCCACTCCATTCCCTCTCTATCCATCCCCACTCCCTTCTCTCTCTATCCGTCCCCACTCCATTCACTTTCTATCCGTCCCCACCCCATTCCCACTCTATCCATCCCCACTCCATTCCCTCTCTATCCGTCCCCACTCCATTCTCTCTATATCCGTCCCCACTCCATTCTCTCTCGATCCGTCGCCACTCCATTCTCTCTCTATCGTTCCCCACTCCATTCTCTCTCTATCCGTCCGCACTCCATTCTCTCTCTATCCGTCCCCACTCCATTCCCTCTCTATCCGTCCCCACTCCATTCTCTCTCTATCCGTCCCCACTCCATTCTCTCTCTATCCGTCCCGACTCCATTCCCTCTCTATCCGTCCCCACTCCATTCTCTCTCTATCCGTCCCCACTCCATTCCCTCTCTATCCGTCCCCACTCCATTCCCTCTCTATCCGTCCCCACTCAATTCCCGCTCCATCCATCCCCACTCAATTCCCTCTCTATCTGTCCCCACTCCCTTCTCTCTCTATCCGTCCCCACTCCATTCTCTCTCCATCCTTCCCCACTCCATTCCCTTTTTATCCGTCCCCTCTCCATTCTCTCCCTAACCGTCCCCACGCCATTCCCTCTCTATCCATCCCCACTCCATTCCCACTCTATCCGTCTCCACTCCATTCCCACTCTATCCATCCCCACTCCATTCCCTCTCTATCCGTCCGCACACCATTCTCTCTCTATCCGTCCGCACACCATTCTCTCTCTATCCGTCCCCACTCCATTCTCTTGATATCCGTCCCCACTCCATTCTCTCCCTATCCGTCCCCACTCCATTCTCTCTCGAACCGTCCCCACTCCATTCCCACTCGATCCATCCCCACTCCATTCCCTCTCTATCCGTCCCCACTCCATTCTCTCTCTATCCGTCACCACTCCATTCTCTCTCTATCCGTCCGCACTCCATTCTCTCTATATCCGTCCCCACTCCATTCCCTCCCTATCCGTCCCCACTCCATTCTCTCTCTAACCGTCCCCACTCCATTCTCTCTCCAGCTGTCCCCACTCCATTCCCTCTCCATCTGTCCCCACTCCATTCCCGATCTATCCCTCCCCACTCGATTCTCTCTCTATCCGTCCCCACTCCATTCCCTCTCTATCCGTCCCTACTCCATTCCCTCTCTATCTGTCCCCACTCCATTCCCGATCTATCCCTCCCCACTCGATTCTCTCTATCCGACCCCATTCCATTCTCTTTCTATCCGACCCCACTCCATTCTCTCACCATCTGTCCCCACTCCATTCCCTCTCTATCCATCCCCACTCCATTCCCGCTCTATCCGTCCCCACTCCATTCCCTCTCTATCCGTCCCCACTCCCTTCTCTCTCAATCCGTCCCCACTCCATTCTCTCTCCATCCGTCCCCACTCCATTCCCTTTCTATCCGTCCCTCCTCCATTCTCTCTCTATCCGTCCCCACTCCATTCTCTCTCTATCCATCCCGACTCCATTCCCTCTCTATCCGTCCCCACTCCATTCTCTCTCTATCCGTCCCCACTCCATTCCCTCTCTATCCGTCCCCACTCTATTCCCTCTCGATCCGTCCCCACTAAATTCCCGCTCCATCCATCCCCACTCCATTCCCTCTCTATCCGTCCCCACTCCCTTCTCTCTCTATCCGTCCCCACTCCATTCTCTCTCCATCCTTCCCCACTCCATTCCCTTTTTATCCGTCCCCTCTCCATTCTCTCTCTAACCGTCCCCACTCCATTCCCTCTCTATCCATCCCCACTCCATTCCCACTCTATCCGTCCCCACTCCATTCCCACTCTATCCATCCCCACTCCATTCCCTCTCTATCCGTCCGCACACCATTCTCTCTCTATCCGTCCGCACACCATTCTCTCTCTATCCGTCCACACTCCATTCTCTTTATATCCGTCCCCACTCCATTCTCTCCCTATCCGTCCCCACTCCATTCTCTCTCCATCCGTCCCCACTCCATTCCCTTTCTATCCGTCCCTCCTACATTCTCTCTCTATCCTCCCCACTCCATTCTCTCTCTATCCGTCCCGACTCCATTCCCTCTCTATCCGTCCCCACTCCATTCTCTCTCTATCCGTCCCCACTCCATTCCCTCTCTATCCGTCCCCACTCCATTCCCTCTCTATCCGTCCCCACTCAATTCCCGCCCCATCCATCCCCACTCAATTCCCTCTCTATCCGTCCCCACTCCATTCTCTCTCGAACCGTCCCCACTCCATTCCCACTCGATCCATCCCCACTCCATTCCCTCTCTATCCGTCCCCACTCCATTCTCTCTCTATCCGTCACCACTCCATTCTCTCTATATCCGTTCCCACTCCATTCCCTCCCTATCCGTCCCCACTCCATTCTCTCTCTAACCGTCCCCACTCCATTCTCTCTCCATATGTCCCCACTCCATTCCCTCTCCATCTGTCCCCACTCCATTCCCGATCTATCCCTCCCCACTCGATTCTCTCTCTATCCGACCCCATTCCATTCTCGCTCGATCAGACCCCACTCCATTCTCTCTCCATCCGTCCCAACTCCATTCCCTCTCTATCCGTCCGCACTCCATTCCCCCTCTATCCATCCCCACTCCATTCCCTCTCTATCCGTCCCCACTCCCTTCTCTCTCTATCCGTCCCCACTCCATTCTCTCTCCATCCGTCCCCAGTCCATTCACTTTATATCCGTCCCCACTCCATTCTCTCTCTAACCGTCCCCACTCCATTCCCTCTCTATCAGTCCCCACTCCATTCCCACTCGATCCATCCCCACTCCATTCCCTCTCTATCCGTCCCCACTCCATTCTCTCTATATCCGTCCCCACTCCATTCTCTCTCTATCCGTCCCCACTCCATTCTCTCTCTGTCGTTCCCCACTCCATTCTCTCTCTATCTGTCCGTACTCCATTCTCTCTCTATCCGTCCCCACTCCATTCTCTCTCTATCCGTCCCCGCTCCATTCTCACTCTATCCTTCCCCACTCCATTTTCTCTCAATCCGTCCCCACTCCATTCTCCCTATCTCCGTCCCCACTCCATTCCCTCTCTACCCGTCCCCACTCCATTTTTTCTCTATCCGCCCCCACTCCATTCCCTCTCTATCCATCCCCACTCCATTCGCGCTCTATCCGTCCCCACTCCATTCTTTCTCTATCCGTCCCCACTCGATTCCCTCTCTATCCGTCCCCACTCCATTCTCTCTCTATCCGTCCCCACTCGATTCCCTCTCTATCTGTCCCCACTCCATTCTCTCTATCTGCCCCGACTCCATTCCCTCTCTTCCGTCCCCACTCCATTCCCTCTCTATCCGTCCCCACTCCATTCCCTCTCTATCCATCCCCACTTCATTCCCGCTCTATCCGTCCCCACTCCATTCTCTCTCTCTCCGTCCCCACTCGATTCCCTCTCTATCCGTCCCCACTCCATTCTCTCTCTATCCGTCCCCACTCGATTCCCTCTCTACCCGTCCCCACTCCATTCCCTCTCTATCCGTCCCCACTCCCTTCTCTCTCTATCCGTCCCCACTCCATTCTCTCTCTATCTGTCCCCACTGCATTCCCTTTCTATCCGTCCCTACTCCATTCTATCTCTATCCGTCCCCACTCCATTCCCTCTCTATCCGTCCCCACTCAATTCCCTCTCTATCCGTCCCCACTCCATTCTCTCTCTATCCGTCCCCACTCCATTCCCTCTCTATCCGTCCCTACTCCATTCCCTCTCTATCTGTCCCCACTCCATTCCCGATCTATCCCTCCCCACTCGATTCTATCTATCCGACCCCATTCCATTCTCTCTCTATCCGACCCCACTCCATTCTCTCACCATCCGTCCCCACTCCATTCCCTCTCTATCCATCCCCACTCCATTCCCGCTCTATCCATCCCCACTCCATTCCCTCTCTATCCGTCCCCACTCCCTTCTCTCTCTATCCATCCCCACTCCATTCTCTCTCCATCCGTCCCCACTCCATTCCCTTTCTATCCGTCCCTCCTCCATTCTCTCTCTTTCCGTCCCCACTCCATTCTCTCTCTATCTGTCCCCACTACATTCTCTCTCTATCCGTCCCCACTCCATTCCCTCTCTATCCGTCCACACTCCATTCCCTCTCTATCCGTCCCCACTCAATTCCCGCTCCATCCATCCCCACTCCATTCCCTCTCTATCCGTCCCCACTCCCTTCTCTCTCTATCCGTCCCCACTCCATTCTCTCTCCATCCTTCCCCACTCCATTCCCTTTTTATCCGTCCCCTCTCCATTCTCTCTCTAACCGTCCCCACTCCATTCCCTCTCTATCCATCCCCACTCCATTCCCACTCTATCCGTCCCCACTCCATTCCCACTCTATCCATCCCCACTCCATTCCTTCTCTATCCGTCCCCTCTCCATTCTCTCTCTATCCGTCCGCACACCATTCTCTCTCCATCCGTCCCGACTCCATTCTCTCTCTATCCGTCCCCGCTCCATTCTCTCTCTATCCGTCCGCACACCATTCTCTCTCTATCCGTCCCGACTCCATTCTCTCTCTATCCGTCCCCGCTCCATTCTCTCTCTATCGGTCCCCACTACATTCTCTTTATATCCGTCCCCACTCCATTCTCTCCCTATCCGTCCCCACTCCATTCTCTCTCTAACCGTCCCCACTCCATTCCCACTAGATCCATCCCCCCTCCATTCCCTCTCTATCCGTCCCCACTCCATTCTCTCTCTATCCGTCACCATTCCATTCTCTCTCTATCCGTCCGCACTCCATTCTCTCTATATCCGTCCCCACTCCATTCCCTCCCTATCCGTGCCCACTCCATTCTCTCTCTTACCGTCCCCACTCCATTCTCTCTCCATCTGTCCCCACTCCATTCCCTCTCCATCTGTCCCCACTCCATTCCCGATCTATCCCTCCCCACTCGATTCTCTCTCTATCCGACCCCATTCCATTCTCCCTCTATCAGACCCCACTCCATTCTCTCTCCATCCGTCCCCACTCCATTCCCTCTCTATCCGTCCGCACTCCATTCCCCCTCTATCCATCCCCACTCCATTCCCTCTCTATCCATCCCCACTCCCTTCTCTCTCTATCCGTCCCCACTCCATTCACTTTCTATCCGTCCCCACTCCATTCCCACTCTATCCATCCCCACTCCATTCCCTCTCTATCCGTCCCCACTCCATTCTCTCTATATCCGTCCCCACTCCATTCTCTCTCTATCCGTCGCCACTCCATTCTCTCTCTATCGTTCCCCACTCCATTCTCTCTCTATCCGTCCGCACTCCATTCTCTCTCTATCCGTCCCCACTCCATTCCCTCTCTATCCGTCCCCACTCCATTCTCTCTCTATCCGTCCCCACTCCATTCCCTCTCTATCCGTCCCCTCTCCATTCTCTCTCTAACCGTCCCCACTCCATTCCCTCTCTATCCATCGCCACTCCTTTCCCACTCTATCCGTCCCCACTCCATTCCCACTCTATCCATCCCCACTCCATTCCCTCTCTATCCGTCCGCACACCATTCTCTCTCTATCCGTCCGCACACCATTCTCTCTCTATCCGTCCCCACTCCATTCTCTTGATATCCGTCCCCACTCCATTCTCTCCCTATCCGTCCCCACTCCATTCTCTCTCGAACCGTCCCCACTCCATTCCCACTCGATCCATCCCCACTCCATTCGCGCTCTATCCGTCCCCACTCCATTCTTTCTCTATCCGTCCCCACTCGATTCCCTCTCTATCCGTCCCCACTCCATTCTCTCTCTATCCGTCCCCACTCGATGCCCTCTCTATCCGTCCCCACTCCATTCTCTCTATCTGCCCCGACTCCATTCCCTCTCTTCCGTCCCCACTCCATTCCCTCTCTATCCGTCCCCACTCCATTCCCTCTCTATCCATCCCCACTTCATTCCCGCTCTATCCGTCCCCACTCCATTCTCTCTCTATCCGTCCTCACTCGATTCCCTCTCTATCCGTCCCCACTCCATTCTCTCTCTATCCGTCCCCACTCGATTCCGTCTCTACCCGTCCCCACTCCATTCCCTCTCTATCCGTCCCCACTCCCTTCTCTCTCTATCCGTCCCCACTCCATTCTCTCTCTATCTGTCCCCACTGCATTCCCTTTCTATCCGTCCCTACTCCATTCTATCTCTATCCGTCCCCACTCCATTCCCTCTCTATCCGCCCCCACTCAATTCCCTCTCTATCCGTCCCCACTCCATTCTCTCTCTATCCGTCCCCACTCCATTCCCTCTCTATCCGTCCCTACTCCATTCCCTCTCTATCTGTCCCCACTCCATTCCCGATCTATCCCTCCCCACTCGATTCTCTCTATCCGACCCCATTCCATTCTCTCTCTATCCGACCCCACTCCATTCTCTCACCATCAGTCCCCACTCCATTCCCTCTCTATCCATCCCCACTCCATTCCCACTAGATCCATCCCCACTACATTCCCCCTCTATCCGTCCCCACTCCATTCTCTCTCTATCCGTCACCATTCCATTCTCTCTCTATCCGTCCGCACTCCATTCTCTCTATATCCGTCCCCACTCCATTCCCTCCCTATCCGTGCCCACTCCATTCTCTCTCTAACCGTCCCCACTCCATTCCCTCTCTATCTGTCCCCACTCCATTCCCGATCTATCCCTCCCCACTCGATTCTCTCTCTATCCGACCCCATTCCATTCTCCCTCTATCAGACCCCACTCCATTCTCTCTCCATCCGTCCCCACTCCATTCCCTCTCTATCCGTCCGCTCTCCATTCCCCCTCTATCCATCCCCACTCCATTCCCTCTCTATCCATCCCCACCATCTTCTCTCTCTATCCGTCCCCACTCCATTCACTTTCTATCCGTCCCCACTCCATTCCCACTCTATCCATCCCCACTCCATTCCCTCTCTATCCGTCCCCACTCCATTCTCTCTATATCCGTCCCCACTCCATTCTCTCTCTATCCGTCGCCACTCCATTCTCTCTCTATCGTTCCCCACTCCATTCTCTCTCTATCCGTCCCCACTCCATTTTCTCTCTATCCGTCCCCACTCCATTCTCCCTATCTCCGTCCCCACTCCATTCCCTCTCTACCCGTCCCCACTCCATTTTTTCTCTATCCGCCCCAACTCCATTCCCTCTCTATCCATCCCCACTCCATTCCCGCTCTATCCGTCCCCACTCCATTCTTTCTCTATCCGTCCCCACTCGATTCCCTCTCTATCCGTCCCCACTCGATTCCCTCTCTATCCGTCCCCACTCGATTCCCTCTCTATCCGTCCCCACTCCATTCTCTCAATCTGCCCTGACTCCATTCCCTCTCTTCCGTCCCCACTCCATTCTCTCTCTTTCCGTCCCCACTCGATTCCCTCTCTACCCGTCCCCACTCCATTCCCTCTCTATCCGTCCCCACTCCCTTCTCTCTCTATCCGTCCCCACTCCATTCTCTCTCTATCTGTCCCCACTGCATTCCCTTTCTATCCGTCCCTACTCCATTCTATCTCTATCCGTCCCCACTCCATTCCCTCTCTATCCGTCCCCACTCCATTCCCACTCTATCCATCTCCACTCCATTCCCTCTCTATCCGTCCCCACTCCATTCTCTCTATATCCGTCCCCACTCCATTCTCTCTCTATCCGTCGCCACTCCATTCTCTCTCTATCGTTCCCCACTCCATTCTCTCTCTATCCGTCCGCACTCCATTCTCTCTCTATCCGTCCCCACTCCATTCCCTCTCTATCCGTCCCCACTCCATTCTCTCTCTATCCGTCCCCACTCCATTCCCTCTCTATCCGTCCCCACTCCATTCTCTCTCTATCCGTCCCCACTCCATTCCCTCTCTATCCGTCCCCACTCCATTCCCTCTCTATCCGTCCCCACTCAATTCCCGCTCCATCCATCCCCAGTCAATTCCCTCTCTATCTGTCCCCACTCCCTTCTCTCTCTATCCGTCCCCACTCCATTCTCTCTCCATCTTTCCCCACTCCATTCCCTTTTTATCCGTCCCCTCTCCATTCACTCTCTAACCGTCCCCACTCCATTCCCTCTCTATCCATCGCCACTCCTTTCCCACTCTATCCGTCCCCACTCTATTCCCACTCTATCCATCCCCACTCCATTCCCTCTCTATCCGTCCGCACACCATTCTCTCTCTATCCGTCCGCACACCATTCTCTCTCTATCCGTCCCCACTCCATTCTCTTGATATCCGTCCCCACTCCATTCTCTCCCTATCCGTCCCCACTCCATTCTCTCTCGAACCGTCCCCACTCCATTCCCACTCGATCCATCCCCACTCCATTCGCGCTCTATCCGTCCCCACTCCATTCTTTCTCTATCCGTCCCCACTCGATTCCCTCTCTATCCGTCCCCACTCCATTCTCTCTCTATCCGTCCCCACTCGATGCCCTCTCTATCCGTCCCCACTCCATTCTCTCTATCTGCCCCGACTCCATTCCCTCTCTTCCGTCCCCACTCCATTCCCTCTCTATCCGTCCCCACTCCATTCCCTCTCTATCCATCCCCACTTCATTCCCGCTCTATCCGTCCCCACTCCATTCTCTCTCTATCCGTCCTCACTCGATTCCCTCTCTATCCGTCCCCACTCCATTCTCTCTCTATCCGTCCCCACTCGATTCCGTCTCTACCCGTCCCCACTCCATTCCCTCTCTATCCGTCCCCACTCCCTTCTCTCTCTATCCGTCCCCACTCCATTCTCTCTCTATCTGTCCCCACTGCATTCCCTTTCTATCCGTCCCTACTCCATTCTATCTCTATCCGTCCCCACTCCATTCCCTCTCTATCCGCCCCCACTGCATTCCCTCTCTATCCGTCCCCACTCCATTCTCTCTCTATCCGTCCCCACTCCATTCCCGATCTATCCCACCCCACTCGATTCTCTCTATCCGACCCCATTCCATTCTCTCTCTATCCGACCCCACTCCATTCTCTCACCATCAGTCCCCACTCCATTCCCTCTCTATCCATCCCCACTCCATTCCCACTAGATCCATCCCCACTACATTCCCCCTCTATCCGTCCCCACTCCATTCTCTCTCTATCCGTCACCATTCCATTCTCTCTCTATCCGTCCGCACTCCATTCTCTCTATATCCGTCCCCACTCCATTCCCTCCCTATCCGTGCCCACTCCATTCTCTCTCTAACCGTCCCCACTCCATTCCCTCTCTATCTGTCCCCACTCCATTCCCGATCTATCCCTCCCCACTCGATTCTCTCTCTATCCGACCCCATTCCATTCTCCCTCTATCAGACCCCACTCCATTCTCTCTCCATCCGTCCCCACTCCATTCCCTCTCTATCCGTCCGCACTCCATTCCCCCTCTATCCATCCCCACTCCATTCCCTCTCTATCCTTCCCCACCATCTTCTCTCTCTAACCGTCCCCACTCCATTCACTTTCTATCCGTCCCCACTCCATTCCCACTCTATCCATCCCCACTCCATTCCCTCTCTATCCGTCCCCACTCCATTCTCTCTATATCCGTCCCCACTCCATTCTCTCTCTATCCGTCGCCACTCCATTCTCTCTCTATCGTTCCCCACTCCATTCTCTCTCTATCCGTCCCCACTCCATTTTCTCTCTATCCGTCCCCACTCCATTCTCCCTATCTCCGTCCCCACTCCATTCCCTCTCTACCCGTCCCCACTCCATTTTTTCTCTATCCGCCCCAACTCCATTCCCTCTCTATCCATCCCCACTCCATTCCCGCTCTATCCGTCCCCACTCCATTCTTTATCTATCCGTCCCCACTCGATTCCCTCTCTATCCGTCCCCACTCGATTCCCTCTCTATCCGTCCCCACTCGATTCCCTCTCTATCCGTCCCCACTCCATTCTCTCTATCTGCCCTGACTCCATTCCCTCTCTTCCGTCCCCACTCCATTCTCTCTCTTTCCGTCCCCACTCGATTCCCTCTCTACCCGTCCCCACTCCATTCCCTCTCTATCCGTCCCCACTCCCTTCTCTCTCTATCCGTCCCCACTCCATTCTCTCTCTATCTGTCCCCACTGCATTCCCTTTCTATCCGTCCCTACTCCATTCTATCTCTATCCGTCCCCACTCCATTCCCTCTCTATCCGTCCCCACTCAATTCCCTCTCTATCCATCCCCACTCGCTTCTCTCTCTATCCGTCCCCACTCCATTCACTTTCTATCCGTCCCCACTCCATTCCCACTCTATCCATCCCCACTCCATTCCCTCTCTATCCGTCCCCACTCCATTCTCTCTATATCCGTCCCCACTCCATTCTCTCTCTATCCGTCGCCACTCCATTCTCTCTCTATCGTTCCCCACTCCATTCTCTCTCTATCCTTCCGCACTCCATTCTCTCTCTATCCGTCCCCACTCCATTTTCTCTCTATCCGTCCCCACTCCATTCTCCCTATCTCCGTCCCCACTCCATTCCCTCTCTCCCCGTCCCCACTCCATTTTCTCTCTATACGCCCCAACTCCATTCCCTCTCTATCCATCCCCACTCCATTCCCGCTCTTTCCGTCCCCACTCCATTCTTTCTCTATCCGTCCCCACTCGATTCCCTCTCTATCCGTCCCCACTCAATTCCCTCTCTATCCGTCCCCACTCGATTCCCTCTCTATCCGTCCCCACTCTATTCCCTCTCTATCCATCCCCACTCCATTCTCTCTCTATCCGTCCCCACTCGATTCCCTCTCTACCCGTCCCCACTCCATTCCCTCTCTATCCGTTCCCACTCCCTTCTCTCTCTATCCGTCCCCACTCCATTCTCTCTCTATCTGTCCCCACTGCATTCACTTTCTATCCGTCCCTACTCCATTCTATCTCTATCCGTCCCCACTCCATTCCCTCTCTATCCGTCCCCACTCAATTCCCTCTCTATCCGTCCCCACTCCATTCTCTCTCTATCCGTCCCCACTCCATTCCCTCTCTATCCGTCCCAACTCCATTCCCTCTCTATCTGTCCCCACTCCATTCCCGATCTATCCCTCCCCACTCGATTCTCTCTATCCGACCCCATTCCATTCTCTCTCTATCCGACCCCACTCCATTCTCTCACCATCCGTCCCCACTCCATTCCCTCTCTATCCATCCCCACTCCATTCCCGCTCTATCCATCCCCACTCCATTCCCTCTCTATCCGTCCCCACTCCCTTCTCTCTCTATCCGTCCACACTCCATTGTCTCTCCATCCGTCCCCACTCCATTCCCTTTCTATCCGTCCCTCCTCCATTCTCTCTCTATCCGTCCCCACTCCATTCTCTCTCTATCTGTCCCCACTACATTCCCTCTCTATCCGTCCCCACTCCATTCCCTCTCTATCCGTCCACACTCCATTCCCTCTCTATCCGTCCCCACTCAATTCCCGCTCCATCCATCCCCACTCCATTCCCTCTCTATCCGTCCCCACTCCCTTCTCTCTCTATCCGTCCCCACTCCATTCTCTCTCCATCCTTCCCCACTCCATTCCCTTTTTATCCGTCCCCACTCCATTCCCACTCTATCCATCCCCACTCCATTCCCTCTCTATCCGTCTCCTCTCCATTCTCTCTCTATCCGTCCGCACACCATTCTCTCTCTATCCGTCCCCACTCCCTTCTCTCTCTATCCGTCCCCACTCCATTCTCTCTCCATCCTTCCCCACTCCATTCCCTTTTTATCCGTCCCCTCTCCATTCTCTCTCTAACCGTCCCCACTCCATTCCCTCTCTATCCATCCCCACTCCATTCCCACTCTATCGGTCCCCACTCCATTCCCACTCTATCCATCCCCACTCCATTCCTTCTCTATCCGTCCCCTATCCATTCTCTCTCTATCCGTCCGCACACCATTCTCTCCCTATCCGTCCCGACTCCATTCTCTCTCTATCCGTCCCCGCTCCATTCTCTCTCTATCGGTCCCCACTACATTCTCTTTATATCCGTCCCCACTCCATTCTCTCCCTATCCGTCCCCACTCCATTCTCTCTCTAACCGTCCCCACTCCATTCCCACTAGATCCATCCCCCCTCCATTCCCTCTCTATCCGTCCCCACTCCATTCTCTCTCTATCCGTCACCATTCCATTCTCTCTCTATCCGTCCGCACTCCATTCTCTCTATATCCGTCCCCACTCCATTCCCTCCCTATCCGTGCCCACTCCATTCTCTCTCTAACCGTCCCCACTCCATTCTCTCTCCATCTGTCCCCACTCCATTCCCTCTCCATCTGTCCCCACTCCATTCCCGATCTATCCCTCCCCACTCGATTCTCTCTCTATCCGACCCCATTCCATTCTCCCTCTATCAGACCCCACTCCATTCTCTCTCCATCCGTCCCCACTCCATTCCCTCTCTATCCGTCCGCACGCCATTCCCCCTCTATCCATCCCCACTCCATTCCCTCTCTATCCATCCCCACTCCCTTCTCTCTCTATCCGTCCCCACTCCATTCACTTTCTATCCGTCCCCACTCCATTCCCACTCTATCCATCCCCACTCCATTCCCTCTCTATCCGTCCCCACTCCATTCTCTCTATATCCGTCCCCACTCCATTCTCTCTCTATCCGTCGCCACTCCATTCTCTCTCTATCGTTCCCCACTCCATTCTCTCTCTATCCGTCCGCACTCCATTCTCTCTCTATCCGTCCCCACTCCATTCCCTCTCTATCCGTCCCCACTCCATTCTCTCTCTATCCGTCCCCACTCCATTCCCTCTCTATCCGTCCCCACTCCATTCTCTCTCTATCCGTCCCCACTCCATTCCCTCTCTATCCGTCCCCACTCCATTCCCTCTCTATCCGTCCCCACTCAATTCCCGCTCCATCCATCCCCAGTCAATTCCCTCTCTATCTGTCCCCACTCCCTTCTCTCTCTATCCGTCCCCACTCCATTCTCTCTCCATCCCTCCCCACTCCATTCCCATTTTATCCGTCCCCTCTCCATTCTCTCTCTAACCGTCCCCACTCCATTCCCTCTCTATCCATCGCCACTCCTTTCCCACTCTATCCGTCCCCACTCCATTCCCACTCTATCCATCCCCACTCCATTCCCTCTCTATCCGTCCGCACACCATTCTCTCTCTATCCGTCCGCACACCATTCTCTCTCTATCCGTCCCCACTCCATTCTCTTGATATCCGTCCCCACTCCATTCTCTCCCTATCCGTCCCCACTCCATTCTCTCTCGACCCGTCCCCACTCCATTCCCACTCGATCCATCCCCACTCCATTCGCGCTCTATCCGTCCCCACTCCATTCTTGCTCTATCCGTCCCCACTCGATTCCCTCTCTATCCGTCCCCACTCCATTCTCTCTCTATCCGTCCCCACTCGATGCCCTCTCTATCCGTCCCCACTCCATTCTCTCTATCTGCCCCGACTCCATTCCCTCTCTTCCGTCCCCACTCCATTCCCTCTCTATCCGTCCCCACTCCATTCCCTCTCTATCCATCCCCACTCCATTCTCTCTCTATCCGTCCCCACTCGATGCCCTCTCTATCCGTCCCCACTCCATTCTCTCTATCTGCCCCGACTCCATTCCCTCTCTTCCGTCCCCACTCCATTCCCTCTCTATCCGTCCCCACTCCATTCCCTCTCTATCCATCCCCACTTCATTCCCGCTCTATCCGTCCCCACTCCATTCTCTCTCTATCCGTCCTCACTCGATTCCCTCTCTATCCGTCCCCACTCCATTCTCTCTCTATCCGTCCCCACTCGATTCCGTCTCTACCCGTCCCCACTCCATTCCCTCTCTATCCGTCCCCACTCCCTTCTCTCTCTATCCGTCCCCACTTCATTCTCTCTCTATCTGTCCCCACTGCATTCCCTTTCTATCCGTCCCTACTCCATTCTATCTCTATCCGTCCCCACTCCATTCCCTCTCTATCCGCCCCCACTCAATTCCCTCTCTATCTGTCCCCACTCCATTCTCTCTCTATCCGTCCCCACTCCATTCCCTCTCTATCCGTCCCTACTCCATTCCCTCTCTATCTGTCCCCACTCCATTCCCGATCTATCCCTCCCCACAAGATTCTCTCTATCCGACCCCATTCCATTCTCTCTCTATCCGACCCCACTCCATTCTCTCACCATCCGTCCCCACTCCATTCCCTTTCTATCCGTCCCTCCTCCATTCTCTCTCTTTCCGTCCCCACTCCATTCTCTCTCTATCTGTCCCCACTACATTCTCTCTCTATCCGTCCCCACTCCATTCCCTCTCTATCCGTCCAAACTCCATTCCCTCTCTATCCGTCCCCACTCAATTCCCGCTCCATCCATCCCCACTCCATTCCCTCTCTATCCGTCCCCACTCCCTTCTCTCTCTATCCGTCCCCACTCCATTCTCTCTCCATCCTTCCCCACTCCATTCCCTTTTTATCCGTCCCCTCTCCATTCCCTCTCTATCCATCCCCACTCCATTCCCACTCTATCCGTCCCCACTCCATTCCCACTCTATCCATCCCCACTCCATTCCTTCTCTATCCGTCCCCTCTCCATTCTCTCTCTATCCGTCCGCACACCATTCTCTCTCTATCCGTCCGCACACCATTCTCTCTCTATCCGTCCCGACTCCATTCTCTCTCTATCCGTCCCCGCTCCATTCTCTCTCTATCGGTCCCCACTACATTCTCTTTATATCCGTCCCCACTCCATTCTCTCCCTATCCGTCCCCACTCCATTCTCTCTCTAACCGTCCCCACTCCATTCCCACTAGATCCATCCCCCCTCCATTCCCTCTCTATCCGTCCCCACTCCATTCTCTCTCTATCCGTCACCATTCCATTCTCTCTCTATCCGTCCGCACTCCATTCTCTCTATATCCGTCCCCACTCCATTCCCTCCCTATCCGTGCCCACTCCATTCTCTCTCTAACCGTCCCCACTCCATTCTCTCTCCATCTGTCCCCACTCCATTCCCTCTCCATCTGTCCCCACTCCATTCCCGATCTATCCCTCCCCACTCGATTCTCTCTCTATCCGACCCCATTCCATTCTCCCTCTATCAGACCCCACTCCATTCTCTCTCCATCCGTCCCCACTCCATTCCCTCTCTATCCGTCCGCACTCCATTCCCCCTCTATCCATCCCCACTCCATTCCCTCTCTATCCATCCCCACTCCCTTCTCTCTCTATCCGTCCCCACTCCATTCACTTTCTATCCGTCCCCACTCCATTCCCACTCTATCCATCCCCACTCCATTCCCTCTCTATCCGTCCCCACTCCATTCTCTCTATATCCGTCCCCACTCCATTCTCTCTCTATCCGTCGCCACTCCATTCTCTCTCTATCGTTCCCCACTCCATTCTCTCTCTATCCGTCCGCACTCCATTCTCTCTCTATCCGTCCCCACTCCATTCCCTCTCTATCCGTCCCCACTCCATTCCCTCTCTATCCGTCCCCACTCCATTCCCTCTCTATCCGTCCCCACTCCATTCTCTCTCTATCCGTCCCCACTCCATTCCCTCTCTATCCGTCCCCACTCCATTCCCTCTCTATCCGTCCCCACTCAATTCCCGCTCCATCCATCCCCAGTCAATTCCCTCTCTATCTGTCCCCACTCCCTTCTCTCTCTATCCGTCCCCACTCCATTCTCTCTCCATCTTTCCCCACTCCATTCCCTTTTTATCCGTCCCCTCTCCATTCTCTCTCTAACCGTCCCCACTCCATTCCCTCTCTATCCATCGCCACTCCTTTCCCACTCTATCCGTCCCCACTCCATTCCCACTCTATCCATCCCCACTCCATTCCCTCTCTATCCGTCCGCACACCATTCTCTCTCTATCCGTCCGCACACCATTCTCTCTCTATCCGTCCCCACTCCATTCTCTTGATATCCGTCCCCACTCCATTCTCTCCCTATCCGTCCCCACTCCATTCTCTCTCGAACCGTCCCCACTCCATTCCCACTCGATCCATCCCCACTCCATTCGCGCTCTATCCGTCCCCACTCCATTCTTTCTCTATCCGTCCCCACTCGATTCCCTCTCTATCCGTCCCCACTCCATTCTCTCTCTATCCGTCCCCACTCGATGCCCTCTCTATCCGTCCCCACTCCATTCTCTCTATCTGCCCCGACTCCATTCCCTCTCTTCCGTCCCCACTCCATTCCCTCTCTATCCGTCCCCACTCCATTCCCTCTCTATCCATCCCCACTTCATTCCCGCTCTATCCGTCCCCACTCCATTCTCTCTCTATCCGTCCTCACTCGATTCCCTCTCTATCCGTCCCCACTCCATTCTCTCTCTATCCGTCCCCACTCGATTCCGTCTCTACCCGTCCCCACTCCATTCCCTCTCTATCCGTCCCCACTCCCTTCTCTCTCTATCCGTCCCCACTCCATTCTCTCTCTATCTGTCCCCACTGCATTCCCTTTCTATCCGTCCCTACTCCATTCTATCTCTATCCGTCCCCACTCCATTCCCTCTCTATCCGCCCCCACTCAATTCCCTCTCTATCCGTCCCCACTCCATTCTCTCTCTATCCGTCCCCACTCCATTCCCTCTCTATCCGTCCCTACTCCATTCCCTCTCTATCTGTCCCCACTCCATTCCCGATCTATCCCTCCCCACTCGATTCTCTCTATCCGACCCCATTCCATTCTCTCTCTATCCGACCCCACTCCATTCTCTCACCATCAGTCCCCACTCCATTCCCTCTCTATCCATCCCCACTCCATTCCCACTAGATCCATCCCCACTCCATTCCCCCTCTATCCGTCCCCACTCCATTCTCTCTCTATCCGTCACCATTCCATTCTCTCTCTATCCGTCCGCACTCCATTCTCTCTATATCCGTCCCCACTCCATTCCCTCCCTATCCGTGCCCACTCCATTCTCTCTCTAACCGTCCCCACTCCATTCCCTCTCTATCCATCCCCACTCCATTCCCTCTCTATCCATCCCCACCATCTTCTCTCTCTATCCGTCCCCACTCCATTCACTTTCTATCCGTCCCCACTCCATTCCCACTCTATCCATCCCCACTCCATTCCCTCTCTATCCGTCCCCACTCCATTCTCTCTATATCCGTCCCCACTCCATTCTCTCTCTATCCGTCGCCACTCCATTCTCTCTCTATCGTTCCCCACTCCATTCTCTCTCTATCCGTCCCCACTCCATTCTCCCTATCTCCGTCCCCACTCCATACCCTCTCTACCCGTCCCCACTCCATTTTTTCTCTATCCGCCCCAACTCCATTCCCTCTCTATCCATCCCCACTCCATTCCCGCTCTATCCGTCCCCACTCCATTCTTTCTCTATCCGTCCCCACTCGATTCCCTCTCTATCCGTCCCCACTCGATTCCCTCTCTATCCGTCCCCACTCGATTCCCTCTCTATCCGTCCCCACTCAATTCTCTCTATCTGCCCTGACTCCATTCCCTCTCTTCCGTCCCCAGTCCATTCTCTCTCTTTCCGTCCCCACTCGATTCCCTCTCTACCCGTCCCCACTCCATTCCCTCTCTATCCGTCCCCACTCCCTTCTCTCTCTATCCGTCCCCACTCCATTCTCTCTCTATCTGTCCCCACTGCATTCCCTTTCTATCCGTCCCTACTCCATTCTATCTCTATCCGTCCCCACTCCATTCCCTCTCTATCCGTCCCCACTCAATTCCCTCTCTATCCATCCCCACTCGCTTCTCTCTCTATCCGTCCCCACTCCATTCACTTTCTATCCGTCCCCACTCCATTCCCACTCTATCCATCCCCACTCCATTCCCTCTCTATCCGTCCCCACTCCATTCTCTCTATATCCGTCCCCACTCCATTCTCTCTCTATCCGTCGCCACTCCATTCTCTCTCTATCGTTCCCCACTCCATTCTCTCTCTATCCTTCCGCACTCCATTCTCTCTCTATCCGTCCCCACTCCATTTTCTCTCTATCCGTCCCCACTCCATTCTCCCTATCTCCGTCCCCACTCCATTCCCTCTCTACCCGTCCCCACTCCATTTTTTCTCTATCCGCCCCAACTCCATTCCCTCTCTATCCATCCCCACTCCATTCCCGCTCTTTCCGTCCCCACTCCATTCTTTCTCTATCCGTCCCCACTCGATTCCCTCTCTATCCGTCCCCACTCAATTCCCTCTCTATCCGTCCCCACTCGATTCCCTCTCTCTCCGTCCCCACTCGATTCCCTCTCTATCCGTCCCCACTCCATTCTCTCTCTATCCGTCCCCACTCGATTCCCTCTCTACCCGTCCCCACTCCATTCCCTCTCTATCCGTTCCCACTCCCTTCTCTCTCTATCCGTCCCCACTCCATTCTCTCTCTCTCTGTCCCCACTGCATTCACTTTCTATCCGTCCCTACTCCATTCTATCTCTATCCGTCCCCACTCCATTCCCTTTCTATCCGTCCCCACTCAATTCCCTCTCTATCCGTCCCCACTCCATTCTCTCTCTATCCGTCCCCACTCCATTCCCTCTCTATCCGTCCCAACTCCATTCCCTCTCTATCTGTCCCCACTCCATTTCCGATCTATCCCTCCCCACTCGATTCTCTCTATCCGACCCCATTCCATTCTCTCTCTATCCGACCCCACTCCATTCTCTCACCATCCTTCTCCACTCCATTCCCTCTCTATCCATCCCCACTCCATTCCCGCTCTATCCATCCCCACTCCATTCCCTCTCTATCCGTCCCCACTCCCTTCTCTCTCTATCCGTCCACACTCCATTGTCTCTCCATCCGTCCCCACTCCATTCCCTTTCTATCCGTCCCTCCTCCATTCACTCTCTATCCGTCCCCACTCCATTCTCTCTCTATCTGTCCCCACTACATTCCCTCTCTATCCGTCCCCACTCCATTCCCTCTCTATCCGTCCACACTCCATTCCCTCTCTATCCGTCCCCACTCAATTCCCGCTCCATCCATCCCCACTCCATTCCCTCTCTATCCGTCCCCACTCCCTTCTCTCTCTATCCGTCCCCACTCCATTCTCTCTCCATCCTTCCCCACTCCATTCCCTTTTTATCCGTCCCCACTCCATTCCCACTCTATCCATCCCCACTCCATTCCCTCTCTATCCGTCTCCTCTCCATTCTCTCTCTATCCGTCCGCACACCATTCTCTCTCTATCCGTCCCCACTCCCTTCTCTCTCTATCCGTCCCCACTCCATTCTCTCTCCATCCTTCCCCACTCCATTCCCTTTTTATCCGTCCCCTCTCCATTCTCTCTCTAACCGTCCCCACTCCATTCCCTCTCTATCCATCCCCACTCCATTCCCACTCTATCCGTCCCCACTCCATTCCCACTCTATCCATCCCCACTCCATTCCTTCTCTATCCGTCCCCTCTCCATTCTCTCTCTATCCGTCCGCACACCATTCTCTCTCTATCCGTCCGCACACCATTCTCTCTCTATCCGTCCCGACTCCATTCTCTCTCTATCCGTCCCCGCTCCATTCTCTCTCTATCGGTCCCCACTACATTCTCTTTATATCCGTCCCCACTCCATTCTCTCCCTATCCGTCCCCACTCCATTCTCTCTCTAACCGTCCCCACTCCATTCCCACTAGATCCATCCCCCCTCCATTCCCTCTCTATCCGTCCCCACTCCATTCTCTCTCTATTCGTCACCATTCCATTCTCTCTCTATCCGTCCGCACTCCATTCTCTCTATATCCGTCCCCACTCCATTCCCTCCCTATCCGTGCCCACTCCATTCTCTCTCTAACCGTCCCCACTCCATTCTCTCTCCATCTGTCCCCACTCCATTCCCTCTCCATCTGTCCCCACTCCATTCCCGATCTATCCCTCCCCACTCGATTCTCTCTCTATCCGACCCCATTCCATTCTCCCTCTATCAGACCCCACTCCATTCTCTCTCCATCCGTCCCCACTCCATTCCCTCTCTATCCGTCCGCACTCCATTCCCCCTCTATCCATCCCCACTCCATTCCCTCTCTATCCATCCCCACACCCTTCTCTCTCTATCCGTCCCCACTCCATTCACTTTCTATCCGTCCCCACTCCATTCCCACTCTATCCATCCCCACTCCATTCCCTCTCTATCCGTCCCCACTCCATTCTCTCTATATCCGTCCCCACTCCATTCTCTCTCTATCCGTCGCCACTCCATTCTCTCTCTATCGTTCCCCACTCCATTCTCTCTCTATCCGTCCGCACTCCATTCTCTCTCTATCCGTCCCCACTCCATTCCCTCTCTATCCGTCCCCACTCCATTCTCTCTCTATCCGTCCCCACTCCATTCCCTCTCTATCCGTCCCCACTCCATTCTCTCTCTATCCGTCCCCACTCCATTCCCTCTCTATCCGTCCCCACTCCATTCCCTCTCTATCCGTCCCCACTCAATTCCCGCTCCATCCATCCCCAGTCAATTCCCTCTCTATCTGTCCCCACTCCCTTCTCTCTCTATCCGTCCCCACTCCATTCTCTCTCCATCCTTCCCCACTCCATTCCCTTTTTATCCGTCCCCTCTCCATTCTCTCTCTAACCGTCCCCACTCCATTCCCTCTCTATCCATCGCCACTCCTTTCCCACTCTATCCGTCCCCACTCCATTCCCACTCTATCCATCCCCACTCCATTCCCTCTCTATCCGTCCGCACACCATTCTCTCTCTATCCGTCCGCACACCATTCTCTCTCTATCCGTCCCCACTCCATTCTCTTGATATCCGTCCCCACTCCATTCTCTCCCTATCCGTCCCCACTCCATTCTCTCTCGAACCGTCCCCACTCCATTCCCACTCGATCCATCCCCACTCCATTCGCGCTCTATCCGTCCCCACTCCATTCTTTCTCTATCCGTCCCCACTCGATTCCCTCTCTATCCGTCCCCACTCCATTCTCTCTCTATCCGTCCCCACTCGATGCCCTCTCTATCCGTCCCCACTCCATTCTCTCTATCTGCCCCGACTCCATTCCCTCTCTTCCGTCCCCACTCCATTCCCTCTCTATCCGTCCCCACTCCATTCCCTCTCTATCCATCCCCACTTCATTCCCGCTCTATCCGTCCCCACTCCATTCTCTCTCTATCCGTCCTCACTCGATTCCCTCTCTATCCGTCCCCACTCCATTCTCTCTCTATCCGTCCCCACTCGATTCCGTCTCTACCCGTCCCCACTCCATTCCCTCTCTATCCGTCCCCACTCCCTTCTCTCTCTATCCGTCCCCACTCCATTCTCTCTCTATCTGTCCCCACTGCATTCCCTTTCTATCCGTCCCTACTCCATTCTATCTCTATCCGTCCCCACTCCATTCCCTCTCTATCCGCCCCCACTCAATTCCCTCTCTATCCGTCCCCACTCCATTCTCTCTCTATCCGTCCCCACTCCATTCCCTCTCTATCCGTCCCTACTCCATTCCCTCTCTATCTGTCCCCACTCCATTCCCGATCTATCCCTCCCCACTCGATTCTCTCTATCCGAACCCATTCCATTCTCTCTCTATCCGACCCCACTCCATTCTCTCACCATCAGTCCCCACTCCATTCCCTCTCTATCCATCCCCACTAGATCCATCCCCACTCCATTCCCCCTCTATCCGTCCCCACTCCATTCTCTCTCTATCCATCACCATTCCATTCTCTCTCTATCCGTCCGCACTCCATTCTCTCTATATCCGTCCCCACTCCATTCCCTCCCTATCCGTGCCCACTCCATTCTCTCTCTAACCGTCCCCACTCCATTCCCTCTCTATCTGTCCCCACTCCATTCCCGATCTATCCCTCCCCACTCGATTCTCTCTCTATCCGACCCCATTCCATTCTCCCTCTATCAGACCCCACTCCATTCTCTCTCCATCCGTCCCCACTCCATTCCCTCTCTATCCGTCCGCACTCCATTCCCCCTCTATCCATCCCCACTCCATTCCCTCTCTATCCATCCCCACTCCCTTCTCTCTCTATCCGTCCCCACTCCATTCACTTTCTATCCGTCCCCACTCCATTCCCACTCCATTCCCTCTCTATCCGTCCCCACTCCATTCTCTCTATATCCGTCCCCACTCCATTCTCTCTCTATCCGTCGCCACTCCATTCTCTCTCTATCGTTCCCCACTCCATTCTCTCTCTATCCGTCCCCACTCCATTTTCTCTCTATCCGTCCCCACTCCATTCTCCCTATCTCCGTCCCCACTCCATTCCCTCTCTACCCGTCCCCACTCCATTTTTTCTCTCTCCGCCCCAACTCCATTCCCTCTCTATCCATCCCCACTCCATTCCCGCTCTATCCGTCCCCACTCCATTCTTTCTCTATCCGTCCCCACTCGATTCCCTCTCTATCCGTCCCCACTCGATTCCCTCTCTATCCGTCCCCACTCGATTCCCTCTCTATCCGTCCCCACTCCATTCTCTCTATCTGCCCTGACTCCATTCCCTCTCTTCCGTCCCCACTCCATTCTCTCTCTTTCCGTCCCCTCTCGATTCCCTTTCTACCCGTCCCCACTCCATTCCCTCTCTATCCGTCCCCACTCCATTCCCTCTCTATCCATCCCCACCATCTTCTCTCTCTATCCGTCCCCACTCCATTCCCTCTCTATCCGTCCCCACTCCCTTCTCTCTCTATCCGTCCCCACTCCATTCTCTCTCTATCTGTCCCCACTGCATTCCCTTTCTATCCGTCCCTACTCCATTCTATCTCTATCCGTCCCCACTCCATTCCCTCTCTATCCGTCCCCACTCAATTCCCTCTCTATCCATCCCCACTCGCTTCTCTCTCTATCCGTCCCCACTCCATTCACTTTCTATCCGTCCCCACTCCATTCCCACTCTATCCATCCACACTCCATTCCCTCTCTATCCGTCCCCACTCCATTCTCTCTATATCCGTCCCCACTCCATTCTCTCTCTATCCGTCGCCACTCCATTCTCTCTCTATCGTTCCCCACTCCATTCTCTCTCTATCCTTCCGCACTCCATTCTCTCTCTATCCGTCCCCACTCCATTTTCTCTCTATCCGTCCCCACTCCATTCTCCCTATCTCCGTCCCCACTCCATTCCCTCTCTACCCGTCCCCACTCCATTTTTTCTCTATCCGCCCCAACTCCATTCCCTCTCTATCCATCCCCACTCCATTCCCGCTCTTTCCGTCCCCACTCCATTCTTTCTCTATCCGTCCAGACTCGATTCCCTCTCTATCCGTCCCCACTCAATTCCCTCTCTATCCGTCCCCACTCGATTCCCTCTCTATCCGTCCCCACTCGATTCCCTCTCTATCCGTCCCCACTCCATTCTCTCTCTATCCGTCCCCACTCGATTCCCTCTCTACCCGTCCCCACTCCATTCCCTCTCTATCCGTTCCCACTCCCTTCTCTCTCTATCCGTCCCCACTCCATTCTCTCTCTATCTGTCCCCACTGCATTCACTTTCTATCCGTCCCTACTCCATTCTATCTCTATCCGTCCCCACTCCATTCCCTCTCTATCCGTCCCCACTCAATTCCCTCTCTATCCGTCCCCACTCCATTCTCTCTCTATCCGTCCCCACTCCATTCCCTCTCTATCCGTCCCAACTCCATTCCCTCTCTATCTGTCCCCACTCCATTCCCGATCTATCCCTCCCCACTCGATTCTCTCTATCCGACCCCATTCCATTCTCTCTCTCTCCGACCCCACTCCATTCTCTCACCATCCGTCCCCACTCCATTCCCTCTCTATCCATCCCCACTCCATTCCCGCTCTATCCATCCCCACTCCATTCCCTCTCTATCCGTCCCCACTCCCTTCTCTCTCTATCCGTCCACACTCCATTGTCTCTCCATCCGTCCCCACTCCATTCCCTTTCTATCCGTCCCTCCTCCATTCTCTCTCTATCCGTCCTCACTCCATTCTCTCTCTATCTGTCCCCACTACATTCCCTCTCTATCCGTCCCCACTCCATTCCCTCTCTATCCGTCCACACTCCATTCCCTCTCTATCCGTCCCCACTCAATTCCCGCTCCATCCATCCCCACTCCATTCCCTCTCTATCCGTCCCCACTCCCTTCTCTCTCTATCCGTCCCCACTCCATTCTCTCTCCATCCTTCCCCACTCCATTCCCTTTTTATCCGTCCCCACTCCATTCCCACTCTATCCATCCCCACTCCATTCCCTCTCTATCCGTCTCCTCTCCATTCTCTCTCTATCCGTCCGCACACCATTCTCTCTCTATCCGTCCCCACTCCCTTCTCTCTCTATCCGTCCCCACTCCATTCTCTCTCCATCCTTCCCCACTCCATTCCCTTTTTATCCGTCCCCTCTCCATTCTCTCTCTAACCGTCCCCACTCCATTCCCTCTCTATCCATCCCCACTCCATTCCCACTCTATCCGTCCCCACTCCATTCCCACTCTATCCATCCCCACTCCATTCCTTCTCTATCCGTCCCCTCTCCATTCTCTCTCTATCCGTCCGCACACCATTCTCTCTCTATCCGTCCGCACACCATTCTCTCTCTATCCGTCCCGACTCCATTCTCTCTCTATCCGTCCCCGCTCCATTCTCTCTCTATCGGTCCCCACTACATTCTCTTTATATCCGTCCCCACTCCATTCTCTCCCTATCCGTCCCCACTCCATTCTCTCTCTAACCGTCCCCACTCCATTCCCACTAGATCCATCCCCCCTCCATTCCCTCTCTATCCGTCCCCACTCCATTCTCTCTCTATCCGTCACCATTCCATTCTCTCTCTATCCGTCCGCACTCCATTCTCTCTATATCCGTCCCCACTCCATTCCCTCCCTATCCGTGCCCACTCCATTCTCTCTCTAACCGTCCCCACTCCATTCTCTCTCCATCTGTCCCCACTCCATTCCCTCTCCATCTGTCCCCACTCCATTCCCGATAAACCCCTCCCCACTCGATTCTCTCTCTATCCGACCCCATTCCATTCTCCCTCTATCAGACCCCACTCCATTCTCTCTCCATCCGTCCCCACTCCATTCCCTCTCTATCCGTCCGCACTCCATTCCCCCTCTATCCATCCCCACTCCATTCCCTCTCTATCCATCCCCACTCCCTTCTCTCTCTATCCGTCCCCACTCCATTCACTTTCTATCCGTCCCCACTCCATTCCCACTCTATCCATCCCCACTCCATTCCCTCTCTATCCGTCCCCACTCCATTCTCTCTATATCCGTCCCCACTCCATTCTCTCTCTATCCGTCGCCACTCCATTCTCTCTCTATCGTTCCCCACTCCATTCTCTCTCTATCCGTCCGCACTCCATTCTCTGTCTATCCGTCCCCACTCCATTCCCTCTCTATCCGTCCCCACTCCATTCTCTCTCTATCCGTCCCCACTCCATTCCCTCTCTATCCGTCCCCACTCCATTCTCTCTCTATCCGTCCCCACTCCATTCCCTCTCTATCCGTCCCCACTCCATTCCCTCTCTATCCGTCCCCACTCAATTCCCGCTCCATCCATCCCCAGTCAATTCCCTCTCTATCTGTCCCCACTCCCTTCTCTCTCTATCCGTCCCCACTCCATTCTCTCTCCATCCTTCCCCACTCCATTCCCTTTTTATCCGTCCCCTCTCCATTCTCTCTCTAACCGTCCCCACTCCATTCCCTCTCTATCCATCGCCACTCCTTTCCCACTCTATCCGTCCCCACTCCATTCCCACTCTATCCATCCCCACTCCATTCCCTCTCTATCCGTCCGCACACCATTCTCTCTCTATCCGTCCGCACACCATTCTCTCTCTATCCGTCCCCACTCCATTCTCTTGATATCCGTCCCCACTCTATTCTCTCCCTATCCGTCCCCACTCCATTCTCTCTCGAACCGTCCCCACTCCATTCCCACTCGATCCATCCCCACTCCATTCGCGCTCTATCCGTCCCCACTCCATTCTTTCTCTATCCGTCCCCACTCGATTCCCTCTCTATCCGTCCCCACTCCATTCTCTCTCTATCCGTCCCCACTCGATGCCCTCTCTATCCGTCCCCACTCCATTCTCTCTATCTGCCCCGACTCCATTCCCTCTCTTCCGTCCCCACTCCATTCCCTCTCTATCCGTCCCCACTCCATTCCCTCTCTATCCATCCCCACTTCATTCCCGCTCTATCCGTCCCCACTCCATTCTCTCTCTATCCGTCCTCACTCGATTCCCTCTCTATCCGTCCCCACTCCATTCTCTCTCTATCCGTCCCCACTCGATTCCGTCTCTACCCGTCCCCACTCCATTCCCTCTCTATCCGTCCCCACTCCCTTCTCTCTCTATCCGTCCCCACTCCATTCTCTCTCTATCTGTCCCCACTGCATTCCCTTTCTATCCGTCCCTACTCCATTCTATCTCTATCCGTCCCCACTCCATTCCCTCTCTATCCGCCCCCACTCAATTCCCTCTCTATCCGTCCCCACTCCATTCTCTCTCTATCCGTCCCCACTCCATTCCCTCTCTATCCGTCCCTACTCCATTCCCTCTCTATCTGTCCCCACTCCATTCCCGATCTATCCCTCCCCACTCGATTCTCTCTATCCGACCCCATTCCATTCTCTCTCTATCCGACCCCACTCCATTCTCTCACCATCAGTCCCCACTCCATTCCCTCTCTATCCATCCCCACTCCATTCCCACTAGATCCATCCCCACTCCATTCCCCCTCTATCCGTCCCCACTCCATTCTCTCTCTATCCGTCACCATTCCATTCTCTCTCTATCCGTCCGCACTCCATTCTCTCTATATCCGTCCCCACTCCATTCCCTCCCTATCCGTGCCCACTCCATTCTCTCTCTAACCGTCCCCACTCCATTCCCTCTCTATCTGTCCCCACTCCATTCCCGATCTATCCCTCCCCACTCGATTCTCTCTCTATCCGACCCCATTCCATTCTCCCTCTATCGGACCCCACTCCATTCTCTCTCCATCCGTCCCCACTCCATTCCCTCTCTATCCGTCCGCACTCCATTCCCCCTCTATCCATCCCCACTCCATTCCCTCTCTATCCATCCCCACACCCTTCTCTCTCTATCCGTCCCCACTCCATTCACTTTCTATCCGTCCCCACTCCATTCCCACTCTATCCATCCCCACTCCATTCCCTCTCTATCCGTCCCCACTCCATTCTCTCTATATCCGTCCCCACTCCATTCTCTCTCTATCCGTCGCCACTCCATTCTCTGACTATCGTTCCCCACTCCATTCTCTCTCTATCCGTCCCCACTCCATTTTCTCTCTATCCGTCCCCACTCCATTCTCCCTATCTCCGTCCCCACTCCATTCCCTCTCTACCCGTCCCCACTCCATTTTTTCTCTATCCGCCCCAACTCCATTCCCTCTCTATCCATCCCCACTCCATTCCCGCTCTATTCGTCACCACTCCATTCTTTCTCTATCCGTCCCCACTCGATTCCCTCTCTATCCGTCCCCACTCGATTCCCTCTCTATCCGTCCCCACTCGATTCCCTCTCTATCCGTCCCCACTCCATTCTCTCTATCTGCCCTGACTCCATTCCCTCTCTTCCGTCCCCACTCCATTCTCTCTCTTTCCGTCCCCACTCGATTCCCTTTCTACCCGTCCCCACTCCATTCCCTCTCTATCCGTCCCCACTCCCTTCTCTCTCTATCCGTCCCCACTCCATTCTCTCTCTATCTGTCCCCACTGCATTCCCTTTCTATCCGTCCCTACTCCATTCTATCTCTATCCGTCCCCACTCCATTCCCTCTCTATCCGTCCCCACTCAATTCCCTCTCTATCCATCCCCACTCGCTTCTCTCTCTATCCGTCCCCACTCCATTCACTTTCTATCCGTCCCCACTCCATTCCCACTCTATCCATCCCCACTCCATTCCCTCTCTATCCGTCCCCACTCCATTCTCTCTATATCCGTCCCCACTCCATTCTCTCTCTATCCGTCGCCACTCCATTCTCTCTCTATCGTTCCCCACTCCATTCTCTCTCTATCCGTCCGCACTCCATTCTCTCTCTATCCGTCCCCACTCCATTTTCTCTCTATCCGTCCCCACTCCATTCTCCCTATCTCCGGCCCCACTCCATTCCCTCTCTACCCGTCCCCACTCCATTTTTTCTCTATCCGCCCCAACTCCATTCCCTCTCTATCCATCCCCACTCCATTCCCGCTCTTTCCGTCCCCACTCCATTCTTTCTCTATCCGTCCCCACTCGATTCCCTCTCTATCCGTCCCCACTCAATTCCCTCTCTATCCGTCCCCACTCGATTCCCTCTCTATCCGTCCCCACTCGATTCCCTCTCTATCCGTCCCCACTCCATTCTCTCTCTATCCGTCCCCACTCGATTCCCTCTCTACCCGTCCCCACTCCATTCCCTCTCTATCCGTTCCCACTCCCTTCTCTCTCTATCCGTCCCCACTCCATTCTCTCTCTATCTGTCCCCACTGCATTCCCTTTCTATCCGTCCCTACTCCATTCTATCTCTATCCGTCCCCACTCCATTCCCTCTCTATCCGTCCCCACTCAATTCCCTCTCTATCCGTCCCCACTCCATTCTCTCTCTATCCGTCCCCACTCCATTCCCTCTCTATCCGTCCCAACTCCATTCCCTCTCTATCTGTCCCCACTCCATTCCCGATCTATCCCTCCCCACTCGATTCTCTCTATCCGACCCCATTCCATTCTCTCTCTATCCGACCCCACTCCATTCTCTCACCATCCGTCCCCACTCCATTCCCTCTCTATCCATCCCCACTCCATTCCCGCTCTATCCATCCCCACTCCATTCCCTCTCTATCCGTCCCCACTCCCTTCTCTCTCTATCCGTCCCCACTCCATTGTCTCTCCATCCGTCCCCACTCCATTCCCTTTCTATCCGTCCCTCCTCCATTCTCTCTCTATCCGTCCCCACTCCATTCTCTCTCTATCTGTCCCCACTACATTCCCTCTCTATCCGTCCCCACTCCATTCCCTCTCTATCCGTCCACACTCCATTCCCTCTCTATCCGTCCCCACTCAATTCCCGCTCCATCCATCCCCACTCCATTCCCTCTCTATCCGTCCCCACTCCCTTCTCTCTCTATCCGTCCCCACTCCATTCTCTCTCCATCCTTCCCCACTCCATTCCCTTTTTATCCGTCCCCACTCCATTCCCACTCTGTCCATCCCCACTCCATTCCCTCTCTATCCGTCTCCTCTCCATTCTCTCTCTATCCGTCCGCACAGCATTCTCTCTCTATCCGTCCGCACACCATTCTCTCTCTATCCGTCCGGACTCCATTCTCTCTCTATCCGTCCCCGCTCCATTCTCTCTCTATCGGTCCCCACTCCATTCTCTTTATATCCGTCCCCACTCCATTCTCTCCCTATCCGTCCCCACTCCATTCTCTCTCTAACCGTCTCCACTCCATTCCCACTAGATCCATCCCCACTCCATTTCCCCTCTATCCGTCCCCACTCCATTCTCTCTCTATCCGTCACCATTCCATTTTCTCTCTATCCGTCCGCGCTCCATTCTCTCTATATCCGTCCCCACTCCATTCCCTCCCTATCCGTGCCCACTCCATTCTCTCTCTAACCGTCCCCACTCCATTCTCTCTCCATCTGTCCCCACTCCATTCTCTCTCCATCCGTCCCCACTCCATTCCCGATCTATCCCTCCCCACTCGAATCTCTCTCTATCCGACCCCATTCCATTCTCCCTCTATCAGACCCCACTCCATTCCCTCTCTATCCGTCCGCACTCCATTCCCCCTCTATCCATCCCCACTCCATTCCCTCTCTATCCATCCCCACTCCCTTCTCTCTCTATCCGTCCCCACTCCATTCACTTTCTATCCGTCCCCACTCCATTCCCACTCTATCCATCCCCACTCCATTCCTCTCTATCCGTCCCCACTCCATTCTCTCTATATCCGTCCCCACTCCATTCCCTCTCTATCCGTCCCCACTCCATTCTCTCTCTATCCGTCCCCACTCCATTCTCTCTATATCCGTCCCCACTCCATTCTCTCTCTATCCGTCGCCACTCCATTCCCTCTCTATCCATCCCCACTCCCTTCTCTCTCTATCCGTCCCCACTCCATTCACTTTCTATCCGTCCCGACTCCATTCCCACTCTATCCATCCCCACTCCATTCCCTCTCTATCCGTCCCCACTCCATTCTCTCTCTATCCGTCCCCACTCCATTCCCTCTCTATCCGTCCCCACTCCATTCTCTCTCTATCCGTCCCCACTCCATTCTCTCTATATCCGTCCCCACTCCATTCTCTCTCTATCCGTCGCCACTCCATTCTCTCTCTATCGTTCCCCACTCCATTCTCTCTCTATCCGTCCCCACTCCATTTTCTCTCTATCCGTCCCCACTCCATTCTCCCTATCTCCGTCCCCACTCCATTCCCTCTCTACCCGTCCCCACTCCATTTTTTCTCTATCCGCCCCAACTCCATTCCCTCTCTATCCATCCCCACTCCATTCCCGCTCTATCCGTCCCCACTCCATTCTTTCTCTATCCGTCCCCACTCGATTCCCTCTCTATCCGTCCCCACTCGATTCCCTCTCTATCCGTCCCCACTCGATTCCCTCTCTATCCGTCCCCACTCCATTCTCTCTATCTGCCCTGACTCCATTCCCTCTCTTCCGTCCCCACTCCATTCTCTCTCTATCCGTCCCCACTCGATTCCCTCTCTACCCGTCCCCACTCCATTCCCTCTCTATCCGTCCCCACTCCCTTCTCTCTCTATCCGTCCCCACTCCATTCTCTCTCTATCTGTCCCCACTGCATTCCCTTTCTATCCGTCCCTACTCCATTCTATCTCTATCCGTCCCCACTCCATTCCCTCTCTATCCGTCCCCACTCAATTCCCTCTCTATCCATCCCCACTCGCTTCTCTCTCTATCCGTCCCCACTCCATTCACTTTCTATCCGTCCCCACTCCATTCCCACTCTATCCATCCCCACTCCATTCCCTCTCTATCCGTCCCCACTCCATTCTCTCTATATCCGTCCCCACTCCATTCTCTCTCTATCCGTCGCCACTCCATTCTCTCTCTATCGTTCCCCACTCCATTCTCTCTCTATCCGTCCGCACTCCATTCTCTCTCTATCCGTCCCCACTCCATTTTCTCTCTATCCGTCCCCACTCCATTCTCCCTATCTCCGTCCCCACTCCATTCCCTCTCTACCCGTCCCCACTCCATATTTTCTCTATCCGCCCCAACTCCATTCCCTCTCTATCCATCCCCACTCCATTCCCGCTCTTTCCGTCCCCACTCCATTCTTTCTCTATCCGTCCCCACGCGATTCCCTCTCTATCCGTCCCCACTCAATTCCCTCTCTATCCGTCCCCACTCGATTCCCTCTCTATCCGTCCCCACTCGATTCCCTCTCTATCCGTCCCCACTCCATTCTCTCTCTATCCGTCCCCACTCGATTCCCTCTCTACCCGTCCCCACTCCATTCCCTCTCTATCCGTTCCCACTCCCTTCTCTCTCTATCCGTCCCCACTCCATTCTCTCTCTATCTGTCCCCACTGCATTCCCTTTCTATCCGTCCCTACTCCATTCTATCTCTATCCGTCCCCACTCCATTCCCTCTCTATCCGTCCCCACTCAATTCCCTCTCTATCCGTCCCCACTCCATTCTCTCTCTTTGCGTCCCCACTCCATTCCCTCTCTATCCGTCCCAACTCCATTCCCTCTCTATCTGTCCCCACTCCATTCTCTCTCTATCCGTCCCCACTCCATTCCCTCTCTATCCGTCCCCACTCCATTCCCTCTCTATCCGTCCCCACTCAATTCCCGCTCCATCCATCCCCACTCAATTCCCTCTCTATCTGTCCCCACTCCCTTCTCTCTCTATCCGTCCCCACTCCATTCTCTCTCCATCCTTCGCCAGTCCATTCCCTTTTTATCCGTCCCCTCTCCATTCTCTCTCTAACCGTCCCCACTCCATTCCCTCTCTATCCATCCCCACTCCATTCCCACTCTATCCGTCCCCACTCCATTCCCACTCTATCCATCCCCACTCCATTCCCTCTCTATCCGTCCGCACACCATTCTCTCTCTATCCGTCCCCACTCCATTCTCTTTATATCCGTCCCCACTCCATTCTCTCCCTATCCGTCCCCACTCCATTCTCTCTCGAACCGTCCCCACTCCATTCCCACTCGATCCATCCCCACTCCATTCCCTCTCTATCCGTCCCCACTCCATTCTCTCTCTATCCGTCACCACTCCATTCTCTCTCTATCCGTCCGCACTCCATTCTCTCTATATCCGTCCCCACTCCATTCCCTCCCTATCCGTCCCCACTCCATTCTCTCTCTAACCGTCCCCACTCCATTCTCTCTCCATCTGTCCCCACTCCATTCCCTCTCCATCTGTCCGCACTCGATTCCCGATCTATCCCTCCCCACTCCATTCTCTCTCTATCCGACCCCATTCCATTCTCTCTCGATCAGACCCCACTCCATTCTCTCTCCATCCGTCCCAACTCCATTCCCTCTCTATCCGTCCGCACTCCATTCCCCCTCTATCCATCCCCACTCCATTCCCTCTCTATCCGTCCCCACTCCCTTCTCTCTCTATCCGTCCCCACTCCATTCTCTCTCCATCCGTCCCCACTCCATTCACTTTATATCTGTCCCCACTCCATTCTCTCTCTAACCGTCCCCACTCCATTCCCTCTCTCTCAGTCCCCACTCCATTCCCACTCGATCCATCCCCACTCCATTCCCTCTCTATCCGTCCCCACTCCATTCTCTCTATATCCGTCCCCACTCCATTCTCTCTCTATCCGTCCCCACTCCATTCTCTCTCTGTCGTTCCCCACTCCATTCTCTCTCTATCCATCGCCACTCCATTCTCTCTCTATCGTTCCCCACTCCATTCTCTCTCTATCCGTCCGCACTCCATTCTCTCTCTATCCGTCCCCACTCCATTCCCACTCTATCCATCCCCACTCCATTCTCTCTCTAACCGTCCCCACTCCATTCCCACTAGATCCATCCCCACTCCATTCCCCCTCTATCCGTCCCCACTCCATTCTCTCTCTATCCGTCACCATTCCATTTTCTCTCTATCCGTCCGCACTCCATTCTCTCTATATCCGTCCCCACTCCATTCCCTCCCTATCCGTGCCCACTCCATTCTCTCTCTAACCGTCCCCACTCCATTCTCTCTCCATCTGTCCCCACTCCATTCCCTCTCCATCCGTCCCCACTCCATTCCCGATCTATCCCTCCCCACTCGATTCTCTCTCTATCCGACCCCATTCCATTCTCCCTCTATCAGACCCCACTCCATTCCCTCTCTATCCGTCCGCACTCCATTCCCCCTCTATCCATCCCCACTCCATTCCCTCTCTATCCATCCCCACTCCCTTCTCTCTCTATCCGTCCCCACTCCATTCACTTTCTATCCGTCCCCACTCCATTCCCACTCTATCCATCCCCACTCCATTCCTCTCTATCCGTCCCCACTCCATTCTCTCTATATCCGTCCCCACTCCATTCCCTCTCTATCCGTCCCCACTCCATTCTCTCTCTATCCGTCCCCACTCCATTCTCTCTATATCCGTCCCCACTCCATTCTCTCTCTATCCGTCGCCACTCCATTCCCTCTCTATCCATCCACACTCCCTTCTCTCTCCATCCGTCCCCACTCCATTCACTTTCTATCCGTCCCCACTCCATTCCCACTCTATCCATCCCCACTCCATTCCCTCTCTATCCGTCCCCACTCCATTCTCTCTCTATCCGTCCCCACTCCATTCCCTCTCTATCCGTCCCCACTCCATTCTCTCTCTATCCGTCCCCACTTCATTGCCTCTATATCCGTCCCCACTCCATTCTCTCTCTATCCGTCGCCACTCCATTCTCTCTCTATCGTTCCCCACTCCATTCTCTCTCTATCCGTCCACACTCCATTTTCTCTCTATCCGTCCCCACTCCATTCTCCCTATCTCCGTCCCCACTCCATTCCCTCTCTACCCGTCCCCACTCCATTTTTTCTCTATCCGCCCCAACTCCATTCCCTCTCTATCCATCCCCACTCCATTCCCGCTCTATCCGTCCCCACTCCATTCTTTCTCTATCCGTCCCCACTCGATTGCCTCTCTATCCGTCCCCACTCGATTCCCTCTCTATCCGTCCCCACTCGATTCCCTCTCTATCCGTCCCCACTCCATTCTCTCTATCTGCCCTGACTCCATTCCCTCTCTTCCGTCCCCACTCCATTCTCTCTCTATCCGTCCCCACTCGATTCCCTCTCTACCCGTCCCCACTCCATTCCCTCTCTATCCGTCCCCACTCCCTTCTCTCTCTATCCGTCCCCACTCCATTCTCTCTCTATCTGTCCCCACTGCATTCCCTTTCTATCCGTCCCTACTCCATTCTATCTCTATCCGTCCCCACTCCATTCCCTCTCTATCCGTCCCCACTCAATTCCCTCTCTATCCATCCCCACTCGCTTCTCTCTCTATCCGTCCCCACTCCATTCACTTTCTATCCGTCCCCACTCCATTCCCACTCTATCCATCCCCACTCCATTCCCTCTCTATCCGTCCCCACTCCATTCTCTCTATATCCGTCCCCACTCCATTCTCTCTCTATCCGTCGCCACTCCATTCTCTCTCTATCGTTCCCCACTCCATTCTCTCTCTATCCGTCCGCACTCCATTCTCTCTCTATCCGTCCCCACTCCATTTTCTCTCTATCCGTCCCCACTCCATTCTCCCTATCTCCGTCCCCACTCCATTCCCTCTCTACCCGTCCCCACTCCATTTTTTCTCTATCCGCCCCAACTCCATTCCCTCTCTATCCATCCCCACTCCATTCCCGCTCTTTCCGTCCCCACTCCATTCTTTCTCTATCCGTCCCCACTCGATTCCCTCTCTATCCGTCCCCACTCAATTCCCTCTCTATCCGTCCCCACTCGATTCCCTCTCTATCCGTCCCCACTCGATTCCCTCTCTATCCGTCCCCACTCCATTCTCTCTCTATCCGTCCCCACTCGATTCAATCTCTACCCGTCCCCACTCCATTCCCTCTCTATCCGTTCCCACTCCCTTCTCTCTCTCTCCGTCCCCACTCCATTCTCTCTCTATCTGTCCCCACTGCATTCCCTTTCTATCCGTCCCTACTCCATTCTATCTCTATCCGTCCCCACTCCATTCCCTCTCTATCCGTCCCCACTCAATTCCCTCTCTATCCGTCCCCACTCCATTCTCTCTCTTTGCGTCCCCACTCCATTCCCTCTCTATCCGTCCCAACTCCATTCCCTCTCTATCTGTCCCCACTCCATTCTCTCTCTATCCGTCCCCACTCCATTCCCTCTCTATCCGTCCCCACTCCATTCCCTCTCTATCCGTCCCCACTCAATTCCCGCTCCATCCATCCCCACTCAATTCCCTCTCTATCTGTCCCCACTCCCTTCTCTCTCTATCCGTCCCCACTCCATTCTCTCTCCATCCTTCGCCAGTCCATTCCCTTTTTATCCGTCCCCTCTCCATTCTCTCTCTAACCGTCCCCACTCCATTCCCTCTCTATCCATCCCCACTCCATTCCCACTCTATCCGTCCCCACTCAATTCCCACTCTATCCATCCCCACTCCATTCCCTCTCTATCCGTCCGCACACCATTCTCTCTCTATCCGTCCCCACTCGATTCTCTTTATATCCGTCCCCACTCCATTCTCTCCCTATCCGTCCCCACTCCATTCTCTCTCGAACCGTCCCCACTCCATTCCCACTCGATCCATCCCCACTCCATTCCCTCTCTATCCGTCCCCACTCCATTCTCTCTCTATCCGTCACCACTCCATTCTCTCTCTATCCGTCACCACTCCATTCTCTCTATATCCGTCCCCACTCCATTCCCTCCCTATCCGTCCCCACTCCATTCTCTCTCTAACCGTCCCCACTCCATTCTCTCTCCATCTGTCCCCACTCCATTCCCTCTCCATCTGTCCCCACTCGATTCCCGATCTATCCCTCCCCACTCGATTCTCTCTCTATCCGACCCCATTCCATTCTCTCTCGATCAGACCCCACTCCATTCTCTCTCCATCCGTCCCAACTCCATTCCCTCTCTATCCGTCCGCACTCCATTCCCCCTCTATCCATCCCCACTCCATTCCCTCTCTATCCGTCCCCACTCCCTTCTCTCTCTATCCGTCCCCACTCCATTCTCTCTCCATCCGTCCCCACTCCATTCACTTTATATCCGTCCCCACTCCATTCTCTCTCTAACCGTCCCCACTCCATTCCCTCTCTCTCAGTCCCCACTCCATTCCCACTCGATCCATCCCCACTCCATTCCCTCTCTATCCGTCCCCACTCCATTCTCTCTATATCCGTCCCCACTCCATTCTCTCTCTATCCGTCCCCACTCCATTCTCTCTCTGTCGTTCCCCACTCCATTCTCTCTCTATCCGTCGCCACTCCATTCTCTCTCTATCGTTCCCCACTCCATTCTCTCTCTATCCGTCCGCACTCCATTCTCTCTCTATCCGTCCCCACTCCATTCCCACTCTATCCATCCCCACTCCATTCCCTCTCTATCCGTCCACACACCATTCTCTCTCTATCCGTCCCCACTCCATTCTCTTTATATCCGTCCCCACTCCATTCTCTCCCTATCCGTCCCCACTCCATTCTCTCTCGAACCGTCCCCACTCCATTCCCACTCGATCCATCCCCACTCCATTCCATCTCTATCCGTCCCCACTCCATTCTCTCTCTATCCGTCACCACTCCATTCTCTCTCTATCCGTCCGCACTCCATTCTCTCTATATCCGTCCCCACTCCATTCCCTCCCTATCCGTCCCCACTCCATTCTCTCTCTAACCGTCCCCACTCCATTCTCTCTCCATCTGTCCCCACTCCATTCCCTCTCCATCTGTCCCCACTCCATTCCCGATCTATCCCTCCCCACTCGATTCTCTCTCTATCCGACCCCATTCCATTCTCTCTCGATCAGACCCAACTCCATTCTCTCTCCATCCGTCCCAACTCCATTCCCTCTCTATCCGTCCGCACTCCATTCCCCCTCTATCCATCCCCAGTCCATTCCCTCTCTATCCGTCGCCACTCCCTTCTCTCTCTATCCGTCCCCACTCCATTCTCTCTCCATCCGTCCCCACTCCATTCACTTTATATCCGTCCCCACTCCATTCTCTCTCTAACCGTCCCCACTCCATTCCCTCTCTATCAGTCCCCACTCCATTCCCACTCGATCCATCCCCACTCCATTCCCTCTCTATCCGTCCCCACTCCATTCTCTCTATATCCGTCCCCACTCCATTCTCTCTCTATCCGTCCCCACTCCATTCTCTCTCTGTCGTTCCCCACTCCATTCTCTCTCTATCCGTCGCCACTCCATTCTCTCTCTATCGTTCCCCACTCCATTCTCTCTCTATCCGTCCGCACTCCATTCTCTCTCTATCCGTCCCCACTCCATTCCCTCTCTATCCGTCCCCACTCCATTCTCTCTCTATCCGTCCCCACTCCATTCTCTCTCTATCCGTCCCGACTCCATTCCCTCTCTATCCGTCCCCACTCCATTCTCTCTCTATCCGTCCCCACTCCATTCCCTCTCTATCCGTCCCCACTCCATTCTCTCTGTATCCGTCCCCACTCCATTCTCTCTCTATCCGTCCCCACTCCATTCTCTCTCTGTCGTTCCCCACTCCATTCTCTCTCTATCCGTCGCCACTCCATTCTCTCTCTATCGTTCCCCACTCCATTCTGTCTCTATCCGTCCGCACTCCATTCTCTCTCTATCCGTCCCCACTCCATTCCCTCTCTATCCGTCCCCACTCCATTCTCTCTCTATCCGTCCCCACTCCATTCTCTCTCTATCCGTCCCGACTCCATTCCCTCTCTATCCGTCCCCACTCCATTCTCTCTCTATCCGTCCCCACTCCATTCCCTCTCTATCCGTCCCCACTCCAGTCCCTCTCTATCCGTCCCCACTCAATTCCCGCTCCATCCATCCCCACTCAATTCCCTCTCTATCCGTCCCCACTCCCTTCTCTCTCTATCCGTCCCCACTCCATTCTCTCTCCATCCTTCCCCACTCCATTCCCTTTTTATCCATCCCCTCTCCATTCTCTCTCTAACCGTCCCCACTCCATTCCCTCTCTATCCATCCCCACTCCATTCCCACTCTATCCGTCCCCACTCCATTCCCACTCTATCCATCCCCACTCCATTCCCTCTCTATCCGTCCGCACACCATTCTCTCTCGATCAAACCCCACTCCATTCTCTCTCCATCCGTCCCAACTCCATTCCCTCTCTATCCGTCCGCACTCCATTCCCCCTCTATCCATCCCCACTCCATTCCCTCTCTATCCGTCCCCACTCCCTTCTCTCTCTATCCGTCCCCACTCCATTCTCTCTCCATCCGTCCCCACTCCATTCACTTTATATCCGTCCCCACTCCATTCTCTCTCTAACCGTCCCCACTCCATTCCCTCTCTATCAGTCCCCACTCCATTCCCACTCGATCCATCCCCACTCCATTCCCTCTCTATCCGTCCCCACTCCATTCTCTCTATATCCGTCCCCACTCCATTCTCTCTCTATCCGTCCCCACTCCATTCTCTCTCTGTCGTTCCCCACTCCATTCTCTCTCTATCCGTCGCGACTCCATTCTCTCTCTTATCGTTCCCCACTCCATTCTCTCTCTATCCGTCCGCACTCCATTCTCTCTCTATCCGTCCCCACTCCATTCCCACTCTATCCATCCCCACTCCATTCCCTCTCTATCCGTCCACACACCATTCTCTCTCTATCCGTCCCCACTCCATTCTCTTTATATCCGTCCCCACTCCATTCTCTCCCTATCCGTCCCCACTCCATTCTCTCTCGAACCGTCCCCACTCCATTCCCACTCGATCCATCCCCACTCCATTCCCTCTCTATCCGTCCCCACTCCATTCTCTCTCTATCCGTCACCACTCCATTCTCTCTCTATCCGTCCGCACTCCATTCTCTCTATATCCGTCCCCACTCCATTCCCTCCCTATCCGTCCCCACTCCATTCTCTCTCTAACCGTCCCCACTCCATTCTCTCTCCATCTGTCCCCACTCCATTCCCTCTCCATCTGTCCCCACTCCATTCCCGATCTATCCCTCCCCACTCGATTCTCTCTCTATCCGACCCCATTCCATTCTCTCTCGATCAGACCCCACTCCATTCTCTCTCCATCCGTCCCAACTCCATTCCCTCTCTATCCGTCCGCACTCCATTCCCCCTCTATCCATCCCCACTCCATTCCCTCTCTATCCGTCCCCACTCCCTTCTCTCTCTATCCGTCCCCACTCCATTCTGTCTCCATCCGTCCCCACTCCATTCACTTTATATCCGTCCCCACTCCATTCTCTCTCTAACCGTCCCCACTCCATTCCCTCTCTATCAGTCCCCACTCCATTCCCACTCGATCCATCCCCACTCCATTCCCTCTCTATCCGTCCCCACTCCATTCTCTCTATATCCGTCCCCACTCCATTCTCTCTCTATCCGTCCCCACTCCATTCTCTCTCTGTCGTTCCCCACTCCATTCTCTCTCTATCCGTCGCCACTCCATTCTCTCTCTATCGTTCCCCACTCCATTCTCTCTCTATCCGTCCGCACTCCATTCTCTCTCTATCCGTCCCCACTCCATTCCCTCTCTATCCGTCCCCACTCCATTCTCTCTCTATCCGTCCCCACTCCATTCTCTCTCTATCCGTCCCGACTCCATTCCCTCTCTATCCGTCCCCACTCCATTCTCTCTCTATCCGTCCCCACTCCATTCTCTCTCTATCCGTCCCCACTCCATTCCCTCTCTATCCGTCCCCACTCCATTCTCTCTATATCCGTCCCCACTCCATTCTCTCTCTATCCGTCCCCACTCCATTCTCTCTCTGTCGTTCCCCACTCCATTCTCTCTCTATCCGTCGCTACTCCATTCTCTCTCTATCGTTCCCCACTCCATTCTGTCTCTATCCGTCCGCACTCCATTCTCTCTCTATCTGTCCCCACTCCATTCCCTCTCTATCCGTCCCCACCCCTTTCTCTCTCTATCCGTCCCCACTCCATTCTCTCTCTATCCGTCCCGACTCCATTCCCTCTCTATCCGTCCCCACTCCATTCTCTCTCTATCCGTCCCCACTCCATTCCCTCTCTATCCGTCCCCACTCCAGTCCCTCTCTATCCGTCCCGACTCAATTCCCGCTCCATCCATCCCCACTCAATTCCCTCTCTATCCGTCCCCACTCCCTTCTCTCTCTTTCCGTCCCCACTCCATTCTCTCTCCATCCTTCCCCACTCCATTCCCTTTTTATCCGTCCCCTCTCCATTCTCTCTCTAACCGTCCCCACTCCATTCCCTCTCTATCCATCCCCACTCCATTCCCACTCTATCCGTCCCCACTCCATTCCCACTCTATCCATCCGCACTCCATTCCCTCTCTATCCGTCCGCACTCCATTCCCCCTCTATCCATCCCCACTCCATTCCCTCTCTATCCGTCCCCACTCCCTTCTCTCTCTATCCGTCCCCACTCCATTCTCTCTCCATCCGTCCCCACTCCATTCACTTTATATCCGTCCCCACTCCATTCTCTCTCTAACCGTCCCCACTCCATTCCCTCTTTATCAGTCCCCACTCCATTCCCTCTCTATCCGTCCCCACTCCATTCTCTCTATATCCGTCCCCACTCCATTCTCTCTCTATCCGTCCCCACTCCATTCTCTCTCTGTCGTTCCCCACTCCATTCTCTCTCTATCCGTCGCCACTCCATTCTCTCTCTATCGTTCCCCACTCCATTCTCTCTCTATCCGTCCGCACTGCATTCTCTCTCTATCCGTCCCCACTCCATTCCCACTCTATCCATCCCCACTCCATTCCCTCTCTATCCGTCCACACACCATTCTCTCTCTATCCGTCCCCACTCCATTCTCTTTATATCCGTCCCCACTCCATTCTCTCCCTATCCGTCCCCACTCCATTCTCTCTCGAACCGTCCCCACTCCATTCCCACTCGATCCATCCCCACTCCATTCCCTCTCTATCCGTCCCCACTCCATTCTCTCTCTATCCGTCACCACTCCATTCTCTCTCTATCCGTCCGCACTCCATTCTCTCTATATCCGTCCCCACTCCATTCCCTCCCTATCCGTCCCCACTCCATTCTCTCTCTAACCGTCCCCACTCCATTCTCTCTCCATCTGTCCCCACTCCATTCCCTCTCCATCTGTCCCCACTCCATTCCCGATCTATCCCTCCCCACTCGATTCTCTCTCTATCCGACCCCATTCCATTCTCTCTCGATCAGACCCCACTCCATTCTCTCTCCATCCGTCCCAACTCCATTCCCTCTCTATCCGTCCGCACTCCATTCCCCCTCTATCCATCCCCACTCCATTCCCTCTCTATCCGTCCCCACTCCCTTCTCTCTCTATCCGTCCCCACTCCATTCTCTCTCCATCCGTCCCCACTCCATTCACTTTATATCCGTCCCCACTCCATTCTCTCTCTAACCGTCCCCACTCCATTCCCTCTCTATCAGTCCCCACTCCATTCCCACTCGATCCATCCCCACTCCATTCCCTCTCTATCCGTCCCCACTCCATTCTCTCTATATCCGTCCCCACTCCATTCTCTCTCTATCCGTCCCCACTCCATTCTCTCTCTGTCGTTCCCCACTCCATTCCCTCTCTATCCGTCGCCACTCCATTCTCTCTCTATCGTTCCCCACTCCATTCTCTCTCTATCCGTCCGCACTCCATTCTCTCTCTATCCGTCCCCACTCCATTCCCTCTCTATCCGTCCCCACTCCATTCTCTCTCTATCCGTCCCCACTCCATTCTCTCTCTATCCGTCCCGACTCCATTCCCTCTCTATCCGTCCCCACTCCATTCTCTCTCTATCCGTCCCCACTCCATTCCCTCTCTATCCGTCCCCACTCCATTCTCTCTATATCCGTCCCCACTCCATTCTCTCTCTATCCGTCCCCACTCCATTCTCTCTCTGTCGTTCCCCACTCCATTCTCTCTCTATCCGTCGCCACTCCATTCTCTCTCTATCGTTCCCCACTCCATTCTCTCTCTATCCGTCCGCACTCCATTCTCTCTCTATCCGTCCCCACTCCATTCTCTCTCTATCCGTCACCACTCCATTCTCTCTCTATCCGTCCGCACTCCATTCTCTCTATATCCGTCCCCACTCCATTCCCTCCCTATCCGTCCCCACTCCATTCTCTCTCTAACCGTCCCCACTCCATTCTCTCTCCATCTGTCCCCACTCCATTCCCTCTCCATCTGTCCCCACTCGATTCCCGATCTATCCCTCCCCACTCGATTCTCTCTCTATCCGACCCCATTCCATTCTCTCTCGATCAGACCCCACTCCATTCTCTCTCCATCCATCCCAACTCCATTCCCTCTCTATCCGTCCGCACTCCATTCCCCCTCTATCCATCCCCACTCCATTCCCTCTCTATCCGTCCCCACTCCCTTCTCTCTCTATCCGTCCCCACTCCATTCTCTCTCCATCCGTCCCCACTCCATTCACTTTATATCCGTCCCCACTCCATTCTCTCTCTAACCGTCCCCACTCCATTCCCTCTCTATCAGTCCCCACTCCATTCCCACTCGATCCATCCCCACTCCATTCCCTCTCTATCCGTCCCCACTCCATTCTCTCTATATCCGTCCCCACTCCATTCTCTCTCTATCCGTCCCCACTCCATTCTCTCTCTGTCGTTCCCCACTCCATTCTCTCTCTATCCGTCGCCACTCCATTCTCTCTCTATCGTTCCCCACTCCATTCTCTCTCTATCCGTCCGCACTCCATTCTCTCTCTATCCGTCCCCACTCCATTCCCACTCTATCCATCCCCACTCCATTCCCTCTCTATCCGTCCACACACCATTCTCTCTCTATCCGTCCCCACTCCATTCTCTTTATATCCGTCCCCACTCCATTCTCTCCCTATCCGTCCCCACTCCATTCTCTCTCGAACCGTCCCCACTCCATTCCCACTCGATCCATCCCCACTCCATTCCCTCTCTATCCGTCCCCACTCCATTCTCTCTCTATCCGTCACCACTCCATTCTCTCTCTATCCGTCCGCACTCCATTCTCTCTATATCCGTCCCCACTCCATTCCCTCCCTATCCGTCCCCACTCCATTCTCTCTCTAACCGTCCCCACTCCATTCTCTCTCCATCTGTCCCCACTCCATTCCCTCTCCATCTGTCCCCACTTGATTCCCGATCTATCCCTCCCCACTCGATTCTCTCTCTATCCGACCCCATTCCATTCTCTCTCGATCAGACCCAACTCCATTCTCTCTCCATCCGTCCCAACTCCATTCCCTCTCTATCCGTCCGCACTCCATTCCCCCTCTATCCATCCCCAGTCCATTCCCTCTCTATCCGTCCCCACTCCCTTCTCTCTCTATCCGTCCCCACTCCATTCTGTCTCCATCCGTCCCCACTCCATTCACTTTATATCCGTCCCCACTCCATTCTCTCTCTAACCGTCCCCACTCCATTCCCTCTCTATCAGTCCCCACTCCATTCCCACTCGATCCATCCCCACTCCATTCCCTCTCTATCCGTCCCCACTCCATTCTCTCTATATCCGTCCCCACTCCATTCTCTCTCTATCCGTCCCCACTCCATTCTCTCTCTGTCGTTCCCCACTCCATTCTCTCTCTATCCGTCGCCACTCCATTCTCTCTCTATCGTTCCCCACTCCATTCTCTCTCTATCCGTCCGCACTCCATTCTCTCTCTATCCGTCCCCACTCCATTCCCTCTCTATCCGTCCCCACTCCATTCTCTCTCTATCCGTCCCCACTCCATTCTCTCTCTATCCGTCCCGACTCCATTCCCTCTCTATCCGTCCCCACTCCATTCTCTCTCTATCCGTCCCCACTCCATTCCCTCTCTATCCGTCCCCACTCCATTCTCTCTGTATCCGTCCCCACTCCATTCTCTCTCTATCCGTCCCCACTCCATTCTCTCTCTGTCGTTCCCCACTCCATTCTCTCTCTATCCGTCGCCACTCCATTCTCTCTCTATCGTTCCCCACTCCATTCTGTCTCTATCCGTCCGCACTCCATTCTCTCTCTATCCGTCCCCACTCCATTCCCTCTCTATCCGTCCCCACTCCATTCTCTCTCTATCCGTCCCCACTCCATTCTCTCTCTATCCGTCCCGACTCCATTCCCTCTCTATCCGTCCCCACTCCATTCTCTCTCTATCCGTCCCCACTCCATTCCCTCTCTATCCGTCCCCACTCCAGTCCCTCTCTATCCGTCCCCACTCAATTCCCGCTCCATCCATCCCCACTAAATTCCCTCTCTATCCGTCCCCACTCCCTTCTCTCTCTATCCGTCCCCACTCCATTCTCTCTCCATCCTTCCCCACTCCATTCCCTTTTTATCCATCCCCTCTCCATTCTCTCTCTAACCGTCCCCACTCCATTCGCTCTCTATCCATCCCCACTCCATTCCCACTCTATCCGTCCCCACTCCATTCCCACTCTATCCATCCCCACTCCATTCCCTCTCTATCCGTCCGCACACCATTCTCTCTCGATCAAACCCCACTCCATCCGTCCCAACTCCATTCCCTCTCTATCCGTCCGCACTCCATTCCCCCTCTATCCATCCCCACTCCATTCCCTCTCTATCCGTCCCCACTCCCTTCTCTCTCTATCCGTCCCCACTCCATTCTCTCTCCATCCGTCCCCACTCCATTCACTTTATATCCGTCCCCACTCCATTCTCTCTCTAACCGTCCCCACTCCATTCCCTCTCTATCAGTCCCCACTCCATTCCCACTCGATCCATCCCCACTCCATTCCCTCTCTATCCGTCCCCACTCCATTCTCTCTATATCCGTCCCCACTCCATTCTCTCTCTATCCGTCCCCACTCCATTCTCTCTCTGTCGTTCCCCACTCCATTCTCTCTCTATCCGTCGCCACTCCATTCTCTCTCTATCGTTCCCCACTCCATTCTGTCTCTATCCGTCCGCACTCCATTCTCTCTCTATCCGTCCGCACTCCATTCCCTCTCTATCCGTCCCCACTCCATTCTCTCTCTATCCGTCCCCACTCCATTCTCTCTCTATCCGTCCCGACTCCATTCCCTCTCTATCCGTCCCCACTCCATTCTCTCTCTATCCGTCCCCACTCCATTCCCTCTCTATCCGTCCCCACTCCAGTCCCTCTCTATCCGTCCCCACTCAATTCCCGCTCCATCCATCCCCACTCAATTCCCTCTCTATCCGTCCCCACTCCCTTCTCTCTCTATCCGTCCCCACTCCATTCTCTCTCCATCCTTCCCCACTCCATTCCCTTTTTATCCATCCCCTCTCCATTCTCTCTCTAACCGTCCCCACTCCATTCGCTCTCTATCCATCCCCACTCCATTCCCACTCTATCCGTCCCCACTCCATTCCCACTCTATCCATCCCCACTCCATTCCCTCTCTATCCGTCCGCACACCATTCTCTCTCGATCAAACCCCACTCCATTCTCTCTCCATCCGTCCCAACTCCATTCCCTCTCTATCCGTCCGCACTCCATTCCCCCTCTATCCATCCCCACTCCATTCCCTCTCTATCCGTCCCCACTCCCTTCTCTCTCTATCCGTCCCCACTCCATTCTCTCTCCATCCGTCCCCACTCCATTCACTTTATATCCGTCCCCACTCCATTCTCTCTCTAACCGTCCCCACTCCATTCCCTCTCTATCAGTCCCCACTCCATTCCCACTCGATCCATCCCCACTCCATTCCCTCTCTATCCGTCCCCACTCCATTCTCTCTATATCCGTCCCCACTCCATTCTCTCTCTATCCGTCCCCACTCCATTCTCTCTCTGTCGTTCCCCACTCCATTCTCTCTCTATCCGTCGCGACTCCATTCTCTCTCTATCGTTCCCCACTCCATTCTCTCTCTATCCGTCCGCACTCCATTCTCTCTCTATCCGTCCCCACTCCATTCCCACTCTATCCATCCCCACTCCATTCCCTCTCTATCCATCCACACACCATTCTCTCTCTATCCGTCCCCACTCCATTCTCTTTATATCCGTCCCCACTCCATTCTCTCCCTATCCGTCCCCACTCCATTCTCTCTCGAACCGTCCCCACTCCATTCCCACTCGATCCATCCCCACTCCATTCCCTCTCTATCCGTCACCACTCCATTCTCTCTCTATCCGTCACCACTCCATTCTCTCTCTATCCGTCCGCACTCCATTCTCTCTATATCCGTCCCCACTCCATTCCCTCCCTATCCGTCCCCACTCCATTCTCTCTCTAACCGTCCCCACTCCATTCTCTCTCCATCTGTCCCCACTCCATTCCCTCTCCATCTGTCCCCACTCCATTCCCGATCTATCCCTCCCCACTCGATTCTCTCTCTATCCGACCCCATTCCATTCTCTCTCGATCAGACACCACTCCATTCTCTCTCCATCCTTCCCAACTCCATTCCCTCTCTATCCGTCCGCACTCCATTCCCCCTCTATCCAACCCCACTCCATTCCCTCTCTATCCGTCCCCACTCCCTTCTCTCTCTATCCGTCCCCACTCCATTCTCTCTCCATCCGTCCCCACTCCATTCACTTTATATCCGTCCCCACTCCATTCTCTCTCTAACCGTCCCCACTCCATTCCCTCTCTATCAGTCCCCACTCCATTCCCACTCGATCCATCCCCACTCCATTCCCTCTCTATCCGTCCCCACTCCATTCTCTCTATATCCGTCCCCACTCCATTCTCTCTCTATCCGTCCCCACTCCATTCTCTCTCTGTCGTTCCCCACTCCATTCTCTCTCTATCCGTCGCCACTCCATTCTCTCTCTATCGTTCCCCACTCCATTCTCTCTCTATCCGTCCGCACTCCATTCTCTCTCTATCCGTCCCCACTCCATTCCCTCTCTATCCGTCCCCACTCCATTCTCTCTCTATCCGTCCCCACTCCATTCTCTCTCTATCCGTCCCGACTCCATTCCCTCTCTATCCGTCCCCACTCCATTCTCTCTCTATCCGTCCCCACTCCATTCCCTCTCTATCCGTCCCCACTCCATTCTCTCTATATCCGTCCCCACTCCATTCTCTCTCTATCCGTCCCCACTCCATTCTCTCTCTGTCGTTCCCCACTCCATTCTCTCTCTATCCGTCGCCACTCCATTCTCTCTCTATCGTTCCCCACTCCATTCTGTCTCTATCCGTCCGCACTCCATTCTCTCTCTATCCGTCCCCACTCCATTCCCTCTCTATCCGTCCCCACTCCATTCTCTCTCTATCCGTCCCCACTCCATTCTCTCTCTATCTGTCCCGACTCCATTCCCTCTCTATCCGTCCCCACTCCATTCTCTCTCTGTCCGTCCCCACTCCATTCCCTCTCTATCCGTCCCCACTCCAGTCCCTCTCTATCCGTCCCCACTCAATTCCCGCTCCATCCATCCCCACTCAATTCCCTCTATATCCGTCCCCACTCCCTTCTCTCTCTATCCGTCCCCACTCCATTCTCTCTCCATCCTTCCCCACTCCATTCCCTTTTTATCCGTCCCCTCTCCATTCTCTCTCTAACCGTCCCCACTCCATTCCCTCTCTATCCATCCCCACTCCATTCCCACTCTATCCGTCCCCACTCCATTCCCACTCTATCCATCCGCACTCCATTCCCTCTCTATCCGTCCGCACACCATTCTCTCTCGATCAGACCCCACTCCATTCTCTCTCCATCCGTCCCAACTCCATTCCCTCTCTATCCGTCCGCACTCCATTCCCCCTCTATCCATCCCCACTCCATTCCCTCTCTATCCGTCCCCACTCCCTTCTCTCTCTATCCGTCCCCACTCCATTCTCTCTCCATCCGTCCCCACTCCATTCACTTTATATCCGTCCCCACTCCATTCTCTCTCTAACCGTCCCCACTCCATTCCCTCTCTATCAGTCCCCACTCCATTCCCACTCGATCCATCCCCACTTCATTCCCTCTCTATCCGTCCCCACTCCATTCTCTCTCTATCCGTCCCCACTCCATTCCCTCTCTATCCGTCCCCACTCCATTCTCTCTCTATCCGTCCCCACTCCATTCTCTCTCTATCTGTCCCGACTCCATTCCCTCTCTATCCGTCCCCACTCCATTCTCTCTCTATCCGTCCCCACTCCATTCCCTCTCTATCCGTCCCCACTCCAGTCCCTCTCTATCCGTCCCCACTCAATTCCCGCTCCATCCATCCCCACTCAATTCCCTCTATATCCGTCCCCACTCCCTTCTCTCTCTATCCGTCCCCACTCCATTCTCTCACCATCCTTCCCCACTCCATTCCATTTTTATCCGTCCCCTCTCCATTCTCTCTCTAACCGTCCCCACTCCATTCCCTCTCTATCCATCCCCACTCCATTCCCACTCTATCCGTCCCCACTCCATTCCCACTCTATCCATCCGCACTCCATTCCCTCTCTATCCGTCCGCACACCATTCTCTCTCGATCAGACCCCACTCCATTCTCTCTCCATCCGTCCCAACTCCATTCCCTCTCTATCCGTCCGCACTCCATTCCCCCTCTATCCATCCCCACTCCATTCCCTCTCTATCCGTCCCCACTCCCTTCTCTCTCTATCCGTCCCCACTCCATTCTCTCTCCATCCGTCCCCACTCCATTCACTTTATATCCGTCCCCACTCCATTCTCTCTCTAACCGTCCCCACTCCATTCCCTCTCTATCAGTCCCCACTCCATTCCCACTCGATCCATCCCCACTTCATTCCCTCTCTATCCGTCCCCACTCCATTCTCTCTATATCCGTCCCCACTCCATTCTCTCTCTATCCGTCCCCACTCCATTCTCTCTCTGTCGTTCCCCACTCCATTCTCTCTCTATCCGTCGCCACTCCATTCTCTCTCTATCGTTCCCCACTCCATTCTCTCTCTATCCGTCCCCACTCCATTCTCTTTATATCCGTCCCCACTCCATTCTCTCCCTATCCGTCCCCACTCCATTCTCTCTCGAACCGTCCCCACTCCATTCCAACTCGATCCATCCCCACTCCATTCCCTCTCTATCCGTCCCCACTCCATTCTATCTCTGTCCGTCACCACTCCATTCTCTCTCTATCCGTCCGCACTCCATTCTCTCTATATCCGTCCCCACTCCATTCCCTCCCTATCCGTCCCCACTCCATTCTCTCTCTAACCGTCCCCACTCCATTCTCTCTCCATCTGTCCCCACTCCATTCCCTCTCCATCTGTCCCCACTCCATTCCCGATCTATCCCTCCCCACTCGATTCTCTCTCTATCCGACCCCATTCCATTCTCTCTCGATCAGACCCCACTCCATTCTCTCTCCATCCGTCCCAACTCCATTCCCTCTCTATCCGTCCGCACTCCATTCCCCCTCTATCCATCCCCACTCCATTCCCTCTCTATCCGTCCCCACTCCCTTCTCTCTCTATCCGTCCCCACTCCATTCTCTCTCCATCCGTCCCCACTCCATTCACTTTATATCCGTCCCCACTCCATTCTCTCTCTAACCGTCCCCACTCCATTCCCTCTCTATCAGTCCCCACTCCATTCCCACTCGATCCATCCCCACTCCATTCCCTCTCTATCCGTCCCCACTCCATTCTCTCTATATCCGTCCCCACTCCATTCTCTCTCTATCCGTCCCCACTCCATTCTCTCTCTGTCGTTCCCCACTCCATTCTCTCTCTATCCGTCGCCACTCCATTCTCTCTCTATCGTTCCCCACTCCATTCTCTCTCTATCCGTCCGCACTCCATTCTCTCTCTATCCGTCCCCACTCCATTCCCTCTCTATCCGTCCCCACTCCATTCTCTCTCTATCCGTCCCCACTCCATTCTCTCTCTATCCGTCCCGACTCCATTCCCTCTCTATCCGTCCCCACTCCATTCTCTCTCTATCCGTCCCCACTCCATTCCCTCTCTATCCGTCCCCACTCCATTCTCTCTATATCCGTCCCCACTCCATTCTCTCTCTATCCGTCCCCACTCCATTCTCTCTCTGTCGTTCCCCACTCCATTCTCTCTCTATCCGTCGCCACTCCATTCTCTCTCTATCGTTCCCCACTCCATTCTCTCTCTATCCGTCCGCACTCCATTCTCTCTCTATCCGTCCCCACTCCATTCCCTCTCTATCCGTCCCCACTCCATTCTCTCTCTATCCGTCCCGACTCCATTCCCTCTCTATCCGTCCCCACTCCAGTCCCTCTCTATCCGTCCCCACTCAATTCCCGCTCCATCCATCCCCACTCAATTCCCTCTCTATCCGTCCCCACTCCCTTCTCTCTCTATCCGTCCCCACTCCATTCTCTCTCCATCCTTCCCCACTCCATTCCCTTTTTATCCGTCCCCTCTCCATTCTCTCTCTAACCGTCCCCACTCCATTCCCTCTCTATCCATCCCCACTCCATTCCCACTCTATCCGTCCCCACTCCATTCCCACTCTATCCATCCCCACTCCATTCCCTCCCTATCCGTCCGCACACCATTCTCTCTCTATCCGTCCGCACACCATTCTCTCTCTATCCGTCCCCACTCCATTCTCTTTATATCCGTCCCCACTCCATTCTCTCCCTATCCGTCCCCACTCCATTCTCTCTCGAACCGTCCCCACTCCATTCCCACTCGATCCATCCCCACTCCATTCCCTCTCTATCCGTCCCCACTCCATTCTCTCTCTATCCGTCACCACTCCATTCTCTCTCTATCCGTCCGCACTCCATTCTCTCTATATCCGTCCCCACTCCATTCCCTCCCTATCCGTCCCCACTCCATTCTCTCTCTAACCGTCCCCACTCCATTCTCTCTCCATCTGTCCCCACTCCATTCCCTCTCCATCTGTCCCCACTCCATTCCCGATCTATCCCTCCCCACTCGATTCTCTCTCTATCCTACCCCATTCCATTCTCTCTCGATCAGACCCCACTCCATTCTCTCTCCATCCGTCCCAACTCCATTCCCTCTCTATCCGTCCGCACTCCATTCCCCCTCTATCCATCCCCACTCCATTCCCTCTCTATCCATCCCCACTCCCTTCTCTCTCTATCCGTCCCCACTCCATTCTCTCTCCATCCGTCCCCACTCCATTCACTTTATATCCGTCCCCACTCCATTCTCTCTCTAACCGTCCCCACTCCATTCCCTCTCTATCAGTCCCCACTCCATTCCCACTCGATCCATCCCCACTCCATTCCGTCTCTATCCGTCCCCACTCCATTCTCTCTATATCCGTCCCCACTCCATTCTCTCTCTATCCGTCCCCACTCCATTCTCTCTCTGTCGTTTCCCACTCCATTCTCTCTCTATCCGTCCGCACTCCATTCTCTCTCTATCCGTCCCCACTCCATTCTCTCTCTATCCGTCCCCGCTCCATTCTCACTCTATCCTTCCCCACTCCATTATCTCTCAATCCGTCCCCACTCCATTCTGCCTATCTCCGTCCCCACTCCATTCCCTCTCTACCCGTCCCCACTCCATTTTTTCTCTATCCTCCCCCACTCCATTCACTCTCTATCCATCCCCACTCCATTCGTGCTCTATCCGTCCCCACTCCATTCTTTCTCTATCCGTCCCCACTCGATTCCCTCTCTATCCGTCCCCACTCCATTCTCTCTCTATCCGTCCCCACTCGATTCCCTCTCTATCCGTCCCCACTCGATTCCCTCTCTATCCGTCACCACTCGATTCCCTCTCTATCCGTCCCCACTCCATTCTCTCTATCTGCCCTGACTCCATTCCCTCTCTTCCGTCCCCACTCCATTCTCTCTCTATCCGTCCCCACTCGATTCCCTCTCTACCCGTCCCCACTCCATTCCCTCTCTATCCGTCCCCACTCCCTTCCCTCTCTACCCGTCCCCACTCCATTCCCTCTCTATCCGTCCCCACTCCCTTCTCTCTCTATCCGTCCCCACTCCATTCCCACTCTATCCATCCCCACTCCATTCCCTCTCTATCCGTCCCCACTCCATTCTCTCTATATCCGTCCCCACTCCATTCTCTCTCTATCCGTCGCCACTCCATTCTCTCTCTATCGTTCCCCACTCCATTCTCTCTCTATCCGTCCGCACTCCATTCTCTCTCTATCCGTCCCCACTCCATTTTCTCTCTATCCGTCCCCACTCCATTCTCCCTATCTCCGTCCCCACTCCATTCCCTCTCTACCCGTCCCCACTCCATTTTTTCTCTATCCGCCCCAACTCAATTCCCTCTCTATCCATCCCCACTCCATTCCCGCTCTTTCCGTCCCCACTCCATTCTTTCTCTATCCGTCCCCACTCGATTCCCTCTCTATCCGTCCCCACTCCATTCCCTCTCTATCCGTCCCCACTCGATTCCCTCTCTATCCGTCCACACTCGATTCCCTCTCTATCCGTCCCCACTCCATTCTCTCTCTATCCGTCCCCACTCGATTCCCTCTCTACCCGTCCCCACTCCATTCCCTCTCTATCCGTTCCCACTCCCTTCTCTCTCTATCCGTCCCCACTCCATTCTCTCTCTATCTGTCCCCACTGCATTCCCTTTCTATCCGTCCCTACTCCATTCTATCTCTATCCGTCCCCACTCCATTCCCTCTCTATCCGTCCCCACTCAATTCCCTCTCTATCCGTCCCCACTCCATTCTCTCTCTATCTGTCCCCACTCCATTCCCTCTCTATCCGTCCCTACTCCATTCCCTCTCTATCTGTCCCCACTCCATTCCCGATCTATCCCTCCCCACTCGATTCTCTCTATCCGACCCCATTCCATTCTCTCTCTATCCGACCCCACTCCATTCTCTCTCCATCCGACCCAACTCCATTCCCTCTCTATCCGTCCGCACTCCATTCCCCCTCTATCCATCCCCACTCCATTCCCTCTCTATCCGTCCCCACTCCCTTCTCTCTCTATCCGTCCCCACTCCATTCTCTCTCCATCCGTCCCCACTCCATTCACTTTATATCCGTCCCCACTCCATTCTCTCTCTAACCGTCCCCACTCCATTCCCTCTCTATCAGTCCCCACTCCATTCCCACTCGATCCATCCCCACTCCATTCCCTCTCTATCCGTCCCCACTCCATTCTCTCTATATCCGTCCCCACTCCATTCTCTCTCTATCCGTCCCCACTCCATTCTCTCTCTGTCGTTCCCCACTCCATTCTCTCTCTATCCGTCGCCACTCCATTCTCTCTCTATCGTTCCCCACTCCATTCTCTCTCTATCCGTCCGCACTCCATTCTCTCTCTATCCGTCCCCACTCCATTCCCTCTCTATCCATCCCCACTCCATTCTCTCTCTATCCGTCCCCACTCCATTCTCTCTCTATCCGTCCCGACTCCATTCCCTCTCTATCCGTCCCCACTCCATTCTCTCTCTATCCGTCCCCAATCCATTCCCTCTCTATCCGTCCCCACTCCAGTCCCTCTCTATCCGTCCCCACTCAATTCCCGCTCCATCCATCCCCACTCAATTCCCTCTCTATCCGTCCCCACTCCCTTCTCTCTCTATCCGTCCCCACTCCATTCTCTCTCCATCCGTCCCCACTCCATTCACTTTATATCCGTCCCCACTCCATTCTCTCTCTAACCGTCCCCACTCCATTCCCTCTCTATCAGTCCCCACTCCATTCCCACTCGATCCATCCCCACTCCATTCCGTCTCTATCCGTCCCCACTCCATTCTCTCTATATCCGTCCCCACTCCATTCTCTCTCTATCCGTCCCCACTCCATTCTCTCTCTGTCGTTTCCCACTCCATTCTCTATCTATCCGTCCGCACTCCATTCTCTCTCTATCCGTCCCCACTCCATTCTCTCTCTATCCGTCCCCGCTCCATTCTCACTCTATCCTTCCCCACTCCATTTTCTCTCAATCCGTCCCCACTCCATTCTGCCTATCTCCGTCCCCACTCCATTCCCTCTCTACCCGTCCCCACTCCATTTTTTCTCTATCCACCCCCACTCCATTCCCTCTCTATCCATCCCCACTCCATTCGCGCTCTAACCGTCCCCACTCCATTCTTTCTCTATCCGTCCCCACTCGATTCCCTCTCTATCCGTCCCCACTCCATTCTCTCTCTATCCGTCCCCACTCGATTCCCTCTCTATCCGTCCCCACTCCATTCTCTCTATCTGCCCCGACTCTATTCCCTCTCTTCCGTCCCCACTCCATTCCCTCTCTATCCGTCCCCACTCGATTCCCTCTCTATCCGTCCCCACTCGATTCCCTCTCTATCCGTCCCCACTCGATTCCCTCTCTATCCGTCCCCACTCCATTCTCTCTATCTGCCCTGACTCCATTCCCTCTCTTCCGTCCCCACTCCATTCTCTCTCTATCCGTCCCCACTCGATTCCCTCTCTACCCGTCCCCACTCCATTCCCTCTCTATCCGTCCCCACTCCCTTCCCTCTCTACCCGTCCCCACTCCATTCCCTCTCTATCCGTCCCCACTCCCTTCTCTCTCTATCCGTCCCCACTCCATTCCCACTCTATCCATCCCCACTCCATTCCCTCTCTATCCGTCCCCACTCCATTCTCTCTATATCCGTCCCCACTCCATTCTCTCTCTATCCGTCGCCACTCCATTCTCTCTCTATCGTTCCCCACTCCATTCTCTCTCTATCCGTCCGCACTCCATTCTCTCTCTATCCGTCCCCACTCCATTTTCTCTCGATCCGTCCCCACTCCATTCTCCCTATCTCCGTCCCCACTCCATTCCCTCTCTACCCGTCCCCACTCCATTTTTTCTCTATCCGCCCCAACTCCATTCCCTCTCTATCCATCCCCACTCCATTCCCGCTCTTTCCGTCCCCACTCCATTCTTTCTCTATCCGTCCCCACTCGATTCCCTCTCTATCCGTCCCCACTCGATTCCCTCTCTATCCGTCCCCACTCGATTCCCTCTCTATCCGTCCCCACTCGATTCCCTCTCTATCCGTCCCCACTCCATTCTCTCTCTATCCGTCCCCACTCGATTCCCTCTCTACCCGTCCCCACTCCATTCCCTCTCTATCCGTTCCCACTCCCTTCTCTCTCTATCCGTCCCCACTCCATTCTCTCTCTATCTGTCCCCACTGCATTCCCTTTCTATCCGTCCCTACTCCATTCTATCTCTATCCGTCCCCACTCCATTCCCTCTCTATCCGTCCCCACTCAATTCCCTCTCGAACCGTCCCCACTCCATTCTCTCTCTATCCGTCCCCACTCCATTCCCTCTCTATCCGTCCCTACTCCATTCCCTCTCTATCTGTCCCCACTCCATTCCCGATCTATCCCTCCCCACTCGATTCCCTCTCTATCCGTCCCTACTCCATTGACTCTCTATCTGTCCCCACTCCATTCTCTCTCTATCCGTCCCCACACCATTCCCTCTCTATCCGTCCCTACTCCATTCCCTCTCTATCTGTTCCCACTCCATTCCCGATCTATCCCTCCCCACTCGATTCTCTCTATCCGACCCCATTCCATTCTCTCTCTATCCGACCCCACTCCATTCTCTCACCATCCGTCCCCACTCCATTCCCTCTCTACCCATCCCCACTCCATTCCCGCTCTATCCATCCCCACTCCATTCCCTCTCCATCCGTCCCCACATCCCTTCTCTCTCTATCCGTCCCCACTCCATTCTCTCTCCATCCGTCCCCACTCCATTCCCTTTCTATCCGTCCCTCCTCCATTCTCTCTCTATCCGTCCCCACTCCATTCTCTCTCTATCTGTCCCCACTACATTCCCTCTCAATCCGTCCCCACTCCATTCCCTCTCTATCCGTCCACACTCCATTCCCTCTCTATCCGTCCCCACTCAATTCTCGTTCCATCCATCCCCACTCCATTCCCTCTCTATCCGTCCCCACTCCCTTCTCTCTCTATCCGTCCCCACTCCATTCTCTCTCCATCCTTCCCCACTCCATTCCCTTTTTATCCGTCCCCACTCCATTCCCACTCTATCCATCCCCACTCCATTCCCTCTCTATCCGTCTCCTCTCCATTCTCTCTCTATCCGTCCGCACACCATTCTCTCTCTATCTGTCCGCACACCATTCTCTCTCTATCCGTCCCGACTCCATTCTCTCTCTATCCGTCCCCGCTCCATTCTCTCTCTATCGGTCCCCACTCCATTCTCTTTATATCCGTCCCCACTCCATTCTCTCCCTATCCGTCCCCACTCCATTCTCTCTCTAACCGTCCCCACTCCATTCCCACTAGATCCATCCCCACTCCATTCCCCCTCTATCCGTCCCCACTCCATTCTCTCTCTATCCGTCACCATTCCATCCACTCTCTATCCGTCCGCACTCCATTCTCTCTATATCCGTCCCCACTCCATTCCCTCCCTATCCGTGCCCACTCCATTCTCTCTCTAACCGTCCCCACTCCATTCTCTCTCCATCTGTCCCCACTCCATTCCCTCTCCATCCGTCCCCACTCCATTCCCGATCTATCCCTCCCCACTCGATTCTCTCTCTATCCGACCCCATTCCATTCTCCCTCTATCAGACCCCACTCCATTCTCTCTCCATCCGTCCCCACTCCATTCCCTCTCTATCCGTCCGCACTCCATTCCCCCTCTATCCATCCCCACTCCATTCCCTCTCTATCCATCCCCACTCCCTTCTCTCTCTATCCGTCCCCACTCCATTCACTTTCTATCCGTCCCCACTCCATTCCCACTCTATCCATCCCCACTCCATTCCCTCTCTATCCGTCCCCACTCCATTCTCTCTATATCCGTCCCCACTCCATTCTCTCTCTATCCGTCGCCACTCCATTCTCTCTCTATCGTTCCCCACTCCATTCTCTCTCTATCCGTCCGCACTCCATTCTCTCTCTATCCGTCCCCACTCCATTCCCTCTCTATCCGTCCCCACTCCATTCTCTCTCTATCCGTCCCCACTCCATTCTCTCTCTATCCGTCCCGACTCCATTCCCTCTCTATCCGTCCCCACTCCATTCTCTCTCTATCCGTCCCCACTCCATTCCCTCTCTATCCGTCCCCACTCCATTCCCTCTCTATCCGTCCCCACTCAATTCCCGCTCCATCCATCCCCACTCAATTCCCTCTCTATCTGTCCCCACTCCCTTCTCTCTCTATCCGTCCCCACTCCATTCTCTCTCCATCCTTCGCCAGTCCATTCCCTTTTTATCCGTCCCCTCTCCATTCTCTCTCTAACCGTCCCCACTCCATTCCCTCTCTATCCATCCCCACTCCATTCCCACTCTATCCGTCCCCACTCCATTCCCACTCTATCCATCCCCACTCCATTCCCTCTCTATCCGTCCGCACACCATTCTCTCTCTATCCGTCCCCACTCCGTTCTCTTTATATCCGTCCCCACTCCATTCTCTCCCTATCCGTCCCCACTCCATTCTCTCTCGAACCGTCCCCACTCCATTCCCACTCGATCCATCCCCACTCCATTCCCTCTCTATCCGTCCCCACTCCATTCTCTCTCTATCCGTCACCACTCCATTCTCTCTCTATCCGTCCGCACTCCATTCTCTCTATATCCGTCCCCACTCCATTCCCTCCCTATCCGTCCCCACTCCATTCTCTCTCTAACCGTCCCCACTCCATTCTCTCTCCATCTGTCCCCACTCCATTCCCTCTCCATCTGTCCCCACTCCATTCCCGATCTATCCCTCCCCACTCGATTCTCTCTCTATCCGACCCCATTCCATTCTCTCTCGATCAGACCCCACTCCATTCTCTCTCCATCCGTCCCAACTCCATTCCCTCTCTATCCGTCCGCACTCCATTCCCCCTCTATCCATCCCCACTCCATTCCCTCTCTATCCGTCCCCACTCCATTCTCTCTCCATCCGTCCCCACTCCATTCACTTTATATCCGTCCCCACTCCATTCTCTCTCTAACCGTCCCCATTCCATTCCCTCTCTATCAGTCCCCACTCCATTCCCACTCGATCCATCCCCACTCCATTCCCTCTCTATCCCTCCCCACTCGATTCTCTCTCTATCCGACCCCATTCCATTCTCTCTCGATCAGACCCCACTCCATTCTCTCTCCATCCGTCCCAACTCCATTCCCTCTCTATCCGTCCCCACTCCATTCCCTCTCTATCCGTCCGCACTCCATTCCCCCTCTATCCATCCCCACTCCATTCCCTCTCTATCCATCCCCACTCCCTTCTCTCTCTATCCGTCCCCACTCCATTCACTTTCTATCCGTCCCCACTCCATTCCCACTCTATCCATCCCCACTCCATACCCTCTCTATCCGTCCCCACTCCATTCTCTCTATATCCGTCCCCACTCCATTCTCTCTCTATCCGTCGCCACTCCATTCTCTCTCTATCGTTCCCCACTCCATTCTCTCTCTATCCGTCCGCACTCCATTCTCTCTCTATCCGTCCCCACTCCATTCCCTCTCTATCCGTCCCCACTCCATTCTCTCTCTATCCGTCCCCACTCCATTCTCTCTCTATCCGTCCCGACTCCATTCCCTCTCTATCCGTCCCCACTCCATTCTCTCTCTATCCGTCCCCACTCCATTCCCTCTCTATCCGTCCCCACTCCATTCCCTCTCTATCCGTCCCCACTCAATTCCCGCTCCATCCATCCCCACTCAATTCCCTCTCTATCTGTCCCCACTCCCTTCTCTCTCTATCCGTCCCCACTCCATTCTCTCTCCATCCTTCGCCAGTCCATTCCCTTTTTATCCGTCCCCTCTCCATTCTCTCTCTAACCGTCCCCACTCCATTCCCTCTCTATCCATCCCCACTCCATTCCCACTCTATCCGTCCCCACTCCATTCCCACTCTATCCATCCCCACTCCATTCCCTCTCTATCCGTCCGCACACCATTCTCTCTCTATCCGTCCCCACTCCGTTCTCTTTATATCCGTCCCCACTCCATTCTCTCCCTATCCGTCCCCACTCCATTCTCTCTCGAACCGTCCCCACTCCATTCCCACTCGATCCATCCCCACTCCATTCCCTCTCTATCCGTCCCCACTCCATTCTCTCTCTATCCGTCACCACTCCATTCTCTCTCTATCCGTCCGCACTCCATTCTCTCTATATCCGTCCCCACTCCATTCCCTCCCTATCCGTCCCCACTCCATTCTCTCTCTAACCGTCCCCACTCCATTCTCTCTCCATCTGTCCCCACTCCATTCCCTCTCCATCTGTCCCCACTCCATTCCCGATCTATCCCTCCCCACTCGATTCTCTCTCTATCCGACCCCATTCCATTCTCTCTCGATCAGACCCCACTCCATTCTCTCTCCATCCGTCCCAACTCCATTCCCTCTCTATCCGTCCGCACTCCATTCCCCCTCTATCCATCCCCACTCCATTCCCTCTCTATCCCTCCCCACTCCATTCTCTCTCCATCCGTCCCCACTCCATTCACTTTATATCCGTCCCCACTCCATTCTCTCTCTAACCGTCCCCATTCCATTCCCTCTCTATCAGTCCCCACTCCATTCCCACTCGATCCATCCCCACTCCATTCCCTCACTCTCCGTCCCCACTCCATTCTCTCTATATCCGTCCCCACTCCATTCTCTCTCTATCCGTCCCCACTCCATTCTCTCTCTGTCGTTCCCCACTCCATTCTCTCTCTATCCGTCCCCACTCCATTCTCTCTCTATCCGTCGCCACTCCATTCTCTCTCTATCGTTCCCCACTCCATTCTCTCTCTATCCGTCCGCACTCCATTCTCTCTCTATCCGTCCCCACTCCATTCCCTCTCTATCCGTCCCCACTCCATTCTCTCTCTATCCGTCCCCACTCCATTCTCTCTCTATCCGTCCCGACTCCATTCCCTCTCTATCCGTCCCCACTCCATTCTCTCTCTATCCGTCCCCACTCCATTCCCTCTCTATCCGTCCCCACTCCAGTCCCTCTCTATCCGTCCCCCTCAATTCCCGCTCCATCCATCCCCACTCAATTCCCTCTCTATCCGTCCCCACTCCATTCTCTCTCTATCCGTCCCCACTCCATTCTCTCTATATCCGTCCCCACTCCATTCCCTCCCTATCCGTCCCCAATCCATTCCCTCTCTATCCGTCCGCACTCCATTCCCCCTCTATCCATCCCCACTCCATTCCCTCTCTATCCATCCCCACTCCCTTCTCTCTCTATCCGTCCCCACTCCATTCACTTTCTATCCGTCCCAACTCCATTCACACTCTATCCATCCCCACTCCATTCCCTCTCTATCCGTCCCCACTCCATTCTCTCTATATCCGTCCCCACTCCATTCTCTCTCTATCCGTCGCCACTCCATTCTCTCTCTATCGTTCCCCACTCCATTCTCTCCCTATCTGTCCGCACTCCATTCTCTCTCTATCCGTCCCCACTCCATTCCCTCTCTATCCGTCCCCACTCCATTCTCTCTCTATCCGTCCCCACTCCATTCTCTCTCTATCCGTCCCGACTCCATTCCCTCTCTATCCGTCCCCACTCCATTCTCTCTCTATCCGTCCCCACTCCATTCCCTCTCTATCCGTCCCCACTCCATTCCCTCTCTATCCGTCCCCACTCAATTCCCGCTCCATCCATCCCCACTCAATTCCCTCTCTATCTGTCCCCACTCCCTTCTCTCTCTATCCGTCCCCACTCCATTCTCTCTCCATCCTTCGCCAGTCCATTCCCTTTTTATCCGTCCCCTCTCCATTCTCTCTCTAACCGTCCCCACTCCATTCCCTCTCTATCCATCCCCACCCCATTCCCACTCTATCCGTCCCCACTCCATTCCCACTCTATCCGTCCCCACTCCATTCTCTCTCTATCCGTCCCCACTCCATTCCCTCTCTATCCGTCCCCACTCCATTCCCTCTCTATCCGTCCCCACTCAATTCCCGCTCCATCCATCCCCACTCAATTCCCTCTCTATCTGTCCCCACTCCCTTCTCTCTCTATCCGTCCCCACTCCATTCTCTCTCCATCCTTCGCCAGTCCATTCCCTTTTTATCCGTCCCCTCTCCATTCTCTCTCTAACCGTCCCCACTCCATTCCCTCTCTATCCATCCCCACTCCATTCCCACTCTATCCGTCCCCACTCCATTCCCACTCTATCCATCCCCACTCCATTCCCTCTCTATCCGTCCGCACACCATTCTCTCTCTATCCGTCCCCACTCCGTTCTCTTTATATCCGTCCCCACTCCATTCCCTCCCTATCCGTCCCCACTCCATTCTCTCTCTAACCGTCCCCACTCCATTCCCTCTCCATCTGTCCCCACTCCATTCCCGATCTATCCCTCCCCACTCGATTCTCTCTCTATCCGACCCCATTCCATTCTCTCTCGATCAGACCCCACTCCATTCTCTCTCCATCCGTCCCAACTCCATTCCCTCTCTATCCGTCCGCACTCCATTCCCCTTCTATCCATCCCCACTCCATTCCCTCTCTATCCGTCCCCACTCCATTCTCTCTCCATCCGTCCCCACTCCATTCACTTTATATCCGTCCCCACTCCATTCTCTCTCTAACCGTCCCCATTCCATTCCCTCTCTATCAGTCCCCACTCCATTCCCACTCGATCCATCCCCACTCCATTCCCTCTCTATCCGTCCCCACTCCATTCTCTCTATATCCGTCCCCACTCCATTCTCTCTCTATCCGTCCCCACTCCATTCTCTCTCTGTCGTTCCCCACTCCATTCTCTCTCTATCCGTCCCCACTCCATTCTCTCTCTATCCGTCGCCACTCCATTCTCTCTCTATCCGTCGCCACTCCATTCTCTCTCTATCCGTCCGCACTCCATTCTCTCTCTATCCGTCCCCACTCCATTCCCTCTCTATCCGTCCCCACTCCATTCTCTCTCTATCCGTCCCCACTCCATTCTCTCTCTATCCGTCCCGACTCCATTCCCTCTCTATCCGTCCCCACTCCATTCTCTCTCTATCCGTCCCCACTCCATTCCCTCTCTATCCGTCCCCACTCCAGTCCCTCTCTATCCGTCCCCCTCAATTCCCGCTCCATCCATCCCCACTCAATTCCCTCTCTATCCGTCCCCACTCCCTTCTCTCTCTATCCGTCCCCACTCCATTCTCTCTATATCCGTCCCCACTCCATTCCCACCCTATCCGTCCCCAATCCATTCCCTCTCTATCCGTCCGCACTCCATTCCCCCTCTATCCATCCCCACTCCATTCCCTCTCTATCCATCCCCACTCCCTTCTCTCTCTATCCGTCCCCACTCCATTCACTTTCTATCCGTCCCAACTCCATTCACACTCTATCCATCCCCACTCCATTCCCTCTCTATCCGTCCCCACTCCATTCTCTCTATATCCGTCCCCACTCCATTCTCTCTCTATCCGTCGCCACTCCATTCTCTCTCTATCGTTCCCCACTCCATTCTCTCTCTATCCGTCCGCACTCCATTCTCTCTCTATCCGTCCCCAGTCCATTCCCTCTCTATCCGTCCCCACTCCATTCTCTCTCTATCCGTCCCCACTCCATTCTCTCTCTATCCGTCCCGACTCCATTCCCTCTCTATCCGTCCCCACTCCATTCTCTCTCTATCCGTCCCCACTCCATTCCCTCTCTATCCGTCCCCACTCCATTCCCTCTCTATCCGTCCCCACTCAATTCCCGCTCCATCCATCCCCACTCAATTCCCTCTCTATCTGTCCCCACTCCCTTCTCTCTCTATCCGTCCCCACTCCATTCTCTCTCCATCCTTCGCCAGTCCATTCCCTTTTTATCCGCCCCTCTCCATTCTCTCTCTAACCGTCCCCACTCCATTCCCTCTCTATCCATCCCCACTCCATTCCCACTCTATCCGTCCCCACTCCATTCCCACTCTATCCATCCCCACTCCATTCCCTCTCTATCCGTCCGCACACCATTCTCTCTCTATCCGTCCCCACTCCATTCTCTTTATATCCGTCCCCACTCCATTCTATCCCTATCCGTCCCCACTCCATTCTCTCTCGAACCGTCCCCACTCCATTCCCACTCGATCCATCCCCACTCCATTCCCTCTCTATCCGTCCCCACTCCATTCTCTCTCTATCCGTCACCACTCCATTCTCTCTCTACCCGTCCGCACTCCATTCTCTCTATATCCGTCCCCACTCCATTCCCTCCCTATCCGTCCCCACTCCAGTCCCTCTCTATCCGTCCCCCTCAATTCCCGCTCCATCCATCCCCACGCAATTCCCTCTCTATCCGTCACCACTCCATTCTCTCTCTACCCGTCCGCACTCCATTCTCTCTATATCCGTCCCCACTCCATTCCCTCCCTATCCGTCCCCACTCCATTCTCTCTCTAACCGTCCCCACTCCATTCTCTCTCCATCTGTCCCCACTCCATTCCCTCTCCATCTGTCCCCACTCCATTCCCGATCTATCCCTCCCCACTCGATTCTCTCTCTATCCGACCCCATTCCATTCTCTCTCGATCAGACCCCACTCCATTCTCTCTCCATCCGTCCCAACTCCATTCCCTCTCTATCCGTCCGCACTCCATTCCCCCTCTATCCATCCCCACTCCATTCCCTCTCTATCCGTCCCCACTCCCTTCTCTCTCTATCCGTCCCCACTCCATTCTCTCTCCATCCGTCCCGACTCCATTCACTTTATATCCGTCCCCACTCCATTCTCTCTCTAACCGTCCCCACTCCATTCCCTCTCTATCAGTCCCCACTCCATTCCCACTCGATCCATCCCCACTCCATTCCCTCTCTATCCGTCCCCACTCCATTCTCTCTATATCCGTCCCCACTCCATTCTCTCTCTATCCGTCCCCACTCCATTCTCTCTCTGTCGTTCCCCACTCCATTCTCTCTCTATCCGTCGCCACTCTATTCTCTCTCTATCGTTCCCCACTCCATTCTCTCTCTATCCGTCCGCACTCCATTCTCTCTCTATCCGTCCCCACTCCATTCCCTCTCTATCCGTCCCCACTCCATTCTCTCTCTATCCGTCCCCACTCCATTTTCTCTCTATCCGTCCCCACTCCATTCCCTCTCTATCCGTCCCCACTCCATTCTCTCTCTATCCGTCCCCACTCCATTCCCTCTCTATCCGTCCCCACTCCAGTCCCTCTCTATCCGTCCCCACTGAATTCACGCTCCATCCATCCCCACTCAATTCCCTCTCTATCCGTCCCCACTCCCTTCTCTCTCTATCCGTCCCCACTCCATTCTCTCTCCATCCTTCCCCACTCCATTCCCTTTTTATCCGTCCCCTCTCCATTCTCTCTCTAACCGTCCCCACTCCATTCCCTCTCTATCCATCCCCACTCCATTCCCACTCTATCCGTCCCCACTCCATTCCCACTCTATCCATCCCCACTCCATTCCCTCTCTATCCGTCCGCACACCATTCTCTCTCTATCCGTCCGCACACCATTCTCTCTCTATCCGTCCCCACTCCATTCTCTTTATATCCGTCCCCACTCCATTCTCTCCCTATCCGTCCCCACTCCATTCTCTCTCGAACCGTCCCCACTCCATTCCCACTCGATCCATCCCCACTCCATTCCCTCTCTATCCGTCCCCACTCCATTCTCTCTCTATCCGTCACCACTCCATTCTCTCTCTATCCGTCCGCACTCCATTCTCTCTATATCCGTCCCCACTCCATTCCCTCCCTATCCGTCCCCACTCCATTCTCTCTCTAACCGTCCCCACTCCATTCTCTCTCCATCTGTCCCCACTCCATTCCCTCTCCATCTGTCCCCACTCCATTCCCGATCTATCCCTCCCCACTCGATTCTCTCTCTATCCTACCCCATTCCATTCTCTCTCGATCAGACCCCACTCCATTCTCTCTCCATCCGTCCCAACTCCATTCCCACTCTATCCGTCCGCACTCCATTCCCCCTCTATCCATCCCCACTCCATTCCCTCTCTATCCGTCCCCACTCCCTTCTCTCTCTATCCGTCCCCACTCCATTCTCTCTCCATCCGTCCCCACTCCATTCACTTTATATCCGTCCCTACTCCATTCTCTCTCTAACCGTCCCCACTCCATTCCCTCTCTATATGTCCCCACTCCATTCCCACTCGATCCATCTCCACTCCATTCCGTCTCTATCCGTCCCCACTCCATTCTCTCTATATCCGTCCCCACTCCATTCTCTCTCTATCCGTCCCCACTCCATTCTCTCTCTGTCGTTTCCCACTCCATTCTCTCTCTCTCCGTCCGCACTCCATTCTCTCTCTATCCGTCCCCACTCCATTCTCTCTCTATCCGTCCCCGCTCCATTCTCACTCTATCCTTCCCCACTCCATTTTCTCTCAATCCGTCCCCACTCCATTCTGCCTATCTCCGTCCCCACTCCATTCCCTCTCTACCCGTCCCCACTCCATTTTTTCTCTATCCATCCCCACTCCATTCCCTCTCTATCCATCCCCACTACATTCGCGCTCTATCCGTCCCCACTCCATTCTTTCTCTATCCGTCCCCACTCGATTCCCTCTCTATCCGTCCCCACTCCATTCTCTCTCTATCCGTCCCCACTCGATTCCCTCTCTATCCGTCCCCACTCCATTCTCTCTATCTGCCCCGACTCCATTCCCTCTCTTCCGTCCCCACTCCATTCCCTCTCTATCCGTCCCCACTCGATTCCCTCTCTATCCGTCCCCACTCGATTCCCTCTCTATCCGTCCCCACTCGATTCCCTCTCTATCCGTCCCCACTCCATTCTCTCTATCTGCCCTGACTCCATTCCCTCTCTTCCGTCCCCACTCCATTCTCTCTCTATCCGTCCCGACTCGATTCCCTCTCTACCCGTCCCCACTCCATTCCCTCTCTATCCGTCCCCACTCCCTTCTCTCTCTATCCGTCCCCACTCCATTCTATCTCTATCCGTCCCCACTCCATTCCCTCTCTATCCGTCCCCACTCCATTCCCACTCTATCCATCCCCACTCCATTCCCTCTCTATCCGTCCCCACTCCATTCTCTCTGTATCCGTCCCCACTCCATTCTCTCTCTATCCGTCCGCACTCCATTCTCTCTCAATCCGTCCCCACTCCATTTTCTCTCTATCCGCCCCAACTCCATTCCCTCTCTATCCATCCCCACTCCATTCCCGCTCTATCCGTCCCCACTCCATTCTTTCTCTATCCGTCCCCACTCGATTCCCTCTCTATCCGTCCCCACTCGATTCCCTCTCTATCCGTCCCCACTCGATTCCCTCTCTATCCGTCCCCACTCGATTCCCTCTCTATCCGTCCCCACTCGATTCCCTCTCTATCCGTCCCCACTCCATTCTCTCTATCTGCCCTGACTCCATTCCCTCTCTTCCGTCCCCACTCCATTCTCTCTCTATCCGTCCCCACTCGATTCCCTCTCTACCCGTCCCCACTCCATTCCCTCTCTATCCGTCCCCACTCCCTTCTCTCTCTATCCGTCCCCACTCCATTCTCTCTCTATCTGTCCCCACTGCATTCCCTTTCTATCCGTCCCTACTCCATTCTATCTCTATCCGTCCCCACTCCATTCCCTCTCTATCCGTCCCCACTCAATTCCCTCTCTATCCATCCCCACTCCCTTCTCTCTCTATCCGTCCCCACTCCATTCACTTTCTATCCGTCCCCACTCCATTCCCACTCTATCCATCCCCACTCCATTCCCTCTCTATCCGTCCCCACTCCATTCTCTCTATATCCGTCCCCACTCCATTCTCTCTCTATCCGTCGCCACTCCATTCTCTCTCTATCGTTCCCCACTCCATTCTCTCTCTATCCGTCCGCACTCCATTCTCTCTCTATCCGTCCCCACTCCATTTTCTCTCTATCCGTCCCCACTCCATTCTCCCTATCTCCGTCCCCACTCCATTCTCTCTATATCCGTCCCCACTCCATTCTCTCTCTATCCGTCGCCACTCCATTCTCTCTCTATCGTTCCCCACTCCATTCTCTCTCTATCCGTCCGCACTCCATTCTCTCTCTATCCGTCCCCACTCCATTTTCTCTCTATCCGTCCCCACTCCATTCTCCCTATCTCCGTCCCCACTCCATTCCCTCTCTACCCGTCCCCACTCCATTTTTTCTCTATCCGCCCCAACTCCATTCCCTCTCTATCCATCCCCACTCCATTCCCGCTCTATCCGTCCCCACTCCATTCTTTCTCTATCCGTCCCCACTCGATTCCCTCTCTATCCGTCCCCACTCGATTCCCTCTCTATCCGTCCCCACTCGATTCCCTCTCTATCCGTCCCCACTCGATTCCCTCTCTATCCGTCCCCACTCCATTCTCTCTATCTGCCCTGACTCCATTCCCTCTCTTCCGTCCCCACTCCATTCTCTCTCTACCCGTCCCCACTCCATTTTTTCTCTATCCGCCCCCACTCCATTCCCTCTCTATCCATCCCCACTCCATTCGCGCTCTATCCGTCCCCACTCCATTCTTTCTCTATCCGTCCCCACTCGATTCCCTCTCTATCCGTCCCCACTCCATTCTCTCTCTATCCGTCCCCACTCGATTCCCTCTCTATGCGTCCCCACTCCATTCTCTCTATCTGCCCCGACTCCATTCCCTCTCTTCCGTCCCCACTCCATTCCCTCTCTATCCGTCCCCACTCGATTCCCTCTCTACCCGTCCCCACTCCATTCCCTCTCTATCCGTCCCCACTCCCTTCTCTCTCTATCCGTCCCCACTCCATTCTCTCTCTATCTGTCCCCACTGCATTCCCTTTCTATCCGTCCCTACTCCATTCTATCTCTATCCGTCCCCACTCCATTCCCTCTCTATCCCTCCTCACTCAATTCCCTCTCTATCCGTCCCCACTCCATTCTCTCTCTATCCGTCCCCACTCCATTCCCTCTCTATCCGTCCCCACTCCATTCCCGATCTATCCCTCCCCACTCGATTCTCTCTATCCGACCCCATTCCATTCTCTCTCTATCCGACCCCACTCCATTCTCTCACCATCCGTCCCCACTCCATTCCCTCTCTATCCATCCCCACTCCATTCCCGCTCTATCCATCCCCACTCCATTCCCTCTCTATCCATCCCCACTCCATTCCCGCTCTATCCATCCCCACTCCATTCCCTCTCTATCCGTCCCCACTCCATTCTCTCTCTATCTGTCCCCACTACATTCCCTCTCTATCCGTCCCCACTCCATTCCCTCTCTATCCGTCCACACTCCATTCCCTCTCTATCCGTCCCCACTCAATTCCCGCTCCATCCATCCCCACTCCATTCCCTCTCTATCCGTCCCCACTCCCTTCTCTCTCTATCCGTCCCCACTCCATTCTCTCTCCATCCTTCCCCACTCCATTCCCTTTTTATCCGTCCCCTCTCCATTCTCTCTCTAACCGTCCCCACTCCATTCCCTCTCTATCCATCCCCACTCCATTCCCACTCTATCCGTCCCCACTACATTCCCACTCTATCCATCCCCACTCCATTCCCTCTCTATCCGTCCCCTCTCCATTCTCTCTCTATCCGTCCGCACACCATTCTCTCTCTATCCGTCCGCACACCATTCTCTCTCTATCCGTCCCGACTCCATTCTCTCTCTATCCATCCCCGCTCCATTCTCTCTCTATCGGTCCCCACTCCATTCTCTTTATATCCGTCCCCACTCCATTCTCTCCCTATCCGTCCCCACTCCATTCTCTCTCTAACCGTCCCCACTCCATTCCCACTAGATCCATCCCCACTCCATTCCCCCTCTATCCGTCCCCACTCCATTCTCTCTCTATCCGTCACCATTCCATTCTCTCTCTATCCGTCCGCACTCCATTCTCTCTATATCCGTCCCCACTCCATTCCCTCCCTATCCGTGCCCACTCCATTCTCTCTCTAACCGTCCCCACTCCATTCTCTCTCCATCTGTCCCAACTCCATTCCCTCTCCATCTGTCCCCACTCCATTCCCGATCTATCCCTCCCCACTCGATTCTCTCTCTATCCGACCCCATTCCATTCTCCCTCTATCAGACCCAACTTCATTCTCTCTCCATCCGTCCCCACTCCATTCCCTCTCTATCCGTCCGCACTCCATTCCCCCTCTATCCATCCCCACTCCAATCCCTCTCTATCCATCCCCACTCCCTTCTCTCTCTATCCGTCCCCACTCCATTCACTTTCTATCCGTCCCCACTCCATTCCCACTCTATCCATCCCCACTCCATTCCCTCTCTATCCGTCCCCACTCCATTCTCTCTATATCCGTCCCCACTCCATTCTCTCTCTATCCGTCGCCACTCCATTCTCTCTCTATCGTTCCCCACTCCATTCTCTCTCTATCCGTCCGCACTCCATTCTCTCTCTATCCGTCCCCACTCCATTCCCTCTCTATCCGTCCCCACTCCATGCTCTCTCTATCCGTCCCCACTCCATTCTCTCTCTATCCGTCCCGACTCCATTCCCTCTCTATCCGTCCCCACTCCATTCTCTCTCTATCCGTCCCCACTCCATTCCCTCTCTATCCGTCCCCACTCCATTCCCTCTCTATCCATCCCCACTCAATTCCCGCTCCATCCGTCCCCACTCCCTTCTCTCTCTATCCGTCCCCACTCCATTCTCTCTCCATCCTTCCCCACTCCATTCCCTTTTTATCCGTCCCCTCTCCATTCTCTCTCTAACCGTCCCCACTCCATTCCCTCTCTATCCATCCCCACTCCATTCCCACTCTATCCGTCCCCACTCCATTCCCACTCTATCCATCCCCACTCCATTCGCTCTCTATCCGTCCGCACACCATTCTCTCTCTATCCGTCCGCACACCATTCTCTCTCTATCCGTCCCCACTCCATTCTCTTTATATCCGTCCCCACTCCATTCTCTCCCTATCCGTCCCCACTCCATTCTCTCTCGAACCGTCCCCACGCCATTCCCACTCGATCCATCCCCACTCCATTCCCTCTCTATCCGTCCCCACTCCATTCTCTCTCTATCCGTCACCACTCCATTCTCTCTCTATCCGTCCGCACTCCATTCTCTCTATATCCGTCCCCACTCCATTCCCTCCCGATCCGTCCCCACTCCATTCTCTCTCTAACCGTCCCCACTCCATTCTCTCTCCATCTGTCCCCACTCCATTCCCTCTCCATCTGTCCCCACTCCATTCCCGATCTATCCCTCCCCACTCGATTCTCTCTCTATCCGACCCCATTCCATTCTCTCTCGATCAGACCCGACTCCATTCTCTCTCCATCCGTCCCAACTCCATTCCCTCTCTATCCGTCCGCACTCCATTCCCCCTCTATCCATCCCCACTCCATTCCCTCTCTATCCGTCCCCACTCCCTTCTCTCTCTATCCGTCCCCACTCCATTCTCTCTCCATCCGTCCCCACTCCATTCACTTTATATCCGTCCCCACTCCATTCTCTCTCTAACCGTCCCCACTCCATTCCCTCTCTATCAGTCCCCACTCCATTCCCACTCGATCCATCCCCACTCCATTCCCTCTCTATCCGTCCCCACTCCATTCTCTCTATATCCGTCCCCACTCCATTCTCTCTATATCCGTCCCAACTCCATTCTCTCTCTATCCGTCCCCACTCCATTCTCTCTCTTTCGTTCCCCACTCCATTCTCTCTCTATCCGTCCGCACTCCATTCTCTCTCTATCCGTCCCCACTCCATTCTCTCTCTATCCGTCCCCGCTCCATTCTCACTCTATCCTTCCCCACTCCATTTTCTCTCAATCCGTCCCCACTCCATTCTCCCTTTCTCCGTCCCCACTCCATTCCCTCTCTACCCGTCCCCACTCCATTTTTTCTCTATCCGCCCCCACTCCATTCCCTCTCTATCCATCCCCACTCCATTCGCGCTCTATCCGTCCCCACTCCATTCTTTCTCTATCCGTCCCCACTCGATTCCCTCTCTATCCGTCCCCACTCCATTCTCTCTCTATCCGTCCCCACTCGATTCCCTCTCTATCCGTCCCCACTCCATTCTCTCTATCTGCCCCGACTCCATTCCCTCTCTTCCGTCCCCTCTCCATTCTCTCTCTAACCGTCCCCACTCCATTCCCGCTCTATCCGTCCCCACTCCATTCTCTCTCTATCCGTCACCATTCCATTCTCTCTCTATCCGTCCGCACTCCATTCTCTCTATATCCGTCCCCACTCCATTCCCTCCCTATCCGTCCCCACTCCATTCTCTCTCTAACCGTCCCCACTCCATTCTCTCTCCATCTGTCCCCACTCCATTCCCTCTCCATCTGTCCCCACTCCATTCCCGATCTATCCCTCCCCACTCGATTCTCTCTCTATCCGACCCCATTCCATTCTCTCTCGATCAGACCCCACTCCATTCTCTCTCCATCCGTCCCAACTCCATTCCCTCTCTATCCGTCCGCACTCCATTCCCCCTCTATCCATCCCCACTCCATTCCCTCTCTATCCGTCCCCACTCCCTTCTCTCTCTATCCGTCCCCACTCCATTCTCTCTCCATCCGTCCCCACTCCATTCACTTTATATCCGTCCCCACTCCATTCTCTCTCTAACCGTCCCCACTCCATTCCCTCTCTATCAGTCCCCACTCCATTCCCACTCGATCCATCCCCACTCCATTCCCTCTCTATCCGTCCCCACTCCATTCTCTCTATATCCGTCCCCACTCCATTCTCTCTCTATCCGTCCCCACTCCATTCTCTCTCTTTCGTTCCCCACTCCATTCTCTCTCTATCCGTCCACACTCCATTCTCTCTCTATCCGTCCCCACTCCATTCTCTCTCTATCCGTCCCCGCTCCATTCTCACTCTATCCTTCCCCACTCCATTTTCTCTCAATCCGTCCCCACTCCATTCTCCCTATCTCCGTCCCCACTCCATTCCCTCTCTACCCGTCCCCACTCCATTTTTTCTCTATCCGCCCCCACTCCATTCCCTCTCTATCCATCCCCACTCCATTCGCGCTCTATCCGTCCCCACTCCATTCTTTCTCTATCCGTCCCCACTCGATTCCCTCTCTATCCGTCCCCACTCCATTCTCTCTCTATCCGTCCCCACTCGATTCCCTCTCTATCCGTCCCCACTCCATTCTCTCTATCTGCCCCGACTCCATTCCCTCTCTTCCGTCCCCACTCCATTCCCTCTCTATCCGTCCCCACTCCATTCCCTCTCTATCTATCCCCACTTCATTCCCGCTCTATCCGTCCCCACTCCATTCTCTCTCTATCCGTCCTCACTCGATTCCCTCTCTATCCGTCCCCACTCCATTCTCTCTCTATCCGTCCCCACTCGATTCCCTCTCTACCCGTCCCCACTCCATTCCCTCTCTATCCGTCCCCACTCCCTTCTCTCTCTATCCGTCCCCACTCCATTCTCTCTCTACCTGTCCCCACTGCATTCCCTTTCTATCCGTCCCCACTCCATTCTATCTCTATCCGTCCCCACTCCATTCCCTCTCTATCCGTCCCCACTCAATTCCCACTCTATCCATCCCCACTCCATTCTCTCTCTATCCGTCCCCACTCCATTCCCTCTCTATCCGTCCCTACTCCATTCCCTCTCTATCTGTCCCCACTCCATTCCCGATCTATCCCTCCCCACTCGATTCTCTCTATCCGACCCCATTCCAATTTCTCTCTATCCGAACCCACTCCATTCTCTCACCATCCGTCCCCACTCCATTCCCTCTCTATCCATCCCCACTCTATCCATCCCCACTCCATTCCCTCTCTATCCGTCCCCACTCCCTTCTCTCTCTATCCGTCCCCACTCCATTCTCTCTCCATCCGTCCCCACTCCATTCCCTTTCTATCCGTCCCTCCTCCATTCTCTCTCTATCCGTCCCCACTCCATTCTCTCTCTATCTGTCCCCACTACATTCCCTCTCTAACCGTCCCCACTCCATTCCCTCTCTATCCATCCCAACTCCATTCCCACTCTATCCGTCCCCACTCCATTCCCACTCTATCCATCCCCACTCCATTCCCTCTCTATCCGTCCCCTCTCCATTCTCTCTCTATCCGTCCGCACACCATTCTCTCTCTATCCGTCCGCACACCATTCTCTCTCTATCCGTCCCGACTCCATTCTCTCTCTATCCGTCCCCGCTCCATTCTCTCTCTATCGGTCCCCACTCCATTCTCTTTATATCCGTCCCCACTCCATTCTCTCCCTATCCGTCCCCACTCCATTCTCTCTCTAACCGTCCCCACTCCATTCCCCCTCTATCCGTCCCCACTCCATTCTCTCTCTATCCGTCACCATTCCATTCTCTCTCTATCCGTCCGCACTCCATTCTCTCTATATCCGTCCCCACTCCATTCCCTCCCTATCCGTGCCCACTCCATTCTCTCTCTAACCGTCCCCACTCCATTCTCTCTCCATCTGTCCCCACTCCATTCCCTCTCCATCTGTCCCCACTTCATTCCCGATCTATCCCTCCCCACTCGATTCTCTCTCTATCCGACCCCATTCCATTCTCCCTCTATCAGACCCCACTCCATTCTCTCTCCATCCGTCCCCACTCCATTCCCTCTCTATCCGTCCGCACTCCATTCCCCCTCTATCCATCCCCACTCCATTCCCTCTCTATCCATCCCCACTCCCTTCTCTCTCTATCCGTCCCCACTCCATTCACTTTCTATCCGTCCCCACTCCATTCCCACTCTATCCATCCCCACTCCATTCCCTCTCTATCCGTCCCCACTCCATTCTCTCTATATCCGTCCCCACTCCATTCTCTCTCTATCCGTCGCCACTCCATTCTCTCTCTATCGTTCCCCACTCCATTGTCTCTCTATCCGTCCGCACTCCATTCTCTCTCTATCCGTCCCCACTCCATATTCTCTCTATCCGTCCCAACTCCATTCTCCCTATCTACGTCCCCACTCCATTCCCTCTCTACCCGTCCCCACTCCATTTTTTCTCTATCCGCCCCAACTCCATTCCCTCTCTATCCATCCCCACTCCATTCCCGATCTATCCGTCCCCACTCCATTCTTTCTCTATCCGTCCCCACTCGATTCCCTCTCTATCCGTCCCCACTCGATTCCCTCTCTATCCGTCCCCACTCGATTCTCTCTCTAACCGTCCCCACTCCATTCTCTCTCCATCTGTCCCCACTCCATTCCCTCTCCATCTGTCCCCACTCCATTCCCGATCTATCCCTCCCCACTCGATTCTCTCTCTATCCGACCCCATTCCATTCTCTCTCGATCAGACCCGACTCCATTCTCTCTCCATCCGTCCCAACTCCATTCCCTCTCTATCCGTCCGCACTCCATTCCCCCTCTATCCATCCCCACTCCATTCCCTCTCTATCCGTCCCCACTCCCTTCTCCCTCTATCCGTCCCCACTCCATTCTCTCTCCATCCGTCCCCACTCCATTCACTTTATATCCGTCCCCACTCCATTCTCTCTCTAACCGTCCCCACTCCATTCCCTCTCTATCAGTCCCCACTCCATTCCCACTCGATCCATCCCCACTCCATTCCCTCTCTATCCGTCCCCACTCCATTCTCTCTATATCCGTCCCCACTCCATTCTCTCTCTATCCGTCCCCACTCCATTCTCTCTCTTTCGTTCCCCACTCCATTCTCTCTCTATCCGTCCGCACTCCATTCTCTCTCTATCCGTCCCCACTCCATTCTCTCTCTATCCGTCCCCGCTCCATTCTCACTCTATACTTCCCCACTCCATTTTCTCTCAATCCGTCCCCACTCCATTCTCCCTATCTCCGTCCCCACTCCATTCCCTCTCTACCCGTCCCCACTCCATTTTTTCTCTATCCGCCCCCACTCCATTCCCTCTCTATCCATCCCCACTCCATTCGCGCTCTATCCGTCCCCACTCCATTCTTTCTCTATCCGTCCCCACTCGATTCCCTCTCTATCCGTCCCCACTCCATTCTCTCTCTATCCGTCCCCACTCGATTCCCTCTCTATCCGTCCCCACTCCATTCTCTCTATCTGCCCCGACTCCATTCCCTCTCTTCCGTCCCCACTCCATTCCCTCTCTGTCCGTCCCCACTCCATTCCCTCTCTATCCATCCCCACTTCATTCCCGCTCTATCCGTCCCCACTCCATTCTCTCTCTATCCGTCCTCACTCGATTCCCTCTCTATCCGTCCCCACTCCATTCTCTCTCTATCCGTCCCCACTCGATTCCCTCTCTACCCGTCCCCACTCCATTCCCTCTCTATCCGTCCCCACTCCCTTCTCTCTCTATCCGTCCCCACTCCATTCTCTCTCTATCTGTCCCCACTGCATTCCCTTTCTATCCGTCCCTACTCCATTCTATCTCTATCCGTCCCCACTCCATTCCCTCTCTATCCGTCCCCACTCAATTCCCTCTCTATCCATCCCCACTCCATTCTCTCTCTATCCGTCCCCACTCCATTCCCTCTCTATCCGTCCCTACTCCATTCCCTCTCTATCTGTCCCCACTCCATTCCCGATCTATCCCTCCCCACTCGATTCTCTCTATCCGACCCCATTCCAATTTCTCTCTATCCGAACCCACTCCATTCTCTCACCATCCGTCCCCACTCCATTCCCTCTCTATCCATCCCCACTCCATTCCCGCTCTATCCATCCCCACTCCATTCCCTCTCTATCCGTCCCCACTCACTTCTCTCTCTATCCGTCCCCACTCCATTCTCTCTCCATCCGTCCCCACTCCATTCCCTTTCTATCCGTCCCTCCTCCATTCTCTCTCTATCCGTCCCCACTCCATTCTCTCTCTATCTGTCCCCACTACATTCCCTCTCTATCCGTCCCCACTCCATTCCCTCTCTATCCGTCCACACTCCATTCCCTCTCTATCCGTCCCCACTCAATTCCCGCTCCATCCATCCCCACTCCATTCCCTCTCTATCCGTCCCCACTCCCTTCTCTCTCTATCCGTCCCCAGTCCATTCTCTCTCCATCCTTCCCCACTCCATTCCCTTTTTATCCGTCCCCTCTCCATTCTCTCTCTAACCGTCCCCACTCCATTCCCTCTCTATCCATCCCAACTCCATTCCCACTCTATCCGTCCCCACTCCATTCCCACTCTATCCATCCCCACTCTATCCGTCCCCTCTCCATTATCTCTCTATCCGTCCGCACACCATTCTCTCTCTATCCGTCCGCACACCATTCTCTCTCTATCCGTCCCGACTCCATTCTCTCTCTATCCGTCCCCGCTCCATTCTCTCTCTATCGGTCCCCACTCCATTCTCTTTATATCCGTCCCCACTCCATTCTCTCCCTATCCGTCCCCACTCCATTCTCTCTCTAACCGTCCCCACTCCATTCCCCCTCTATCCGTCCCCACTCCATTCTCTCTCTATCCGTCACCATTCCATTCTCTCTCTATCCGTCCGCACTCCATTCTCTCTATATCCGTCCCCACTCCATTCCCGATCTATCCCTCCCCACTCGATTCTCTCTTTATCCGACCCCATTCCATTCTCCCTCTATCAGACCCCACTCCATTCTCTCTCCATCCGTCCCCACTCCATTCCCTCTCTATCCGTCCGCACTCCATTCCCCCTCTATCCATCCCCACTCCATTCCCTCTCTATCCATCCCCACTCCCTTCTCTCTCTATCCGTCCCCACTCCATTCACTTTCTATCCGTCCCCACTCCATTCCCACTCTATCCATCCCCACTCCATTCCCTCTCTATCCGTCCCCACTCCATTCTCTCTATATCCGTCCCCACTCCATTCTCTCTCTATCCGTCGCCACTCCATTCTCTCTCTATCGTTCCCCACTCCATTGTCTCTCTATCCGTCCGCACTCCATTCTCTCTCTATCCGTCCCCACTCCATATTCTCTCTATCCGTCCCCACTCCATTCTCCCTATCTCCGTCCCCACTCCATTCCCTCTCTACCCGTCCCCACTCCATTTTTTCTCTATCCGCCCAAACTCCATTCCCTCTCTATCCATCCCCACTCCATTCCCGAATCATCCGTCCCCACTCCATTCTTTCTCTATCCGTCCCCACTCGATTCCCTCTCTATCCGTCCCCACTCGATTCCCTCTCTATCCGTCCCCACTCGATTCCCTCTCTATCCGTCCCCACTCCATTCTCTCTATCTGCCCTGACTCCATTCCCTCTCTTCCGACCCCACTCCATTCTCCCTCTATCCGTCCCCACTCCATTCTCTCTCTAACAGTCCCCACTCCATTCTCTCTCTATCCGTCCCCGCTCCATCCTCTCTCGATCCATCCCCACTCCATTCTCTCTCTATCCGTCCCCACTCCATTCTCCCTATCTCCGTCCCCACTCCATTCCCTCTCTATCCGTCCCCACTCCATTTATTCTCTATCCGCCCCCACTCCATTCCCTCTCTATCCGTCCCCACTCCATTCTCTCTATATCCGTCCCCACTCCATTCTCTCTCTATCCGTCCCCACTCCATTCTCTCTCGATCCGTCCGTACTCCATTCTCTCTCTATCCGTCCCCACTCCATTCTCTCTCTATCCGTCCCCGCTCCATTCTCACTCTATCCTTCCCCACTCCATTCCCTCTCAACCCGTCCCCACTCCATTTTTTCTCTATCCGCCCCCACTCCATTCCCTCTCTATCCGTCCCCACTCCATTCCCTCTCTTCCGTCCCCACTCCATTCCCTCTCTATCCGTCCCCACTCCATTCCCTCTCTATCCATCCCTACTTCATTCCCGCTCTATCCGTCCCTACTCCATTCTCTCTCTATCCGTCCCCACTCGATTCCCTCTCTATCCGTCCCCACTCCATTCTCTCTCTACCCGTCCCCACTCGATTCCCTCTCTACCCGTCCCCACTCCATTCCCTCTCTATCCGTCCCCACTCCCTTCTCTCTCTATCCGTCCCCACTCCATTCTCTCTCTATCCGTCCCCACTGCATTCCCTTTGTATCCGTCCCTACTCCATTCGTTCTCTATCCGTCCCCACTCCATTCCTTCTCTATCCGTCCCCACTCAATTCCCTCTCTATCCGTCCCCACTCCATTCCCTCTCTATCTGTCCCCACTCCATTCCCGATCTATCCCTCTCCACTCGATTCTCTCTATCCGACCCCATTCCATTCTCTCTCTATCCGACCCCACTCCATTCTCTCACCATCCGTCCCCACTCCATTCCTTCTCTATCCGTCCCCACTCAATTCCCTCTCTATCCATCCCAACTCCATTCCCTCTCTATCTGTCCCCACTCCATTCCCGATCTATCCCTCCCCACTCGATTCTCTCTATCCGACCCCATTCCATTCTCTCTCTATCCGACCCCACTCCATTCTCTCACCATCCGTCCCCACTCCATTCCCTCTCTATCCATCCCCACTCCATTCCCGCTCTATCCATCCCCACTCCATCCCCTCTCTATCCGTCCCCACTCCCTTCTCTCTCTATCCGTCCCCACTCCATTCTGTCTCCATCCGTCCCCACTCCATTCCCTTTCTATCCGTCCCTCCTCCATTCTCTCTCTATCCGTCCCCACTCCATTCTCTCTCTATCCGTCCCCACTACATTCCCTCTCTATCCGTCCCTACTCCATTCTCTCTCTCTCCGTCCCCACTCCATTCCCTCTCTATCCGTCCACACTCCATTCCCTCTCTATCCGTCCCCACTCAATTCCCGCTCCATCCATCCCCACTCCATTCCCTCTCTATCCGTCCCCACTCCCTAATCTCTCTATCCGTCCCCACTCCATTCTCTCTCCATCCATCCACACTCCATTTCCTTTTTATCCGTCCCCTCTCCATTCTCTCTCTGACCGTCCCCACTCCATTCCCTCTCTATCCATCCCCACTCTATCCGTCCCCACTCCATTCCCACTCTATCCATCCCCACTCCATTCCCTCTCTATCCGTCCCCTCTCCATTCTCTCTCTATCCGTCCGCACACCATTCTCTCTCCATCCGTCCGCACACCATTCTCTCTCTATCCGTCCGCACTCCATTCTCTCCCTATCCGTCCCCACTCCATTCTCTCTCTATCCGACCCGATTCCATTCTTCCTCTATCAGACCCCACTCCATTCTCTCTCCATCCATCCCCACTCCATTCCCTCTCTATACGTCCGCACTCCATTCCCCCTCTATCCATCCCCACTCCATTCCCTCTCTATCCGTCCCCACTCCCTTCTCTCTCTATCGTTCCCCACTCCATTCTCTCGTTATCCGTCCGCACTCCATTCTCTCTCTACCCGTCCCCACTCCATTTTTTCTCTATGCGCCCCCACTCCATTCCCTCTCTATCCATCCCCACTCCATTCCCGCTCTATCCGTCCCCACTCCATTCTTTCTCTCTCCGTCCCCACTCGATTCCCTCTCTATCCGTCCCCACTCCATTCACTCTCTATCCGTCCCCACTCGATTCCCTCTCTATCCGTCCCCACTCCATTCTCCCTATCTGCTCTGACTCCATTCCCTCTCTTCCGTCCCCACTCCATTCTCCCTCTACCGTCCCCACTCCATTCTCTCTCTAACAGTCCCCACTCCATTCTCTCTCTATCCGTCCCCGCTCCATCCTCTCTCGATCCATCCCCACTCCATTCTCTCTCTATACGTCCCCACTCCATTTACTCTATCTCCGTCCCCTCTCCATTCCCTCTCTACCCGTCCCCACACCATTTTTTCTCTATCCGTCCCCACTCCATTCTCTCTCCATCAGTCCCCACTCCATTCCCTCTCTATCCATCCCCACTTCATTCCCGCTCTATCCGTCCCCACTCCATTCTCTCTCTTTCCGTCCCCACTCGATTCCCTCTCTATCCGTCCCCACTCCATTCTCTCTCTATCCGTCCCCACTCGATTACCTCTCTACCCGTCACCACTCCATTCCCTCTCTATCCGTCCCCACTCCATTCCCTCTCTATCCGTCCCTACTCCATTCCCGATCTATCCCTCCCCACTCCATTCCCGATCTATCCCTCCCCATCGATTCTCTCTATCCGACCCCATTCCATTCTCTCTCTATCCGACCCCACTCCATTCTCTCTCCATCCCTCCCCACTCCATTCCCTCTCCATCCATCCCCACTCCATTCCCGCTCTATCCATCCCCTCTCCATTCCCGCTCTATCCATCCCCACTCCCTTCTCTCTCAATCCGTCCCCACTCCCTTCTCTCTCTATCCGTCCCCACTCCCTTCCCTCTCTATCCCTCCCCACTCGATTCTCTCTCTATCTGACCCCATTCCATTCTCTCTCTATCCGTCCCCACTCCATTCTCTCTCCATCCGTCCCCACTCCATTCCCTCTCTATCCGTCCCCACTCCATTCCCACTCTCTCCATCCCCACTCCATTCCCACTCTATCCGTCCCCACCCCCTTCTCTCTCTATCCGTCCCCACTCCATTCTCTCTCCATCCGTCCCCACTCCATTCCCTCTCTATCCGTCCCCACTCCATTCCCGCTCTCTCCATCCCCACTCCATCCGTCCCCACCCCCTTCTCTCTCTATCCGTCCCCACTCCATTCTCTCTCCATCCGTCCCCACTCCATTCCCTCTCTATCCGTCCCCACTCCATTCCCGCTCTCTCCATCCCCACTCCATTCCCACTCTATCCGTCCCCACCCCCTTCTCTCTCTATCCGTCCCCACTCCATTCTCTCTCCATCCGTCCCCACTCCATTCCCTTTCTATCCGTCCCTACTCCATTCTCTCTCTATCCGTCCCCACTCCATTCTCTCTCTATCCGTCCCCACTCCATTCCCTCTCTATCCGTCCCCACTCCATTCCCTCTCTATCCGTCCCCACTTCATTCCCGCTCGATCCGTACGCACTCCATTCTCTCTCTATCCGTCCCCACTCGATTCTCTCTCTATCCGTCCCCACTCCATTCTCTCTCTATCCGTCCCCACTCGATTCCCCCTCTACCCGTCCCCACTCCATTCCCTATCTATCCGTCCCCACTCCCTTCTCTCTCTATCCGTCCCCACTCCATTCCCTTTCTATCCGTCCCCACTGCATTCCCTTTCTATCCGTCCCTACTCCATTCTATCTCTATCCGTCCCCACTCCATTCCCTCTCTATTCGTCCCCACTCAATTCCCTCTCTATCCGTCCCCACTCCATTCTCTCTCTATCCGTCCCCTCTCCATTATCTCTCTATCCGTCCGCACACCATTCTCTCTCTATCCGTCCGCACATCATTCTCTCTCAATGCGTCCCGACTCCATTCTCTCTCTATCCGTCCCCACTCCATTCCCACTCTATCCATCCCCACTCCATTCCCTCTCTATCAGTCCCCACTCCATTCTCTCTATATCCGTCCCCACTCCCTTCTCTCTCTATCCGTCCCCACTCCATTCTCTCTCCATCCGTCCCCACTCCATTCCCTTTCTATCCGTCCCTACTCCATTCTCTCTCTATCCGTCCCCACTCCATTCTCTCTCTATCCGTCCCCACTCCATTCCCTCTCTATCCGTCCCCACTCCATTCCCTCTCTATCCGTCCCCACTTCATTCCCGCTCGATCCGTACGCACTCCATTCTCTCTCTATCCGTCCCCACTCGATTCTCTCTCTATCCGTCCCCACTCCATTCTCTCTCTATCCGTCCCCACTCGATTCCCCCTCTACCCGTCCCCACTCCATTCCCTCTCTATCCGTCCCCACTCCATTCCCTTTCTATCCGTCCCCACTGCATTCCCTTTCTATCCGTCCCCACTCCATTCCCTCTCTATTCGTCCCCACTCAATTCCCTCTCTATCCGTCCCCACTCCATTCTCTCTCTATCCGTCCCCACTCCATTCCCTCTCTATCCGTCCCGACTCCATTCTCTCTCTATCTGTCCCCACTCCATTCCCGATCTATCCCTCCCCACTCGATTCTCTCTATCCGACCCCATTCCATTCTCTCTCTATCCGACCCCACTCCATTCTCTCACCATCCATCCCCACTCCATTCCCTCTCTATCCATCCCCACTCCATTCCCGCTCTATCCATCCCCACTCCATTCCCTCTCTATCCGTCCCCACTCCCTTCTCTCTCTTTCCGTCCCCACTCCATTCTCTCTCCATCCGTCCCCACTCCATTCCCTTTCTATCCGTCCCTCCACCATTCTCTCTCTATCCGTCCCCACTCCATTCTCTCTCTATCCGTCCCCACTACATTCCCTCTCTATCCGTCCCCACTCCATTCTCTCTCTATCCGTCCCCACTCCAATCCCTCTCTATCCGTCCCCACTCCATTCCCTCTCTATCCGTCCACACTCCATTCCCTCTCTATCCGTCCCCACTCAATTCCCGCTCCATCCATCCCCACTCCATTCCCTCTCTATCCGTCCCCACTCCCTTCTCTCTCTATCCGTCCCCACTCCATTCTCTCTCCATCCTTCCCCACTCCATTCCATTTTTATCCGTCCCCTCTCCATTCTCTCTCTAACGGTCCCCACTCCATTCCCTCTCTATCCATCCCCACTCCATTCCCACTCTATCCGTCCCCACTCCATTCCCACTCTATCCATCCCCACTCCATTCCCTCTCTATCCGTCCCCTCTCCATTCTCTCTCTATCCGTCCGCACACCATTCTCTCTCTATCCGTCCGCACATCATTCTCTCTCTATGCGTCCCGACTCCATTCTCTCTCTATCCGTCCCCACTCCATTCCCACTCTATCCATCCCCACTCCATTCCCTCTCTATCAGTCCCCACTCCATTCTCTCTATATCCGTCCCCACTCCATTCTCTCTCTATCCGTCCGCACTCCATTCTCTCTCTATCCGTCCCCACTCCATTCTCTCTCTATCCGTCCCCGCTCCATTCTCACTCTATCCTTCCCCACTCCATTTTCTCTCTATCCGTCCCCACTCCATTCTCCCTATCTCCGTCCCCACTCCATTCCCTCTCTACCCGTCCCCACTCCATTTTTTCTCTATCCGCCCCCACACCATTCCCTCTCGATCCATCCCCACTGCATTCCCGCTCTATCCGTCCCCACTCCATTCTTTCTCTATCCGTCCCCACTCGATTCCCTCTCTATCCGTCCCCACTCCATTCACTCTCTATCCGTCCCCACTCGATTCCCTCTCTATCCGTCCCCATTCCATTCTCTCTATCTGCCCTGACTCCATTCCCTCTCTTCCATCCCCACTCCATTCTCCCTCTATCCGTCCCCACTCCATTCTCTCTCTAACAGTCCCCACTCCATTCTCTCTCTATCCGTCCCCGCTCCATCCTCTCTCGATCCATCCCCACACCATTCTCTCTCTATCCGTCCCCACTCCATTCACTCTATCTCCGTCCCCACTCCATTCCCTCTCTACCCGTCCCCACACCATTATTTCTCTATCCGCCCCCACTCCATTCTCTCTCCATCTGTCCCCACTCCATTCCCTCTCTATCCGTCCCCACTCCATTCCCACTCTATCCATCCCCACTCCATTCCCTCTCTATCCGTCCCCTCTCCATTCTCTCTCTATCCGTCCGCACACCATTCTCTCTCTATCCGTCCGCACATCATTCTCTCTCTATGCGTCCCGACTCCATTCTCTCTCCATCCGTCCCCACTCCATTCCCACTCTATCCATCCCCACTCCATTCCCTCTCTATCAGTCCCCACTCCATTTTCTCTATATCCGTCCCCACTCCATTCTCTCTCTATCCGTCCGCACTCCATTCTCTCTCTATCCGTCCCCACTCCATTCTCTCTCTATCCGTCCCCGCTCCATTCTCACTCTATCCTTCCCCACTCCATTTTCTCTCTATCCGTCCCCACTCCATTCTCCCTATCTCCGTCCCCACTCCATTCCCTCTCTACCCATCCCCACTCCATTTTTTCTCTATCCGCCCCCACACCATTCCCTCTCGATCCATCCCCACTGCATTCCCCCTCTATCCGTCCCCACTCCATTCTTTCTCTATCCGTCCCCACTCGATTCCCTCTCTATCCGTCCCCACTCCATTCACTCTGTATCCGTCCCCACTCGATTCCCTCTCTATCCGTCCCCATTCCATTCTCTCTATCTGCCCTGACTCCATTCCCTCTCTTCCGTCCCCACTCCATTCTCCCTCTATCCGTCCCCACTCCATTCTCTCTCTAACAGTCCCCACTCCATTCTCTCTCTATCCGTCCCCGCTCCATCCTCTCTCGATCCATCCCCACACCATTCTCTCTCTATCCGTCCCCACTCCATTCACTCTATCTCCGTCCCCACTCCATTCCCTCTCTACCCGTCCCCACACCATTATTTCTCTATCCGCCCCCACTCCATTCTCTCTCCATCTGTCCCCACTCCATTCCCTCTCTATCCATCCCCACTCCATTCTCCCTATCTCCGTCCCCACTCCATTCCCTCTCTACCCGTCCCCACTCCATTTTTTCTCTATCCGCCCCAACTCCATTCCCTCTCTATCCATCCCCACTCCATTCCCGATCTATCCGTCCCCACTCCATTCTTTCTCTATCCGTCCCCACTCGATTCCCTCTCTATCCGTCCCCACTCGATTCCCTCTCTATCCGTCCCCACTCGATTCTCACTCTAACCATCCCCACTCCATTCTCTATCCATCTGTCCCCACTCCATTCCCTCTCCATCTGTCCCCACTCCATTCCCGATCTATCCCTCCCCACTCGATTCTCTCTCTGTCCGACCCCATTCCATTCTCTCTCGATCAGACCCGACTCCATTCTCTCTCCATCCGTCCCAACTCCATTCCCTCTCTATCCGTCCGCACTCCATGCCCCCTCTATCCATCCCCACTCCATTCACTTTATATCCGTCCCCACTCCATTCTCTCTCTAACCGTCCCCACTCCATTCCCTCTCTATCAGTCCCCACTCCATTCCCACTCGATCCATCCCCACTCCATTCCCTCTCTATCCGTCCCCACTCCATTCTCTCTATATCCGTCCCCACTCCATTCTCTCTCTATCCGTCCCCACTCCATTCTCTCTCTTTCGTTCCCCACTCCATTCTCTCTCTATCCGTCCGCACTCCATTCTCTCTCTATCCATCCCCACTCCATTCTCTCTCTATCCGTCCCCGCTCCATTCTCACTCTATCCTTCCCCACTCCATTTTCTCTCAATCCGTCCCCACTCGATTCTCCATATCTCCGTCCCCACTCCATTCCCTCTCTACCCGTCCCCACTCCATTTTTTCTCTATCCGCCCCCACTCCACTCCCTCTCTATCCATCCCCACTCCATTCGCGCTCTATCCGTCCCCACTCCATTCTTTCTCTATCCGTCCCCACTCGATTCCCTCTCTATCCGTCCCCACTCCATTCTCTCTCTATCCGTCCCCACTCGATTCCCTCTCTATCCGTCCCCACTCCATTCTCTCTATCTGCCCCGACTCCATTCCCTCTCTTCCGTCCCCACTCCATTCCCTCTCTATCCGTCCCCACTCCATTCCCTCTCTATCCATCCCCACTTCATTCCCGCTCTATCCGTCCCCACTCCATTCTCTCTCTATCCGTCCTCACTCGATTCCCTCTCTATCCGTCCCCACTCCATTCTCTCTCTATCCGTCCCCACTCGATTCCCTCTCTACCCGTCCCCACTCCATTCCCTCTCTATCCGTCCCCACTCCCTTCTCTCTCTATCCGTCCCCACTCCATTCTCTCTCCATCTGTCCCCACTGCATTCCCTTTCTATCCGTCCCTACTCCATTCTATCTCTATCCGTCCCCACTCCATTCCCTCTCTATCCGTCCCCACTCAATTCCCTCTCTATCCATCCCCACTCCATTCTCTCTCAATCCGTCCCCGCTCCATTCCCTCTCTATCCGTCCCTACTTCATTCCCTCTCTATCTGTCCCCACTCCATTCCCGATCTATCCCTCCCCACTCGATTCTCTCTATCCGACCCCATTCCAATTTCTCTCTCTCCGAACCCACTCCATTCTCTCACCATCCGTCCCCACTCCATTCCCTCTCTATCCATCCCCACTCCATTCCCGCTCTATCCATCCCCACTCCATTCCCTCTCTATCCGTCCCCACTCCCTTCTCTCTCTATCCGTCCGCACTCCATTCTCTCTCCATCCGTCCCCACTCCATTCCCTTTCTATCCGTCCCTCCTCCATTCTCTCTCTATCCGTCCCCACTCCATTCTCTCTCTATCTGTCCCCACTACATTCCCTCTCTATCCGTCCCCACTCCATTCCCTCTCTATCCGTCCACACTCCATTCCCTCTCTATCCGTCCCCACTCAATTCCCGCTCCATCCATCCCCACTCCATTCCCTCTCTATCCGTCCCCACTCCCTTCTCTCTCTATCCGTCCCCAGTCCATTCTCTCTCCATCCTTCCCCACTCCATTCCCTTTTTATCCGTCCCCTCTCCATTCTCTCTCTAACCGTCCCCACTCCATTCCCTCTCTATCCATCCCAAATCCATTCCCACTCTATCCGTCCCCACTCCATTCCCACTCTATCCATCCCCACTCTATCCGTCCCCTCTCCATTCTCTCTCTATCCGTCCGCACACCATTCTCTCTCTATCCGTCCGCACACCATTCTCTCTCTATCCGTCCCGACTCCATTCTCTCTCTATCCGTCCCCGCTCCATTCTCTCTCTATCGGTCCCCACTCCATTCTCTTTTTTCCGTCCCCACTCCATTCTCTCCCTATCCGTCCCCACTCCATTCTCTCTCTAACCGTCCCCACTCCATTCCCCCTCTATCCGTCCCCACTCCATTCTCTCTCTATCCGTCACCATTCCATTCTCTCTCTATCCGTCCGCACTCCATTCTCTCTATATCCGTCCCCACTCCATTCCCTCCCTATCCGTGCCCACTCCATTCTCTCTCTAACCGTCCCCACTCCATTCTCTCTCCATCTGTCCCCACTCCATTCCCTCTCCATCTGTCCCCACTCCATTCCCGATCTATCCCTCCCCACTCGATTCTCTCTCTATCCGACCCCATTCCATTCTCCCTCTATCAGACCCCACTCCATTCTCTCTCCATCCGTCCCCACTCCATTCCCTCTCTATCCGTCCGCACTCCATTCCCCCTCTATCCATCCCCACTCCATTCCCTCTCTATCCATCCCCACTCCCTTCTCTCTCTATCCGTCCCCACTCCATTCACTTTCTATCCGTCCCCACTCCATTCCCACTCTATCGTTCCCCACTCCATTGTCTCTCTATCCGTCCGCACTCCATTCTCTCTCTATCCGTCCCCACTCCATATTCTCTCTATCCGTCCCCACTCCATTCTCCCTATCTCCGTCCCCACTCCATTCCCTCTCTACCCGTCCCCACTCCATTTTTTCTCTATCCGCCCAAACTCCATTCCCTCTCTATCCATCCCCACTCCATTCCCGATCTATCCGTCCCCACTCCATTCTTTCTCTATCCGTCCCCACTCGATTCCCTCTCTATCCGTCCCCACTCGATTCCCTGTCTATCCGTCCCCACTCGATTCCCTCTCTATCCGTCCCCACTCCATTCTCTCTATCTGCCCTGACTCCATTCCCTCTCTTCCGACCCCACTCCATTCTCCCTCTATCCGTCCCCACTCCATTCTCTCTCTAACAGTCCCCACTCCATTCTCTCTCTATCCGTCCCCGCTCCATCCTCTCTCGATCCATCCCCACTCTATTCTCTCTCTATCCGTCCCCACTCCATTCTCCCTATCTCCGTCCCCACTCCATTCCCTCTCTACCCGTCCCCACTCCATTTTTTCTCTATCCGCCCCCACTCCATTCCCTCTCTATCCGTCCCCACTCCATTCTCTCTATATCCGTCCCCACTCCATTCTCTCTCTATCCGTCCCCACTCCATTCTCTCTCTATCGTTCCCCACTCCATTCTCTCTCTGTCCGTCCGTACTCCATTCTCTCTCTATCCGTCCCCACTCGATTCTCTCTCTATCCGTCCCCACTCCATTCTCTCTCTATCCGTCCCCACTCGATTCCCCCTCTACCCGTCCCCACTCCATTCCCTCTCTATCCGTCCCCACTCCCTTCTCTCTCTATCCGTCCCCACTCCATTCCCTTTCTATCCGTCCCCACTGCATTCCCTTTCTATCCGTCCCTACTCCATTCTATCTCTATCCGTCCCCACTCCATTCCCTCTCTATTCGTCCCCACTCAATTCCCTCTCTATCCGTCCCCACTCCATTCTCTCTCTATCCGTCCCCTCTCCATTATCTCTCTATCCGTCCGCACACCATTCTCTCTCTATCCGTCCGCACATCATTCTCTCTCAATGCGTCCCGACTCCATTCTCTCTCTATCCGTCCCCACTCCATTCCCACTCTATCCATCCCCACTCCATTCCCTCTCTATCAGTCCCCACTCCATTCTCTCTATATCCGTCCCCACTCCCTTCTCTCTCTATCCGTCCCCACTCCATTCTCTCTCCATCCGTCCCCACTCCATTCCCTTTCTATCCGTCCCTACTCCATTCTCTCTCTATCCGTCCCCACTCCATTCTCTCTCTATCCGTCCCCACTCCATTCCCTCTCTATCCGTCCCCACTCCATTCCCTCTCTATCCGTCCCCACTTCATTCCCGCTCGATCCGTACGCACTCCATTCTCTCTCTATCCGTCCCCACTCGATTCTCTCTCTATCCGTCCCCACTCCATTCTCTCTCTATCCGTCCCCACTCGATTCCCCCTCTACCCGTCCCCACTCCATTCCCTCTCTATCCGTCCCCACTCCATTCCCTTTCTATCCGTCCCCACTGCATCCCCTTTCTATCCGTCCCCACTCCATTCCCTCTCTATTCGTCCCCACTCAATTCCCTCTCTATCCGTCCCCACTCCATTCTCTCTCTATCCGTCCCCACTCCATTCCCTCTCTATCCGTCCCGACTCCATTCTCTCTCTATCTGTCCCCACTCCATTCCCGATCTATCCCTCCCCACTCGATTCTCTCTATCCGACCCCATTCCATTCTCTCTCTATCCGACCCCACTCCATTCTCTCACCATCCATCCCCACTCCATTCCCTCTCTATCCATCCCCACTCCATTCCCGCTCTATCCATCCCCACTCCATTCCCTCTCTATCCGTCCCCACTCCCTTCTCTCTCTTTCCGTCCCCACTCCATTCTCTCTCCATCCGTCCCCACTCCATTCCCTTTCTATCCGTCCCTCCACCATTCTCTCTCTATCCGTCCCCACTCCATTCTCTCTCTATCCGTCCCCACTACATTCCCTCTCTATCCGTCCCCACTCCATTCTCTCTCTATCCGTCCCCACTCCAATCCCTCTCTATCCGTCCCCACTCCATTCCCTCTCTATCCGTCCACACTCCATTCCCTCTCTATCCGTCCCCACTCAATTCCCGCTCCATCCATCCCCACTCCATTCCCTCTCTATCCGTCCCCACTCCCTTCTCTCTCTATCCGTCCCCACTCCATTCTCTCTCCATCCTTCCCCACTCCATTCCATTTTTATCCGTCCCCTCTCCATTCTCTCTCTAACGGTCCCCACTCCATTCCCTCTCTATCCATCCCCACTCCATTCCCACTCTATCCGTCCCCACTCCATTCCCACTCTATCCATCCCCACTCCATTCCCTCTCTATCCGTCCCCTCTCCATTCTCTCTCTATCCGTCCGCACACCATTCTCTCTCTATCCGTCCGCACATCATTCTCTCTCTATGCGTCCCGACTCCATTCTCTCTCTATCCGTCCCCACTCCATTCCCACTCTATCCATCCCCACTCCATTCCCTCTCTATCAGTCCCCACTCCATTCTCTCTCTATCCGTCCGCACTCCATTCTCTCTCTATCCGTCCCCACTCCATTCTCTCTCTATCCGTCCCCGCTCCATTCTCACTCTATCCTTCCCCACTCCATTTTCTCTCTATCCGTCCCCACTCCATTCTCCCTATCTCCGTCCCCACTCCATTCCCTCTCTACCCGTCCCCACTCCATTTTTTCTCTATCCGCCCCCACACCATTCCCTCTCGATCCATCCCCACTGCATTCCCGCTCTATCCGTCCCCACTCCATTCTTTCTCTATCCGTCCCCACTCGATTCCCTCTCTATCCGTCCCCACTCCATTCACTCTCTATCCGTCCCCACTCGATTCCCTCTCTATCCGTCCCCATTCCATTCTCTCTATCTGCCCTGACTCCATTCCCTCTCTTCCATCCCCACTCCATTCTCCCTCTATCCGTCCCCACTCCATTCTCTCTCTAACAATCCCCACTCCATTCTCTCTCTATCCGTCCCCGCTCCATCCTCTCTCGATCCATCCCCACACCATTCTCTCTCTATCCGTCCCCACTCCATTCACTCTATCTCCGTCCCCACTCCATTCCCTCTCTACCCGTCCCCACACCATTATTTCTCTATCCGCCCCCACTCCATTCTCTCTCCATCTGTCCCCACTCCATTCCCTCTCTATCCGTCCCCACTCCATTCCCACTCTATCCATCCCCACTCCATTCCCTCTCTATCCGTCCCCTCTCCATTCTCTCTCTATCCGTCCGCACACCATTCTCTCTCTATCCGTCCGCACATCATTCTCACTCTATGCGTCCCGACTCCATTCTCTCTCCATCCGTCCCCACTCCATTCCCACTCTATCCATCCCCACTCCATTCCCTCTCTATCAGTCCCCACTCCATTTTCTCTATATCCGTCCCCACTCCATTCTCTCTCTATCCGTCCGCCCTCCATTCTCTCTCTATCCGTCCCCACTCCATTCTCTCTCTATCCGTCCCCGCTCCATTCTCACTCTATCTTTCCCCACTCCATTTTCTCTCTATCCGTCCCCACTCCATTCTCCCTATCTCCGTCCCCACTCCATTCCCTCTCTACCCATCCCCACTCCATTTTTTCTCTATCCGCCCCCACACCATTCCCTCTCGATCCATCCCCACTGCATTCCCCCTCTATCCGTCCCCACTCCATTCTTTCTCTATCCGTCCCCACTCGATTCCCTCTCTATCCGTCCCCACTCCATTCACTCTGTATCCGTCCCCACTCGATTCCCTCTCTATCCGTCCCCATTCCATTCTCTCTATCTGCCCTGACTCCATTCCCTCTCTTCCGTCCCCACTCCATTCTCCCTCTATCCGTCCCCACTCCATTCTCTCTCTAACAGTCCCCACTCCATTCTCTCTCTATCCGTCCCCGCTCCATCCTCTCTCGATCCATCCCCACACCATTCTCTCTCTATCCGTCCCCACTCCATTCACTCTATCTCCGTCCCCACTCCATTCCCTCTCTACCCGTCCCCACACCATTATTTCTCTATCCGCCCCCACTCCATTCTCTCTCCATCTGTCCCCACTCCATTCCCTCTCTATCCATCCCCACTCCATTCTCCCTATCTCCGTCCCCACTCCATTCCCTCTCTACCCGTCCCCACTCCATTTTTTCTCTATCCGCCCCAACTCCATTCCCTCTCTATCCATCCCCACTCCATTCCCGATCTATCCGTCCCCACTCCATTCTTTCTCTATCCGTCCCCACTCGATTCCCTCTCTATCCGTCCCCACTCGATTCCCTCTCTATCCGTCCCCACTCGATTCTCTCTCTAACCATCCCCACTCCATTCTCTATCCATCTGTCCCCACTCCATTCCCTCTCCATCTGTCCCCACTCCATTCCCGATCTATCCCTCCCCACTCGATTCTCTCTCTGTCCGACCCCATTCCATTCTCTCTCGATCAGACCCGACTCCATTCTCTCTCCATCCGTCCCAACTCCATTCCCTCTCTATCCGTCCGCACTCCATGCCCCCTCTATCCATCCCCACTCCATTCACTTTATATCCGTCCCCACTCCATTCTCTCTCTAACCGTCCCCACTCCATTCCCTCTCTATCAGTCCCCACTCCATTCCCACTCGATCCATCCCCACTCCATTCCCTCTCTATCCGTCCCCACTCCATTCTCTCTATATCCGTCCCCACTCCATTCTCTCTCTATCCGTCCCCACTCCATTCTCTCTCTTTCGTTCCCCACTCCATTCTCTCTCTATCCGTCCGCACTCCATTCTCTCTCTATCCATCCCCACTCCATTCTCTCTCTATCCGTCCCCGCTCCATTCTCACTCTATCCTTCCCCACTCCATTTTCTCTCAATCCGTCCCCACTCGATTCTCCCTATCTCCGTCCCCACTCCATTCCCTCTCTACCCGTCCCCACTCCATTTTTTCTCTATCCGCCCCCACTCCACTCCCTCTCTATCCATCCCCACTCCATTCGCGCTCTATCCGTCCCCACTCCATTCTTTCTCTATCCGTCCCCACTCGATTCCCTCTCTATCCGTCCCCACTCCATTCTCTCTCTATCCGTCCCCACTCGATTCCCTCTCTATCCGTCCCCACTCCATTCTCTCTATCTGCCCCGACTCCATTCCCTCTCTTCCGTCCCCACTCCATTCCCTCTCTATCCGTCCCCACTCCATTCCCTCTCTATCCATCCCCACTTCATTCCCGCTCTATCCGTCCCCACTCCATTCTCTCTCTATCCGTCCTCACTCGATTCCCTCTCTATCCGTCCCCACTCCATTCTCTCTCTATCCGTCCCCACTTGATTCCCTCTCTACCCGTCCCCACTCCATTCCCTCTCTATCCGTCCCCACTCCCTTCTCTCTCTATCCGTCCCCACTCCATTCTCTCTCCATCTGTCCCCACTGCATTCCCTTTCTATCCGTCCCTACTCCATTCTATCTCTATCCGTCCCCACTCCATTCCCTCTCTATCCGTCCCCACTCAATTCCCTCTCTATCCATCCCCACTCCATTCTCTCTCAATCCGTCCCCGCTCCATTCCCTCTCTATCCGTCCCTACTCCATTCCCTCTCTATCTGTCCCCACTCCATTCCCGATCTATCCCTCCCCACTCGATTCTCTCTATCCGACCCCATTCCAATTTCTCTCTCTCCGAACCCACTCCATTCTCTCACCATCCGTCCCCACTCCATTCCCTCTCTATCCATCCCCACTCCATTCCCGCTCTATCCATCCCCACTCCATTCCCTCTCTATCCGTCCCCACTCCCTTCTCTCTCTATCCGTCCGCACTCCATTCTCTCTCCATCCGTCCCCACTCCATTCCCTTTCTATCCGTCCCTCCTCCATTCTCTCTCTATCCGTCCCCACTCCATTCTCTCTCTATCTGTCCCCACTACATTCCCTCTCTATCCGTCCCCACTCCATTCCCTCTCTATCCGTCCACACTCCATTCCCTCTCTATCCGTCCCCACTCAATTCCCGCTCCATCCATCCCCACTCCATTCCCTCTCTATCCGTCCCCACTCCCTTCTCTCTCTATCCGTCCCCAGTCCATTCTCTCTCCATCCTTCCCCACTCCATTCCCTTTTTATCCGTCCCCTCTCCATTCTCTCTCTAACCGTCCCCACTCCATTCCCTCTCTATCCATCCCAAATCCATTCCCACTCTATCCGTCCCCACTCCATTCCCACTCTATCCATCCCCACTCTATCCGTCCCCTCTCCATTCTCTCTCTATCCGTCCGCACACCATTCTCTCTCTATCCGTCCGCACACCATTCTCTCTCTATCCGTCCCGACTCCATTCTCTCTCTATCCGTCCCCGCTCCATTCTCTCTCTATCGGTCCCCACTCCATTCTCTTTTTTCCGTCCCCACTCCATTCTCTCCCTATCCGTCCCCACTCCATTCTCTCTCTAACCGTCCCCACTCCATTCCCCCTCTATCCGTCCCCACTCCATTCTCTCTCTATCCGTCACCATTCCATTCTCTCTCTATCCGTCCGCACTCCATTCTCTCTATATCCGTCCCCACTCCATTCCCTCCCTATCCGTGCCCACTCCATTCTCTCTCTAACCGTCCCCACTCCATTCTCTCTCCATCTGTCCCCACTCCATTCCCTCTCCATCTGTCCCCACTCCATTCCCGATCTATCCCTCCCCACTCGATTCTCTCTCTATCCGACCCCATTCCATTCTCCCTCTATCAGACCCCACTCCATTCTCTCTCCATCCGTCCCCACTCCATTCCCTCTCTATCCGTCCGCACTCCATTCCCCCTCTATCCATCCCCACTCCATTCCCTCTCTATCCATCCCCACTCCCTTCTCTCTCTATCCGTCCCCACTCCATTCACTTTCTATCCGTCCCCACTCCATTCCCACTCTATCGTTCCCCACTCCATTGTCTCTCTATCCGTCCGCACTCCATTCTCTCTCTATCCGTCCCCACTCCATATTCTCTCTATCCGTCCCCACTCCATTCTCCCTATCTCCGTCCCCACTCCATTCCCTCTCTACCCGTCCCCACTCCATTTTTTCTCTATCCGCCCAAACTCCATTCCCTCTCTATCCATCCCCACTCCATTCCCGATCTATCCGTCCCCACTCCATTCTTTCTCTATCCGTCCCCACTCGATTCCCTCTCTATCCGTCCCCACTCGATTCCCTGTCTATCCGTCCCCACTCGATTCCCTCTCTATCCGTCCCCACTCCATTCTCTCTATCTGCCCTGACTCCATTCCCTCTCTTCCGACCCCACTCCATTCTCCCTCTATCCGTCCCCACTCCATTCTCTCTCTAACAGTCCCCACTCCATTCTCTCTCTATCCGTCCCCGCTCCATCCTCTCTCGATCCATCCCCACTCTATTCTCTCTCTATCCGTCCCCACTCCATTCTCCCTATCTCCGTCCCCACTCCATTCCCTCTCTACCCGTCCCCACTCCATTTTTTCTCTATCCGCCCCCACTCCATTCCCTCTCTATCCGTCCCCACTCCATTCTCTCTATATCCGTCCCCACTCCATTCTCTCTCTATCCGTCCCCACTCCATTCTCTCTCTATCGTTCCCCACTCCATTCTCTCTCTGTCCGTCCGTACTCCATTCTCTCTCTATCCGTCCCCACTCCATTCTCTCTCTATCCGTCCCCGCTCCATTCTCACTCTATCCTTCCCCACTCCATTCCCTCTCAACCCGTCCCCACTCCATTTTTTCTCTATCCGCCCCCACTCCATTCCCTCTCTATCCGTCCCCACTCCATTCCCGCTCTATCCGTCCCCACTCCATTCTTTCTCTATCCGTCCCCACTCGATTCCCTCTCTATCCGTCCCCACTCCATTCTCTCTATCTGCCCCGACTCCATTCCCTCTCTTCCGTCCCCACTCCATTCCCTCTCTATCCGTCCCCACTCCATTCCCTCTCTATCCATCCCTACTTCATTCCCGCTCTATCCGTCCCTACTCCATTCTCTCTCTATCCGTCCCCACTCGATTCCCTCTCTATCCGTCCCCACTCCATTCTCTCTCTATCCGTCCCCACTCGATTCCCTCTCTACCCGTCCCCACTCGATTCCCTCTCTACCCGTCCCCACTCCATTCCCTCTCTATCCGTCCCCACTCCCTTCTCTCTCTATCCGTCCCCACTCCATTCTCTCTCTATCCGTCCCCACTGCATTCCCTTTGTATCCGTCCCTACTCCATTCGTTCTCTATCCGTCCCCACTCCATTCCTTCTCTATCCGTCCCCACTCAATTCCCTCTCTATCTGTCCCCACTCCATTCCCTCTCTATCCGTCCCAACTCCATTCCCTCTCTATCTGTCCCCACTCCATTCCCGATCTATCCCTCCCCACTCGATTCTCTCTATCCGACCCCATTCCATTCTCTCTCTATCCAACCCCACTCCATTCTCTCACCATCCGTCCCCACTCCATTCCCTCTCTATCCATCCCCACTCCATTCCCGCTCTATCCATCCCCACTCCATCCCCTCTCTATCCGTCCCCACTCCCTTCTCTCTCTATCCGTCCCCACTCCATTCTGTCTCCATCCGTCCCCACTCCATTCCCTTTCTATCCGTCCCTCCTCCATTCTCTCTCTATCCGTCCCCACTCCATTCTCTCTCTATCCGTCCCCACTACATTCCCTCTCTATCCGTCCCCACTCCATTCTCTCTCTCTCCGTCCCCACTCCATTCCCTCTCTATCCGTCCACACTCCATTCCCTCTCTATCCGTCCCCACTCAATTCCCGCTCCATCCATCCCCACTCCATTCCCTCTCTATCCGTCCCCACTCCCTACTCTCTCTATCCGTCCCCACTCCATTCTCTCTCCATCCATCCACACTCCATTTCCTTTTTATCCGTCCCCTCTCCATTCTCTCTCTGACCGTCCCCACTCCATTCCCTCTCTATCCATCCCCACTCCATTCCCACTCTATCCGTCCCCACTCCATTCCCACTCTATCCATCCCCACTCCATTCCCTCTCTATCCGTCCCCTCTCCATTCTCTCTCTATCCGTCCGCACACCATTCTCTCTCCATCCGTCCGCACACCATTCTCTCTCTATCCGTCCGCACTCCATTCTCTCCCTATCCGTCCCCACTCCATTCTCTCCCTATCCGACCCGATTCCATTCTTCCTCTATCAGACCCCACTCCATTCTCTCTCCATCCGTCCCCACTCCATTCCCTTTCTATCCGTCCCTACTCCATTCTCTCTCTATCCGTCCCCACTCCATTCTCTCTCTATCCGTCCCCACTCCATTCCCTCTCTATCCGTCCCCACTCCATTCCCTCTCTATCCGTCCCCACTTCATTCCCGCTCGATCCGTACGCACTCCATTCTCTCTCTATCCGTCCCCACTCGATTCTCTCTCTATCCGTCCCCACTCCATTCTCTCTCTATCCGTCCCCACTCGATTCCCCCTCTACCCGTCCCCACTCCATTCCCTCTCTATCCGTCCCCACTCCCTTCTCTCTCTATCCGTCCCCACTCCATTCCCTTTCTATCCGTCCCCACTGCATTCCCTTTCTATCCGTCCCCACTCCATTCCCTCTCTATTCGTCCCCACTCAATTCCCTCTCTATCCGTCCCCACTCCATTCTCTCTCTATCCGTCCCCACTCCATTCCCTCTCTATCCGTCCCGACTCCATTCTCTCTCTATCTGTCCCCACTCCATTCCCGATCTATCCCTCCCCACTCGATTCTCTCTATCCGACCCCATTCCATTCTCTCTCTATCCGACCCCACTCCATTCTCTCACCATCCGTCCCCACTCCATTCCCTCTCTATCCATCCCCACTCCATTCCCGCTCTATCCATCCCCACTCCATTCCCTCTCTATCCGTCCCCACTCCCTTCTCTCTCTTTCCGTCCCCACTCCATTCTCTCTCAATCCGTCCCCACTCCATTCCCTTTCTATCCGTCCCTCCACCATTCTCTCTCTATCCGTCCCCACTCCATTCTCTCTCTATCCGTCCCCACTACATTCCCTCTCTATCCGTCCCCACTCCATTCTCTCTCTATCCGTCCCCACTCCAATCCCTCTCTATCCGTCCCCACTCCATTCCCTCTCTATCCGTCCACACTCCATTCCCTCTCTATCCGTCCCCACTCAATTCCCGCTCCATCCATCCCCACTCCATTCCCTCTCTATCCGTCCCAACTCCCTTCTCTCTCTATCCGTCCCCACTCCATTCTCTCTCCATCCTTCCCCACTCCATTCCATTTTTATCCGTCCCCTCTCCATTCTCTCTCTAACGGTCCCCACTCCATTCTCCTAAGGGGCATCTTGACAAATATATGAATAGGATGGGAATAGAAGGATACGGACCCAGGAAGTGTAGAAGATTGTAGTTTAGTCGGGCAGTATGGTCGGCACGGGCTTGGAGGGCCGAAGGGCCTGTTCCTGTGCTGTACATTTCTTTGTTCTTTGTTTTGTTTGTATTCTCTCTCTATCCGTCCGCACACCATTCTCTCTCTATCCGTCCGCACATCATTCTCTCTCTATGCGTCCCGACTCCATTCTCTCTCTATCCGTCCCCACTCCATTCCCACTCTATCCGTCCGCACTCCATTCTCTCTCTATCCGTCCCCACTCCATTCTCTCTCTATCCGTCCCCGCTCCATTCTCACTCTATCCTTCCCCACTCCATTTTCTCTCTATCCGTCCCCACTCCATTCTCCCTATCTCCGTCCCCACTCCATTCCCTCTCTACCCGTCCCCACTCCATTTTTTCTCTATCCGCCCCCACACCATTCCCTCTCGATCCATCCCCACTGCATTCCCGCTCTATCCGTCCCCACTCCATTCTTTCTCTATCCGTCCCCACTCGATTCCCTCTCTATCCGTCCCCACTCCATTCACTCTCTATCCGTCCCCACTCGATTCCCTCTCTATCCGTCCCCATTCCATTCTCTCTATCTGCCCTGACTCCATTCCCTCTCTTCCGTCCCCACTCCATTCTCCCTCTATCCGTCCCCACTCCATTCTCTCTCTAACAGTCCCCACTCCATTCTCTCTCTATCCGTCCCCGCTCCATCCTCTCTCGATCCATCCCCACACCATTCTCTCTCTATCCGTCCCCACTCCATTCACTCTATCTCCGTCCCCACTCCATTCCCTCTCTACCCGTCCCCACACCATTATTTCTCTATCCGCCCCCACTCCATTCTCTCTCCATCTGTCCCCACTCCATTCCCTCTCTATCCGTCCCCACTCCATTCCCACTCTATCCATCCCCACTCCATTCCCTCTCTATCCGTCCCCTCTCCATTCTCTCTCTATCCGTCCGCACACCATTCTCTCTCTATCCGTCCGCACATCATTCTCTCTCTATGCGTCCCGACTCCATTCTCTCTCTATCCGTCCCCACTCCATTCCCACTCTATCCATCCCCACTCCATTCCCTCTCTATCAGTCCCCACTCCATTCTCTCTATATCCGTCCCCACTCCATTCTCTCTCTAACCGTCCCCACTCCATTCCCTCTCTATCCATCCCAAATCCATTCCCACTCTATCCGTCCCCACTCCATTCCCACTCTATCCATCCCCACTCTATCCGTCCCCTCTCCATTCTCTCTCTATCCGTCCGCACACCATTCTCTCTCTATCCGTCCGCACACCATTCTCTCTCTATCCGTCCCGACTCCATTCTCTCTCTATCCGTCCCCGCTCCATTCTCTCTCTATCGGTCCCCACTCCATTCTCTTTTTTCCGTCCCCACTCCATTCTCTCCCTATCCGTCCCCACTCCATTCTCTCTCTAACCGTCCCCACTCCATTCCCCCTCTATCCGTCCCCACTCCATTCTCTCTCTATCCGTCACCATTCCATTCTCTCTCTATCCGTCCGCACTCCATTCTCTCTATATCCGTCCCCACTCCATTCCCTCCCTATCCGTGCCCACTCCATTCTCTCTCTAACCGTCCCCACTCCATTCTCTCTCCATCTGTCCCCACTCCATTCCCTCTCCATCTGTCCCCACTCCATTCCCGATCTATCCCTCCCCACTCGATTCTCTCTCTATCCGACCCCATTCCATTCTCCCTCTATCAGACCCCACTCCATTCTCTCTCCATCCGTCCCCACTCCATTCCCTCTCTATCCGTCCGCACTCCATTCCCCCTCTATCCATCCCCACTCCATTCCCTCTCTATCCATCCCCACTCCCTTCTCTCTCTATCCGTCCCCACTCCATTCACTTTCTATCCGTCCCCACTCCATTCCCACTCTATCGTTCCCCACTCCATTGTCTCTCTATCCGTCCGCACTCCATTCTCTCTCTATCCGTCCCCACTCCATATTCTCTCTATCCGTCCCCACTCCATTCTCCCTATCTCCGTCCCCACTCCATTCCCTCTCTACCCGTCCCCACTCCATTTTTTCTCTATCCGCCCAAACTCCATTCCCTCTCTATCCATCCCCACTCCATTCCCGATCTATCCGTCCCCACTCCATTCTTTCTCTATCCGTCCCCACTCGATTCCCTCTCTATCCGTCCCCACTCGATTCCCTGTCTATCCGTCCCCACTCGATTCCCTCTCTATCCGTCCCCACTCCATTCTCTCTATCTGCCCTGACTCCATTCCCTCTCTTCCGACCCCACTCCATTCTCCCTCTATCCGTCCCCACTCCATTCTCTCTCTAACAGTCCCCACTCCATTCTCTCTCTATCCGTCCCCGCTCCATCCTCTCTCGATCCATCCCCACTCTATTCTCTCTCTATCCGTCCCCACTCCATTCTCCCTATCTCCGTCCCCACTCCATTCCCTCTCTACCCGTCCCCACTCCATTTTTTCTCTATCCGCCCCCACTCCATTCCCTCTCTATCCGTCCCCACTCCATTCTCTCTATATCCGTCCCCACTCCATTCTCTCTCTATCCGTCCCCACTCCATTCTCTCTCTATCGTTCCCCACTCCATTCTCTCTCTGTCCGTCCGTACTCCATTCTCTCTCTATCCGTCCCCACTCCATTCTCTCTCTATCCGTCCCCGCTCCATTCTCACTCTATCCTTCCCCACTCCATTCCCTCTCAACCCGTCCCCACTCCATTTTTTCTCTATCCGCCCCCACTCCATTCCCTCTCTATCCGTCCCCACTCCATTCCCGCTCTATCCGTCCCCACTCCATTCTTTCTCTATCCGTCCCCACTCGATTCCCTCTCTATCCGTCCCCACTCCATTCTCTCTATCTGCCCCGACTCCATTCCCTCTCTTCCGTCCCCACTCCATTCCCTCTCTATCCGTCCCCACTCCATTCCCTCTCTATCCATCCCTACTTCATTCCCGCTCTATCCGTCCCTACTCCATTCTCTCTCTATCCGTCCCCACTCGATTCCCTCTCTATCCGTCCCCACTCCATTCTCTCTCTATCCGTCCCCACTCGATTCCCTCTCTACCCGTCCCCACTCGATTCCCTCTCTACCCGTCCCCACTCCATTCCCTCTCTATCCGTCCCCACTCCCTTCTCTCTCTATCCGTCCCCACTCCATTCTCTCTCTATCCGTCCCCACTGCATTCCCTTTGTATCCGTCCCTACTCCATTCGTTCTCTATCCGTCCCCACTCCATTCCTTCTCTATCCGTCCCCACTCAATTCCCTCTCTATCTGTCCCCACTCCATTCCCTCTCTATCCGTCCCAACTCCATTCCCTCTCTATCTGTCCCCACTCCATTCCCGATCTATCCCTCCCCACTCGATTCTCTCTATCCGACCCCATTCCATTCTCTCTCTATCCAACCCCACTCCATTCTCTCACCATCCGTCCCCACTCCATTCCCTCTCTATCCATCCCCACTCCATTCCCGCTCTATCCATCCCCACTCCATCCCCTCTCTATCCGTCCCCACTCCCTTCTCTCTCTATCCGTCCCCACTCCATTCTGTCTCCATCCGTCCCCACTCCATTCCCTTTCTATCCGTCCCTCCTCCATTCTCTCTCTATCCGTCCCCACTCCATTCTCTCTCTATCCGTCCCCACTACATTCCCTCTCTATCCGTCCCCACTCCATTCTCTCTCTCTCCGTCCCCACTCCATTCCCTCTCTATCCGTCCACACTCCATTCCCTCTCTATCCGTCCCCACTCAATTCCCGCTCCATCCATCCCCACTCCATTCCCTCTCTATCCGTCCCCACTCCCTACTCTCTCTATCCGTCCCCACTCCATTCTCTCTCCATCCATCCACACTCCATTTCCTTTTTATCCGTCCCCTCTCCATTCTCTCTCTGACCGTCCCCACTCCATTCCCTCTCTATCCATCCCCACTCCATTCCCACTCTATCCGTCCCCACTCCATTCCCACTCTATCCATCCCCACTCCATTCCCTCTCTATCCGTCCCCTCTCCATTCTCTCTCTATCCGTCCGCACACCATTCTCTCTCCATCCGTCCGCACACCATTCTCTCTCTATCCGTCCGCACTCCATTCTCTCCCTATCCGTCCCCACTCCATTCTCTCCCTATCCGACCCGATTCCATTCTTCCTCTATCAGACCCCACTCCATTCTCTCTCCATCCGTCCCCACTCCATTCCCTTTCTATCCGTCCCTACTCCATTCTCTCTCTATCCGTCCCCACTCCATTCTCTCTCTATCCGTCCCCACTCCATTCCCTCTCTATCCGTCCCCACTCCATTCCCTCTCTATCCGTCCCCACTTCATTCCCGCTCGATCCGTACGCACTCCATTCTCTCTCTATCCGTCCCCACTCGATTCTCTCTCTATCCGTCCCCACTCCATTCTCTCTCTATCCGTCCCCACTCGATTCCCCCTCTACCCGTCCCCACTCCATTCCCTCTCTATCCGTCCCCACTCCCTTCTCTCTCTATCCGTCCCCACTCCATTCCCTTTCTATCCGTCCCCACTGCATTCCCTTTCTATCCGTCCCCACTCCATTCCCTCTCTATTCGTCCCCACTCAATTCCCTCTCTATCCGTCCCCACTCCATTCTCTCTCTATCCGTCCCCACTCCATTCCCTCTCTATCCGTCCCGACTCCATTCTCTCTCTATCTGTCCCCACTCCATTCCCGATCTATCCCTCCCCACTCGATTCTCTCTATCCGACCCCATTCCATTCTCTCTCTATCCGACCCCACTCCATTCTCTCACCATCCGTCCCCACTCCATTCCCTCTCTATCCATCCCCACTCCATTCCCGCTCTATCCATCCCCACTCCATTCCCTCTCTATCCGTCCCCACTCCCTTCTCTCTCTTTCCGTCCCCACTCCATTCTCTCTCAATCCGTCCCCACTCCATTCCCTTTCTATCCGTCCCTCCACCATTCTCTCTCTATCCGTCCCCACTCCATTCTCTCTCTATCCGTCCCCACTACATTCCCTCTCTATCCGTCCCCACTCCATTCTCTCTCTATCCGTCCCCACTCCAATCCCTCTCTATCCGTCCCCACTCCATTCCCTCTCTATCCGTCCACACTCCATTCCCTCTCTATCCGTCCCCACTCAATTCCCGCTCCATCCATCCCCACTCCATTCCCTCTCTATCCGTCCCAACTCCCTTCTCTCTCTATCCGTCCCCACTCCATTCTCTCTCCATCCTTCCCCACTCCATTCCATTTTTATCCGTCCCCTCTCCATTCTCTCTCTAACGGTCCCCACTCCATTCTCCTAAGGGGCATCTTGACAAATATATGAATAGGATGGGAATAGAAGGATACGGACCCAGGAAGTGTAGAAGATTGTAGTTTAGTCGGGCAGTATGGTCGGCACGGGCTTGGAGGGCCGAAGGGCCTGTTCCTGTGCTGTACATTTCTTTGTTCTTTGTTTTGTTTGTATTCTCTCTCTATCCGTCCGCACACCATTCTCTCTCTATCCGTCCGCACATCATTCTCTCTCTATGCGTCCCGACTCCATTCTCTCTCTATCCGTCCCCACTCCATTCCCACTCTATCCGTCCGCACTCCATTCTCTCTCTATCCGTCCCCACTCCATTCTCTCTCTATCCGTCCCCGCTCCATTCTCACTCTATCCTTCCCCACTCCATTTTCTCTCTATCCGTCCCCACTCCATTCTCCCTATCTCCGTCCCCACTCCATTCCCTCTCTACCCGTCCCCACTCCATTTTTTCTCTATCCGCCCCCACACCATTCCCTCTCGATCCATCCCCACTGCATTCCCGCTCTATCCGTCCCCACTCCATTCTTTCTCTATCCGTCCCCACTCGATTCCCTCTCTATCCGTCCCCACTCCATTCACTCTCTATCCGTCCCCACTCGATTCCCTCTCTATCCGTCCCCATTCCATTCTCTCTATCTGCCCTGACTCCATTCCCTCTCTTCCGTCCCCACTCCATTCTCCCTCTATCCGTCCCCACTCCATTCTCTCTCTAACAGTCCCCACTCCATTCTCTCTCTATCCGTCCCCGCTCCATCCTCTCTCGATCCATCCCCACACCATTCTCTCTCTATCCGTCCCCACTCCATTCACTCTATCTCCGTCCCCACTCCATTCCCTCTCTACCCGTCCCCACACCATTATTTCTCTATCCGCCCCCACTCCATTCTCTCTCCATCTGTCCCCACTCCATTCCCTCTCTATCCGTCCCCACTCCATTCCCACTCTATCCATCCCCACTCCATTCCCTCTCTATCCGTCCCCTCTCCATTCTCTCTCTATCCGTCCGCACACCATTCTCTCTCTATCCGTCCGCACATCATTCTCTCTCTATGCGTCCCGACTCCATTCTCTCTCTATCCGTCCCCACTCCATTCCCACTCTATCCATCCCCACTCCATTCCCTCTCTATCAGTCCCCACTCCATTCTCTCTATATCCGTCCCCACTCCATTCTCTCTCTATCCGTCCGCACTCCATTCTCTCTCTATCCGTCCCCACTCCATTCTCTCTCTATCCGTCCCCGCTCCATTCTCACTCTATCCTTCCCCACTCCATTTTCTCTCTATCCATCCCCACTCCATTCTCCCTATCTCCGTCCCCACTCCATTCCCTCTCTACCCGTCCCCACTCCATTTTTTCTCTATCCGCCCCCACACCATTCCCTCTCGATCCATCCCCACTGCATTCCCCCTCTATCCGTCCCCACTCCATTCTTTCTCTATCCGTCCCCACTCGATTCCCTCTCTATCCGTCCCCACTCCATTCACTCTCTATCCGTCCCCACTCGATTCCCTCTCTATCCGTCCCCATTCCATTCTCTCTATCTGCCCTGACTCCATTCCCTCTCTTCCGTCCCCACTCCATTCTCCCTCTATCCGTCCCCACTCCATTCTCTCTCTAACAGTCCCCACTCCATTCTCTCTCTATCCGTCCCCGCTCCATCCTCTCTCGATCCATCCCCACACCATTCTCTCTCTATCCGTCCCCACTCCATTCACTCTATCTCCGTCCCCACTCCATTCCCTCTCTACCCGTCCCCACACCATTATTTCTCTATCCGCCCCCACTCCATTCTCTCTCCATCTGTCCCCACTCCATTCCCTCTCTATCCATCCCCACTCCATTCTCCCTATCTCCGTCCCCACTCCATTCCCTCTCTACCCGTCCCCACTCCATTTTTTCTCTATCCGCCCCAACTCCATTCCCTCTCTATCCATCCCCACTCCATTCCCGATCTATCCGTCCCCACTCCATTCTTTCTCTATCCGTCCCCACTCGATTCCCTCTCTATCCGTCCCCACTCGATTCCCTCTCTATCCGTCCCCACTCGATTCTCTCTCTAACCGTCCCCACTCCATTCTCTATCCATCTGTCCCCACTCCATTCCCTCTCCATCTGTCCCCACTCCATTCCCGATCTATCCCTCCCCACTCGATTCTCTCTCTGTCCGACCCCATTCCATTCTCTCTCGATCAGACCCGACTCCATTCTCTCTCCATCCGTTCCAACTCCATTCCCTCTCTATCCGTCCGCACTCCATGCCCCCTCTATCCATCCCCACTCCATTCCCTCTCTATCCGTCCCCACTCCCTTCTCCCTCTATCCGTCCCCACTCCATTCTCTCTCCATCCGTCCCCACTCCATTCACTTTATATCCGTCCCAACTCCATTCTCTCTCTAACCGTCCCCACTCCATTCCCTCTCTATCAGTCCCCACTCCATTCCCACTCGATCCATCCCCACTCCATTCCCTCTCTATCCGTCCCCACTCCATTCTCTCTATATCCGTCCCCACTCCATTCTCTCTCTATCCGTCCCCACTCCATTCTCTCTCTTTCGTTCCCCACTCCATTCTCTCTCTATCCGTCCGCACTCCATTCTCTCTCTATCCATCCCCACTCCATTCTCTCTCTATCCGTCCCCGCTCCATTCTCACTCTATCCTTCCCCACTCCATTTTCTCTCAATCCGTCCCCACTCCATTCTCCCTATCTCCGTCCCCACTCCATTCCCTCTCTACCCGTCCCCACTCCATTTTTTCTCTATCCGCCCCCACTCCACTCCCTCTCTATCCATCCCCACTCCATTCGCGCTCTATCCGTCCCCACTCCATTCTTTCTCTATCCATCCCCACTCGATTCCCTCTCTATCCGTCCCCACTCCATTCTCTCTCTATCCGTCCCCACTCGATTCCCTCTCTATCCGTCCCCACTCCATTCTCTCTATCTGCCCCGACTCCATTCCCTCTCTTCCGTCCCCACTCCATTCCCTCTCTATCCGTCCCCACTCCATTCCCTCTCTATCCATCCCCACTTCATTCCCGCTCTATCCGTCCCCACTCCATTCTCTCTCTATCCGTCCTCACTCGATTCCCTCTCTATCCGTCCCCACTCCATTCTCTCTCTATCCGTCCCCACTCGATTCCCTCTCTACCCGTCCCCACTCCATTCCCTCTCTATCCGTCCCCACTCCCTTCTCTCTCTATCCGTCCCCACTCCATTCTCTCTCTATCTGTCCCCACTGCATTCCCTTTCTATCCGTCCCTACTCCATTCTATCTCTATCCGTCCCCACTCCATTCCCTCTCTATCCGTCCCCACTCAATTCCCTCTCTATCCATCCCCACTCCATTCTCTCTCAATCCGTCCCCACTCCATTCCCTCTCTATCCGTCCCTACTCCATTCCCTCTCTATCTGTCCCCACTCCATTCCCGATCTATCCCTCCCCACTCGATTCTCTCTATCCGACCCCATTCCAATTTCTCTCTCTCCGAACCCACTCCATTCTCTCACCATCCGTCCCCACTCCATTCCCTCTCTATCCATCCCCACTCCATTCCCGCTCTATCCATCCCCACTCCATTCCCTCTCTATCCGTCCCCACTACATTCCCTCTCTATCCGTCCCCACTCCATTCCCTCTCTATCCGTCCACACTCCATTCCCTCTCTATCCGTCCCCACTCAATTCCCGCTCCATCCATCCCCACTCCATTCCCTCTCTATCCGTCCCCACTCCCTTCTCTCTCTATCCGTCCCCAGTCCATTCTCTCTCCATCCTTCCCCACTCCATTCCCTTTTTATCCGTCCCCTCTCCATTCTCTCTCTAAACGTCCCCACTCCATTCCCTCTCTATCCATCCCAACTCCATTCCCACTCTATCCGTCCCCACTCCATTCCCACTCTATCCATCCCCACTCTATCCGTCCCCTCTCCATTCTCTCTCTATCCGTCCGCACACCATTCTCTCTCTATCCGTCCGCACATCATTCTCTCTCAATGCGTCCCGACTCCATTCTCTCTCTATCCGTCCCCACTCCATTCCCACTCTATCCATCCCCACTCCATTCCCTCTCTATCAGTCCCCACTCCATTCTCTCTATATCCGTCCCCACTCCCTTCTCTCTCTATCCGTCCCCACTCCATTCTCTCTCCATCCGTCCCCACTCCATTCCCTTTCTATCCGTCCCTACTCCATTCTCTCTCTATCCGTCCCCACTCCATTCTCTCTCTATCCGTCCCCACTCCATTCCCTCTCTATCCGTCCCCACTCCATTCCCTCTCTATCCGTCCCCACTTCATTCCCGCTCGATCCGTACGCACTCCATTCTCTCTCTATCCGTCCCCACTCGATTCTCTCTCTATCCGTCCCCACTCCATTCTCTCTCTATCCGTCCCCCCTCGATTCCCCTCTACCCGTCCCCACTCCATTCCCTCTCTATCCGTCTCCACTCCCTTCTCTCTCTATCCGTCCCCACTCCATTCCCTTTCTATCCGTCCCCACTGCATTCCCTTACTATCCGTCCCGACTCCATTCTATCTCTATCCGTCCCCACTCCATTCCCTCTCTATTCGTCCCCACTCAATTCCCTCTCTATCCGTCCCCACTCCATTCTCTCTCTATCCGTCCCCACTCCATTCCCTCTCTATCCGTCCCGACTCCATTCCCTCTCTATCTGTCCCCACTCCATTCCCGATCTATCCCTCCCCACTCGATTCTCTCTATCCGACCCCATTCCATTCTCTCTCTATCCGACCCCACTCCATTCTCTCACCATCCGTCCCCACTCCATTCCCTCTCTATCCATCCCCACTCCATTCCCGCTCTATCCATCCCCACTCCATTCCCTCTCTATCCGTCCCCACTCCCTTCACTCTCTTTCCGTCCCCACTCCATTCTCTCTCCATCCGTCCCCACTCCATTCCCTTTCTATCCGTCCCTCCACCATTCTCTCTCTATCCGTCCCCACTCCATTCTCTCTCTATCCGTCCCCACTACATTCCCTCTCTATCCGTCCCCACTCCATTCTCTCTCTATCCGTCCCCACTCCAATCCCTCTCTATCCGTCCCCACTCCATTCCCTCTCTATCCGTCCACACTCCATTCCCTCTCTATCCGTCCCCACTCAATTCCCGCTCCATCTATCCCCACTCCATTCCCTCTCTTTCCGTCCCCACTCCCTTCTCTCTCTATCCATCCCCACTCCATTCTCTCTCCATCCTTCCCCACTCCATTCCATTTTTATCCGTCCCCTCTCCATTCTCTCTCTAACGGTCCCCACTCCATTCCCTCTCTATCCATCCCCACTCCATTCCCACTCTATCCGTCCCCACTCCATTCCCACTCTATCCATCCCCACTCCATTCCCTCTCTATCCGTCCCCTCTCCATTCTCTCTCTATCCGTCCGCACACCATTCTCTCTCTATCCGTCCGCACATCATTCTCTCTCTATGCGTCCCGACTCCATTCTCTCTCTATCCGTCCCCACTCCATTCCCACTCTATCCATCCCCACTCCATTCCCTCTCTATCAGTCCCCACTCCATTCTCTCTATATCCGTCCCCACTCCATTCTCTCTCTATCAGTCCGCACTCCATTCTCTCTCTATCCGTCCCCACTCCATTCTCTCTCTATCCGTCCCCGCTCCATTCTCACTCTATCCTTCCCCACTCCATTCCCTCTCTACCCGTCCCCACTCCATTTTTTCTCTATCCGCCCCCACACCATTCCCTCTCGATCCATCCCCACTGCATTCCCGCTCTATCCGTCCCCACTCCATTCTTTCTCTCTCCGTCCCCACTCGATTCCCTCTCTATCCGTCCCCACTCCATTCACTCTCTATCCGTCCCCACTCGATTCCCTCTCTATCCGTCCCCATTCCATTCTCTCTATCTGCCCTGACTCCATTCCCTCTCTTCCGTCCCCACTCCATTCTCCCTCTATCCGTCCCCACTCCATTCTCTCTCTAACAGTCCCCACTCCATTCTCTCTCTATCCGTCCCCGCTCCATCCTCTCTCGATCCATCCCCACACCATTCTCTCTCTATCCGTCCCCACTCCATTCACTCTATCTCCGTCCCCACTCCATTCCCTCTCTACCCGTCCCCACACCATTATTTCTCTATCCGCCCCCACTCCATTCTCTCTCCATCTGTCCCCACTCCATTCCCTCTCTATCCATCCCCACTCCCTTCTCTCTCTCTATCCGTCCCCACTCCATTCCCGCTCTATCCAGCCCCACTCCATTTCCTCTCTAACCGTCCCCTCTCCCTTCTCTCTCTATCCGTCCCCACTCCATTCTCTCTCCATCCGTCCCCACTCCATTCCCTTTCTATCCGTCCCTACTCCATTCTCTCTCTATCCGTCCCCACTCCATTCCCTCTCGATCCGTCCCCACTCCATTCCCTCTCTATCCGTCCCCACTCCATTCCCTCTCTATCCGTCCCCACTCCATTCTCTCTCTACCGTCCCCACTCCCTTCTCTCTCTATCCGTCCCCACTCCATTCCCTTTCTATCCGTCCCTACTCCATTCTATCTCAATCCGTCCCCACTCCATTCCCTCTGCATCCGTCCCCACTCCATTCCCTCTCTATCCGTCCCCACTCCATTCTCTCTCTATCCGTCCCCACTCCATTCCCTCTCTATCCGTCCCTGCTCCATTCCCTCTCTATCGGTCCCCACTCCATTCCCGATCTATCCCTCCTCACTCGATTCTCTCTATCCGACCCCATTTCATTCTCTCTCTATCCGACCCCACTCCATTCTCTCACCATCCGTCCCCACTCCATTCTCTCTCTATCCGTTCCCACTCCATTCTCTCTCTATCCATCCCCACTTCATTTTCTTTCTATCCGTCCCCGCTCCATTCTCACTCTATCCTTCCCCACTCCATTTTCTCTCTATCCGTCCCCACTCCATTCTCCCTATCTCCGTCCCCACTCCAGTCCCTCTCTACCCGTCCCCACTCCATTTTTTCTCGATCCGACCCGCTCCATTCCCTCTCTCTCCATCCCCACTCCATTCCCGCTCTATCCATCCCCACTCCATTCCCTCTCTATCCGTCCCCACTCCCTTAGAACATAGACATAGAACATAGAATTTACAGTGCAGAAGGAGGCCATTCGGCCCATCGAGTCTGCACCGGCTCTTGGAAAGAGCACCCTACCCAAGGTCAACACCGCCACCCTATCCCCATAACCCAGTAACCCCACCCACCACTAAGGGCAATTTTGGACACTAAGGGCAATTTATCATGGCCAATCCACCTAACCTGCACATCTTTGGACTGTGGGAGGAAACCGGAGCACCCGGAGGAAACCCACGCACACACGGGGAGGATGTGCAGACTCCGCACAGACAGTGACCCAAGCCAGAATCGAACCTGGGACCCTGGCGCTGTGAAGCAATTGTGCTATCCACAAGGCTACCGTGCTGCCTTCTCTCTCTTTCCGTCCCCACTCCATTTTCTCTCCATCCGTCCCCACTCCATTCCCTTTCTATCCGTCCCTCCTCCATTCTCTCTCTATCCGTCCCCACTCCATTCCCTCTCTATCCGTCCCCACTACATTCCCTCTCTATCCGTCCCCACTCCATTCTCTCTCTATCCGTCCCCACTCCATTCCCTCTCTATCCGTCCCCACTCCATTCCCTCTCTATCCGTCCACACTCCATTCCCTCTCTATCCGTCCCCACTCAATTCCCGCTCCATCCATCCCCACTCCATTTCCTCTCTATCCGTCCCCACTCCCTTCTCTCTCTATCCGTCCCCATTCCATTCTCTCTCCATCCTTCCCCACTCCATTCCCTTTTTATCCGTCCCCTCTCCATTCTCTCTCTAACCGTCCCCACTCCATTCCCACTCTATCCATCCCCACTCCATTCCCACTCTATCCGTCCCCACTCCATTCCCACTCTATCCATCCCCACTCCATTCCCTCTCTATCCGTCCCCTCTCCATTCTCTCTCTATCCGTCCGCACACCATTCTCTCTCTATCCGTCCGCACACCATTCTCTCTCTATCCGTCCCGACTCCATTCTCTCTCTATCCGTCCCCGCTCCATTCTCTCTCTATCCGTCCCCACTCCATTCTCTTTACATCCGTCCCCACTCCATTCTCTCCCTATCCGTCCCCACTCCATTCTCTCTCTAACCGTCCCCACGCCATTCCCACTAGATCCATCCCCACTCCATTCCCTCTCTATCCGTCCCCACTCCATTCTCTCTCTATCCGTCACCACTCCATTCTCTCTCTATCCGTCCGCACTCCATTCTCTCTATATCCGTCCCCACTCCATTCTCTCTCTAACCGCCCCCACTCCATTCTCTCTCCATCTGACCCCACTCCATTCTCTCTCCATCCGTCCCCACTCCATTCCCTCTCTATCCGTCCACACTCCATTCCCCCTCTATCCATCCCCACTCCATTCCGTCTCTATCCGTCCCCACTCCCTTCTCTCTCTATCCGTCCCCACTCCATTCACTTTCTATCCGTCCCCACTCCATTCCCACTCTATCCATCCCCACTCCATTCCCTCTCTATCCGTCCCCACTCCATTCTCTCTATATCCGTCCCCACTCCATTCTCTCTCTATCCGTCCGCACTCCATTCTCACTCTATCCTTCCCCACTCCATTTTCTGTCTATCCGTCCCCACTCCATTCTCCCTATCTCCGTCCCCACTCCATTCCCTCTCTACCTGTCCCCACTCCATTTTTCTCTATCCGCCCCCACTCCATTCCCTCTCTATCCATCCCCACTCCATTCCCGCTCTATCCGTCCCCACTCCATTCTTTCTCTATCCGTCCCCACTCGATTCCCTCTCTATCCGTCCCCACTCCATTCACTCTCTATCCGTCCCCACTCGATTCCCTCTCTATCCGTCCCCATTCCATTCTCTCTATCTGCCCTGACTCCAATCCCTCTCTTCCGTCCCCACTCCATTCTCCCTCTATCCGTCCCCACTCCATTCTCTCTCTAACAGTCCCCACTCCATTCTCTCTCTATCCGTCCCCACTCCATCCTCTCTCGATCCATCCCCACTCCATTCTCTCTCTATCCATCCCCACTCCATTCACTCTATCTCCGTCCCCACTCCATTCCCTCTCTACCCGTCCCCACACCATTATTTCTCTATCCGCCCCCACTCCATTCTCTCTCCATCTGTCCCCACTCCATTCCCTCTCTATCCATCCCCACTCCCTTCTCTCTCTATCCGTCCCCATCCATTCTCTCTCCATCCGTCCCCACTCCATTCCCTTTCTATCCGTCCCTACTCCATTCTCTCTCTATCCGTCCCCACTCCATTCTCTCTCTATCCGTCCCCACTCCATTCCCTCTCTATCCGTCCCCACTCCATTCCCTCTCTATCCGTCCCCACTCCATTCCCTCTCTATCCGTCCCCACTTCATTCCCGCTCTATCCGACCCCACTCCATTCTCTCTCTATCCGTCCCCACTCGATTCCCTCTCTATCCGTCCCCACTCCATTCCCTCTCCATCCGTCCCCACTCCATTCCCTCCCTATCCGTCCCCACTCCATTCTCTCTCTAACCGTCCCCACTCCATTCTCTCTCCATCTGTCCCCACTCCATTCCCTCTCCATCTGTCCCCACTCCATTCCCGATCTATCCCTCCCCACTCGATTCTCTCTCTATCCGACCCCATTCCATTCTATCTCTATCAGACCCCACTCCATTCTCCCTCCATCCGTCCTCACTCCATTCTCTCTCTAACAGTCCCCACTCCATTCCCTCTCTATACGTCCCCGCTCCATCCTCTCTCGATCCATCCCCACTCCATTCTCTCTCTATCCGTCCCTACTCCATTCACTCTATCTCCGTCCCCACTCCATTCCCTCTCTACCCGTCCCCACACCATTATTTCTCTATCCGCCCCCACTCCATTCTCTCTCCATCTGTCCCCACTCCATTCCCTCTCTATCCATCCCCACTCCCTTCTCTCTCTATCCGTCCCCACTCCATTCTCTCTCCATCCGTCCCCACTCCATTCCCTTTCTATCCGTCCCTACTCCATTCTCTCTCTATCCGTCTCCACTCCATTCTCTCTCTATCCGTCCCCACTCCATTCCCTCTCTATCCGTCCCCACTCCATTCCCTCTCTATCCGTCCCCACTCCATTCCCTCTCTATCCGTCCCCACTTCATTCCCGCAATATCCGTCCCCACTCCATTCTCTCTCTATCCGTCCCCACTCTATTCCCTCTCTATCCGTCCCCACTCCATTCTCTCTCTATCCGTCCCCACTCGATTCCCTCTCTACCCGTCCTCACTCCATTCCCTCTCTATCCGTCCGCACTCCCTTCTCTCTCTATCCGTCCCCACACCATTCTCTCTCTATCCGTCCCCACTGCATTCCCTTTCTATCCGTCCCTACTCCATTCTATCTCTATCCGTCCCCACTCCATTCCCTCTCTATCCGTCCCTACTCCATTCCCTCTCTATCTGTCCCCACTCCATTCCCGATCTATCCCTCCCCACTCGATTCTCTCTATCCGAACCCACTCCATTCTCTCACCATCCGTCCCCACTCCATTCCCTCTCTATCCATCCCCACTCCATTCCCGCTCTATCCATCCCCACTCCCTTCTCTCTCTATCCGTCCCCACTCCCTTCTCTCTACATCCGTCCCCACTCCATTCTCTCTCCATCCGTCCCCACTCCATTCCCTTTCTATCCGTCCCTCCTCCATTCTCTCTCCATCCGCCCCCACTCCATTCTCTCTCTATCCGTCCCCACTACATTCCCTCTCTATCCGTCCCCACTCCATTCTCTCTCTATCCGTCCCCACTCCATTCCCTCTCTATCCGTCCCCACTCCATTCCCTCTCTATCCGTCCACACTCCAATCCCTCTCTATCCGTCCCCACTCAATTCCCGCTCCATCCATCCCCACTACTTTCCCTCTCTATCCGTCCCCACACCCTCTCTCTCTATCCGTCCCCACTCCATTCTCTCTCCATCCTTCCCCACTCCATTACCTTTTTATCCGTCCCCTCTCCATTCTCTCTCTAACCGTCCCCACTCCATTCCCTCTCTATCCGTCCCCACTCCATTCCCGCTCTATCCATCCCCACTCCATTTCCTCTCTAACCGTCCCCACTCCCTTCTCTCTCTATCCGTCCCCACTCCATTCTCTCTCCATCCGCCCCCACTCCATTCCCTTTCTATCCGTCCCTACTCCATTCTCTCTCTATCCGTCCCCACTCCATTCCCTCTCGATCCGTCCCCACTCCATTCCCTCTCTATCCGTCCCCACTCCATTCTCTCTCTATCTGTCACCACTCCATTCTCTCTCTATCCGTCCGCACTCCATTCCCTCCCTATCCGTCCCCACTCCATTCCCTCCCTATCCGTCCCCACTCCATTCTCTCTCCATCTGTCCCCACTCCATTCCCTCTCCATCTGTCCCCACTCCATTCCCGATCTATCCCTGCACACTCGATTCTCTCTATGTCCGACCCCATTCCATTCTCTCTCTATCAGACACCACTCCATTCTATCTCCATCCGTCCCCACTCCATTCCCTCTCTATCCGTCCACACTCCATTCCCCCTCTATCCATCCCCACTCCATTCCCTCTCTATCCGTCCCCAATCCCTTCTCTCTCTATCCGTCCCCACTCCATTCACTTTCTATCCGTCCCCACTCCATTCCCTCTCTAACTGTCCCCACTCCATTCCCTCTCTATCAGTCCCCACTCCATTCCCACTTTATCCATCCCCACTCCATCCGTCCCCACTCCATTCTCTCTCCATCCGTCCCCACTCCATTCCCTTTCTATCCGTCCCTACTCCATTCTCTCTCTATCTGTCCCCACTCCATTCTCTCTCTATCCGTCCCCACTCCCTTCTCTCTCTATCCGTCCCCACTCCATTCTCTCTCTATCCGTCCCCACTCCATTCCCTTTCTATCCGTCCCTACTCAATTCTGTCTCTATCCGTCCCCACTCCATTCCCTCTCCATCCGTCCCCACTCCATTCCCTCCCTATCCGTCCCCACTCCATTCTCTCTCTAACCGTCCCCACTCCATTCTCTCTCCATCTGTCCCCACTCCATTCCCTCTCCATCTGTGTTCACTCCATTCCCGATCGATCCCTCCCCACTCGATTCTCTCTCTATCCGACCCCAT